>NC_134600.1:13353393-13999782 GCF_037038515.1 Microtus pennsylvanicus | reverse complement strand
AGTTTGTTGGGCGAATTCTTGCCTTGGCGTCTGCCCATCTCTTCTTCCAAATACCCCCTTATGGGTCTTCTTTTACCAGATCAGGTCTCCTTGCCTACCCAACGCGGTCTCCCCAATGTTGGCTCCCCTGGCACCAAGGGATCAGGTCTCCGTGCCCAACCCTGGCTCGTCCCAACGCTGGTTCTCCCCAATGCTGGTTCTCCCCAACGCTGGTTCTCCTGGGGCCGAGAGATCAGGCCTCCGAGCTGGTTGGGCAGCTCGCAAACAAAGCGCCTACCCTCCTTGGTGCAGGCAGGCCACAGAAACAAAGGAACTGCAGCCCGCCCGGGCACCCCTAGGACTGGGACCTAGGGCCCAGACAGGCTGGGCTGGGCAATGCCACTCCCACATTTCTTAAGCATAAATTGTTAATAGTAATTTTTAATCTTGGTCATTTTTACAAGGATAAGGTCAATCAGACAGAAACCTAACAGAGAAATAAGACAACTAATGGAGGTAATGAAACAAATGGACTTAACAGACATCTATAGAACATTCCACCCAAATAGGAAAGAATACACCTTCTTCTCTGCAGCTCATGGAACCTTCTCGAAAATCGACCACATAGTCGGTAACAATGCAAACATCCACAGTTACAAAAAAGTATTACTAACCACCTGTGTCTTATCAGATCACCATGGATTAAAGTTAGAATTCAACAACAAGGCTACCCCCGGAAAGCCCACAAAGTCATGGAAACTGAACAGCCAACTACTGAACCATACCTGGATTAAGGAAGAAATAAAGAAAGAAATTAAAGTCTTCCTAGAATTCAATGAAAATAAAGAAACAACATACTCAAACTTATGGGACACTATGAAAGCAGTCCTAAGAGGAAAGTTCATAGCACTAAGTGCCCACTTAAAGAAAACAGAGAAAGCTCACATTGGAGACTTAACAGCCCACCTGAAAGCTCTAGAAAAAAAAGAAGCAGACTCACCTAGGAGGAGTAGGAGACTGGAAATAATCAAACTGAGGGCTGAAATCAATAAAATAGAAACACAGAGAACAATCCAAAGAATCAATGAAACAAAAAGCTGGTTCCTGGAGAAAATCAACAAGATTGACAAACCCCTATCCAAACTAATCAAACGGCAGAGAGAGAATTTGCAAATTAATAAGATCAGAAATGAAAAGGGGGACATAACCACAGACACAGAGGAAATTCAGAGAATCATTAGATCTTACTACAAAAGCCTATACGCCACAAAACTGGAAAATGTAAAGGAAATGGATACTTTCTTAGATAAATATCATTTACCAAAGTTAAATCAGGACCAGGTGAACAATCTAAATAGACCTGTTAGTCGCGAAGAATTAGAAGAGGTTATCAAAAACCTCCCTACCAAAAAAAGCCCAGGACCAGATGGTTTCAATACGGAATTCTACCAGAACTTCCAAGAAGACCTAATACCTATACTCCTTAATGTATTTCACAATATAGAAACAGAAGGGTCATTACCAAATTCCTTTTATGAAGCTACAGTTACTCTGATACCAAAACCACACAAAGACTCAACCAGGAAAGAGAATTACAGACCGATCTCACTCATGAATATCGATGCAAAAATCCTCAACAAAATACTGGCAAACCGAATCCAAGAACACATCCGAAAAATTATCCATTATGATCAAGTAGGCTTCATTCCTGAGATGCAGGGCTGGTTCAACATACGAAAATCTATCAATGTAATCCAGCATATAAATAAACTGAAAGAAAAAAACCATATGATCATTTCATTAGATGCTGAAAAAGCATTCGACAAAATTCAACATCCATTTATGTTAAAAGTCTTGGAGAGATTAGGTATACAAGGGTCATACCTAAATATAATAAAAGCTATATACAGCAAGCCGACAGCTAACATCAAATTAAACGGAGAGAAACTCAAAGCCATCCCGCTTAACTCAGGAACACGACAAGGCTGTCCACTTTCACCATACCTCTTCAATATAGTGCTGGAAGTTCTAGCAATAGCAATAAGACAGCATAATGGGATCAAGGGGATTCGAATTGGAAAGGAAGAAGTTAAACTTTCGTTATTCGCAGATGATATGATAGTGTACATAAGCGACCCCCAAAACTCCACCAAAGAACTTTTACAGCTGATAAACAGCTTTAGTAATGTGGCAGGATACAAGATCAACTCCAAAAAATCAGTCGCCCTCTTATACACAAAGGATATGGAAGCAGAGAGGGAAATCAGAGAAGCTTCTCCATTCACGATAGCCACAAACAGCATAAAATATCTTGGGGTAAATCTAACCAAGGAAGTGAAAGATCTATTTGACAAGAACTTTAAGGCATTGAAGAAAGAAATTGATGAGGATACCAAAAAATGGATGGACATCCCTTGCTCTTGGATTGGGAGGATCAACATAGTAAAAATGGCAATTCTACCTAAGGCAATTTATAGATTCAACGCAATCCCCATCAAGATCCCATCAAAATTCTTCACAGATCTGGAGAGGACAATAATCAACTTTATATGGAAAAAAAAAACCCAGGATAGCCAAAACAATCCTATACAATAAAGGATCTTCTGGAGGCATTACCATCCCTGACTTCAAACTCTATTACAGAGCTACAGTAATGAAAACAGGGTGGTACTGGCATAAAAACAGAGAAGTCGACCAATGGAATCGTATAGAAGACCCGGATTTTACCCCACAAACCTATGAACACCTCATTTTCGATAAAGGAGCTAAAAGTATACAATGGAAGAAAGAAAGCATCTTCAACAAATGGTGCTGGCACAACTGGATGTCAACCTGTAGAAGAATGAAAATAGACCCATATCTATCACCGTGCACAAAACTCAAGTCCAAATGGATTAAAGACCTCATTATCAGCCCGAAAACACTGAACCTGATAGAAGAGAAAGTGGGAAATACCCTACAACAGATGGGCACAGGTGATCGCTTCTTAGGTATAACCCCAGAAGCACAGGCATTAAGAGCAACATTGAATAAATGGGACCTACTAAAACTGAGAAGCTTCTGTAAAGCAAAGGACACTGTCACTAAGACACAAAGGCAACCTACTGACTGGGAGAAGATCTTCAACAACCCCGCAACAGACAAAGGTCTGATCTCCAAAATATATAGAGAACTCAAGAAACTAGACTTTAAAATGCTAATTAACCCAATTAAAAAATGGGGCACTGAACTGAACAGAGAATTCTCAACAGAAGAACTTCAAATGGCCAAAAGATACTTAAGGTCGTGCTCAACTTCCTTAGTGATCAGGGAAATGCAAATCAAAACAACTTTGAGATACCATCTTACACCTGTCAGAATGGCTAAAGTCAAAAACACCAAGGATAGCCTTTGCTGGAGAGGCTGTGGAGGAAGGGGTACACTCATCCATTGCTGGTGGGAATGCAATCTTGTGCAACCACTGTGGAAGTCAGTGTTTCGGTTTCTCAGGAAATTCGGGATCAACCTACCCCTGGACCCAGCAATACCACTCTTGGGAATTTACCCAAGAGATGCTCTATCACATGTCAAAAGCATTTGTTCAACTATGTTCATAGCAGTATTATTTGTAATAGCCAGAACCTGGAAACAACCTAGATGCCCTTCAATGGAAGAATGGATGAAGAAAGTATGGAATATATACACACTAGAGTACTACGCTGCGGTAAAAAACAATGACTTCTCGAATTTTGCATGCAAATGGATGGAAATAGAAAACACTATCCTGAGTGAGGTATCCCAGACCCAAAAAGAAGAACATGGATGTACTCACTCATAATTGGTTTCTAGCCATAAATAGGGGTCACAGAATCTACAATTGGCGAACCTAAAGAAGCTAAGTAAGAAGGTGAACACAAGGAAAAACATATCGTTATCCTCTTGGATAAGGGAAGTAGACAAAATTGCCGGGGAGAAAAGTGGGATCTTGGGGGTGGGGTGGGAAGGGGGTAAGGGGAGATGGGGAGAGAAAACGTAGAAGGGAAGGAGGGCGGACTTGGGGAAATAGGAGGATCGGGATAAAGGAAGGTTGGATAGGGGAGCACGGAACCACAATTCTTAGTTAAGGGACCCACTTTAGGGTGGGCAGGAGAATTGACACTAGAGGGGCTCCCAGGTGCCCAAGCTGAGGTCCCCAGTTAGTTCCTTGGGCAGCTGAGGATAGGGAACCTGAAATGACCCCATCCTAGCGCAATACTGACGAATATCTTGCATATCATCTTAGAACTTTCATCTGGTGATGGATGGAGATAGAGACAGAGACCCACACTGGAGCACTGGACTGAGCTCCCAAGGTCCCAATGAGGAGCAGAAGGAGGGAGAACATGAGCAAAGAAGTCGGGACCACGAGGGGTGCACCCACCCACTGAGACAGTGGAGCTGATCTACTGGGAGCTCACCAAGGCCAGCTGGACTATTACCAAAAAAAGTATGGGATAAAACTGAACTCTCTGATCATGACGAACAATGAGGGCTGATGAGACGCCAAGGACAATGGCACGCGGTTTTGATCCTACGCAATCTGCTGGCTTGGTGGGAGCCTAGCCAGTTTGGATGTTCACCTTCCTAGATATGGACGGAGGGGGGAGGACCTAGGACTTACCACAGGGCAGGGAACCCTGACTGCTCTTTGGACTGGAGAGGGAGGGGGAGAGGAATGGGGGGAAGGGGAGAGGGGTGGGAGGAGGGGGAAAAGAGTGGGAGGAGGGGGAGAAGAGTGGGAGGAGGGGGAGGGAAAGGGGAGGCTGGGAGGAGGTGGAAATTTGTTTTTTTTTTCCTTTATTCTTTTATCAATAAAAAAAAATCAAAAAAAAATATTTATAGCACTAGAGTCATGGCTAGGTGACTAAGAAATCTTCACTCCAAGGACTCAGGTCAGATTTTTAACAGCTATCTGTAATTGCTGCTACAAGAAGATCTAAGGTGTTTAACATTTCCAGCAAACAGAAGGCCCATTTACATTCCCCGCCCCACACATCACATCATTACAATAAAAGCAAATTTTTAAACAATTTTTCACTCATGAAAATTTTTCTTCTGTAAGCATTTATTAATGTAAAATAGGAGACCAGGCATCTTACAGCTCACTTACAGATTTTTTTCTTCATGAAGTATTGGTTCATGTAAAGAGAAAGCAAATTAAAACTAGATGTAAGAGAAACTAATCCTTTTAGGTTGATGGTATCATTTGGGAAGATTTAGGCTATGAGAATTTACATCCAAACACAGTTCCAGTTCCAATACTCTGCTTTATGTGGAAGATTACAGCTGTGAATTCTTAAGTTCCAGCTTTATTGCCATGTCCGACACTTTTTGTCATGGCTTTTTTAGGGTGATCCTGTTATCCTCTAGAACCATGGCCTGAATAAGATGCTTTTATATGTGAAATAGACATCATATCACAACCAAAAAGGAGGTAGGACACATCCATAAATATTTACACCTGTTACACATTCCATGCAGTTGAAGAGAAGTATAAAATCTAAGGGTTACATTATTGTTCAAATTCATCCTGCAAGTCTTAAAACTCTGAAAGGAAGGATATACTGACTACCAAAAATTAGGCAATACCAACAGCTGTGAAAAGAAGTTTGTCCCACTCGATGTAGCAATTCTGTTCCTCTCTGAGAGACAGTCATTACAGCTGGGCTCTGCTCCATTCTTCTATGAAAGCTTCCCATCAGAAATGTCTGTTGCTGATCTGCTCCACTCTCCTAAGGGAGTCTCCCATAAAAGGTGTCCATTGCTTCTGTGCTCTTCTGGGCAAAGTGAGTTTCCAAACAGTGATGTCAACTCCACTAGGGATTTCCTGATCCATTCCCATGAAAGAAGGTGTTCATCTAAATCTCAGTCAAGAGATTTATTTGGGAGGGAAGAATCCAGAGTGTGACTTCTTTTGCAAGGCTGGAAAGGGGCAGCTGCCAACTGAAGAAGCATATGACTCACATAGGGCTTCTTGGAGCCAGAGTGATTCGAAGGAGATTTAGAATGTGGGAATTGGTGGGATTTAAATGCCTGGGGTTGAACAAGCTCAGAGATGGGCTGGATTTTGTGCTCTGGGATTGGTTTTGAGCTCAGAGAGAAAAGGGAAGATTGTATTTCTTTGGAACTGGTTTGAGAGCCAAAGCAGATTTCTTTCACTGTCCATTTTTGATTTTTGACTGATTTTAGGGTGATGTTGTATCTTTCACTAGTTCTGGATTTAGGGGCAAAGTGTTTTACTTTGTATCTTATTTCAGTACCAGGTTGCGATTATTATCCTGGCTCTATCTCCTTCCCATAAGACTTCATAAAATCACAAATTAGGTTTTGTCCATCAGTGTCCTTGTGGTAATAAAATAAAAGCTGGTATCATATTGCTTGAACAGATTGTTGGCACTATCATTTTTTACAGAATGAATACTGTTGGTTAATAGACTGTGTGATGGCTTCAGGTACCTAAAAGGATCAGATTGATTCAACGCAAAAAGTTTTACTCCTGTAAAAACTACAAACATATACCACACTAAGTTTATTTTTTCACTACAGTATGATTATTCTCATGTTTTTGAAGAGTACACTCCTTAAGTTTACAGTTTCTCTCCAGGATGATTTGTTTCATGTATTTGAAGATTATTGTGTCAAAGGATTTGCCAAACAAATTCCATTCACAAGTTTCTCTCCCACCTGTGTTCTTTTCTGCTTTTGAAGATGAATAAGACATGAAAAGACTTTTCCAAGCTCATTTCATGCATACTGTTTCACACCCGTGTGTGTTCTTTTATGCAACTGCAGATGACTCTGATATGCAAAGGCCTTACCACACTGTTTATATTCATAGGGTTTCTCTCGAGTATGGGATCTTTTATGCCTTTGAAGATGATAGTGTTGAGCAAATGCCTTACCACACTGATTACATTCATATTTCTCTCTAGTATGTGTTTGTTCTTTGATGTGTTTGAAGAGTATTGTGTTGACCAAAGGCCTTACCACACTGACTACATGCATAGGGTTTCTCTCCAGTATGTATTCTTTTATGATTTTGAAGAGTACTGTGTTCAGCAAAGGCCTTACCACACTTATTACATTTATAGGGTTTCTCTCCAGTATATTTTTTCATGTATTTTAAGGGTACTGTGATGACCAAAGGCCTTACCACACTGATTACAGGCATAGGGTTTCTCTCCAGTATGTGTCCTTTTATGCCTTTGAAGTTGACTATGACATGAAAAGGCATTACTACAATGATTACATTCATAGGGTTTCTATCCAGTATGTATTCTTTTATGCTTTTGAAGACTACTGTTTTCAGCAAAGGCCTTACCACAATGATTACATTCATAGGGTTCCTCTCCAGTATGTGTTCTTTTATGGTTTTGAAGAGTACTTTTGTCAGCAAAGGCCTTACCACACTGATTACATTCATAGGGTTTCTCTCCAGTATGTGTTCTTTTATGCCTTTGAAGATTACCATGTTGAGCAAAGGCCGTACCACACTGATTACATTCAAAGGGTTTCTCTCCAGTATGTGTTCTTTCATGATTTTGAAGAGTACTGTGGTAAGCATAGGCCTTACCACACTGATTACATTCAAAGGGTTTCTCTCCAGTATGTATTCTTTTATGCATTTGAAGACTACCACGTTGAACAAAGGCCTTACCACACTGATTACATTCAAAGGGTTTCTCTCCAGTATGTGTTCTTTTATGGTTTTGAAGAGTACTTTTGTCAGCAAAGGCCTTACCACACTGATTACATTCATATGGTTTCTCTCCAGTGTGTGTTCTTTTATGCAATTGAAGATTATCGCTACGTGCAAAGGCCTTACCACACTGATTACATGCATATGGTTTCTCTCCAGTATGTGTTCTTTTATGCTGTTGTAGAGTACTGTTTTCAGCAAAGGCCTTACCACACTGATTACATGCATAGGGTTTCTCTCCAGTATGTGTTCTTTTATGCAATTGAAGACGATTGTTACGTGCAAAGGCCTTACCACACTCATTACATTCATATGGTTTCTCTCCAGTATGTGTTCTTTCATGATTTTGAAGACCACTGCGGTAAGCAAAGGCCTTACCACAATGATTACATTCATAGGGTTTCTCTCCAGTATGTGTTCTTTTATGCAATTGAAGATTATTGATATGTGCAAAGGCCTTACCACACAGATTACATGCATATGGTTTCTCTCCAGTATGTGTTCTTTCATGTATTTGAAGAGCACTGTGGTGAGCAAATGCCATACCACACTGATTATATACAAATTGTTTCTCTCCAGTATGTGTTATGTTATGCAACTGAATATTACAGGGCTGTGCAAAGGCTTTACCATGCTGACTACACTCACAGGATTTCTCTTCAGTATGTGATCTATTGTGCATTTGAAGAGCATTTTGATGAACAAAGGCTTTATGACACAGATTAGATTCATTCTCAATATCATGTGTTCTTTTATTCCTCTGAAGCTGACTGTCATATGCCAAGGCTTTAACACATTGAGGATGCACTGAAAGTTTTTTTCCAGAATTATTTCTTTCAATCCTGCAAGCATAATTGGAACATATAAAAGTTTTACTACATTCAATACAGTCTTGAACCTACATATCTCTATATATTACTTTTATAATTTAGTCCAATTGTAAATAGAAATCAGATATTAAGGTTTTATAACTGTTTAAACTCATGCTTTCTTCCCTAATTAAGGGTTGTTTTGCATTTTTAAGACACCTGTCATGGTAATTTCCTTTATTATGTGGTTTAACTTTTCACATTTACAGAAACATTTTTCTATTTGACATATTTCTCATATTTGAAGAGAACTGGATAACCTCAGAACAACTTTATTACATTCATAAACTGTCCTATACTATGAATCATAGTACATTTGCTAACTGAATTAGGACAATCAGAAGTATTTGCACAATTCTAGAACTCATGTGGCTTCTCTGCACTCTGATTTTGTTTATGTATTAACAGTGATATGTGAAAACCAATTATTTATATAGTTGAATCAATTTCAGCAAGGGTACTCAACATGGGGACTAATGCTTTCTTCTAATTGTTTATAGAGAGAGGTATGATGCATTTTCCCATATTCCTATGCTCATAGGCTTGATCGAGAGTAATATGTGGTATACACAGTAAAGGAAGAATCACAATCAAAAAATTTCCACACTGATTTATCACGGTGTGACTTTCTGTTCCTCGTAGATGTGTGGTAGAGGTATTAAAGTTTCTTCACAACATCTGCCACGTAACTCTAACTTCTTCTGAGCTCTCGGTTTAGTAGAAAGTCTTGCAGATATACTTATCATCACTTCAATGTGTACACATTTTCTATTATGAGTAGCAAGAAATAAATGGATTGGCAGATCTACAGCATAGCTCTCATGGTGCTATGATTCAAATGGTGATTTCTGTTTAGCCATTTCTCCCTTGTCTTTTTAATTAAAAGAATGCCTGAAAATGCAATTCACTTACATGAAATTGTATATGGATTTTTCAGAAGTTAATAATTAGAAATGTACTTAAAGGTGTGCTTATTCACACTGTTGTCTTTATTTAAATCTTCTAGGACACATTATCATTTCATCAGAGGCTCATTGTTTTCAGCATGCACAAGAAAATTACCTTCCATGTCTTATAGAACGTTGACAATGTTCTTTAATATTATGTTCTTCCCAAATGTATCCTAAAATGCAGTACCAGAAAATGTATGTTACAATATTGAATACTGTGCAACATTTAAGTAGCTATTTTAAGTAAACCTTAGAACCATGCCTGCGTTATTCACCTCATTATTCTTCTCTTTTCTAAATCAAATTATTGAAGAACATCATTATCCAAGGAAAAGTTGTCCCTTTATTTTGAAACATGAAGGAAATTCATTTTTACCTATAGTAGTGAGGTTCCTGTAGGTCTCCAGTATCACATCTTTGTAGAGATTCTTTTGGGAAGGATCCAGCAAATTCCACTCTTCTTCAGTGAAGTTGATATGCACATCATCATAGGTCACTGCCTTCTAAAATATGCCATACACGATAGTGACATAATAGTGAAAACATTGTAAATGTATACTTTTTTGATAATATAGTGATAAAATTGTGGTGTTCCCTAATCATATTCGAAGACATAGACAATCATTTTAGAAGGAAATTGAAAAGGAGAGTTTTCTCTGTCATTTCTGTACTCTTTGAATGAGATATCACTTTACAAGAGAAATATCTATTAACAGAGAGAAACAAGGAAACAGAGCAACAGTTCATAGTACAAATGAGAAATTTTTATGAGGATTAACTAACTACAAATAGAAAAATAAGTTGGACACACTGGGTGTATTGACTCATGCCTTTAAGCTCAGACCTTCAAAAGCAGAGGCAGGTATATTTTTCTCTGAGTTAAATGCCAGACATGTCTATGCAATCAGGTCCAGGACAGGTGGAAGTACATATTAAGACCCTATCATCCAGGCTGTGGTGATGGATGCCTTTAATCCCAGCAATCAGGAGGCAGAGTCAGGTGGGTCTCTGTGAGTTTGAAGCCATCCTGTTCTATGAGAGCTAGTTCCAGGAAAGGCTTCAAAGCTACAGAGAAACCCTGTCTCAAAAATCAAATAAACAAACAACAAACAAACCAAAAGGCACTGTCTCCATTGCAAAAGTCAGTGAATCAAGCAAGAAGAATAGAACTCAGAAGTTATTACTGGAGTTTCTACAAAGAAGTATGCATTCACTCCACTTCTCTATTTATCTTCCAAACATCCCAAGTGCCCTATTCAAACTGTAATACCAAGAACATTTTACAAACAGAGCTTTATGTTTAAACAGTTACAAATGGACAGATGAAAACATTAGCAATATAAATCTTGCGCATAAGTAATAAACACAAGCTGGGAGAGAGATGACTGAGTAGTACCTAGCTTTTGATGGTCTTGAATAGATGTGGCAGAATTGCCAGTACTTATTTGCGCATCATAACTATCCATTATTCCAAGTTCACAAACTCTGAGATCCTTTGATCATGTTGAGAACCAGGTACCCATGTGGTGCATAGCCATGCCGATGCATCAAATAGTGTTATTAATTTTAAAAATATAAAGTAAGCATAAAAAGCAGGAAGAAGTTCATGCACCTACAATTCAATGACTCCAAATGCTTAGGCAGTACCAATGTCATGCCTACTGACCGACTTCCAGACTTCAAAATAAGGAAAAAATTCTACTTCTATCATAGGCAACACAGACCAGAATACCAAAGAGCAGATAGAAACCAAGGAACCAAACGTGCATCCAACAAAGACAAACAGAGATACTGGCACCTAGACCTGCAGTCACCTCAGACCCAGATACCCGACAACAGCACAATAACATGATCATCAACAGACAGAACAATATGTCACTACCATATTCCAACTCTCCTACTACAGCACACCCTGAATATTCAAACACAGTCAAAGTACAATTAAGTTAGATCAACTCTGAAGATGTTTTATGTCCTTAAGAAGGAAGTGAATGAAGTCTTTAAAAAAGCAGGGGAAAGATAAATGAAATCTTGGAGAATAATAATAAACCCCTTAAAGAAAGTCAAACAAGCAAACAGTTGACAGAAATGAATAAATCAGTTCAAGAAGTGAAGTGAAAATTGAAATAGAAGCATGAAAAAAATGCACACTGGAGGATTCTGGAGATAAAAAACTAGATAAATGAAAAGGAAAAACTGGCAAATTAAGGTAAAGTCTATCTTATCTTTGTGAGTCTAAACTTTTATATATAATTTACACACACCATAATTAAGGAAAATGTTAATGATATAATCGTTTACAACTCAATCAAAAAACCCAGAGCATAACATTAGCCTGGAAGGTCTGTGGCAGCAAAAGCAGAGCCTCTTTTCCAAAGTAACAAATTTTGAAGTCAAGATACCTTTAAAGTATGTATGGGGTTACCATAGCAGCCCCCAAATCAAATGTCTCTCTCTGCAGTCCAAAATTCAAAGAAAGCACAATGTGTAACCCAGACTCTGTGTGTATTTTCTATCTTTTTAAGCCCATTAATTGTTTTACTTATTTTTTTCTTTAAGAACCTTAGTGTAAATTCCTTCAAAAACCATTTTTAATCCATGACTCTGTCTATATTTATCCTCTCTGTCTTAAGCCCATGGACATTTATCAAATAAACTATCACATCCCCTCAGAGGCCTTTTTATCTGAATGTTTTTACTGTGTATCTGTAATCCTTTTCTGATGAGGAGTGTTTCTGTAATTGGAAGCTGCATTTGACTTCCATTTTTGTGCTTTTACAACCCCTCATTTTTAACTTTCTTAGGGTTTATGTGGACGTAGTTGCCTAACATTTGGTGTCCTCATGTAAATGGGGACTACACGTTCATCTTCTGGCCGCCTAGACCCAAATAATCACACACAAACTATATAATTACATCAGCATTTTTAAACTGCTTAAGGCATATTCCTAGTTAGATTTTACATGTTCAATTCATCCATTTCTATTCATCTATGTATCACCATGAGTTTGTGGCTTACACGTAATGTTTTGGGATATTTCTAATCATCTTCAGTGAATACGTGGCATCTCTTTGATCTTCCCAAATAGTACACCGACCAGTCTGGTCTGTCTTCATTTAAAAAAAAAAAACAAGTAATAAATGCTGGAAAGTAATGAAATTGCTCTCCAACTAAAATCAGGTCCTTTTTCATAATTGGGACTCCACAGTCCTATTTTCCTGTGCAGTGCACACTCAAACCTGCTGCTTATATTCTGGACTGAGGTAAAAAACACTCTCCACATGCAAATCCTTTTCCTTTACCTGTAGTGGATATTCAGTTTTATAACTCAAATTTATAACTTTGAAACTGGTGATAGAATCATTTAATTTAAGATTTTAAGGTGTAACGTAGGACAAGGTCATTGCTCAGGCGAGGAGAAGACAGGGACCAAATCCTCTTATGCCAAGATAAGATAGATAGTGTCAAAAAATTTCTGAAATACTAGAAGTACAATGGTTCTAGAATGAATATGACTTCCTAGGGAGAAATCACTCCACATGTTTGAGAGATTAATAAAGAAAAAACTATTTAAAAATATTCACATACATCTCTGACTAATGCTCAAAGAGAACCCAGGCTAGAATATTTTTTTTGCATTTCACTTATTTTCTTATCCTTATGTCTTTCAGGTTCAGGCTCCACACTCTGAACAATTTAAATAGGGGTGGAAGGCTAAAAGTCTACCCACCTTGACAGATGGAAGACTTACACAGTAAAGTCTTCGCAGTATTATTTCTTTCTTTATTTTTCTTTTTTTATTTTTTATTTTCAAGACAGGGTTTCTCTGTGGCTTTTTGGAGCCTGTCCTGGAACTAGCTCTGTAGACCAGGCTGGTCTCGAACTCACAGAGATCCGCCTGACTCTGCCTCCCAAGTGCTGGGATTAAAGGTGTGCGCCACCATCACCCGGCTCCAGAATTATTTCTTACATAAACCAGTGACCTTAAACAGTAAGACCATCTTCAGTGACAGGATCATGAGATGTCAGACTTTTCTTCCATTTTTACAAGCTTTTCATTAGCCTCTTAAGAGAGTTGATGGCCCTGATTTTGGTACATTTCTATCCAGAGTTACAAGATTGAGATTGCAGGGGATGTGAAGGATAGGAAAAGTATAAGGCAGAAAAGACAAAAACAGGTTAGGGAAGTCTTGCACAAGCTATGTCTCATGTCAAGTAAATTTCCTAAGAAGAATAGATTTGGGCAGGAGAGATGGCTCAGCGGTTAACAGTATTGACTGCTCTTTGAGAGGACCTGGGTTCAATTCTCAGTACCCATGTGACAGCTCCTAAATATCTGTAAATCCAGTTTCCCAAGATCTGATACCTACATACCAGCACATATAAAATAAAATAGAATAACTCATAAAATATCCAGTATTTATACTGGCTGAGAAATAACTTGGGGCTCTTTCATATTGACTTTCAGTCCTCTCAGTCTGTTTTATGTTTCTGTCTTCATTTCTCTTAATCTAACATTTCCTCAGCCTCAGCCTCCCTTCCCAGAGAACTCCCAGGCAAATTCTGTTGGACAGACCATATGGGGTATGCAACTATGCTTGAACAAAATTTACTGCAGTTTCTGTATGATGCTGCTTTTGATACAAGGAATTACTTTGCATATTCTGTCCATAAATTAAGAGCTTAGCTGAATAGAGCCTTACACTTTAGGGAACCTTGTTAAGATTTAAATCTAAAGTAAGGGCCTTCTCTTTCGCTGTGTAAAATCCTTGAAAATCCCTCTTGCTTTCATTACTGGACTGCCATCTGAAACAACCTAGTGCTTTTTTCCTCAACAAAAACATCGATTTTTTTTCATTCTTTTTATGTGTTTTTTTTTGCATTGTAGATTTGAAGGAGTCAGAGGTAATAACCATCCAGCAAAAATAATATTTTGTCTAAGATATCAGTCCATTAATTTTTAATTCTGCCTTAGTCACTTTTTTGGGAAATGGAAACATTAAGAAAGATTGGGGGCCAAAGTGTCACACAACTGATCTCCAGCAAACTTTTTATGGAGTTTTCTAAGCTCCTGTACTAACTTACCAGGCCAAAATAAATCAATAGGGCCACAAGGAATAAAGCCAGGCTTGAGTTGGAGGGACCAGAACAAGATGAAGTTATGAGAGCAATCAGAATTATTATAAATTTATCAGAAACAGAAAATAAGACAATTTCCAGGATCAATACCATTACTTGCCAGGATATCATGAAGACTGCAAGCTCTACATGGAATACAGGATCGTGGTCTCAGGCCGAGTATACTGTTGAACTTCCCTACTTCTTTGACCACTAAGGGATTACTCAGAGAAACACAGATTAGCCTGAATGACTCATTGCTTGAGGGAGTGCATCACCATGTCAGCAACTTAAAAAAGCACATCGTGCCCAAGGAGCCCTGGATTTTAATGTGAAATAACTAAGACACATGTCTCTCAGGGTAGATGGGCCAATCCAACTCCTTTGTTCCCTGCAGAGCCTTTTGTCCACTAAAATCCTATAACCTTGACCTCCACTGCCTGCCACTACTCTCAACACTCCTGTCTTTCAGGTCCTACAATGACAGTCACTTAAGCTGTGTAGAGATTTCTGTGACTTTTGCCATCTAAAGTCCTGTTAGCTTGAAAATTCTTCCACAGTCAATATTCCCAAGTCCATTGCAGGAACAAAACCACTTTTATGGTACCATTTTTATCCCAACTTGCTTCTTTGTTCCTGTGATTAATGTACCTAACCTAAAGCAACTCTGGTAATGGACAGGTTGATTTGTTTGTTACCCCTAAGTCAGAATCCACCACTGTGGGAGCTTAGGATAGGAACTCAAGTTAATCACTGGAGGCAAAACATTTGGAACCATTGATTCCTGGTTTTCTCTTGTGCTTTGTCAGTTTTGTGCTCAGCTAGCCTCCTTAATCAGCCCAGGCCCACTTGCTTAGAGACTTTGCCAACTCAGTGGAACAATCCTCTTCCAACACCAATCATCAGTCAACATAATCACTTTCACACTGAAATCAGACATTCTGATCTAAGCACATACTGAGTTGATAATTCCTCAGATGACCCTAGGCTTTGTCTTGTTGACAGCTGAGGCTAATTATCACACAGAGAATGTCTTGTATGAGAATGTTTGTAAAGAACCAAAAATATAATGTAGTATTCCTGTCAACCACTTAAGCAGCACCTAACCATGAGGATAACAATAAATGGAAAATACAGATTGCCAGAAAATGGAAAGAGAAAAGGATCTAAGATCAAGAAGAGAAAACTAAAACTGTCACTCCACAGAAACTATTCAAAACAAAAACTTAAGGAACTGATAGCAGAGGAAATATTCTGAATACAAATTGATGAAGGTCCATTATTTTTGAAATTTTAATGACGTAATTAGATAATGGTTCATAAAATCAACATAGATGACACCAATGCCAAAACAAGACTCAAAGACTGATCTATAAATTTATATTATGGTCCCTTAAACAAGAACTACAAGATTCTAGTCAAAATCAAATTCCAGAAAATCACTGGCCATCCCTCATCCTGTACACTCCAGTTCTCTTTTTTACTAATAACAGAAAAAGGGTTGGGTAAGGAGGGCTGTTCCACCAAAATTCACTTGACACCTTCTGATATTTTTGCTTTGTGGAAATAGTTTTGATTACTAAAAGGATCTCATTTTCTTATGATAAAGATAATGATGTCTGTTAGGATCACTTAGACACCATTTCATTTCCTACAATTGGTGATTGCCTCTAAGTCTGTATCAGAGTGAGGAAGTATAAACTTTTTAAGTGAAATTTCAAGAGAACAGATTTTTAAAGAATCACTGTACATGTGAAGTAACTTGCTTTACTCTGACTGCTTTATAAATCACAATTTTGAAAACAAGGTTTTCCTATTTTTGAGTATGTTTGTGCACGAGACAAAATGCCTGTGATATACAAACAATGATTGTCAGATCTCTTGGATTGGGAATAGTAGAGATTTGTTAACCTGCAAACTTAAATGTAGGTTTAAACTTGGGTTATCCACAAGGAAAAAAATATGTGCTGAGCCACCTGCCAAGATGCATAATAAATTTTATAAAATAATCCAAGTCTGTCTCTGATTAATCAAAAACAAGAAAAACAAAACATAAATAAAGAAGTAAAGCCGGGCAGTGGTGGCCCACGCCTTTAATCCCAGCATTCTGGAGTCAGAGGCAGGCGGATCTCAGGAAGTTTGAGACCAGTCTGGTCTACAAGAGCTAGTTCCAGGACAGGCTCCAAAATCACAATGAAACCCTGTCTGAAATACCAAAAAAAGTAAAGAAATGAGGCAAGTATCTAAGATAAAAAAAATTATCTGCACAGAAACATACCCCAAACCTCAAACTTAAGGAACTGATGATACAAGAAATTTTCTGAATAAAATTGGTGAAGGTCCATCATTTTCAAGAAAGTGAATAATATATTAGATTTCAGATGTAGATTACAAAAAGTCTTATACAGATTCACATAATATGCTTTCTGCATTTTTCACAAAGATCCATCAATCAAGAATGTGTACAACGTTTGTGAAAGAATAAAGGTGTTAAAAAGAGAAAGAACTGTGAACAAAAGCAGGAATAAGTAGTCAATTTTTAATCCAAAGACCAATGTAATCTTAGGCAAGGAAAAGTGTGATCTTGGTCAATGCAACCCAGCTATCTTTGATTTTATGTGTACAGAAATTAAATACACATAAACTGTTCAACTTTCACAAAGATATCTCAAAGTGATCCTAACCTGTTGTTTCTGACCCCAGTTACTGATCTGTCTTCTGAGATGCAGCCACATGATATAGATGTTCTCTTTGCAAATAGAGAAGATCTCTTGTTACAGCTCCCCAGATCCCTGTGCTATCTATCTTCTGGTTGAAGGGAAACACAGTCCCACTGATGTCCAATCCCAAAACAACCTAAAAACTGATTTAAAATCTGCTTCCTGCTCCAGGCATTGTGGCAGAATTGGTGGGTTGTGCCCTATCTAGCTGGCTAACACAATGCACACCTGAGAAATCTCTGCACATCAGAAACTCCTTTTGTCCCCTGGTAAGCTTCACTGGATCACACCATTGTGGCATGTGGCAGAATCACATTAACAGAATTCTACTCAAGTATTGCTCTACCAGTTCCTAAACAATTTGTAATCTTTAGAAGAGAAACCTGAAATTGGAAAGCAATATTCAGATATTCAATATTGTAGAAATTAGAACTTCAGTTTTCTAATCTCTCTTCCCACTGCACAACAAAAGCAGTTCACATGTATATACTCTGGACATAGATTCAACCAGCATTATATCCTTCCATTCCAGGGCTGCAGAGTCTCCCCTTTCCCACTAAATCTACACAGAAGGAGGCTCAGAGAACAAGGGCCACTGTATGAAACCAACTCTATGAAGATGATCAATTTCCTTAAAGTTAAAATAAAAAATCTGTTAAATACAGAGTGGCTCCCAGGAGCCCAAGCTGAGATCCCCAGTTAGTTCCTTGGGCAGCTGGGGATAGGGAACCTGAAATGACCCTATCCTATAGCAATACTGACGAATATCTTGCATATCATCATAGAACCTTCATCTGGTGAGGGATGGAGATAGAGACAGAGACCCACACTGGAGCACTGGACTGAGCTCCCAAGGTCCCAATGAGGAGCAGAAGGAGGGAGAACATGAGCAAAGAAGTCGGGACCACGAGGGGTGCACCCACCCACTGAGACACTGGAGCTGATCTATTGGGAGCTCACCAAGGCCAGCTGGACTGTGACTGAAAAAGCATGGGATAAAACTGTACTCTCTAAACACGGCAAAAAATGAGGGCTGATGAGAGCCAAGGACAATGGCAAGGGGTTTTGATCTCACGTAATGTGCTGGCTTTGTGGGAGCCTAGCCAGTTTGGATGTTCACCTTCCTAGATATGGATGGAGGGGGGAGGACCTAGGACTTACCACAGGGCAGGGAACCCTGACTGCTCTTTGGACTGGAGAGGGAGGGGGAGAGGAGTGGGGCGAGGGGGAGAAGGGTGGGAGGAGAGGGAGAAGGGTGGGAGGAGGGGGAGGGAAATGGGAGGCTGGGAGGAGGTGGAAACTTGTTTTTTTTCTACTTTTCTCAATAAAAAAATAAAAGTAAATATTTAAAAAAAGAATTTTGAAGGTGTAATGTAGAGGACACTCAAGGTCACTGCTTTGTAAGGCAGCGGACAGGGACCAAGGCCACCTGAGTCAACATAACACAACTTGTCTCATAAACAATATTTCTATCAGGATGGAAACGAAACTCTTCTAGAATTAATATGCCTTTTCACTGAGAAATTACATCACACACTTAGGAGATTAATGAAAAAAAGTCTCTTTAATGACAGTATGCATCAATCTCTGTCCAATGCTCAAGTGGAACCAGGTTAGACAGATTTTGCATTCAATATATGCTGTTATCTTTTAAGTATCTCTTAGGCACTTGGTCCAGATTATAATTTGTTTTTTTTAAAGATTTATTTATTTATTATTTATACAACATTCTACCTCCATGTATTTCCACACGCCGGAGGGCGCCAGATCTCATTACAGATGGTTGTGAGCCACCATGTGGTTGCTGGGAATTGAACTCAGAACCTCTGGAAGAGCAGCAGGTGCTCTCAACCACTGAGCCATCTCTCCAGCCCCCCCTTTTTTTTGGTTTTTCGAGACAGGGTTTCTCTGTGGTTTTTAGAGCCTGTCCTGGAACCAGCTCTTGTAGACCAGGCTGGTCTTGAACTCACAGAGATCCGCCTGCCTCTGCCTCCTGAGTGCTGGGATTAAAGGCGTGCGCCACCACCGTGTCCAGATTATACTTTGAACAATTGAGATAGCAACAGGCAACATAACTGTCTAGATATTTAGACAAGAAATATTCCCAGAATATTTTCTTAAGTACGCCAGTGACCTGTTACAGCAGCCCATTCTTCACTGACAGGGTTGTAAGGTGAAGGTCACAAGGGATGAGAAATACTGGACAAGTAAAAAATAAAAAAAGACTGGGGGGAGGTGTTGCAGAAGATACGTCCCATGCTAATAAGCTTCTTATGAAAAATACCAGGTGGTGGTAGCATATGCCTTTAATCCCAAGACACAGGGAGAAGAGCCCTGTGCTTCTCTGTGAGTTCAAGGCCAGAGAAACACTGTATCAAGAAAAAGAATAGAGGGAGAGAGAGAGAAGATGATGTCTAGCATTTTGTATACTAATACCTGAGGAGAAATGAAAGAATTATATGAAGTCAGCAGAAACTATCATGCAATGAGATGAATTTAGGAAGAAGCTAGTCCAACAATTCTACTAAATGGGTATACAAGGTATTTTGAAATCATGGCTAAGCGCAGAGCTCCATCTAGTGGGAAGGGTTGGGTTGTCAAGATCTGAAGCAACTCCTCCATAAAGGCCTGGGCACCAGACCATTACCAGCTCCAATGCATATTCCTGGTTTTAGAGAAGGAGCTCTGTTTTATTATCAATACATCATGTCCTTAGGGAAACTCACAAGGCTTGTGTCCCAGGCTGTTTCTAGATCTCCCAAGAATGTCCCTCCTCCCTGCCTGAGGTCCTAAATGAAAGCCTTGATTGTTCAGGCCAGTTCTTCACACAACAGTGTTTTACATTTCAAATATGTGTCACCTGGTGTCATATATTTCTACCATCTGGTAGAACTATGCTTTTCTCAAAAGGAAAACAGGAACTTTAAATCAGACCAGGCCTTATGGTTGGCTGTGACTCTGTAATGCCTCTTTGAGCAGCTTCATAAGAGGTCTGTTTTTTGACATTTGGATGAGCCTAGTGATTTTTATTTATTTAATTTTGACTTTTCGAGACAGGGTTTCTCTGTAGCTTTGGAGCCTGTCCTACAACTTGCTCTTGTAGACCAGGCTGGCCTTGAACTCACAGAGATCCACCTGCCTCTGCCTCCCAAGTGCTGGGATTAAAGGTGTGCACCACCGCTGCCCACCAGCAATTTTTTAAAAAATATCAGTGATGGCTTCTTTGAAATGGTTTGGAGTCAAATATCTGGACAATCCTGGTAAACAATGTATACCTGGGCATTCTAATCTCTACCAGCCCTGCTTAGCATATACTTAGCTTTTGGGTGTTTTAGACACAGTCCTCCCTCTGCTAAATTCTACTTTGTGAGACTTATTTCATAAACATTGGTAAATCCTTTGTATTTCCATTCTACTCTTCTACATTATCGTATAGTAGCGGAGACCTACCCAACACGTGAGATGAATTTGATAACCTCCACAAATTTAAATATAAATGGAGATTACATTTAAAGGTTAAATACAAAGTGCTCAATATTGAGACTATGTTGAAGAAACTAGGCCTCTCTGAGCTTGGCAACTTGTTTCCGTGAATGCATCAACCCTGTTGAAGTTGACTACAAAAGTGGTTTGGTTTTTTTTTTTTGTTTCTGTTTTCTGTTTTTCGAGACAGGGTTTCTCTGTGGTTTTTGGAGCCTGTTCTGGCACTAGCTCTTGGAGACCAGGCTGGTCTCGAACTCACAGAGATCTGCCTGCCTCTGCATCCCAAGTGCTGGGATTAAAGGCGTGCGCCACCACCGCCCGGCCAAAAGTGTTTTTAAAAACAGCTTCCTGCTCCCAATAATTTAAGCAGATTGAGTCATAGCAAAATTATACAGAGGCCTGCCCCTAGACCCATGAGTTTACCAGGGACCATGAGGGACTTCACAGTACAGGGACTATGGCGGCGGGTTCCCACCCAGACCCATGGAGGTAACAACATAGTGTTTGCCGCACCTCGCCCTCTGCTCCTCCCCATCAGGAGACAGCGTTCCCTCACTCACCATGTTGTGCTTCTCCATTTTGTCAAAGTTCTCAGCTCATCGTCTGCCTGCAACAGCAACTGCACCCGAGAACAGGAATCCACTGGCGCCAGCTCCTCTTCAAAGCCAAGACTGAAGGCAGCTGCCCTGAAGAGACCTGCACTGCTTCTGACTGACAGGTCATCTGGAGTGCTGATTGGCTAATGAGTCCTGAGTGGCGAAAGCACCGCCCATAGGGCTGTAGTGTGCTTAAAGAGACAGAATACTGGTTCCTGTCCATTCCATTCACCCCAACAGAGAACTTCTCCAGATCTTAGAATACATGCATTTCAATAGCACTGGCCCCTGGCTACTAAAGCAATCAATGTCTTCTTCTTGTTCTCCAGAGGAACTTTCCTTTCTTCCTGTTGGATGCAATGGTGACTAGCTAGCTTGTACTGTGCACTGTACTAGGTGGATCGAGCAATTTCCTGTCCCGCAGGGGTAAGGATGCCTAGAACACTAACAACTAAAGAGAGTTTTTTTTTTCTTGTGATGTTGTAAAATCAAAGCACTACTTTATTAAATGAGTTATTTTACACAATATGAACATCAATATAATTACAAGTGTAAAAAAATTTTATGACAAGAATGGAGTGATTTTTCAGATTACCAAATCAACGTTGACTGTACACTTACACAGAATTGTCTTTGCATGAAGCCCAAAGGGAACAGCATAAAAATGAAAGTTTCTGTAGCCCCTTTATTTTTGCTGATCAACAGTTTGTTTAAAAAAGCAGCTGCAGCGCCTTTAATCCCAGCACTCGGGAGGCAGAGGCAGGCGGATCTCTGTGAGTTCGAGACCAGCCTGGTCTACAGAGCTAGTTCCAGCACAGGCTCCAAAGCCACAGAGAAACCCTGTCTCGAAAAATCAAAAAAAAAAAAAAAAAGCAGCTGCAGCCAGGCGGTGGTGGCGCAGGCCTTTAATCCCAGCACTCAGGAGGCAGAGGCAGGCAGATCTCTGTGAGTTCGAGGCCAGCCTGGTCTACAATAGCTAGTTCCAGGAGAGGAACCCCCCCCAAAAAAAAAAAAGCTGCAGAGAAACCCTGTCTTGAAAAATCATAAAAGAAAAAAAAATGTAGCTGCAGGATTGTTACCTAGGTCTGAGACAGTAGAAGACTCAGGTCTGGCATTTGTGTCCTACAGACTGTGCAGGTGTATATTAAGGCAGCTTTGGCAGCAGCCTTTTGGTCGTGTCCTTGTTTCTTCTTTTGTCCAGCCTGCCTTTTGGCATTTTTCTGCTGAGACTGAATCTTCTGCTGTCCACGAGCCATATCCGGGCCGGGCGGGTCGGTGTGGCGTCCGAGAGACCGCTCAGCGCGAGAGGAGCTGGGCAGGAGGAGCAGGGAAGGAAGGGACGCGCCCTGCAGACCGAGCAGAACCGGGAGCACAACAGCCCGCGACCCGCACACCCGCCGCAGCGCGCGCCCGCCGCGAATGAGCACGAAGCAGGCCTTTCGCTCGTGCCCGCGCACGCTGCCGCTGCCGCAGCCGCGCTCCCAGCAGGTCCCGCCCCTCGCCTTCCTCCCGCGGCTCCACCCCGCCCCTCGAGAAGAGAGTTTTAAAGTTACAAAATGAACTGGGCAGTGGTGGTGTACGCCTTTAATCCCAGCACTCAACAGGGGGATCTCTGGGAGTTTGAGACCAGCCTGGTCTACAACAGCCAGTTCCAGGACAGGCTCCAAAACCACAGAAAAACCCTGTCTCGAAAAAACAAAAAATAAATAAAAAATAAAGTTACAAAATGAAATATTTGTTCTGTGGCTTCACTCTGAGGTCAGATGAACGGAAGGTACTTTTTACATGCTTTTCACAGGGATTTTACACAACAGGAAGGAGAAAAGCAGGACCCAGGTCTCAAGATGATTGGTCTTTCCCCCATCGGAAAGCTGGATGATGACTCCATTGTTTATGGCTTTTATTCCTTAAATTCGAAGCAAACTCCAGGCGAATGAATAATAATAAAAAGGGTAGTGTTCATGGAAATTTGAATATGTAGAGAATAATGGAGCTAGAAAGAATGACTTCATGAGCACTATTGTAAGCCAGCACATCTTCCTCTATAGTCAGGTGAATAAAATATACAGCTGCAGTATTCAAGATTCTCTACATGAACAGGACAGGTAGAATGATTCTCACCATGGATGTAAAAAGTGAGCTTATTAGAATGTCTTACAAGCTGTGGTCCAGGTAACTTAAGAACAGCTGCTTACCAATGGCAATTGAAGAATCCAATAGATTGCTTCTCAGCCTTTTCTCTAAGATCAAGTGAAGAATCCAGTAGTTGTTCAGCCCACAAAGCTTGACTTCTCAGCTCATTTTAAGTATTCACCAAAATTACAATGACGTAGTCGCTAATGCTAGTACAGGAATGAACTTGGTAGCCAGAGCCAAAGCACAGAGGCAAAAAGAAACTTTTCTTCTTCAAAATACTTTATATGTGATTGCTGCTGCTAGAATGTAAGATGCTGATTGAAGTTGGATCATAGTTATTATTTGATTCAGATTTTTTTTTTTTGGTGATTTCAAGACTGGATTTTTCTGTGTAATTGTGGAACTGATTCTGTATGCCAGACTTTTCTCAAACTCAGAAAATCCCACTACCTAGTCATCTCTTCCTCATTCAACCAATCATAGGGAATAGACTATAGGTGTATGCTTGACAGCAGAAGGCATAGTAACAGGAGTAGAAACCATTGGAAGTTGGCGATTTCTTCATGTATCTTCCTTGTGTCTTCAGGACCTACGTGGTCCTGATCTCTAATATACCACTTTCATTTGATAACAGGTTGCAGCTGTAAATGTCCTACTTTATAACTTGATAGATCCAGTAATATTCAGCTCATGGTGGGCATTTCACATCACATGGTAAGGTGGTGACTGCAATGGATTAAGCCACATATGGTTGGTACTTCTAGGTTCTAAGGGTCATGCAGGGGCACACAAGCCCTCAGTCACCTGGGGATGTTAAAGGTTCCCTCCTGCATGATCCATGTATGACTCAGCTAAGCCCTTGCCCGCTTCCATGAGCCCCATCATCTGCATATGATGGAGCCATGTCAACCCCTGTGTGCATGCACCAGGCAGCTTTAAAAAGCTGGAGGAGCCATCCTCCTCCTTGTCTCTGAACACTAACTTCCCAGGCCTCTGCATGCCCCCTCTAAAAAACTCCTAAGAGTGTTTGTTGTGTGTTCTGTGTTTCCTTCTTGGTAAGAAAAAATCCTAAGATTGCACAGCTCTGCTAACACATAGAATTTCAATTAGGTGAAATGAAAACAAATCAAAATATCCATCATTTGATTAAGTACAGCGCCCTCTAATGGTTGATCCCATGTTGGGAATCAAGATGGGGGAGCCCTTGCAAACTGTGAACCAAGTGTTTCTCCTCTAGGATCCCACTTAAATATGCTGTGGGAGAGGTCCTGACCACAGAACAAATATTTCATTTTGTAACTTTAAAACTCTCTTTAGTTGTTTGTATTCTAGGCATCCTTACAACTGTGGGACAGGAAATTTCTCCACCCGCCTGGCACAGTGCACCGTACAAGTCGCAGAGTGTGCTGGAAGAAAAAGGGAAAGTTCCTAGGAGTGCAAGAAGATGACATTGATTACTTTAGTAGCCAGGGCCCAGTGCTATTAAAATGCATGTATTCTCAGATCTGGAGAAGTTCTCTCTTGGGGTGAATGGACTGGACAGGAGCCAGTATTCTGTCTCTTTAAGCACACTGTACCCCTATGGGTGGTGCTCTAGCCACTCAGAACTCACTAGCGAATCAGCACTCCAGATGACCTGCCAGTCAGAAGCAGTGCAGGTCTCTTCCTGGCAGCCGCCTTCAGTCTTGGCTTTGAAGAGGAGCTGGCGCTAGTGGATTCCTGTTTTCGGGTGCAGTTGCTCTTGCAAGGAGACGATGAGCTGAGAACTTTGGGAAAATGAAGAAGCACAACGTGGTGAGTGAGGGAACGCTGTCTCCTGATGGGGAGGAGCAGAGGGCGAGGTGCGGCAAACACTATGTTGTTACCTCCATGGGTCTGGGTGGGAACCCGCCGCCATATTCCCTGTATTGTGAAGTCCCTCATGGTCCCTGATAACTCCTGGACCTAGGGGCAGGCCTCTGGATAACTTTGCTCTGTGGCTTCATCTGCTTAGAGTATTGGGAGCAGGAAGCTGCGTGTACAAACACCTTCCTAGTCAACTTCAACAGGGTTCCTGTATTCATGGAAACAATTTGCCTAACTCAGAGAAGCCTCGTTTCTCCAGTATCTTCTCAATATCGAGCACTTTGCATTTAAGCTTTAAATATAATCTGAATTTATATTTAAATTTGTGGACGTTATCAAAGGCATCTCACATGTCGTGTAGCTCTCCACTACTGTGTCATAATGTAGAAGAGTAGAATTGGTGATACAATAGATTTACCAATGCTTAAAAAATAATTAAGTCTCACAAAGTAGAATTTATCAGAGGGAGAAATGCGTCTAAACAGCCAAACTGTGAGTCTAGGCTAATGAGGGCTTGTAGAGATTAGAATGCCCAGGTATACATTGTTTATCAGGATTGTCCAGATACTTGACTCCAAACCATTTCAAAGAAGCCACCACTGAGTTAAAAATAAAAAGTCACTGCTGGTTGGTGGTGGTGCACACCTTTAATTCCAATACTCTTGAGGCAGAGGCGGATTTCTGTGAGTTCAAGGCCAGCCTGATCTACAAGAGCTAGTTCCAGAACAGGCTCCAAAGCCACAAAGTAACCCTGTCTTGAAAAACCAACAAAAATAAAAAAATATCACTAGACCCACCCAAATATCAAAGAATAGACCTGTTAACAACCTGCTCAAGGAGACATTACAGGTCACAACCAACCTTAAGACCTGGCATGCCATAAAGTTCCAGTTTTTTTTTTTTTTTGAGAGAGGCATAGTTCTGTAGGAAGAGCAATATTACCGGGTGACATATATTTGAAATGTAAAACCCTGTCGTGTGAATGACTCGCCTGATCAATCAAGGCTTTCCTTTAGGACCTCAGGCAGGGAGGAGGGACATTCTTGCTGACCTAGTAACAGCCTGGGACATAAGCCTGTGAGTTTCCCTAAGGACCTGATGTATTGATACTAAAACAGAGCTCTTTCTCTAAAACCAGGACTGTGCATTGGAGAGCCCTTAATGGTCTGGTGCCCAGGCTTTTGTGGAGGGGTTGCTTCAGATCTTGACAACTCCACCTTTCCCACCATATGGAGCTATGGTTCTCAGTACCAAGGCCATTCTGGATGTAGCAAAGATTACAAAATACCCTTTATAACCTTTGTGTAGAATTGTTGGACTAGCCTCTCCCTAAATTTGTCTCATTGTATCATAGTTTCTGCTGACTTCATGTAATTCTTTCATTTCCCCCTAGGAAGTAATAGACTAGGCTAGCTTTGAACTCACAGAGAGGCACAGGGTTCTTCTCCCTGTGTCTTGGGATTAAAGGTATAAGCCACCACCACCTGGCAAGATGCTATTTTTTTTTCATTTTTTTTTTTTGGTTTTTCAAGTTTCTGTGTAGCTTTGGAGCCCATCCTGGAACAAGCTTTTATAGACTAGGCTGGCCTTGAACTCACAGAGATCTGCTGGCAGGGATTAAAGGCGTGTCCCACCACTGCTCAGCTAAGATGCTATTTTTCTTAAGAAGCTCACTAGGCTGTGACTTATCTTCTGCAACACCTCCCCACCCTATCCTTTTTATCTTTTACTTGTCCAGTCCAGTCTTTTTCTTTTTTTTTGTTTTTTGTTTTTTGTTTTGGTTTTTCGAGACAGGGTTTCTCTGTGGCTTTGGAGCCTGTCCTGGAAATAGCTCTGTAGACCAGGCTGGTCTCGAACTCACAGAGAACCACCTGCCTCTCCCTCCTGAGTGCTGGGATTAAAGGCGTGCGCCACCACCGCCCAGCCACAACCTCCCGGCTCCAGTCCAGTCTTTCTCCTCCCTTGTGATCTTCACCTTAGAACCCTGTCAGTGAAGGATGATTTGCTGTAACACGTCACGGGCATGCTTAAGAAAATATTCTGAGAATATTTTTACCTATATATTTAGACTGGCAAGTTGCCTGTTTCTATTTCAATTGTTCAGAGTATAATCCAGATCATTATCCTAAGGGATACTTATGACTTACAGCATATATTGAATGCACAATCTATCTAACCTCTTTCCCTTGAGCATTGTACAGAGATCAATGCATAACATCATTAAAGATACTTTTCTTTTTAATCTGCTAAATGTGTGATTTGATTTCTCAGTGGGAAGGCATATTAATTCTAGAAGAGCTGCATTTCTGTACTGATAGAAATATTGCTTATGAGTCAACTTCTGTTATGTTGACTCAGGTGGCTTTTGTCCCTCTTTGTTGCTTTCCTAGGCAACCTTGAGCGTCCTCTATATTACACCCTCAAAGTTCTTAAGTGACTGTACCAATTCACAGTATTAAAATTATGTATTTGCTGGGCAGTGGTGATGCATGCCTTTAATCCAAGCACTCGGGAGGCAGATGTATGCAGATCTCTGTGAGTTTGAAGCCAGGCTGGTCTACAAGAGCTAGTTCCAGGACAGTCACCAAAGCTACAGAGATACCTTGTCTCAAAAAAAAAAAACAGTAAAGTAAAATAATGCATTTGAGGCATGTAGTTGACTGCCCAATGCAGTCAAAAGGAAAGGATTTGCATATGGAGCATTTCTTCTGTCCTCAGATTACAATTTGAAGAATAGATTATTGTGTGCACTGCAGGGGGCACAGCATAGGCAATCAGCTGTTGGAGCCACCACTATGAAAAAGGGCCTGACTGTGGTAGCAGGAGTGGTTTGTAATTGCCCAGCATGTGTAAATTAATGTCATGTGAATAAACACAGACCAGATTGTGTGGGTGTCCAGATTAGGAAGGTTATCTTGAGTGAAGGAACATTGAATTTGCAATTAGACAACTATCTTCTGCAGATATGATCGATCTTTGTTTATTGGTATTTATTGAGCTCTACAATTTTCTTTGCTTCACTCCCTGCCTCTCCACTCCCCTATTCAACCCTCTCCCACAGTCCACATGCACCCAGTTTACTCAGGAGATCTTGTCTTTTTATACTTTATACTTCCCATGTAGATTAGAGCTCTGTAAGTCTCTCTTAGCATCCTCATTTTTGGCTAAGATCTGGGACCTGTGGTCTGTAGGCTGGCTTTCTTTGCTTTGTGCTTTAAAACCACTTATGAGTGAGTACATGTGATAATTGTCTTTTTGGGTCTGGGTTACCTCATGCAAAATAATGTTTTCAAGTTCCATCCATTTCCCTGCAAAATTCAAGATGTCATCATTTTTTCTGCTGTGTAGCACTCCGTGGTACCACATTTTTCTTATCCATTCTTCAGTTGAGCAGCATGTAGGTTTTTCCAGGTTTTGGCTAGGACAAACAAAGCTGCTATGAACATAGTTGAGCACATGTCCTTTTGGCACGATTGAGCATCCTTTGGATATAAACCCCAAAGTGGTATTACTTGGTCTTGAGAAAGGTAGTTTCCTAATTTTCTGAGAAATTGCCACACTGACATCTAAATGGGCTGCACCAGCTTGCATTCATACCAGCAATGCAGAAGTGTTCCCTTTTCCCCACAACCTCTCCAGCATAAGTTGTCATCAGTATTTTTGATCTTGGCCATATATTCAGGTGTCAGTTATAATCTCAGAGTTCTTTTGATTTGCATTTCTCTGATGACTAAGGATATTGAATATTTCCTTAAGTGTCTTTCAGCCATTTTAGATTCCTCTGTTGAGTTCTCTGTTTTGGTCTTTACTCCATTTTTTATTAAATTATGCGCCACCACTGCCCAGCTCAAATACTTTCTTTAAGGGTATTGCTGCTCTTATCTCTATTTGTTTCTGTTATCCAATGATTTTAAGTCATTAATAGTTTCATTTAATTTCTTTCAAGTTATGTTGATTTCTATGTAGATCAATGTCTCCTATACTTTAGGCTTGACTCATGCTGTATAATTGAGAATTATTTTGCCGGGCAGTGGTGGCACACACCTTTAATCCCAGCCCTCAGGAGACAGAGGCAGGCAGATCACTGGGAGTTTGAGGCCAGCCTGGTCTACAAGAGCTAGTTCCAGGACAGTCACCAAATCTACAGAGAAACCCTGTCTCGAAAAAAAAAATTGAGAATTATTTTGAACACCTAATTCTGCCTCTGCTGCCCAGTTCTGGGAGGACAGTCCTGCAACTCCTTCCAGGTTTGTCCTTCACTAGTCAGTTAGAAAGAAAAATAGAGCAGTTAATGAGTGTCTGTTGATCTTTCTGACTTTTATTGGGAACATAGAAATCTAGAGGGATTCTTATAAGAATTGAACTCATTGACCAACTTTGAAGCTGGTGGAGACACAGTACAGGAAGTGAGAGGTTAGCCTGAGGGTGAGAGCTTTCCTGTTTCGACTGAGATTACTTATATGGAATCAGGTAGTCCATTGTAATACTGTATTATCCTGATTGACCATTGTTTGCAGTCCACAGACAATGGCAATCTGGGTATGGACTGACCTTATCTTGAAACCTAATGTGTGATATTTACAGTAGTTATCCAAAGTAGATGATCTTGGTAAAAATTTGTGTCCCTGCTTAACAGGACCATTACTTTTCTGAAATAAGATCTTCATCTTTAGGGAGAAGATGAGGGAAGAAAAAAGCTGAACAGATGGGTGCCCTTCCAGAACTCTGTGTAAAAACAGTTCTTCTACCACCCGTACCCACCTACCCTTGAGCAGAGAAACAGGAAACAGTTTGCACATTTGAGAAGTGTCCATGTTGAATCTCCATAGGAAATATGTCACGCCTGCCCCATTCCCTGGGCCTCCCCTACTGCCCAGAGCAGGTCCCTACAGTTAATTTTGGGATTCTCCCCCTTCCACAGTATAACATTTTTTAAAGATTTATTTATTTATTTATCCCTGCAGGCCAGCAGAGTGCATCAGATCTCATTATAATTGGTTGTGGGCCACCATATGGTTACTGGGAATTGAACTCAGGACCGCTGGAAGAATAGTCATTGCTCTTAACCTCTGAGCCATCTCTCAGCCCCCCAGTATATCTTTTTTAAAAAACATTTTTTCCCATCGAGGTCATCGTTTGTTTTCTATCTTTTTAAATTCTTTTTTCCCTTCTTTCCTCCTTTTCCCCCCTCTCTCCTTCTAATACTTTTTTTAGTAAGGGGAATACCATGATGTCACTCTAGCCTGGCCCCTGTAGACTTGATCCCAGTGCCTGCTGTTAAAACCACTATAGAATCAAGACAGGGAGATGTTGTAATTAGTAGTCTGGGCATGGTATTGGATTTGTGGGAAACCCCTGTCTGTTGTAGTGATGAGAATCATCTAGATTTGTCTCATTCTAAACAGGGACTCACTTAAAGCCAGGAAAGTCCACACTGACTCTTTGTCTATGAATTCTACATCTTCAAACCCTTTGCCAAGGCCACAGAATTTTTTACAGACTGACAAATTAGTAACACGGTTGACTGAACCACAGCCATGAAAGTGAGCTTCCAACTCTTCTGCTCTTGCACCATGGTCCACATTGCCAAGATAGATGGAACTGGCATCAGCCTCCATCTTCTCCTCAAGAGATGATAACTGAGCCAGCATTGCCTGGGGTTGTACTCTTATTTTGGGGTTGTATTCTTATTCATCTGCTTCTCTACCTCATTTTGTATCTCCTTTAACTTCTCATCCTCTTCCTCCATCTCCCTGACTCCCTGAATCTTTGATCACTTCTAGCTCTGGGTCCTCAATGATGCTGTCCTCGAAGTGCTCCTTCTGGCTTCTGGGGACTCCCCAGCTGGTCCCAGAACTTGTAGCTGAAGGATCCTCATTCCCAGCATCCCCAAAGGCCCCAGGCCCACTTCTCAGGCAGGGATCCCCAACCACCTGCTTCCCCCACTGTTCTTCAAATCATTTTTCTAGGTTGTTTGGGATTGGGCATCAGTGGAACAGAATTTATCTAAACCAGAAGAAAGCACAAGGGGCTGGAGCGCCATCACAAGCAATCTCTTCTGTTTGCTAAGAGAACATCTATATCATGAGACTTCTGTCCTCAGAAGACAGATCAGTAATTAGAGGTCAGAAACAAGGGTTTAAGGGTCACTTTGAGATAACTTTTTTTTTTTTTTTTTTTTTTTTTTTTTTGGCTAACACAGATGTTACTCACTGCCATCAAGATTCCTGGAAGAAGAAGAGCAGGCATAATAAAATTCTGTATAATGTTAAAACATACCTAATATGATTATACTTTCAACTGTAATAAGTAACAAACTACTAATATGCAGTACTTTGTATCTTAATTACTTGATAATAATAACTTTCAAGGACTAAACATTTTCTTTTTTTTTCTTTTTCGAGACAGGGTTTCTCTCTGATTTTGGAGCCTGTCCTGAAACTAGCTCTTGTAGACCAGGCTGGTCTCGAACTCACAGAGATCCGCCTGCCTTTGCCTCCCAAGTGCTGGGATTAAAGGCGTGTGCCACCACTGCCTGGCAACCATTTTCATTACATGTTTAAGTTCGTTGTTTTAGATAAAATATCTTGAGTAAAAATATACATCATAGACAGTATGTTTTAACAAAAACAATATCAAATTACTATCAAAAGGAAGCATACATATCTATATCAATATAAAATATTGAAATAAGTAGTTACTTTTTAAATTAATTTTAATGATCTACCCTTTTATCTCATCATATATATATATATATATATATATATATATATATATATGCCTCTTGATTTTTTTTTAAGAGTAGATTCAATAATCTACACTTTTATCCTATAATTACCTTGGGTGCCTTTTGTAGGTGGATAAATGTTTCTGAATATATAGAGTTGGCTGTGGAGTTGGACACTGGCTCTGTCCCTCTATAAATCCAAACATGTTAAAAGAAAAATTCAGAGTTTCTGTCTCATGTCAGGAGCATGGGACAGAAAGAAAAAAGGATTTAGAAAAAAAATTTACTTTTCTTTATATCTATTTTTGTCTCTATTGTACATGTCACTGAATATATTTGTCTGTATATGTCTATATAATTAATGTTGAAGGTTTGCACAATGAACAATAAATTTTCCTGCAGTAAATTTTGAAACTTCCAGGAAGAAGATGGGGCCCCAGAACATCAACTCAACCTGGTTGATATTACATCATGATGATGATAGCGCTACTATAAGATCTGTTTTGAGTACCAGTTACTCAAGATGGTTCCAACTTGGTAAGCTGAAATGGTGCACTTTTTACAATGTTCTGGACAGACCTCCTAATAGGAAGCTCAGAAAATCCTTACCAGGGGGCTGGAGAGATAGCTCGGTGGTTGGGAGCGCTGACTGCTCTTCCAGGGGACCCGGGTTCAGTTCCCAGCACCCACATGGCAGCTCACGACTGTCTGAAGATCAGTTCCAGGGGATCTGACACTTCACACCAATGCACATAAAGTGGAGTTAAATAAAGCATAAACATATTAAAAAAGAAAAAAAAAAGAAAATCCTTACCAAATACGCAGAGACTATTTGCAATTATACTAGACAGTAATCTTGGAACTTAACCATCATTTTACTTTCACAGGATCCCATAGAAAGAAAATCCCGCCCCCCCATGATAGCTGGAAGTAATTCTAAAAGACAACATCTCCTCTCCCAACAAAGTTTGTTCTCAGAATTAGGGATATCATTTAGGGGTTGATTATAATTGGTATAGGGTTGCAAGATGGAGAGAAAATTTTAGAGGCTGAAGGATCACTTTGAAAAAAAATGGAAAAATTGAATGGGATAATAGATTAGTGTGAGTTTGCTCACACTAATAATAATAGTGAATAATAGAGTGAATATTGTGAGTTATTATTTACAGGGAATTGCATTGGTATAGATTATTGTATATTGATATAATGTGAAATTATATTGAATATTGTATGCATTCATGCTTCTACCTCTGCTTAAAAAGATTGTTATGGATTGATATATATTTATCATATTGCAACATACATTTCTACCTCTGATCAAGATACTTATACATTGTTTACATTTTGAAGTCATTGTCCTCATTTGTTTTAGTTGTTTATTGTATAATATTCCAATATGTATTTATTTATTTATTATGTATACAATATTCTGACTGTGTGCATGTCTGCAGGCCAGAAAAGGGAATCTTTACAGATGGTTGTGAACCCCCATGTGGTTGCCGGGAATTGAACTCAGGACCTTTGGGAGAACAGGCAATGCTCTTAACCACCGAGCCATCTCTCCAGCCCCCTTGTATAATATTCTAATATGAGCCTTAGTTTTTAATTTTATACATATTAAGAATTATAGATCGGGCTGGAGAGATGGCTCAGTGGTTAAGAGCACGGCCTGCTCTTCCAAAGGTCCTGAGTTCAATTCCCAGCAACCACATGGTGACTCATGGTGCACTCTTCTGGTCTGCAGGCAGAGTACTGAGAATACTGTATACATAATAAATAAATAAATAAATCTTTTGAAAAAAAAAAGAATTATAGATCAATAGTCATTTATGGTTTTTGTATTTGGAATAATCAGGTTCTTTAGATACGTAGAGATTAAATTCATCATATATAGGTAATCTTCAACCACTTCAAAGAGCTGTAGATTATGGCATTTAAATAACTTTGAGTTATGTTTAAGTGAGTCACAATTGCTCCTAGTAGCATCATTCTATTTCCAAGAGAATGTTGAAAACTGGTCACTTCACTTGGAGCTTGTTTTCTTCTTGGCCAAACTGGCCTTTAGGCAAAGACATGTTTGTGTCTCAACTACTGACAAGATAAATGATATCCAAAAATGGATAAGCAGGATTGTTAAATCTTGCCAAGATAGGATAAGATGGTTTTTAAAATTTTCCTACCTCCTTAAGTGGTCGGTCACTTATTCTAGGTCTTTGCCAAAGTTGGTTGCTTCAACATTGCAAATGAGACTTTGGATGATTGCCCAGGGAGCCAGTTGTCTCTGTAATTGGTTACACATTTTGAAAGTTGCTTGATTGCACTTCCTGCTTACTCAAGTAATATTATTTCCCTTCTTGGATCTTTGATGGGGTTGAAGACTAGATAGTTGAAGTTCCTTTCCTCTCATGACTTGGCCAAGTTATTATACAAGACATAAACTAGTTAGGATAGGATAATTAATGAATATATTGTTCTTATTTATTGTATAGAATTGTGTATTGGGCTTAGAACTCTCTTATTTAAACAAAAGGAGAAGGTGCTGTAGGAAATCTTACAGCCAGTGGTTTCCTGACCACTAAGGCATGGCCTCTAATATTATATATACCAGTATAGAGCATGAGTCCAGCCTCTTCCTGGCTGCATGATTCGGTTTCTGATCTCAGTTCAAGCATAGGATTCTGATTTGTGAGTCTATCCCTAATAAATAAACATCTATTTCTCAATTCTGAGCTAGTATTGCATTTCTTCTAAGAGTCCTTCTTTAAGGGTCATTAAATGTGAATCTTTTAAGTGATGAAATGATTTCTTTCATTTGTTGACCATGGACCAATAGTGACTGGGTTCAGAATGTACTTGATTAAATAAACAACCCACCAGAAAATATCATGTATTTGAAGAACTTTCTCTCCTTATTGGTTTTATTTCAATTTTCTGTGGATCCTTAGTAGGAGAAGCCTTTCTAGATGAAATTCCTCATTGTATGTTATGAGTTTCAATACCCTAAAGTAGTTTCCTGACATTTATATCTACTGTGTTGTGCTTGACATTAATCAGCCAAATTCCTATTTATACTGAAATGTGTTTACCATCATTATAGGCTCAATCTCTAAATCACAAAATATATAGCAGAAACAGTTGTTATTCAGTGCTCAAGAGTTTGGTAACCTGCTATTGTAATTGTTTTGTTTGCTTATCTGAGTCATTGTGTGGCTCTAAATTCCTGAAAGTAAAGGGAGGCATCATTCCTGGCTCTATTTGTTGTTATGTTATTGGATGATGGCCCTGGAATGCAGGTATTTTTTATGTCAAGTATATGCTGCTGTGCTGAGCTTCATGCTTATCTTGAATTTAAAAATTTGACAGAGGGTATCTCTCTGACTCCCAGGATGCCATCCCATGGATTGATAGTGTTAATACTGCCTGAGTATTTTGGGTCATTAAATTACAGTTGTATGAACATCTTTGAAGGTGTAAGTCACAAACAATGCCACACCAGTTTGGAATTATGATTACTAGGTTGGTATTTATTTAAAGGGGGAAAAACTTACAGATCACCATCCCAGACAACAGCCCTCTGCGCAACCAGGAAGGGAGTCTAGTCGCCCGGTGGAGCAGGAAGTGAAGAGAGTGAGGAAAGGGAAGTGGCGGCTTTTTTAAAGGGAGAGAGACCACGCCCCAATGGGCTGGTATCTCAGCGGCTATAGGCTGGAGGAGCGGGAGGACCTCCCGCAACACCTCCCCCTTTTGTTTATATAAGAGAGTTCTAAATCTACTATGAAATTACATACAATAAGTACAAATATCCTATTCTAACTAGCTTAGGTCTTGTATAATAAATAACTTTGCTAAGTCATGAGAGAAAGTAACTACATTTATATAGTCTTCAACACCATCAAAGATCTGAGAAGGGAAATAATGTTACTTGGGTAATTAGGAAGTTCAGTAAAACAACTTCCAAAACATGTAACAAATCACAGAGACAACTAGCTACCTGGGCAATCACCCAAAGTCATGTTAGCAGCATTGAAGCGACCAACATTGGCTAAGGCCTAACATAACTGACATACCATTTTTAAAGGCAAGTGACTTTTCAAAACTATCTTACCCTGTCTTGACAGGATATGACAGTCCTGTTTTATCCACTGATGCATGCTCTGTATCTCTGTCAGTGGTTGAGGTATGGGCATTTCTTTGCCCAAAGGCCAGTTCTGCCAAAAAGAAAGGCCCCATGTGGAGTGTCTTTGGTGCTCAACATTCTCTCAGGCATAGAGCGGTGTTGCCAGGAGCAATTGTGTCTCACTACCACAAAACTCTGAGTTAGATTAAAGGCCATTTTCTACAGCTCTTTGAAGAAGTTGAAGATTATCTATGTATACTGAGTATAATCTCTATATATCTAAAGAACCTGATTAGTCTAATTATAAATGGCAAACTTAGATGACTATTAATCTATATAATTTTCAATATCTATCTAACTTAAAGACTAAGAAAATAAACGACTGTGAAACAAATGAGGACAATGACCTCCAAATATAAACAATGTACAAATATACATTGCAGTAGGTAAATATATATCAATACACAAACATTGTATAAGTATCTTAATCAGAGGTAGAAATGTACACTGCAATATGGTAAATATATACTATATATATATATATCAATACAATATATGTCAATACATAAAAAAATGTTTTAAACAGAGGTAGAAACATGCATGCATACAATAGTCAATATAATTTAACTTTGTATCAATATACAAGAATCTATGCCAATATATTTGTCTAAAAACAGTATCTCACAATTACAAATCTATTATCCCATCATCCCTCTTTTTTTTTTGAAAATGATCCCTGAGCTTATAAAATTCCTCCCCCAACCCTCAATCGTATACTAATTATAATCAACCCCTAAATAATGTCCCTACACCCAAGGGCAAACTTTACTGGGAGAGGGGGCGTCGTCCTCTAGAATTACTTAAAGCTGTCATGGGGGCGACGTTCTTTCTGGGGGATCCTGTGAAAGTAAAATGATGGTTAAATTTCAAGATCAATGTCTTTTAAAATTGCAAATAGTCTCTGAGTATTTTGTGCAGGTCTGGCCAAAATGTTGTATAAGATGTGCACCATTTCAGCTAACCAAGTTGGAACTGTCTTGTGCAGGTGGTACCCAAAGCAGGTCTTGTAGCGCTATCAGTATCATGACGTCATATCAACCAGGTGGAGTTGTTGTTATGGGGCCCCATCTTCTCCCTGGAAACTTCAAATGTCACTGCAGGAAAACTCATTGTTCATTGTGAAAAACTTAAACATTAATCATATAGACATATATAGGCATACATATATTCAATGGAAGGCATGATAGATATATTCAATGAAAAGTATGATAGATATGAAGAAAAGCAAAGATGTTTTCTAAACTCATATTTCTTTTTGTCCCATATCATGACTCTTGACATGAGACAGAAACTCCAGAAACTCTGGGTTTTTCTCTTACTAACAGGCTTGGAATTGGAGAGGGACTGAGCCAGAGTCCAACTTCAAAACCAGCTCCATAAATTTAGAAATATGGTTTAATATTACTTACACAACTCATTCAGTTTTTTGATATTTCCTATTGGGCAGGTATTTTTCCATCTGTCAGTATCCAAACATCCAGGGTCCCTTGAATTTTTCAAAGATGAGTGTTTTGCTGTGGAGATAAGAACAGAACCCTGCCCCCATTTTATATGTTTTTCTTACCACCTGTATGAATATCATCATTGTGGATGAGTTGTCATTTCTCCTTTACAAGAGGTTTCTCCTCTTCAAATCAAAACTTTATTAATTTTGATGGTATCCACAATTTTTCTTCTCCTGTGGAAACAAGAGCAAAACCCCTTCCCCAACGTAGCACATCTCCTGGCTTCCATTGAGAGGTCAGCATGTCTTTGAAATAAATCGGTTGATTTAGTTCAGCAGACTTTTCCATTATCCAATGTCTTTCTGCTGCTGTCGTTCCTTTCTAATTAGCATTAAGAAAACTCAAGGTTAATAAAGCATTATGTAATCTATTTCTGGGAGTATTTTAGGTCCCTTTCTGTTTGTTTAGCATATCCTTTATACTACGATTTGATCTTTCTATAACTGCCTGACCTGTAGGGTTATTTGGTATACCTGTAATGTCAAAAAAGCATTTCATTTTCTTAGATACATATGCTGGACCATTACCTGTCTTTATTTGTGCAGGTATACCCATGATGGCCATAACTTCCAATAAATGTGTGATTATATGACTAGGATGCAGCTCAACAAAGTAAATGTAATTAAATCAATTCCAGAGATGGAACCAGAAACCCAGAATCCAGGGGTAGAGTGGAGCAACCTGAAAGCTGCTTATGCCTCCACGTGACAGATACACCCTGAGGGGTTGCAGCTTTCAGCAACCGGCAACTGCATGCTCTGGTTTGCGCCACTTAAGAGCTGTGTTTGCAAGGGAGATTTAAACATGACTCAGAAAAGAGCAAACCACGCCGGCAGAGACTACGTAGGCCTGTGGAGTTGAAATCGACGTGGGGAGGCAGATGATAGGGTGTGTGGGGACTGGAAGTCAATCTGAGGTGTCTAAAGGGAAAATATAAAGAACTGCAGCAGGAAAATCCAGTGCATGATGATTTATATTAAGATGCTGGCTCCACGCACAAGACACAGGCCACAAGGCTGCTGCCGCCAAGGAAGGGATGCTCACACCAAGGTGAACTCGCGGCCAGCAGCCAAGAGGGGGAAGGAGAGGTCCTAACACCAAACTTTGGGTGCCAAATGAAGGCGTAAGTCACAAACAATGCCACACCAGTTTGGAATTATGATTAATAGAGTGGTATTTATTAAAGGGGGAAAAACTTACAGATCACCATCCCAGACAACAGCCCTCTGCGCAACCAGGAAGGGAGTCTAGGAAGTGAAGAGAGTGAGGAGAGGGAAGTGGCCGCTTTTTTAAAGGGAGAGACACCACGCCCCAATGGGCTGGTATCTCAGGGGCTATAGGCTGGAGGAGCGGGAGGACCTCCCACAACACATCTTGTTGCTTGTTATGCTTCCTTTGATTTTTTTAAATCAATATGACAGTTTTATATGCCTGCATGGATATGTACCATGAAAGTGATCAAAGGATATCAGAAATCCTTACCCTGGAAAATGGATAGTTATAATCCCCATGTAAGTACAGGCAAATTTGTCCATCTCCATTCAAGATCAGCAAGAGTGCTGAATTAATCTGCCCTCTCTCCAGGTCTGTGTTGATTATTTATGACCAACATTTATATTTCTACTGTTTTCATCTGTCTACTTGTAACTGTTTTATACAGGAAGTTCTTTTTGTTCAAAATGTTATTGGTATTGCAGTTTATATTAGGGTACTTCAGGTTTTCGAAGAAGACTATAGAACTGGAGTGAAAACAACTCTTTGTAGAAACTTCAATAAAAGCCTGTTAGTTTTTCTATCCCATTGTTTGTGTTATTGAGGTTTGCAATGGAGACAGAGTCTTAATGTGTACTGCCACCTCTCCTGGACCTGATTATATTGACTTGCATGGCATTCAACTCAGAGACAAATATACCCACCTCTGTTTACTGAGTGTTGTGGTCAAAGGCACAATACACCAATACACCCATTTGTGTATTTTTTTTCCTTTCTATAATGAGGAATTTTTCATACAATTTTCTCATGCATACAATTTACTGTTGATCTTTTTCTTGTCTCACCCTGTTAATAGATATTGTTCTTATAAGGTGAAATCCCATTCAAAGTGTACAGAAATGACAGAATTGACTGTCCTTTCAATTTATTTCTAAAGTAACTGACTATATCACAGAATAAGAATGGGGAGCACCAGAATCATACAACTGTACGTTCAAAGAAGTATGCATTTCCAATGATGTCACTGTCATGCTTACATTGTACACATGTGTGGTATATTTTTGAAGGCAGTGACCTATGATGATGTGCATATCAACTTCACTCAGGAAGAGTGGGATTTGCTGAATCCTTCCCAGAAAAATCTCTACAAAGATGTGATGCTGGAGACCTACAGGAACCTCACTACTATAGGTAAAAATTAATTTCCTTCATGTTTCAAAATATGGAGACAACCTTTCCTTGCCTTATAATGTTGTTCTGTAATTTGATTTAGAAAGAAGAAAATGAGATGAATAACACAATCATAGTTCTTAGGTGCACTTAAGATAATGAGCTAATTGTTGTACAATATTAAATAATATAACATACATATTCTGGTACTGTATTTCAGGGAACATTTTGAAGGACTGTAACACTGAAGAACATAGTCAATGTTCTAGAAGACCTGCAAGGTAATTTTCCTGTGCAAGTTTATAACAATGTGCCTCTGATGAGTTTGTAATATGTCCTGGAACAATGAATCAAAGGCAGCAGTGTAAATAAGCACAGCTTTAAATGCATTGATGGTTATTAAATTCTCACAAATCCATATTCCTCAATTTCTCATGTGTGAATTGCATTTGCAAGGCATTCATTTAAGAAAAAGTCAAGGAAGCAATGACTAAACAGATATCACCATTTGAATCATAGCAACGTGAGAGCTATGTAGTAGATCTGTCAGTCCATTTCTTTCTTGCTACTCATGACAAAAACTGTATACACATTTCAGTGATGAGTGTAGCTGCAAACTTTCTCCTAAATCAATAGCTCATGGTAAGACTTGGATTACTCATATACTTTTTGTGACTTGCTAAGTTTAGTAAAAGTGGCAGTTAGAGTCAAGGGTCAAGGGGCAGTTGTTGTGGAGAAACCTTAATATCTATACCACAAGTCCATGAGGAACAGCAAGTCAAACCATGAGGATTCAATGTGGAAATCTTTTATTCACTATTCTTCCTTTACTATGTATATTATATGTTCCTCTTGATACAGGCATATGAGAATATGGATATGGAAAGATGTAGCATACGTCTCATTAAGAACAATTAGAAGATAAACTGTAGTTCCATGGAGAGTATACTTGTTCAATTAAGTCCAAGTATACAGTAATTGGTTTTCTACCATCATTGTTAATACATAAACAACTTCACATTACAAAAAAGCCCCATGAGTTCTAAGTCTGCCTATACTTCTTGGTGTCTTAGTTCACTTAGCCAATGTATAAGGATTCATAGCAAAATTTATGAATGCAGTAAAGTTCGTAAGGCACTCAGTATATGCAGTTCTTTTAAAAAACATGAAAAATATCATAGAAAAAAATATAGGGATAGGTATAGATGAAATGGTAAACCATGACACAAAAGAATTTATCATCACAAATTTTTTTTCTGATGCAAAATGACCCCTAAAGAAAGAAGAAAACATGATTTTAAATGAAGTTATAAGACATTAATATTTGATTCATTTTTACAATTGGAACAAATTATGAAATTAATTCATACAGATCTGAGGATCAACAGTGTCTTGAATGTGGTAAAGCTTTGACATGTGTAAATTATCCTTGCAGGATTGAAAGAAATCAAATTGGAGAGAAATTTTCAGGATGTTCTCAGTGTGATAAAGCCTTGTCTTATGACACTCACCTTCTAAGGAATGAAAAAACACATACCAGAGAAAAATGCTGTGAAATTAAGCAATGTGGTAAAGCCTTTGATTATCACAGTCATCATCAAATGCATGAAAGAACACATACTGGAGAGAAACCCTATGAATATACTCAAGATGATAAAGATTTAGTTCTTTATGAAACTCATCAAAGTCATAAAAGAACACAAAATAAAGAAAAATCATATGAATTTAATCTGCTTGGCAAGGCCTTTGCTGATCACAGTCATCTTCAAAAGAATAAAAGAACACATACTGGAGAGAAACCCTATGAATGTAATCAGTGTGGTAAGGCCTTTGCATGGCATAGTCTCCTTCAATACCATAAAAGAACACATAGTGGAGAGAAACCCTATGAATGTAATCAGTGTGGTAAGGCCTTTGCTCAACGTCGTACTCTTCAAATGCATAAAAGAACACATACTGGAGAGAAACCCTATGAATGTAATCAGTGTGGTAAGGCCTTTGCTGAAAATAGTACTCTTCAAATTCATAAAAGAACACACACTGGAGAGAAACCCTATGAATGTAATCAGTGTGGTAAGGCCTTTGCACGTCATAGTCACCTTCAATACCATAAAAGAGGACATACTGGAGAGAAACGCTATGAATGTAATCAGTGTGGTAAGGCTTTTGCACGTCATAGTCACCTTCAATACCATAAAAGAGGACATACTGGAGAGAAACCCTATGAATGTAATCAGTGTGGTAAGGCCTTTGCACGTCATAGTCACCTTCAATACCATAAAAGAGGACATACTGGAGAGAAACGCTATGAATGTAATCAGTGTGGTAAGGCCTTTGCACGTCATAGTCACCTTCAATACCATAAAAGAGGACATACTGGAGAGAAACCCTATGAATGTAATCAGTGTGGTAAGGCCTTTGCACGTCATAGTCACCTTCAATACCATAAAAGAGGACATACTGGAGAGAAACCCTATGAATGTAATCAGTGTGGTAAGGCCTTTGCACGTCATAGTCACCTTCAATACCATAAAAGAGCACATACTGGAGAGAAACCCTATGAATGTAATCAGTGTGGTAAGGCCTTTGCACGTCATAGTCACCTTCAATACCATAAAAGAGGACATACTGGAGAGAAACCCTATGAATGTAATCAGTGTGGTAAGGCCTTTGCACATCATAGTCACCTTCAATACCATAAAAGAGGACATACTGGAGAGAAACCCTATGAATGTAATCAGTGTGGTAAGGCCTTTGCTCAACGTGGTACTCTTCAAATGCATAAAAGAAAACATACTGGAGAGAAACCCTTTGAATGTAATCAGTGTGGTAAGGCCTTTGCACGTCACAGTTATCTTCAAATGCATAAAAGAACACATACTGGAGAGAAACCCTATGAATGTAATCAGTGTGGTAAGGCCTTTGCTCAACGTGGTACTCTTCAAATGCATAAAAGAACACATACTGGAGAGAAACCGTATGAATGTAATCAGTGTGGTAAGGCCTTTGCTCAACGTGGTACTCTTCAAATGCATAAGAGTACACATACTGGAGAGAAACCCTATGAATGTAATCAGTGTGGTAAGGCCTTTGCACGTCATAGTCTCCTTCAATACCATAAAAGAGCACATACTGGAGAGAAACCCTATGAATGTAATCAGTGTGGTAAGGCCTTTGCTGAAAATAGTACTCTTCAAATTCATAAAAGAACACACACTGGAGAGAAACCCTATGAATGTAATCAGTGTGGTAAGGCCTTTTCTCAAAACAGTAATCTTCAAAGGCATAAAAGAACACATACTGGAGAGAAACCCTTTGAATGTAATCAATGAGGTAAGGTCTTTGCTCACAACTGTGCTCTTCATAATCATAAAAGAACACATACTGGAGAGAAACCCTATGAATGCCCATCAATGTGGTAAGGACTTTGCATGTCACAATCATCTTCAATTGCATAAAAGAACACATACTGGAGAGATACATGTGAATGGAATCTGTCCTGAATTCTTTTTCCCAATCATCTCCAAATATGTAAAATAAGACATCCTATAGAGAAACTCTGAGTTTAATATGTGTGTTCTCTAAAGACATAAGAAAAATCATACTGTAGTGATACTCTACGAAAATCAGTGTCAGAATGTTTTGTGCTTCATATAGGAGTAAAACTTTTTGTGTGTAATCAATCTGATTAAGTTTGTGGTGCATATTACCATAATCTTTGGACCTGAGGAAAAAACTGAGGGCTTATTGTAAATTATTCTTTAAAAAAAACAGTTATTGTATAGAAAAGAATTTTATAGTGTCAACAATTTGTTCAAGCATCATGATACCTCTTATTTTAGTTTGAAGTAGCAAACAAATGGACAAACATTTTATGAAGCATTATTGGTTTGTGAAAGGGTAGTCAAAGAAACATACATTGGTCCTGAAACCAGAGCCAAAAGAAAGTACCTTGTCTCTGAATCTAGAAGTAGTTAAAGAAACAACATCTCTCTGAAAAGAGCCAACATTAAAAGGGGCCAGTAAAGAAACACAATTTGGCTCTCAAATCAGATCCATCAAAACAAACTCTATCCTTGTCCAACTGAGCACAAAAGCAATGAAACCCTCGGCATAAAATCAATCCCATCCCTGAGCTTTTTCAGGATCAGGGATTGAAATCCAGCAAATTCCCACCATCAAAATCTCCATTGCTCTCTGCTATTAAGAAGTCCTATTTGAGCCATATGCTCATTCAGTATACATCTGCCCCTTTCCACACTTTGCAGAGGTATTCATACTCATGTTTTCTTCCTTCTCAAATAAATCTGATTCAAGATCTATGTGAATACCTCTTTTACTGGAATGTTTCAGAAACTCCTGGAGTTGAGCCAAGATACAATTGATGTCTCTGTTTGGGAACTAGTTCAGAAGATGACAGAGGAATTGGACATATATTATGAAATATTCCCTTGGGAATAGAGAAGATCAGCACCAGATATTTCTACTGGGAAACTTTCTTTTTTTGGTTTTTGTTTTTTTTTTTTTCTTCTGTTTTTTGAGACTGGGTTTCTCTGTAGCTTTGGGGCCTGTCCTTGAACTAGCTCCTGTAGACCAGGCTGGTCTCTAACTCACAGAGATAGATCCACCTGCCTCTGCCTCCCAAGTGCTGGGATTAAAGGTGTACACCACCACTGCCCAGCCTGGAAAACTTTCTTAGAAGAATTAATTTCTTTTACTTCAAGTCTAAGTTTGCTTTTTCTTTACATGAACCAATTCATTGTGTAAGTATGCTTTACAATGACTCTCAGCTCCTCTTTTACAGAAATAAATGAATGTTTACAGGAGAAAAGTGTTCATGAGTGAAAAACTGTCTTAAAAGTTGTGTTCATTGTAGTTATGTGATGCATGTGTGTGTCTCTTGTGTGTATTTGAATGTGCATTCTGTATCCACATAAAGATAATACTTTGGATATTATTGCAGAAGAAATTACAGGAAGCTGTCAAACATCTGACATTAGTTCTCACCTAGGCATGACTCTAGTGCCTCATATATTTTAAGTCTATTTATATCTTTTTGAAATCTGGAAATAGGAACACACTCTTAGAAAAAAGAAAGTTCAATTCATGACAACAATTGGTTAATTTCTTTCACAGTTTTCTTTAGGTTTAAGTAAAAATTTTTATCATAACCTTGAAGGAAGTAAATTACATACCATGGTTAATCAAGACTGGTGGAGATCATTGCATTGTGGTTTCTACATTGAAATATTTGAAGTATGTACTAAAGTGAGCTATATTTGTGGCAAATCCATTTAGTGAATTCTATTTTGTAGTCTTTTTATTACTTCTATGGATTTTGTTCATCTTTTATTGTGCCTTTACCAAGTGATGGGTATTTTTTTGCTATAATGTATAGAATGGTAAACCCATCATACTTGTTTCCCATTGGATATTGAAGTGTCAGGCCATGTGGGAACATACTTTTTGAGTAAATGTTTTGGGTTGTTTCTGGTTTTGATTTTTATCTTTTCAGAAATTCCCTTCAGCTTTTGTTTGTTATTAATCCTAGCTTGGATGTCAGTAAAAATTCAGGGATAATTTTGAACTCATGGTGCTCAGATGTCTGCCCCCTGTATACAAGACCAAGGGTCAATGATGAACTCCAAATGTGTGTGGTTTTTCAACAGAATTTGACAATATTCACATTAAAATGACTGATAAAATAAATAATAAGAAACATTAAATACCTTATGTGTATTCAAAGAAGTATTTTCATTCATGTTTTATCGATGTAATAACGTAGTCTAATCAGCAATCAACTGTTTATCTGACACCATAACTTAATGTTCTTTTCTTTTGAATTTTTTTGATCTTTATTGAGCTCTACATTTTTTGCTGCTCCCCTCCTGCCTCCTCCCTTCCCTTCAATACTCTCACAAGGCCCCATCCTCCCAATTTACTCTGGAGATCTTGTCTTTTTCTAATTCGCATGTATATTAGAACTTTGTATGCCTCTTTAGTGGCCTCATGTTGTCTAAGTTCTCTGGTGCTGTGATTTGTAGGCTGGTTTTCTTTGCTTTATGATTAAAACCCACTTAATGACTGAGTACATGTGATAATTGTCTTCTGTGTCTGGGTCACCTCACTCAAAATGATGTTTTCTAGCTCCATCCATTTTCCTGAAAAATTCAAGATGTAATCGAGGTTGGGATTCTAGTCTTACCCATAAGAGTCCTTTCCCACTGAGTCATCTCATTGGTGCTCAAATTCAATTAGAAGAAATATTACAACAGTAGTGTTATTTTCTTTTCAAATTGTAAATGCAATTTCATACAAGAATAGAGGACCATGGGACAATTTGAATAGTCAATCCGCTATGCATGTGAAAATATTCTTACCAGCACAGATTTTTTTTAATTTCTTCATTCTGAGAACAAGACATGTATTTATACTTTCTCAAAACCAAAATTACATGCCAAAAAGTTGCATCATTTATTAAAGTTCCTTGCCTCTAAGTCTGATAACCTGGCTTCCATATCTTGTTTACCCTAATACTCTTACAAATTATTTCATATTTGCTGACTTCATCAGTTACTTATACACACTCCTACATCATCTCATTCACAAATAATTTTTAAATGAAAGGAAGTGTCTTTCAGTGTATTTGCAGTCAAATGACTCCCTAGGTTTAAGGACTAAAACTCACAAAGTGGAAGTAGATCATAGACCCCGGTTAGTTTTCCTATCTGTGCTACATGCACATCATGTCGCAGGTGTATTCACAAAGGCACACTTCAAACATTTTTAAATGGATGGAATTGACAATGCAATAAAAATGACTCATTTTGAACATATGAAATTATTTGGCCATTTAAATTATACAATTTGAAGAAATATTGTTATTTTTCAAAACAATGATGTTCCCTTTTAAGTCTTTCATTGTGTTTTTTTTTTTTACTCAATAAGTCCTTTACAAACATTTCAGCTCAACATAGAGGTACATGGCTCTAATCACAGAACACGGGAGTCTGGATGGGTCCAATCTCAGTGAGTTTGATGCCAGCTGGTTCCACATAATGCATACCTGGCATCAATGGCCACATGGACATATCCTATCTCAAAAAGATCACAAAAGACAAAGACTCCCAAATTATGGAAGTTTTCCTAATAAAATCTTCCTGGAGTCAGACTGATTTCAACCAACATTTTAAATATTCCCTTACATAAAGAGAACTGTCTTAACAATGAAAAAAAGAAGCAATATACAAATTCCATTCACATTCCATCCATTGAATCTTTGACAACCATCTAGAGTGGACTTTATCCTTCAAGTGATGAGAGACAAAAGGAACAGTGTGACTCCTCTCCCTTAAGAATTATGTCTCAGGAGTACTGCTCCTCTTGGATACCCATGTTTGACTCATAGCACCATATCTGATTGGATAGAACTCCCTGTAATTGGAGGTCCTGAAGATCGGGTGCATTCTTCTGGCCTCTTAGGGTACAAAATGGGCAAATACTGAAAAGACAGATCTGTATTTGATTCTATATTTTAAATAGGTTTTCTTCATGTGTCTGTTACCTTAGAAAGGAATGAAATGCAATTTAGATGTAGGAGTTTGATCAGTGAGTGCAGCAAGTGTATCTCAGGTACTAGTGATGACCAGAAGACAGTGTCTACTCTCCTGTGACTCGAGGTACAGACAGTTGTGAGCTGTCTTGTGGGTGCTGGGTATCAAAGATTCTCTGGATGAGTCACCAATGTTCTAAGAGCTGAGCCTTCTTTTCAGCCTCATGAACATGTCATTAATAATAGTAAGGTATAAAAGGATGATCTAAGTTCATCTTAACTCATCCTTGGCCCAGAAGAAATAAAGGACTGATAGTATTGGAAACTAACTTAGTCTTTGTTCTTTTTTTTTTGTTTTTTCGAGACAGGGTTTCTCTGTGGTTTTGGAGCCTGTCCTGGAACTAGCTCTTGTAGACCAGGCTGGTCTCAAACTCCCAGAGATCCGCCTGCCTCTGCCTCCCTAGTGCTGTTGACTTTTTTTTGTTTGTTTGTTTTTTGAGATAGGGTTTCTCTGTGGCTTTGGAGCCCGTCCTGGAACTAGCTCTGTAGATCAGGCTGGTCTCGAACTCACAGAGATCCGCCTGCCTCTGCCTCCCAAGTGCTGGGATTAAAGGCGTGCTCCACCACCGCCCAGCTCCTTTGTTCTTTTTTTTTTTGTCTGTGTTCTTTTTTGTTTTTTTGTTTTTTCCAAGACAGGGTTTCTCTGTGGTTTTGGAGCCTGTCCTGGAATAGCTCTTGTAGACCAGGCTGGTCTCAAACTCAAGGAGATCCGCCTGCCTCTGCCTACCGAGTGCTGGGATTACAGGCTTGAGCGACCACCGCCGGCTTTGTCTGTGTTCTTAAAGAATTCCTGAGCCCAAATGTTCCTCAACTGAGGGAAAAGTACAAAACAAATAATCAGGAAACAAGCTGAAAATGTAAGTCTTTAAAAGATAGTTGGTGGCCGGGTGATTGTGGCTCATGCCTTTAATCCCAGCACTCTGGAGGCAGAGGCAGGCGGATCTCTGTGAGTTCGAGACCAGCTTGGTCTACAGAGCTAGTTCCAGGACAGGCTCCAAAGCCACAGAGAAACCCTGTCTCAAAAACAAACAAACAAATAAATAAATAAATATAAGATATTTGGCTATTTAACCAAAGCAATTGGCTATAATTGGAACATAAAAACTCACTTTTCAGGTGTACTCTTGCTTGATTTCATTCTACAAGGTTGTGGATCATTCTTGGCTGGCCAGAAAGAGCAATCATGTTGTTATCATTTATTGGTGGCACCTACTAATGACAGTAAACACATCGCTTTTATATTCAAAGTTTAAAATTTTCTCTTATCCTGACTTTTGTTTATAGACCATAATCAATCATCATGCATTTAAATAACTCAAAATTCTGAACTATCAAGAAATTGGACACAGAATTAAAAATGGGGAAAATACCATTCTGCAGTAGAAGTCAGCAATCATATCTTTGAACACAGAACTTTATGGTAAATTTCTATATGATATAGTGCACAGTAGCAAAGGAGATCAGTGCACTAAGAAAGGACATTTCTGTGAAGGTGTTGAAGGTAAGTCCCAATAATGCTATCTAGAAACTATTCAAGATACAGTCATGTCGAATAAAAGACCAAAGGTGGGCTTCAGCCACAAACACATGACCTTAACACCTGAGCATGTCTGTCTTGGAGAATCAAGTCAGGGCTCCACACATTCTTTGATATGCAGAAATACAGGGGTGTAACCAGCAGGTTCATAACCTGGGCTCTCAGGTCAACAAGAGAAAGAAGACACCCTATGAGTAAATTTGATGTCACTTTAAAGAACTGCCTATTTTCTGCAAACGCTGATTCAGAAAGCCATCTGTAACAGGAGGCAAGCCTCTGATCACTGATCTCTAGCATAGCCCACCAAAGAAAAGGCAGTTACCGAGAAGCTGCATTTGACTATGTAGTTTTGTGTTTAGATTCCTTTTCCAAGGTATTTCAAATTTTATCTGAAATTTTTGGCCACACATTGTAATGCCATTTTTATTTTTTTTTTACTTTAAAAATTATACCTTTAATTATAGAATATTGTTAGGATAATACAGCCATAGACAAGACACTAGGATAACTAACCAATACCAATGGGATCCGCTCTCCACAACCACAGAACACAGGCACAGAGTGTCTGGGTATGTGCAGGAACAGCCAGGGGCCTGCAAACAGCATTGGTGAAGTGTGAGAGACGCACGACTTCCACAGAGCTCAGCACTGGGAGTGGGCAGCGGATGACTGCAGGAGGGAGGGCACTCAGCTGGCGCAGACAGGTATGGGGAGATGGGAAGACAATCAGAGACCCTCCCTGAGCCTTTCATCTACAAGGCAAAAGCAGCAAATGGCACACTAGCAAAACCTTTAGGCTGGAGGTGGCGTTGCAGGGCTGGGGGGATGGGGACAGGGTAGGGAAAGGGGTAAAATGAAGTTGGATCAGAGGTGCTGTCTTCTACAAGCTACTCCCAAGCAGACACTTACAATGACTCAACCAAGTCATTGGCTACATACAGATGCCATATCTGAATTTAGTTACCAAGAATACATAAGTCACCTAACGGTTAAAATGTGAATACCCACGGCAGGCTAGATGTCGTACAGAATAGAAACCACGTGCCTGCCCCAAGTTCATACTCAAATGGGAGGGGCCACTCGGAGTGCTTTTCATTCGGTTGCTTTTAAGGCTGTCACTAGTGAATGACATGGTAGGTGTCACCCAGCTGCGCTCACAGTGACTCTGTAGTGAAAGCACTAAATGCCAAATCCCAAAGAACTTCAACAAAAAAATTTTTTTGTTTTTTTTCAAGACAGGGACTCTCTGTGTAGCCCTGGCTGTCCTGGAACTCGATCCTGTAAACCAGGCTGGCCATGAACTCACAGAGATCTGCCAGCCTCTGCCTTCCAAGTGCTGGGATTAAAGGCGTGTGCCACCCCCAATCCCCACCCCTGCAAAAAAAAAAGGTTTCTTGAAAAAAAAACATGTTAACATTTACAAGTCTGCACTAAGCACCATAAAATGCACTGGGCCCCATCCCCTTCCATCCCCACGGGACGGAGTAAACACCAATATCCGGGCTACTCATCATTCCTGCCTGGGCTGAGATAAAGAGAAGTGAGGTACTGGGCGACACTGGGCAACTCTCACTGTAACTCTTTGTACCTGGAGGCGGGACACACTCCTCTTTAGGCTTATTCATTTCTTCTGATGAGGCCAAAGAGGTTTCATCACAGGAGAAGATAACTCAGTCTGAGAAAGGGCAAAGGACCTAACTGTCCAGTCATTGTCTCAAAACTGATGGACACATACGAGCAAGAGTTTAGTTCTGTACAAAACCAAGCCTTACAGGAGAGTGCACGCCTGCGCACTAGTGTCAAATTCTTTCCCATAACACAAAAAAAATAAAGGAATTCTCTCCCATGGAGTATGCCTACAGTTCTAGCTTATGGTCTACATCACGTAAGAACATGCTGATTCTTAGGAATTCGGTCTGCTATTAGAATACACACTTCACTATACATACACATGCCTTTATGCAAGCTACGATAGAGACTGGGGCGTGGCCCTATCAAACCCTAGAGTTAGCAGTACAAGGGCGAGTGACCTAACTGTAAAAGTTACATGGCAAAGGACACAGAAATGACTGTCGCTCCCTGGGAAGGGCTCGGTGCTCCCTTCCCTGAAGGAGTCAACCCATTTCTACTCCTTCCATCATCACCTGCGGTCCTGTCCTTTCCTAAAGGCAGTTTCCACACTGCCATCTCTAAAGTGATTTCTGAAGACAATTCATAAACCTGATTAATGACAGCATCAATGGGTATCTCTTGCTAAGGTCACCACCATCCAAGGGCCCTTGGTCCTCAACCTTGTACCCTTCTCCTCTCACACTGTATCTTCGGGTAGCTTTCAAAAGCGTGCAAGCTATACACAAGTGAGAAACAAGGGAATTGATTCAGTCACTGCCTTCAGCGTGCAGAATCCTGTGCGCAAGATGGCAAGGTACCAATATGAGCTACTCAAGGAAAAAACCCTTTGGGAGGGAAGTGCATGAGCCCGGCCACTGCGGTGTGTGAACAGTGGCTACCCAGGACAAGTCCGCCTGCCTTCTGCCAGAGCAGCTGCGGCCACCCTAGTCCAGTTCTACATTCCCATTACAGTCTTTTGGGGCCAAAGATACGAGAGGAAAAAACAACTTTTGAAAAACCTACTCCATTTCCAGGACTAAGCATCCACCAGCATCTTGTCCTCTGGTCTTCAGCTTTTAAGTTACTAGGAATGGGGGCTGCTTCTGATGAAGCGATTCATGTAATAAAATCGGTGAAGAAAACTAACTATTTTGGAGAAGGGGAAAACATTTCCGTAATTCTCCTGCATCACGTCCCTGTAAAGGTCTCTTTGTGTAGGATCCAGAGGTCTCCATTCTTCCCGAGTGAGGTGCATGGCCATATCTTCAAATGTCACAGGGGCCTGAAATCACACAATGCTTCCTCACTACTTAGCATCTAGGAATTTAGTCCCAGCCTTTCTTCTTGAAATTAGAGACATGGTTAGAAATGTCGAGAAGGCATTGGCATTAATTCTGATCTGGGACCCAGCCATGAGCAGGGTGGCTGCCATCTCAGGCTCAAACGTTTGTCTCCTGGGAGAGAGAGCAGGAAAAGTAGCTAGTAGACAACGCTGAAGGAGAGGAAAAGCAGGGAGCAAGGCGTGGCTAGAGGTCCTGCCCACTCCCTAGGGCTGGAGTTATGGTGGCCGCGGGGTATGCAGGAACAGCCCAGGACTGGTCACTCTCCTCCTTCTCTGACCCCAGAGCGAGACCCGCTCTTGGCGTCTTGGTTTATACCAAGTACATACAAGGCTAGAGTAAGGGAGGACAGCCCCTGGCGAGGTGCCCCCCAAACTGGGGGTCAGGCCGATGCTATTAGACGGAGGCTTTCAACCCAGCCCTACAGAATGCCTCTGCTCTTCCGGAATGCCATTTTTAAACAGTCATTTCTTTCCTACATACCAGTTCAAAGTAACTACATCGAGGCTTTTAATAATTGAAAACACTTGACCAATATATCAGGCTTATTACTAACTGCCTGTGACATTTTTAAGTTAACACATATTCTCCACATAGTAGAACATTTATTAGCATTACACAATCTAGACATGCTCCCTCTGTCTCAGGCCTATCTGCTGGCCAGTCATTGCTTTATTAAAGCAAATGGAGTGACAATTCTTCAGAGTATACAACAGAATAATCACCCCACCACAGATGTTCCTTGTACATGGGATTTGCTTTGCAAAATATTCAAAACCTGTCACAAAGTTGATATCTTTTTTACATCAGACCTACTCAATAGCTGAGAATGTGTGTGTTACAAATATAAACCAGCATAAATAACCATAGAAAGACACAATCAGAGCTAGCAATGAATTGTATGTACTATTGTATGAATTTGTATGTGCTATTGTACAACTGTGTGTGTATGTTTGGGCATTCTGTGTGTATATACTTGTGGAAATATAAGTATGTGATTGTATATATGTGTGTGTATATATTTGGAAGACGGAAGTGAATCTCTGGTTTCAGGCCTTTGATTTGACCAAACTTTTATTTTCTATTTCTTTTCAGATAGGGTCTGATTGCTTTGTAACTTTCCAAGTAGACTAGGCTAGCTGACCAACAAGCCCCAGGTACTCATTTGTCTCCATGTCCCTTTCCCATTACTAGTGTTAAAAGTCCTTGTGACTTTTTTCTTTTTCTCTTCAGCATGGATTCTTGGGCTCAAACTGAGTTCCTTCTTCTTACAAGAAAATCTCACCTGTCTTCTCAGGCCCTCTCAACTACAGATATTCTGTCAGCATTGATTAGTTTTGGTTTAGTTTGTCAGATAATTCCATTTAGCCTTGAGATTGGACTCCATGTGCTTTATCTCCCTACCTATCTATGTACCTATCAATCTGTCTTTCTAATTTTTTTGAGACAGTATCTCAAAGTGGAGCGCTCAAATTCTCCTACTCTAACTAATCAATAAATCCCAGGAATCTTCTTGTCTGCTTCTTCCCCTGACCTGGAATTACGGGCATAGGCATCCAGAACCTGACATTTTATGTGGGTGCTGGGAACCCAAAATCAGGTATCTAATTCTTGCACTAAGGACTTTAACATCTCCCCATGCCCCACTGCCATCTCCTAGAGAGCAGGTTATGAAAACAGTGTGAACAGATGGATAGATGTTAGATAAACAGATGACACAGAATGACTAGCAATTGTGAAGTCTAGCTTTAGTCTTTAGGAGTTCATTGCCATGGTTAGAGTTTGAAAATGAAATGAGCCCATAGTTCATATGCTTATTGACTTGTTTCCCAGATAGTGGTACCATTTGGGGATAGTGTGATCTTTAGAGTATAGTTGGAGGAAGTAGGTCACTGGAGATGTGCCGTGCAAGTTATATATTTCCCTGGCCTTTCCTGTATTCCTTCTCTCTGCTTTCTAGTCCCCATGTCATAAAGAAACTTCTCAGTAACCTTTCCAGTCATTGTGAATTTCTGCCTAATGGCACAGGACTAAACAGCTGTGAACAGTTGTTCCCAGAAGAACCCCACACCTACACTGGGCCTTCTGCAAGAACAATCAATTGATTAGAACTTTTGTGATTCTGGAGAGGTTTGGATGATGTAGGTTTAGAGCATAATTACAGTTTATCTTAGATTATCTTTAGTCCCTTTAATAGTTATTTGTCTTATTGTTCTATTTTCTGTACTAAGGGAATTTAAAGGAATTCTCAACATAGTTATTGATTTGCAATATGCAGAAAGAGTAACTTTGCATATTGAAACCACAGAATTTATACCAGATGATGCAGAATTGACTCCATTGTTTCTTCAGGTTCAAGATATAATCAGGAATAGGCTCTGTCATATATATATATATAGCATGGATGGGTCTGTCAGGTCCTCTAGCATAAGGAAATGTAGAAACTGAATAATTATTGTTTGGGAATGTGATGATGACATCAGAATTCATAAAAATATCATGTCAACAGCAGGATTGAAAAAGTTCTTTTCTATTATGTGGGTACAAGCTGTATAAACAAACACAACTGTGACTGAGAACTAACATGTCATGACTTTGTCTTTTTCTACTTCCCATGTATATTAGATTCATGTATGCCTCTTTTAGGGTCCTCATGTTGTCTAGGTTCTCTGGAATTGTGAATTTTAGGCTGGTGTTTCTTCGCTTTATGTCTAAATGTTACTTATGAGTGAATATATTCAATATTTCTTTCTGGGTCTAGGTTACCTCAATCAATATAGTGTTTTCTAGATCCATCCATTTGCCCGCAAATTTCAAGATGTCATTATTTTACTGTGTAGTACTCAGTTGTGTAAATGTAGCCCACTTTCCTTGTTCATTCTTGGGTCAAGGGACATATAAGTATTTTTCACTACCTGCTGCCTGGTGATTTGGATGTAGCGCTCTCAGCTCTTTCTTTAGTACCAAGTCTGCGTGCACACCACCATGCTTCCTATTGAAGTGAGAAACCACACAAGTGTATTTAACAATTTATTCAGGGTTCAAAGGAAAAATAAACTCAGAAATAGAGAACTAGGTAGATGCCACTGTTCTAGATGCTCCTGTCATGTAATTCTCCCAAGAGCTATGATGACCAACAGCCAGGATTGCACCAGCTCTGACTAACAAAGAGCGAACATAAACTCCTACTTCCTTTTTCTGGTCACATTTACAGAGAAAAACATACCCATGGTAAGTCATGCCCAATTGTCATAGACTATCTAAAGTATATCTCAGCTTGACCTTGAAAATATACCTAATATAACTACAAGATGGATTATAATTGATGACTACTAAATTATATTTCATGATATTCTAGTTAGTTGATATAATAACTTTCAAGGCCTACAAATTTGCATTGAATTGTTAAATAAGGTACATAGGTACAATACTTTGATTGAGATTAGAAACAAATATATGTATATATATAATTTTCTAACAAAACAACTATAAATTTGTATCAATTTACAAAAATCCATATCAATATAAACTGAGATTACCCAAGCACCACCCAAAAAGAGACCATCCAAAGGAAATGCCTAACATTCCAAACATTTTAGATTGGATCATCTGCCAGCACACACTCACCAGGACACCCCTAGGCAAATGTCAGTCAATCAGGGGTCCTGAACCTTAGAAACCCCTCATCCCCACCTTTACTAATATAAAAACCAAACTCTAACTCATCTCAGGGCTCTCCAGTTATTCCAATACACAGGACATGCAGAGAGACCGAGTTTGCAAACTTGCATAAAATAAAGGCTCTTTGCTTTTATGTATAGGACTTGATCTCCTTGTTGGCTTTTTGGAGACTTTGCAGATTTGGGTATAACATATTTATGTATTTCAGCATACATATTTACCCACACTTAACAAGGATGAAGTTGGAAGGGAATTGTGGCAGGGATGGAATAATGAAATAAAAAAGTGATGTATTTTCTTTTGATTAACAATTTTTAAAGATTAATTTTAAATTAAAAAGAGGGGCTAGATAGATGGCTCATCCCTGGTTGTTTTCACAGAGGACCCTGATTCCATTCCTGGACCCTGCATGCTAGCCCACCATTTGTTCTGATTCACGTCCCAGGTATCTCCTCCCTTCTTCTGCCCTCTGTAGGTACTGTGCATAGGCACATGCAAGCAAAACACTATATAACTAAAGATTTTTTAAGGTTAGAAAAAAGAAAAAATGAAATTCTCTACAGTGATGTCCTGACCCCGAGACAGACAGCAAGCCAGGTCTAGTTAAAATGGACTCCTTCTTACCTTGCATGGAAGCAGCTATAGCCTTCTGTCTTGCCACCCTGCTCAGAGCAAAACCAGCTTTGCTCTGAGAGTAACAGAGATCATCATAACCGTTCATCAAGGAGCACTGTATAGAGGGCTTTTAGGTGACTTTTCCTTGAAGTTTTCTGGTTTTGTGTTCTCTATCTTTTGTGTCTGTGAGATATATGGTGTTGGTACAGTTATCTTTTAGATTGATCATCAAGATTGACAATCAACTTTTCACAATGTCATCTACTTGATTTTCAACTAAGACCTTATGATAAAATATGAACATGCCAGAGACATTTCTTTCCAACATTTGTCTAATTTAGATATGTTCCTACAAGACTTCATGGTAAGAATTCCCTAAATATCTGTTTTTACATCGGAATCATGTTCACTAGTGGATTTGTTAATTTAGCATGCTTAAGAAAAGGGAGAACATATCATGAGTGTGTTCAGACATCCTAAGGAAAATCCCCATTCTTCCTTTGTTGAGGAAAAGCACTGTTTTTAAATAACTCCCTTGCACTTTGTGCCTCCAGCAAGAATAATTTTTTTTTTCATTTCTTTTGTCTTGGCTGTAGAAATGGCTATTTTTGGTAGTCAAACTGACTACCTCTGGAATTAATCAATACACAAAGAATTAATTATACCTGAGAGAGATTTTACTTAAAGGTTTTGGAATTGGAAAATCCTCCACTAATCTGGATAGTTTGAAATAATAGGACCCACCTTTAGCTGCTTGGTGGCCATGCACACCTTTAACACCAGGACTCAGGAGCAAGAGGTCCCTTATTATCAAAGGGAAGAGAAGAAATTTCCTAGCAGAATGTTTTCTCAGGAAGATAGTGGAATTCCCCTCTCCCACCTGCAAGATTCCAAGCAGAAGGTCACCTAGGTCAGCCCAGCCAGCCACCTGGTACAGGCTGTTAAAGATGGCCTAACTCAAGGACAGTGGCCTTGCTCTAAGAACAAGGAGAAAGCTGACTTTACAGAATGGGAGGGAGCAAAAGTCCTTGTACCCATGCCAAGGCAACATCAAAGATTCTCTTTGTAGTTAAGGCTTTAAAAGCTTACCCCACAGAGGAGGTAAACTCCTCTCTACCTTGCTGTAAGGGGGATGGAAATGAGTTCCAAACATGTTTGTATAATGCTGATTAAACCTTGCTTATTAGAGACTGGGCCTATTTGGTGGTCTCTCTCTGGTGGTCATAATCTGGGCACAACAAGAGGCACTGGGATTTTCTGAGTTTGAGACCAGTCTGGCCTACCAAATGAGTTCCACACCTACACAGAAAAATCCTGTCTTGAAATCACAAAAGCAAGAAAATCTGAATCAAACAAGATTATGATCTAATTTTAACCTCACCTTCTGGTAGCAGCAATTGCATATAAAGTATATTGAAGTAGAAAAGTCTCTTTTTTATCAACTTGCTCAGGATACCAAGCTCATTCCTTTATTAGTACTAGAGACTACTTCTTTGACATTTTGGTGAATACTTAAAATCAGTTGAGACATCAAGCCTCATGGGCTGAACAACTACTGGATTCTTCACTTGATCTTTGGGAAAAGGCTGAAAAGCAATATACGGAATTCTTTAATTGTCATTTATAAGTAGCTATTTTTAGACACCTGAAACACTGAAACACAGCTTGTGAAACATTCTACTAAGCCCACTTTTTACATACATGTTGAGATTCATTCTACCTGTCCTGTTCATGTGGAGAATCTTGAATACTGCAGTTCCTTCTAGCGCCATTATTCTCTACATATTCACATTTCCATGAACACTACTCTTTTTATTATTATTTCCTGGAGTTTGCTTCAAATTTCAGTAATAAAACCCATAAAGCAATGGAGCCATCATCCAGCCTTCTGATGGGGGAAAGACCAGTCATCTTGTTTGAGATCTGGTTCCTCCTTTTCTCTTTTCTGTTGTGTGAATCCCCATGAAAACCATGTAAAAAGTATCTTCAGTTCATCTGACCTCAGCATGAAGCCACAGAACAAACATCTCCTTTTGTGACCTTAAAACTCTTTAGCTGTTAATATTCTGGGCATCTTTCCCCTGTGGGACAGGAAATCCCTACACCCACCTAGCACAGCACAGTGCACTGTACAAGCTAACTGGCCAGGTCGTATTCTGGACGTAAAAGGGAGAGTTCCTGTGGAGTGCAAGATTATGATGGTGTCGGCTTTTATAGCCAGGGGCAAGTGCTATTGAAATGCATATCTCAGCCAATCAAGAAAAGATCTTTGACTCAGGTGGCTGGAGAGGCCCAAAATCTCTGTGCTGTCTCTTTAAGCGCACTTCAGTCCTGTGGGAGGAGTTCTTGTCACTCAGGTCTCCCTCACTAGCCAATCAGGCCCTCCAGGTGACCTGCCAGTCAGATGTTATGCAGGGCTCTTCCGGGCACCGCTTTCAGTTTCGATTTTGCAGAGGAGCTGGCGCCGTTTGTTTTCTGTGTTCCGGTGAAGTTTCTGTGTTCCGGTGAAGTTTCTGCTGCAGGGAGTTGATAAACTGAGAGCTTTGGCGAGCTGAGAAACCACAGCATGGTGAGCGGGGCAATGCTGTCTCCAGATGGGGAGGAGCCGAGGGTGAGGTGCGGGAGACAGCATGGTGCATCCTCCCAGGATCCGCATGGGAACCTGCCGCCAGATCCTCTGCATTGTGAAGTCCCACGTGGTCCTGTTAATTCCTAGACCTAGGGACAGACCTCTGAATAACTTTGCGCTTTGGGATTAATCCGCTTAGAGAATTGGGAGCAGGGTGCTGTGTGTACAAACATCTTGTCAACTTCAATATGCCAAAGTCAGTGAAGCCTAGGTTCTTCAGCATCTTCTCGATATTGAGCACTTTGCATTTAACTTACATACAATCTCCATTTAAGTTTAACTATGTGGATCGTATCAAGGCATCTCACCGGTTGGGTAGTGCAGCACTTTTTAGCTGCAACGTAGAAGAGGAGAATTGCTGATACAACCAGCATCATTTCCTTCCAAGGATTTGCCAATGCCTTGGAAATAGTTCAGTCTCACAAAGTAGAATTAGCTGAGGGAGGACTGCCTCTTAATAACCCAGAAGATAAATGTGTTTTATTCAGGGCTGTTAGAGTTTAGGATGTTAGGGTACAGTTTGTTCAACTGGATTGTCCAGATATTTGGCTCCAAACCACTACAAAGAATCCACTGTTGATTCCCCATATAAAAGAACAACCTCTATCAAGCCTTTCAAGGAGGCATTACAGTTTGGCACCGCCAGTGTGTGAAGTGATTTCTCAATGAAAGTTATATTAATTCTAGAACAGCTGCATTTCCATCCTGTTAGAAAAATAGTTTCTGAAACAAGTTCTCTTATGTTGATGCAGGCGGCCTTGGTCTGCTGCTGTCCAGGGCAATGACCTTGCTGTCCTGTACACTAGACTTTCAAAACTCCTTTAAAAATGATTGCACCACCTCACAGTTTTAAAATTATGCATGTGAGTCATGTAGTTGACTCTGCATTGCAGTTGCAGGGAAAGATTTGCATGTGGAGCATTCCTTCTGTCCTCAGACTACAGTAGGAGGAAGAGTTTATTGAAGCTGGTGGAGACACAGTGCAGAAAAGGAGAGGCTGGACCGAGGGTGAAAACTTTCCTCCTTCTTAAGTGGTTGAGATTAGCTATGTGGAATCTGGTAGTCAACTGTATATGCTCTGTGAATGTCCTGATTGACCATTGTTTGCAGTCCACAGACCAGCACCAAAAGGAAACTGGGAAAGGGACTGACCTTATCTTTAAACCTAATTGCTATATTTACAGTAGTTCATCTACAATAGATCTGGGCAAAATGTTGTGACCCGACTTAACAGGACTTTTCTCAATTAAGACATTGATCTTTAGAGAAAATACATGAAAAATTTTTACTGTGCTCTAATACAAATCCCTAGTGTCTGCGGTATATGATCATAAAGTCTGTCCCAAGATTTCAAAATAGTTTTTGAGGGCTGGAGAGATGGCTCAGTGGTTAAGAGCATTGCCTGCTCTTCCAAAGGTCCTGAGTTCAATTCCCAGTGACCACATGGTGGCTCACAACCATCTGTAATGAGGTCTGGTGCCCTCTTCTTTTTTTTTTTTAATATTTATTTATTATGTATACAATATTCTGTCTTTGTGCATGTCTGCAGGCCAGAAGAGGGCACCAGACCTCATCACAGATGGTTGTGAGCCACCATGTGGTTGCCAGGAATTGAACTCAGGACCTTTGGAAGAGCAGGCAATGCTCTTAACCACTGAGCCATCTCACCAGCCCTCTGGTGCCCTCTTCTGGCCTGCAGGCATACAAGCAGACAGAATACTGTATACTAAATAAATAAATATAAAAAAATAGTTTTTGAGATGACAACTACATTATATTTACATTCTCCTTGCTGCCTCCAAGCCCTAAGATCCCTGGATTGTTTTCTAATTCCTGGTCTGTTCTTTTTTAACAACAGTTACAAAGTAACCACATTTACACAGTTACTGTAGTTACGTTATGAATGTGACCTGTTTGTCTGCAGGATTTCCCATCTCTGAGCCAATGGGATGCTGAACTGGAAAGTGGGTATGTAGTGGAATGTGCACACAGAGGACCCTGTGCTTTAGATGAGGAAGAGGATGTGCTCTAGTAGAGTGGGAAAATGTGTACTAAATACAAACTGTCTAAACTGGGGCCCTGTCTGCTGGGCTGGGAGGGCAGAACTGGAAGGATTGTGCTTTCTGAGTCATTTGATCTTTGATCCTCCTGTAGAGGAGCTGCTAATATTGAGAGGCCCAGCTGAGTGGCCTTAGCCAGTGAGGGATTCTGGGAAGGGTTAGCAATCAAGAGTACTAGTGGCAAACAGTTTGTCAGTTCTTTTCATGATTCTCTTCTGACTCCATTGTAGGGGGTGGTAAGGAAGACCATAAGCTATCCCATAATGAGTGGGGGGTGTTCAGAGCAGGTCTGTTGAAATGTCATTTCTGCTGAGACTTGGAAGTACCATGAGCTAGACTGCAGTTATGTTGGTCCATGTGGTTCATGTTGGCAGTGGCCCTTTTCCTCTGAGCTTCTTTGGGTATAGAAATACTACAGCCCTGGAATGGAAGGAAATGATGCTGGTTGTATCTCTGTCCAGAGTACACACATGGGCACTGCTTTTGTTGTGCAGTGGGAAGAGAGATTAGAAAACTGAAGGTTTAGTTTCTAGAAGTTCTGAATATTGCATTCCAGTTTCAGGTTTGTGTTTTAAAGATTACAAATTGTTTAGGACCTGGTAGAGCAGTGGTTGAGTAGAGTGCTTTTAACATGGTGTTACCACTAGCTGCAATGGTGGGATCCAGTGAAGCTTAGTTCCAGGGGACAAAAGGAGTTTCTAATGTGCCAAGATTTTTCAAGTGTGCAGTGTTTTAGACGGGTAGATAGGGCACAATCCACCTATTATGCCATAATGCATGTAGCAGGAAGCAGATTTTAAGTCATTTTTTATGTTGTTTTGATATTTAAAAAAATTAATTAGGCCGGGCGGGTGGTGGCACACGCCTTTAATCCCAGCACTCGGGAGGCAGAGGCAGGCAGATCTCTGTGAGTTCGAGACCAGCCTGGTCTACAAGAGCTAGTGCCAGGACAGGCTCCAAAGCCACAGAGAAACCCTGTCTCGAAAAAACAAAAAAAAATTAATTAAATTAACACTTCATCAGGCATCTTAAAATATATGCTCAGTTCACAGAAAGGGCTAAGTAAGGCCATAGAGATAGGTTACACAATAGATTATTAACTAATCAAGTTTTAAATGCTAATAAAAAGGAAACAACAGCTGTGGGTAGACATTAGATAATAATAAATAATAAAAAACCCTGCTTAGTTAAACCAACTTGTATGCTTTAAAGATACATTGCGTTCAGAATAAAAACCAAGATATGTATTCAATTGGCGAATAAAGTTATCAAGACCACTTAAATCCTTAAAGATTAGTTTCAAACTAAAAGATCTCTTGAGTAAAAGAGACAATAGTTTATCAGAGAGCATAACCATTCAATCTTAAGTAATTCATAAGATTAAAAGATATTTTCCTTTTGATTAAATATAATTTCCAAAAAATAAAACAACATAAAGTTAGGGTTATGACAGAATTTTGATTTGTCTTTACAAAAGTATGAAAATATCTATTAAGTATCTAAGGAATCTAAAAACCAGTAGACAACTGAGATTTCTAAAAAAGAACACATCATCCAAATAAAATATCCCTGTCCAAAAGAATAAATTGGCCTAATAGTCACATATTATCACCATGCTTATAATCATGTTAGGTGAATTTTTAAGGTGAAAAAAAAAAGACATTTTCTTTCCTTTTTTTTAAGACAGATTCCTCTGTGTTCCTCTGGCTTTCCTGGAATTCACTTTGTAGAACAGGCTGGCCTCGAACTGATGTATCTGCCTATGCTATGAAAGTGCTGGGATTAACGGCATGCACCACTACATTTTAAATAGACAGGTGGTGTTGTTTCTTCATTTTAAATGTTGTTTGCTTTATACTTCCTGTTTACTCAGGTAATATATCCTTCTGGGTTCTCTGATGGAGCTAAAGACTCGATGATTGTAATTATGCATGTTAACAAATTGAAAAAAATGACATAAAATGTATAAAGTATATAAGAGACATAAAAAGATTATTTAAAGTTGGTAAGTATAGGATAAAATGTAATTTATGTACAACACCTTGGGCTTACTAAAATAGGATAGATGATCAAACATTTTCTCTAAATTTACCAAATGCAAATGGATTGAACATTGTTAGTATAATTCTTCTCTGTATATATCATATATAGTTATTTTATTTAGTGTATCTAGTTTTACTGTGTTAGTTAAAACATTCACTTTTTAATTAGACAAATAGGGAGGGGCTGGAGAGATGGCTCAGTGGTTAAGAGTATTGCCTGCTCTTCCAAAGGTCCTGAGTTCAATTCCCAGCAACCACATGGTGGCTCACAACCATCTGTAATGAGGTCTGGTGCCCTCTTCTGGCCTGCAGGTATACAAGCAAACAGAATAATGTATACATAATAAATAAATAAATAAATAAATAAATAAATAAATAAAAGAAAGTAATCATAGCGCATCAGAGGGCATCTGGGAAAGATAGAGACATGTAGTGGCATTAAAAAAAAAAAGAAAAGACAAATAGGGAAATGTGTGATATTTTGATTATATTCTGATAATAAAGCTTCCTTAGCATCACAGCAGAGTTAAACACTACCTGACCAAAAATTACCATAGAGGTTTGGAGGACTCTGGACAGATAAGAGTCAGGATTCCTAAGGCAGGCCTAAGAGAATATTAGCACTTTACTAACATGGAGAAACTGAAGAGGTGGTAGTCACAATTTGTTGGTTAACTGCTTCTCTGATCTTTCAGTTCTTACCCTGCTTTCTGATTCCTGATTTCTTATTATTAAATGTCAATTAGATTAATGCTTCAGCAGGTACAGAACTTTCTAAGCCCTTTGGAAATAAAGCCCATATACCTGAGATAGAGCCACAAGATTTGTCGTTTGCCCTCCTAAATTTTCACCTTTCCTTGACCCAATCTTCCCTCAGTTTTCCTCATTCCTCTCTTTCATTTATCTTTTATTTATTCTTTCATCTTGACTGCAGTCTTTCCTCCCACTATTTCTCTCTGTCCCAACCTTCCCCCAAATCTCTCTTCTTTGTTTACCTTTAGAAAATGTTGTCAATGTGGATAACTAAATCATATTTAAACCTTAGATAGCTTGGAAATTAAGACACAAAAGAACAGAGTTAAGCATGATTTCTTGTTATCAGCATTTTCTTAGCTGGGCTCTGTTTGCTAGAGGCAAGCGTTTCTCATTTAAGAGAAGCTTCCTGACTCAGCTTTAGCTGTAAAAACCTTGCAGCCCTTTTAAGAAGCACCGCACCAAACACTTAAATGGTGTCTTATGTACAGTCACCATCATGCTTCTAGGTGGTGATAAGGACCTTGAAACTCCATAGAATTGTGGCAATAAACATCGCTCCTGCCAGTTCCTCAGCTGTGAGACTAGAATCTCAGAAATCTAAGGAATTGGGTGGATCCAGCTGCCAAAGCCAAGGCTTTATCCATAGCCATATTGCTTAACAAATTATAGGGTTAAAGAGAAGATTCAATAATCTACATTTTTATCCTATCATTTCATTGGGTGCCTTTTTTAGGTGGATGTTTCTGCCCCACCCAAAACTCCCAAAATACACAGCAGCCACTTTATAAACAATTGACCCAGAAGCTTAATAAAACTTATAAATGCTTGCACCATAGCTTAGACTTATTACTAACTCTTAGACTGAATATTGACATTCATCAAAACAATCATGCTATCCTTTAAAAGCTTATTTTATTCTTTTTTCTCTCATTCAATGATATGTCCTTTAAAATACATATTTCAGCTGGAATTAGAGGTGCATGGCTGTAATCACTGTACAAAGGAGTGTGGGTGTGGCCAATCTGAGTGAGTTTGAGGCCAGCTTGTTCCACATAATAAATTCCTGGCACCCATGTTTATGTAGACATATCCTGTTTCAAAAAAGTCCCAGAAGAAAGCCTACTTCAAATTATGGAACTTTTCCTAATAAAATTTGGCTGGACTTAGACTGAATTCAATGATCCTTTTTTATCTTTACTCACATAGAGAGAGCTGTCTTAACAATGAAAATAAGGAGGAATATACAAATTCCATTCCCATTCTGTCCATGGGATCCTTTGACAACCATCCAGAGGTGACTTTATCTTTCAAGTGATGAGAGACAGAAGGAAGAGTGGGTCACCTTCACCTTCAGCATTGTAATGACATATGTGGGACCCAGAGAGTTGTCTCATGAGTACTGGTCCTCTTGGGTACCCATCTTTGATTCATAGCACACATATCAGATTGGTCAGAACTCCCTGTAATTGTAGGTTCTGAAGATCTGGTATATTCTTCAGGCCTTAGGGCACCAGAATGGCAAATGTTGAAGAAAAAGGTATGTAGGTGACTCTATGTTGTAAGTAGATTTTCTTCATGTTTACATATTCTTAATATTATTAAAAATACATAAATATTAATAAATACCCATGACATAGTTTTAATAATGTTTTCTGTCAAAGGCAGCCTAGGACACTTAAGGATCAGAATCATGTTGCTCAATAACAAGTAAAACTTTACTGCAAGTGGGTAAATTAGCTTCAGACATGGATGATCTCATTTGCGTGTCCAAATGAACATGTTCAGTCCTGAAAGCATAACACACAACCAACAGAAATAGACCCAGCAGATTCTATTCACAAATTTGTCCATACTTATTAGTACATACTTAACAATGAAGGAATTGGAAGAGAAATATTTGGAAAGGAATAGAGAGATGACACAAGAGGGGTAAAGAGATATAACATATTTTAATTAAAATGTGTGAAAATAGATTTTTAATAAAAAATGTGGCTTGAGAGATAGCTTAGAAATTAAGAGCAGGGCCGGGCAGTGGTGGCGCATGCCTTTAATCCCAGCACTCTGGAGGCAGAGACAGGCGGATCTCTGTGAGTTCAAGGACAGCCTGGTCTACAAGAGCTAGTTCCAGGACAGGAACCAAAAGCTACAGAGAAACCCTGTCTCGAAAAGTCCAAAAAGAAAAAAAAAGAAATTAAGAGCAGGGCTGGAGAGATGGCTCAGCGGTTAAGAGCACTGGCTGCTCTTACACAGGACCTGAGTTCAATTCCCAGCACCCACGTGGCAGCTCACAACTGTCTGTAAATCTTGTTCCAGGGCATCTGATGCCTTTATACAGACAAAACACCAATGTTTGTGCAGGCAAAACACCAATGTATACAAAAAAAAATAAGGGGCTGGAGAGATGGCTCAGTGGTTAAGAGCATTGCCTGCTCTTCCAAAGGTCCTGAGTTCAATTCCCAGCAACCACATGGTGGCTCACAACCATCTATAATGAGGTCTGGTGCCCTCTTCTGGCCTGTAGACATGCACACAGACAGAATATTGTATACTAAATAAATAAATATTTATTTAAAAAATAAAAATAAATAAGTAATAAAGATAAAGAGAAAAAAAGAAATTAAGAGCAATGGTTGTTTTTGAAGGCGGCAGAGGTCATGCTGCTAGACCTACTGTAACTCAGGTCCAAGGGATCTGATTCCCTCTTCTGGCCTCTGCAGGTCTTGACACAGACACATTCGGGCAAACATCCACACGTATAAAATGAAGCTTAAAGAATGAAATCCTTTAGAGTAAATTTCACAGCCTTGAAACAGATAGTAGTCAGGACTAGTTAAAATTGATGAAAAAACCAAGCCTGAAGTCTTTTGTCTCATTTTTTTCCAAGGCAGGGTTTCCCAGTGTAACAGTCCTACTGTCCTGGAACTAGCTCTTGTAGACCAGGCTGGCCTCAAACTCATGGGGATTCACCTGCCTCTGCTTCCCGAGTGCTGGGATTAATGACCATCCAGACATTTGTGTGATATTTTGGTTCCAAAATTTTTCCTCTTCTGCCTGTGTGCTAGAAATTTAGTAATGCCATATCAAAATGTAATGGGCTAATGTCTTTAAGGGAATAATTGAAGCTGTTCACTGTTTATCACTGATGACTCATTTAGGTGTACAGTAAAAAAAAACCAAGTAGGGCAGAAATAAATGAAAATGAAAAGGTAGTTTTAAAGGGCATTTATGTGTTAAAGCAGGCAGGAATTTTCCAAGAGTTTATTATCATTACAGAAAAGCCATTTTCTGTAGTAGGGAAGGTTGAGCAATGTGACTCATAGTCTCAGGAAGCTACTTCATTCAAAACCTTCTGCACCTGTGGTCCAAGCTCGTTAGTGTTCTTTGCAATTAAGAAATCCAATTTCTCAGCATCACCAATCTTGTGTTGGTTTTGGGAACATGAAAGAATCAAAATTTAAGATCATGGCTTTTTAGTTTATAGTTACAGTTTACCATTGTTGCAGGTGTCTGTGTTTGGCAGCGTCAAAAGCCCAATGATGTCATTGCATGGAGCTGTGAGGATTGAAGATGGGTGTGGTGTGGTTTCTTTTTCTCTCTTGTTCCTTTAGGGCCGGCCACCCAGTTCTCAATTAAATTTCACACATGGAGGCTCATTTTTTTTTATAAATTTTTGATTTTGGCTTGTTTCAAGACAGGTTGTTTTTAACTTAATTCTTCTCTCTACAATTTCCCCTTGGCTTTTATCTTTATTCTGTATTCCTCTCTTTGTTTCTTACTCCATGGCTTGCTGTGTAGCTGGATTAAAGGTTCCTGTTGTTTTCTCCTTTTGTTGCCTCTTTCTTTTTTCTTCCCAGATTTTCCCTTCCATTTATTCTCTTTTCCTGGCAGCCCTGCCTATTCTTTCTTGTCATATGATAGGTCATTCAAATAGTTTTTAGACCAACCAGGTATTTTAAATAGGAAAAGCATCACAGCTTCACAGAGCTAAACCAATGCAGCAATTCTTTGCATTATTAAAACAAATGTTCCACAGCACAAATAAATATAACACATTTAAAATGTGATTTCACAACACAGTGGGTTCCATTTTGAGCACAAAGATGTTAAGGTAAGGGCTGGAGAGATGGCTCAGAGGTTAAGAGCATTGTCTGCTCTTCCATAGGTCGTGAGTTCAATTCCCAGCAACCACATGGTGGCTCACAACCATCTGTAATGAGGTCTGGTGCCCTCTTGTGGCCTGCACACATACACACAGACACAATATTGTATACATAATAAATAAAAAAAAAGATGTTAAGGTACCTAAGTTATGACACAACTTCCATGGAGACCTAGCTGCTTATAGTGAGTGGAAGTTACCAAAGAGAGAAATGCATGAGAAGTTGGAAAGGCAGGGCCATTTAAGTCATTTGAAACTGAAGCCATACATCTGACAAGAGAGCTACAGGATTTGAGGTTTATCCTGCTCTGCTTCAGTCTTGCCATGGTCCAATTGTCCCTTACTGTGTCTCCATTTTTCTCTTTTGGACTGTTAATGGTATTTTCTGCCAGTGATGTTAGAAAGAGGTAACGTGTTTTAGGTTTTACAAAAGGTTGCTGTCAACAGATTGTCCTGAGTGCCAGAGAAGACATTCCACATTTGGACAGTGTAGGGACCATTGCAGATGAGGATCATTAAATGTCTATTCTTGAAATGATGAAATGCAATTTTCCATTGTTGATCATGAACCAATGGTGGCTGGTCAGAATGAACTTGATTGAATGCACAACCTCCCAGAAGAGATCATGTATTTGAACAAATTTCTTTCCATAGTGGTTTCCTTTCAATTTCCTGTGAATCTTTAGTAGGAGAAGCCTGTCTAGATGAAATTCCTCATTGTATGTGATGGGTCTCAATACCCTCAACTAATTTCCTGACATTTATATCTACTCTTTTATGCTTGTCATTAATCAGCCAATTTTCTACTTATACTGAAATGCTTTTGCCATCATTATAGGCTTGATCTCTGCATTCTATATCTGCCCTATATTCTATAGGTAAAAATGAGATATAGCAGAAAGAGTTGCTATTAAGGAGTTTGGCAACCTGCTATTTTTTATTGTTTTGTTTGCTTGTTGAAGTAGCCCTTACTGTGTGGCTCCAAATTCCTGAAAGTAAAGGGGGGCATCATTTCTGGCTCTATTCATTTTTATATTATTGCATGATAGCCCTGGAATATAGGCTTTTTTGTTTCCGAGACAGGGTTTCTCTGTAGCTTTTGGTTCCTGTCCTGGACCTAGCTCTTGTAGACCAGCTGGCCTCGACCTCACAGAGATCCGCCTGCCTCTGCCTCCCAAGTACTGGGATTAAAGGCGCACGCCACCACCGCCCGGCGGAATATAGGCTTTTTATATGTCAAGTATATGCTGCTGTGCTGAGGTTCAAGTATATGTTGAATTTTAAAATTTGAAAGAGGGTATCACTCTGATTCCCAGGATGCCATGTACTTATGACATTAATACTGCCTGAGCATTCTGAGTCAGTTAATTGCAGGTGCATGAACTTCTTCTGGCTTGCTATGCTTGATTTAATTTTTTTTAAAAAAAATCAATATGACTGTTTTATATGTCTGCATGGATATTCATTACATGGGTACCTGGTCATCAAAGTGATAAAAAGATCTCAGAATTCCTGATCATGGAACAATGGAAAGTTGTGATCCCCATGTTAGTACTGGAAAATGTGCCCACCTCCATTCAAGACCAGCAAAACTCTGAATTCCTCTGCCCTCTCTCCAGCTCTGTGTTGATTATTTGTGACAAACATTTATATTTCTAGTGCTTTCATCTGTCTATTTTAACTGTGTTATACATGAAATTCCTTTTTACAGAATGTTATTGGAATTACAGTTTAAACTATGGCACTTCAGATGTCTGGAAGATAAATAGAGAACTGGAGTGAATGCAAAATTATTTTTAAGAACTTCAATAAAAGCCTTTCAGTTCTTTCTATCCCATTTGTTTGTTTCACTGATTTTTGCAAAGGAGACAGTGACTTAATGTGTACTTCCACCTGTCCCAGACGTGGTTGCATAGACTTGACTGGCATTCAACTCAGAGGCAAATATACCCACCTCTGTTATCTGAGTGTTGTGGTTAAAGGCACAATATACCAATACACCAAGTGTGTCCATATTACTTTTTTGTGTGGTCTGTAACTCCTCATACAATTTTCTCAGGCATACTATATACTGTTGATCTTTTTTGTTGTCTCTTTCTCTCAATAGACATTGCTCTTATGGGGTGGTATCCCATACAAAGGGTACAGAAATGACAGAGTTGACTCTGCTTTTCAATTTCCCTCTATAGTGACTGTCTATGTCAGAGTAAGGAACACCAGAATCATATGACTATAATGTCAAAGAAGTATGCATTTCCAACTTTGTCACTGTCATGCTTTCCATTTTACACATGTGTGGTATATTTTTGAAGGCAGTGACCTATGATGATGTGCATATCAACTTCACCTGGGAAGAGTGGGATTTGCTGGATCCTTCCCAGAAGAATCTCTATAAAGATGTGATGCTGGAGACCTACAGGAACCTCACTTCTATAGGTAAAAATGAATTTCCTTCATGTTTCAAAATATGGAAACAACTTTTCCTTGGTTTATGATGTTGTTCTGCAATTTGTTTTAGAGAAAGAAAAATGAGGTGAATACAGCAGTCATAGTTTTTGGGTGCACTTAAGATAATAAGCTAAGGGGTTGGAGAGATGGCTCAGTGGTTAAGAGCACTGCCTGCTCTTTCAAAGTTCCTGAGTTCAATTCCCAGCAACCACATGGTGGCTCACAACCATCTGTAATGAGATCTGGTGCCCTCTTCTGGCTTGCAGGCATACACACAGGCAGAATATTATATACATAATAAATAAATAAATATTTAAAAAAAAAGATAATAAGCTAAATGTTGCACATTGTTAAATGATATAACATATATTCTGGTCCTGTATTTTAGGATACATTTGGGAAGACCATAACACTGAAGAACATTGGCAATGTTCTGGGAGTTATGCAAGGTAATTTTCATGTGCAAGTTGATAATAGTGTGCCTCTGATGAGATCTCACTTTGTCCTAGAACTTTTAAATGAAAGCAACAATGCAAATAAGCACAGCTTTAAGTGCATAGATGGTTATTAAATCCTCACAAATCCATATACCTCAATTTCATGTATGTGAATTATTCTTCCTTTCCTATGTGTATCAGACACTACACTTGATATAAGCTTATGAGCATAGGGATATGAAAAGATTTAACATACCGCTCCTTAAGAACGAAAAGAAGATAAGCAGTAGTTCCCATGTCGAGTATACTTGTTGAATTTGATTCAAGTATGCAATAATGATGGTTTTCTACCATCATTATTAATATGTAAACATTACAAATATGACCCATGAGTTCTAGGTCTGTGCAAATTTTTCTGAATGTCCTAGTTCACTTAGCAAATGTAATATGATTCACAGTAGAGTAAAATTTATGAATGCAGTAAAGTTGGTAAAGCTCTCAGTGTATTCAGTTCTCTTCACAAATGTGACTAGTATCATATAAAAGTATTTTTGTAAATGTGAAAAGGTAAACCATGAAACAGAGGACTTTATAATCATACTTATTTTTCTAGATGCAAACTGATCCCTAATTAAGAAGCAAACATGATTTTAAACAGTTATAAAACCTTAATAACTAATTTTTTTTTTAGAATTGGAACAAGTTATAAATTGGTTCATACAGATATAATGTTCAACAGTGTAGTGAATGTGGTAAAGCTTTTAAATGTGCCAATTATCCTTGCAGGATTGAAAGAAATCAAAATGGTGAGAAGAAACTTTCAGAGTATACTCAATGTGTTAATGCCTTTTTTGATGACACCCACTTTCTAAAGAATGAAAAAAGACATACTGGAGAAAAACGGTCTAAAATTAAGCAGTGTGGTAAACCCTTTGCTTATCAAAGTTATATTCAAGTGCTTAAAAGACAACACACTGGGAAAATACCCTATGAATATAGTGAAGGTGATAAAGACTTTGTTCTTTATGAAACTCATCAAAGTCATAAAAGAATACATACTGGAGAGAAACCCTATGAATATAATCAATGTGGTAAGGCCTTTGCATGTCAAACTGATCTTCAAAAGCATAAAAGAATACATACTGGAGAGAAACCCTATGAGTGTAATCAATGTGGTAAGGCCTTTGCATGTCAAACTGATCTTCAAAAGCATAAAAGAATACATACTGGAGAGAAACCCTATGAATGTAATCAATGTGGTAAGGGGTTTGCATGGTACAATGCTTTTAAATACCATGAAAGAAGACATACTGGAGAGAAACCCTATGAATGTAATCAGTATGATAAGGCCTTTGCAGCTCAGACTAATCTTCAAAATCATAAAAGAAGACATACTGGAGAGAAACCCTATGATTATAATCAGTGTGGCAAGGCCTTTGCAGCTCAGAGTAGTCTTCAAAATCATAAAAGCACACATACTGGAGAGAAACCCTATGAATGTAATCCGTGTGGTAAGGCCTTTACATCTCAGAGTCATCCTCAAAATCATAAAAGAACACATACTGGAGAGAAACCATATGAGTGTAATCAGTGTGGTAAGGCCTTTGCAGCTCAGAGTCATCTTCAAAAGCATAAAAGAAAACATACTGGAGAGAAACCCTATGGATGTAATCAATGTGGTAAGGCTTTTGCATGGCACAATGCTTTTAAATACCATGAACGAACACACACTGGAGAGAAACCCTATGAATGTAATCAGTGTGGTAAGGCCTTTGCAGCTAAGACTACTCTTCAAAATCATAAAAGAACACATACTGGAGAGAAACCCTATGAATGTAATCAGTGTGGTAAGGCCTTTGCAGCTAAGACTACTCTTCAAAATCATAAAAGAACACATACTGGAGAGAAACCGTATGAGTGTAATCAGTGTGGTAAGGCCTTTGCAGCTCAGAGTCATCTTCAAGAGCATAAAAGAAAACATACTGGAGAGAAACCCTATGAATGTAATCAATGTGGTAAGGCCTTTGCACGTCTCAGTCATCTTCAAAATCATAAAAGAACACATACTGGAGAGAAACCCTATGAATGTAATCAATGTGGTAAAGCCTTTGCATTTCAAAATAGTCTTCTCTGGCATAAAAGAAAACATACTGGAGAGAAGGAAACCCTATGAATGTAATCAATGTGGTAAAGCCTTTGCATTTCAAAATAGTCTTCTCTGTCATAAAAGAAAACATACTGGAGAGAAGGAAACCCTATGAATGTAATCAATGTGGTAAAGCCTTTGCATTTCAAAATAGTCTTCTCTGGCATAAAAGAAAACACACTGGAGAGAAGGAAACCCTATGAATGTTATCAGTGTTGTAAGGCCTTTGCATGCCACAGTAATCTTCAATTGCATAGAAGAACACATACTGGAGAGAAACTGATTACTATGAATGTAATCAGTGTGATAAGGCCATTGCAAGTCGCAGTCTTCTTCAATTGCATAAAAAACACATTGTAGAGAGAAATCCTATGATTGTAATCATTTTGGTAAGGCCTTTGCACAACACAGTCATCTTCAAATGTACAAAAGATCACAGAGTATAAAGAACCCCTATGAATGTAGATACTATGGTTAGGCCTTTGGAGACCTCTGTGCTCTTCAAGGCAATATGTGAACACACAGTGTAGGGAAACTTTATGAATGTATATCAGTGTAAGAAAGACTTTTCACATCTTTATTCATCTTCAAATGCATAAAAGAACACAGACTGGAGAGATAACGGTGAATGGAGTAAATCCTTTGTCACAATCATCTGCAAATACATAAAATAAACCATCTTTCAGAAAAGCTCTATGAATTTAATGTTTGTATTTTTCAAAACCATGAGAAAAACCATAATATAGTGAAACTCTATAAGTGAATTTAGTTTTTGAATGTTTTGTACTTCATGCAGGAGTAAGACTTTTGTGTGGAATCAATCTGATAAAGGTTATGCATATTACCCTTTGGACCTGTGGAAGAAACTGAGGGCTTATTATAACCTATTTTTTCAAGATCTTAAGCCAACACTCATACAGTTAACCAACATCAGTTATTGTGTAGAAAAAAATGGATAGTGTAAAAATCTGTTCAAGCACTATGATATCTCTTTTTATTTTGTTTGAACCAGCAAACTAATGGGCAAAACCTTTTTTGGAGACTGATGGGTAGAAGAAAGGGCTAGTCAAAGAAACACACCTTGGACCTGAAAGCAGAGCCAAAAGAAAGCACTTTTTCTCTGAATCTTGAACTAGTTAAAGAAACAACATCTCCCTGAAAACAGCCCAAACATTAAAAAGTGCCAGTGAAAGAAACACACTCTCAAAGTACAACCAACTAATAAAGCCCCACACTCTACCCTTCTCCAAGTGAGCACAAATGTAACTAATCCCTCAGTATAAAATCCAGCCCATCGCGGAGCTGGAGAGATGGCTCAGCGGTTAAGAGCATTGCCTGCTCTTCCAAAGGTCCTGAGTTCAATTCCCGGCAACCACATGGTGGCTCACAACCATCTGTAATGAGGTCTGGTGCCCTCTTCTGGCCTACAGACATACACACAGACAGAATATTGTATACATAATAAATAAATAAATAAATTAAAAAAAAAATCCAGCCCATCTCTGATCTTGTTCAGGATTGGGGATTAAAATCTAACAAATTCCCTCCCTCAAAATCTCCTTTGATGCCCCCTGGTCCTAAGAAGCCCTGTATGAGCCATATGCATATTTAGTATGCAGCTGCCCCATTCCACACTGGCAGGGGTATTTATACTCTTGGTTTCTTCCCTCTCAAATAAATCTCTTGATTGGAGATGTGTGTGAGGACATTCTTTCACTGGAATGCTTCAAAAACTCCTCAACTGTGCCTACATACAATTGTTACTTCCGTTTGGAAAGCCTCATGAGAATTGAGCCCATCCCAGATGTGATGGATCACTTTTAACTTCTCCTACCACAGTCCAAGATTTTTTGTTTCACATCCCTGCAGCTCTTTAACTGGAAGCAGACAATTTTTGCTGCTGCCCCATTTGCATGAGCATGTCTCTCTGTAGGATTTCTGTCCACGTGAGCATGCACATGCACCTGCTGCTCTCTGAAGGAGCTGCTGGCAGGCTGTGGTCCAGAGAATAATGAAGGAAGGTGGTCAGTGTCATGCCTCTCCTAGAGAAGCTTTTCTTTTGGGACCCAAAGTTCTGGAACTGATCCAATAAAAATTCACAGGAGGCTAAGGCCGAGGTACCTGCCTCATCTCTTTCAGGATAAAACTGAAGGTGAATAGACCAAAATGTTCAGTAATGACAGACAAGCAGGTACCGGTACCACTTAATATTTTTATTTTTATTTTTTTTTACTATATATTCCCATCTACTGTTTTCTTTTTTTTTAAATTTATTTATTTATTAATGATTTCTGCCTCCTCGCACTTAATATTTATAGAAACATAATCACATAAAACAGCAACGTAGTAACGGTCAAAACACAGACCTAGAAAACATGCACTCATTCATTCACACACACCTTTGTAAAGCTGTAGATTTATACTTCATTCTCTAGGAAACCAGGAACACACATCATTTTTTTTTTCGAAACAGGGTTTCTCTGTAGCTTTGGTGCCCATCCCGGAACTAGCTCTTGTAGGCCAGGCTGACCTCAAACTCCCAGAGATCCGCCTGCCTCTGCCACCGAGTGCTGGGATTAAAGGCGTGCGCTACCACCGCCCGGCAGGTCTTCTGTCTTCTTGAAGAAGCCATAGGGTGCTACAAAATCTGGCATGTCTGTGTGTGAGAAGCTCTTGTTGTTCAAATGCCATGAACCAGATCTCTAAAGACACTTGAGAGCCAGGTACCATTACCTGATATGTGAAACTGGGCATATAAGCTAAATGTTTAGAGCTGTTATAATTTGGAAGCGCACATGTACATAAAACTTATGTTTTGAGCCCTTGTTATTCATGTCACAGCTGTGGCTGACAAGGCTGAGTGTCTGGCTATGCTGTGGCTTAGGGACAGGGCTCATCAGAGTCATGCCAGAGCCCCTCTGCTGGGCTTATGGGGTGGCATGAGAGTGCTGTCTGTGATCAAGCAGGAGGGGGAAACAGAAGTTGGGGCAGGACAGAAAGGCACTTGAGAACCAGATCCCAAGTGCGAGGAGGCAGCCAAGTGGGAGGGTGCTAAATGGAAGTTAGGGCACAACAAGAGATCTGTCCTTGACTAAGCACACAGAGAGAGTTGGAAGTGGAGACAGGATGAGAGAACTGTTTACAGACAAGGCCAAACACAGAGCCTGAGCATCCGAACATAGGACAAGAGAGTCTTCTGGGAATGAGCAGACAAAGAAAGGCGGAAATGGGGGTGGGGCCAACTGCTTGCTTGCATGGTTGCAAATAAACAGAGAAAGAAAAGCAGAAGGGGAGGGTAAGAATGAGGGTGCACTTAGAAAAACTTGCATTTTGGGCGTAATTGCTTTAAGTTGGATAGTCTCAATTAAAAAAATTTATAAATGCCTGCTTAACGGCATTTTGAAATTGGCTACGGATCACAAGAAACCTACTTTAAATGCAGGCCTGTGACTCAAGCCATTGCAGTGCATCCACTGGACTGGCGTTGAGTCAGGAAACAGGGGTACATGAGAAATTGGCCAGGGACATTTCCTTCCCAAATCGCATCTCAGCAAGAGGCCTGCCTCTGCCGCATGTGTGTGCCAGGCTTTTGGCATGTCTGAGTCTTCAGCAAAAGCCTGAAAAGTGAATGGGTCATCGCAAATCCCTACCTGCATGCAGTTTCAAAAGGGGAACTCACCAAGTAAAGCCAACATGCTTGGTGGACTACATGCACAAGAAGGGCAGTTTCAGGCTGGAGAGATGGCTCAGTGGTTAAGAGCACTGCCTGCTCTTCCAAAGGTCCTGAGTTCAATTCCCGGCCACCAAATGGTGGCTCACAACCATCTGTAATGAGGTCTGGTGCCCTCTTCTGGCCTGCAGACACACACACACAGACAGAATATTGTATACATAATAAATAAATAAAAATAAAAAGAAGGAACCTCCTTGGTGGTACCTCCATGTTAGGAAAAATTCTAAGACAAGCCACTTTGCTGTCACACAAAAGTACACTTAAAACAGATGACATCAAATGAAAATGTCCATGGTTTATTAAGTGCAATGCTCTCGGGTGGCTGAGAGCATGGAAGAGGAGACAGAAAATGGGGGCGCACATGTTAACCCAGGACCACTTGTTCATCCCTAGAAACCCCCTTAAATACCGTGTTGGAGGGGTCAGGACCTGGCATGCTGGATTTGGAGTCCAGACCAATGCAACTCCCAGGCCATGGGTCTGGGATAGATGTCAGGGGCTAGGATGACACTCCCAACTTAACAATAATGTAGAACTGTAGGATTAGTGATATAAAAAATTTACCAATGCTTAGGAAAGAGTTAAATGTCATAAGTAGAATAGAGCTCAGAATCGACTGCATCTGAACACTCAAAAGATAAGAATATGTTAATCAGGGCTGTTAGAGATAAGAATGCTTGGGCACACATTGTTTACCAGGATTGTCCAGTGGCTACAAACCATTATAAAGAAACCATCACTGATTTAAAACCAGTCACCTTGCCCATCCCCATATCAAAGAACAGACCTCTAACAAGCTGCTCAATGAGGCATTACAGGGTCACAACCAATCTTAAGGCCGATTAGCCGTAAAGTTCCAGTTTTCTTTTTGAGAAAAACATAGTTCTGCCAGATGGACAATATGACAGCAGGTGACATGTGTTTGAAATGTAAAACACTGTTGTGTGAAGGACTGGCCTGACCAATCAAAAATTTTATTTTGGACCTCAGGCAGGGAAGAGGTATAATCTTGGGAGACCTAGTATAATTTGGAACCTAAGCCTTGTGAGTTTCAGGAAGGACCTGATGTATTGATAATAAAACTGAGCTCCTTCAGTAAAACTAGGAATATACTTTGGAGAGCTGGTAATGTTCTGGTGTCAAGTCCTTTGTGGAGGAGTTGCTTCAGATCTTGAGAAAACAGTTCTTCCCCCTATATGGAGCTATGGTTATCAGCTCAAGGCAACTATGCACTTAGTAAATATTTAAAAATACCCTGTGTACCTCTTGTGTAGAGTTGTTGGACTAGCCTCCTTTTAAACATGTCTCATTGTGTGATAGTTTCTACTGACTTCATATAATTCATATAATTCTTCCATTTCCTCCTTGGAAGTAGTATCCAAAAATGATAATATTTTCTCTTTCTTTCTTTCTTTCTTTCCTCCTTCTTTTCTTCTCTCTTCTTCTTCTTCTTCTTCTTCTTCTTCTTCTTCATTTTTGTTTTTTCAAGATAACTTTTCTCTGGGACAGTCCTGACTATCCTGGAACTCACTCTGTGTACCAGCCAGGCCTTGAACTCACTGACAACCACATGGTTCTTCACCCTGAGTCTTGAGATTAAATGTGTGCGCCACCAATCCCAAGCAAGATGCTATTTTTCTTAAGGAGGTTAATAGGGGTGGGATGTATCTTCTGCAATACTTCCCCACCCTATCTTTTTACTTTTTACTTGTCCTGTCTTTCTCATCCATTGTGATCTTCACATTAAAACCCTGTCAGTGCATCTTGAATTTTGCATGCAAATGGATGGAAATAGAAAACACTTTACTGAGTGAGGTAACCCAGACCCAAAAAGAGGAAAATGGTATGTACTCACTCATAAGTGGATTCTAGCCATAAATAAAGGACATTGAGCCTATAATTCGTGATCCTAGAGAAGTTAAATAAGAAGATGAACCCAAAGAAAAACATATAGTTATCCTCCTGGATATTGGAAGTGGACAAGATTTCTGGGCAGGGGTTGGAAGCACGGGGGTGGGGGTGGGGTGGGGATAGGGGGAGATGGGGAGAAAGAAGGGAGAATGGGAGGATGGGAAGAGCTTGAGGGAATGGGATGGTTGGGATGGACGAGGGGTGGATGTGGGAGCAGGGAAGTAGATATTATAATAAAGGAAGCAATTTTAGGGTTGGCAAGGGACTTGACTCTAGAGGGGTTCCAATGTATCCAAGGAGATGTCCCCAACTTGTTCCTGGGGCAGCAGAGGAGAGGGTGCCTGAATTGGCCTTGTCTTATAGCCACACTAATGAATATCTTGCATATTATCATAGAACCTTCATCTGGCAATGGATGGAGATAGAGACAGAGACCCACATTGGAGCACTGGACTGAGCTCCCAAGGTCCAAATGAGGAGCAGAAGGAGGGAGAACATGAGCAAAGAAGTCAGGGCTGCGAGGGGTGCACCCACCCACTGAGACGGTGGGACTGATCTAATGGGAGATCACCAAGGCCAGTTGGAATGGAACTAATGGGGCATGTGATCAAACTGGACTCTCTGAATGTGGCTGATGGTGGAGGCTCACTGAGAAGCCAAGGACAATGGCACTGGGTTTTGATTCTACTGCACGGATGGGCTTTGTGGGAGCCTAGTCTGTTTGGATGCACACCTTCCTGGAGTTTGAGTTTCTATCTCTTTTCTCTAGTCAACCATGTCTATGCCTAACAGCAGCCTTTGGTTTTTTCGAGACAAGGTTTCTCTGTGGTTTTGGAGCCTGTCCTGGAACTAGCTCTGTAGACCAGGCTGGTCTTGAACTCAAAGAGATCCGCCTGCCTCTGCCTCCCGAGTGCTGGGATTACAGGCGTGCGCCACCACCGCCCGGCCCTAACAGCAGCCTTTGAAGTCTTCAAAAGAATGATGACTCTCCATAAGGAAGATTCCACCAGGACTATGATAACAGCACAAAGCTGAAAAACACTACCAAAGATCTTATTTGGAATATAAACTGCTCAGGAAGATTTTGAGGTACCTAGCTGAGGTGACCCAGCCTCTCAGGCTACTTTAGCTAGGGCTTGAGACAAGTCCTACACTGTCCCCTTACACAGAGACTGGACATACAGTGATGTAGCTACCACTCTTAAAATGTGATGATTACCCCACATTTTTAAGGATCCCATGAAAATGCCATCACCCCCAGGCAGCAGGAAATAAATTTAAGAACAGTCACATTCCCAAGTAGATGAGTGATGTGGAATGTCCTTTTGTATATGTGTTGCTTTAATTAGTTGATGAATACTGCTCTTTTAGCCAATGGTCGAGCAGAGTAAAACCAGGCAGGAAATCTGAATAGAAATATATAGAGAAAGAAAGAAAAAAAAAAAAAAAGAAATATATAGAGAGAGTAGGTCGGGTCAAGTGGACAACAGTCAGGTGCCAAGGAAAGAAGACATGTAGAAAATGAGGTATTGGGACTGGAGAAATGGCTCAATGGTTAAGAGCACTAACTGCTCTTCCAGAGGTTCTGAGTTCAATTCCAAGCAACCACATGGTGGCTCACAGCCATCTATAATGAGACCTGGCGCCTCTTCTGACCTGTGGACACATGGAAGGAATGCTGTACACATAATAAATAAATCTTAAAAAAAAGAAAATGAGGTATTGCGATGGCTATATGACTATACATAGACTAATAGAAATGGGCTAATTTAAGATGTGAGAGTTAACAGAAATATGCCTGAGTTCTTGACCAAACTGTGTTGAAATTAATATAGTCACTGTGATTATTCAGTCATAGGTGTCCGGAAATTGAAAGTGCAGTGCTGTTTATAGTGGGGCAGGTGGTTTTTGGTGTCCAATGGATTATATATTATTAAAGTGGGAGGGAAATGGAACCCACAGCACTCAGTCTCAGGATTCATGGAGACAGGTCTTTTGCATTTGAATCTAAGAGTTCTATAGAGGTAAAAGAGCTTTATAGTGATTGGCTCCTTTATTTCTCTCATCTTTCTCAATATCTGACTATGGCTTTTTATTTTGGGGAACAATTGGAATTTGTGCTACAGTGATATGTAAAATAAATTTTATTAAATTTATTAAATTTTGATTAAAATTTTATCAATCCATTAACTTCCAAAAAGCCAACAAAACTCACTTGTTCTTGTTGTTTTTTAGAGTCTAACATCATTATTAACCCATCCTTTAAAAGCTTTTTTTTTTTTTTTTGTTTTTTGAGACAGGGTTTCCCTGTGGCTTTGGAGCCTGTCCTGGAACTAGCTCTTGTAGACCAGGCTGGTCTCAAACTCACAGAGATCTGCCTGCCTCTGCCTCCCGAGTGCTGGGATTAAAGGCGTGCACCACCATCACCCAGCAAAAGCTTTTTTTTAATCTACCAAGACATCTTTCTTTATTAAAGAAGAAATTGAGACAACTGTTATTGCTGAATTATTTGGATATCTGATAGAAACACGCCCTAAAATCTGATTGGAAGATCTTTGGTACCTCCTATGGTCAACTCTGGTTCTAATTTTATCTTCAGCTTTAGCAACTAAAGCATACACACATACCTCTAAAAATCACATTAGTTGAAATGATACTAGAATAAGATACTTGCATTTAGCAAGTGATGTTGATTTCCATTCAGTATGTTTATTCAGTTGATTTATTTATTTATTAATTTATTTATTTTGTTTTTTCGAGACAGGGTTTATCTGTGGTTTTGGAGCCTGTCCTGGAACTAGCTCTTGTAGACCAGGCTGGTCTCGAACCCACAGAGATCCGCCTGCCTCTGCCTCCCGAGTGCTGGGATTAAAGGCGTGCACCACCACCGCCCAGCCAGTTGATTTATTTTTATTTTATTTGCATTCGTGTTACATGTGCATGTATGTCTGTGTGATGGTGTCATGTCCCCTAGAACTGGAGCTAAACACAGTTGTGAGGTTCCATGTGGGTGTTGACAATTGAACTTGGGTCCTCTAGAAGAATAGTCAGTATTCTTACCCACAGCGTCATCTCTTCAGCCCCATCAATCAACCACAATTCTAAATGTGGCTTTAGAAATGGGAACAGAAGTTACTTTCTCATTCCTAGGTGGTTGGAGCTTTAATGGTGGTATTTCCCTTTTAAGCATCGATTTGCTTAATTTTAAATTTTAATAGACTTGAACAAATGGCTGCAAGATTAAATTAATAGGTAAATAGCTTTCCACCAAGTACCAATTACCTTGATCAAAACAATTAACCAAATCTTGTCAAGGATCTAATGGTTCTTACTGTTTAATAAATTTTTCATCAGAAATAACACTCACGCTATGCTTCATGGTTTCCTGTATTCTTTAACGTATTGCAATACAAAAGGTCATTTTACGACTGAGTGGTGATTGAGTTAATCTAAAATTTAGTTGGTTTAATCATGAGAGCAAGGTCATTTCCCTGGGGAACAATGGAGTGGGATCAAGGGTACTTGATCCAAAATGAGAACTTTTGATTCAGAAACATTTTTTTTATAAATTGGAGATACTGATGTTCTAGAATTAATATGCCTTCCTCTGGATAAATTATTCCACAAAATTAAGTTTAATAAAAAAATCTCTTTAAAAACTGGTTAATTTTTAAAAGAGGAGCCAGCCTGGAAAAAAAATTTGCATACCATATAAAATGTCATTTTTAAGTCTCTTTTGTGTTCAGGCCCAAGGTTATACTGTGAACAATTTAAAAAGGAACATGAGAACTTAGGCAGTGGTTGCACATGCCTTTACTCCCAGCACTTTGGAAGCAGAGGCAGGTGGATCTCTGTGACATCAAGGCCAGCCTGGTCTATAAGAGCTAGTTTCAGGAGAGGATTTAAAGCTACAGAGAAATCCTGTCTTGAAAAACAAAACAAAACAAAACAAAAAACTAACAACAAAGAAAAAGGCACATCTAACCACTTAGGCAGATGGAGATTTACAGAGCAAAACTATCTTTTTGATCATGCATAATGATCAGAATTTCTAAAAGAAGTCTAAGTTAGATTCTGGTGCTGTCAATCTTTGGTTCTTCTGGGTCATGAAGGGTGAGGAAAAGATAAACTTATTATATCAGCCTTTCCCACCTCACTATTATTAATGACATGCTCATGAGGCTGAGGACTCAGCACTTAGAACGCTGGATACTCATCCACAGGGCCTAACATTGATACTACGTACCCACAAGGGTCTGTAACTCCAGACAAAGAGCATTAGACACCACCTTTTCATCACCACTGGTACCTGGGTTGTGGGGCTATAAACCAAACTCGGGTACCCAAGAGGAGCAGTACTTTGAGACAACTCTCCAGTTCCCACATATGTCATTATAATGTGGAAGGTGAAGGTGTCCCACTGTTCCTTCTGTCTCTTAGCACATAAATGCCCTCTAGATGGTTGTCAAAAGATTCAACGGATTGAATGTGAATGGAACATCTATAATGCTTATGTTACTGTTATCACAGTTTTTCTTGTGTGAGTAAAGATAACAAAAAGTTGGTTGAAATCAATCTGAGTCCAGCCAGATTTTATTCGCAAATGTTACATAATTTTACATAGACTCTGTTAGAATTTCTGAGACAGGATACTTTCTCATAGCCATGGATGCCATGAATTTATTATGGGAAAGCTGGTCTCACTAAGATCAGGACCACCCACCCTCTCATGTGCTGTATTTATACCATACACCTGTAAGTCCAGTTGAAATGTGTGTTTTTAAAGGACTTATCATTGAATCAGAGAAAAAATAATAACAAAATAAAATTTAAAATGGAGCATTACTGTTTTGATGAAGAGTAATGGTTCTTGAAATTCTATACTTTAAATGGCCAAAACATTTCATATGTTCTCAAGAATGGGTTATTCGCTTTGCATTGTTAATTCCATCTGTTTAAAAATATTGAAGTGTGACTGTGGGAATACACCTGTGCCATGATGTGTATGTAGCACTGACAGGAAAACTAACAGGGGTCTATGATCTACTTCTGCTTTGTGAGTTCTAGTGATTAAACCTTTGGAGTTATTTGACTGAAAATGACCTCAATGGCACTTCTTGTGAAGTGAGAAAATTTGTAGAAGTATGGTGCATAACCCAGAGATAAAACCCAGGTCCGACTTAGCAGCAATGAACTCTACTAAATGAGGCAATTTTCTGGTGTATAATTTTGGTTCTAAGAAAGTATTATAAAGGCATATTCCTCAAAGTGAACAAATTTTCCTGTTGTAATATTCTTCAAATTGAGTTTGAGCACCAAGGTATTGGCTCAGGGGGAAAGGACTATTGTGTGTAAGACTAGAAATTATCCTCAATTTCTATAGAACATCAAGCTGTGGTATTAGATACACAGATGTTTGCTGTTTCTCATACATTATTACATCCATATCATATAAATGAAAATCTTTGAATACACACATGAATTATTTAATGTTTCTTATAATCTCTTTTATTAGTCATTTTAACGTTTACATTGTTAAATTCTCTTGAAAACCCAGCACACTGGAAGTTCATCATCTACCCTTGGACTTGTACTCAAGAGTAAGACAAATGAGCATCATGGGTTCAAATGTATCCCTGAATCACTACTGACATCCAAGGTAAGACAAATAACAAATAACAAAATCTCAAGGGAATTTGTGAAAAGATGAAAATCAAAACCAGGAACACAAACCACCACCCTATGTGTAAAGCATCATCAAACATGGCCTGATATTTCAATAACCAGTGGGAAAATTATATGATGGAGGTTCCATTATATACATTACAGTAGAAAAATACCTATCACTAGGTACAGACAGAAGATAAACAAAAGTCATCGAAGAAATACAAGATCTACAAAATAAACTTCACTAAATGGATTTGTATACAGCACACTTTAGTGACTCCCTCAAATATTTTAAAATAGAAACCACAATACAATAATATCCATCAGACTTGACTGAATATGGTATGTAATTTACTTCCTTAAATGCTATGATGAAAAATAATTATTCTTGAAGCTAAAGAAATCCATGATGTTTAATGTTATTAACAAAATTTTTTCATGCATAGGAATGTCTTCTTTATGAGTTTGTTCCTATTGCAGACTGAAAAGTGACCCAAGTAGAATTTAAAACATTTATAGCACTAGAGTCATGGCGAGGTGACTAAGAAATGCTCATTCCCATGACTAAAATCAAATTTTTAACAGCTTCCTGTAAGTCCTGCTACAAGAAGTGTTAATTTTCTCAAGATACAGATTGCACATTCAAATAGACACACACACACACACAACACCACATAATTACAATTAAAACAACTTTTTAATCAGTTTTTCACTCATGAACATATTTCTCCTGTAAGCATTCATTACACTAAATGAGGAGTTGGGGCATTTTACAGCTCACTTACAGAGTTTTTCTTCATGAATTGGTTCATGAAAGAGAAAGCAAGTTTAAGCTTGAAGCAAGAAAAATTAGTCCTTCTAAATGGTGGTATCATTTGGGAAGATTTAGGACATGTTGTCCTGCTGAAGGAAATATGTCACTAAGTGTAGGTTATGAGAATTTACATCCACACACCAGTTCCAATTCCATTCTCTGCTTCATGTGGGAGATTAAGGACATGAGTTCTTAAGCTTCTGCTTCAGGTGCCATGTCTGACAATTTTTGTCATGGAACTTTCATGGTGATTCTCTTATCTTCTAGGACCAAGAGCCAAATAAAATGCATTTATAATTTGAAATAAAGATGATATCACAACAAAAGGAGTGAGTACACATCCTTAAATATTTATACCTGAATTACTTATGCCTTGCAATTGAAGAGAAGTATAAAATCTACTAGGGTTTCATTATCATTCAAATTCATAGTGCAAGAGGGAATGGTACCCTTACTGTCTGAAGTCAGGAAACACCTACAGTTGTGAAGAGAAGGGTGCCACACTAGTGGAGGCAATAATGTTCCTCTCTGAGAGAGAGCCATCACAGCTGGGATCCGCTCCATTCTTCTAAGAGAGTTTCCCAGCAGAAATGTCTGTTACTGATCTGCTCCACTCCCCTAATAGAGTGCCTCAAAAGAGATATCCATTGCTGCTGTGCTCCTCTAAGTTAAATGACTTTCCAAGTAGAAGTATCAATTATATCTCAATTCAACTCCACTAGGGAGTTTCTGATCCATTCCAGTGAAAGAAGGTCTTCACAGAAATCTCAATCAAGAGATTTATTTGGGAGGGAAGAGAGTGACTGCCTCTGCCACGGTGGAAAGGGGCAGCTGCCAATTGAATGAGCATATGGCACATACAGGGCTTCTTAAAACCAGATCTCTTCCAAGGAGATTTTGAAGGTGGAAACTGGTCAGATCTCAATCCCTGAGTTAAACAAGCTGAGACATGGGCTGGATTTTGTGCTCAGAGATTAGTTGGTTTTGTGCTCAGTTGAACAAGGGTAGAATGTGTTTCTTTGGCTCTAGTTTGAGAGCCAAAGTGTTTTTCCTTCACTGGCTTTTAGCTCTGTCTTAAGGGTGAGGTTGTCTCTATAACTAGCTCTAGATTCAGGGACAAAGCATTTTCCTTTGGATCTCATTTCAGTAATAGGGTGTGATTCTTTGACTGGCTCTTTCTCCTGCCCATAGGTCTTCATAAATAGACTTTCACTGTAGTATAATTTTTGTCATGCTTTTGAAGACTACTTTTATTAAATTTAGTTTCCTTCCTTGATGGTTTGTTTAATGTATTTGTAAATTTTTGTGACAAAGGATTTACCGCATAGATTCTATCCATGTTTTTTCTCTTATATGTGTACATTTATGCACTTGAAGATGAATAAGACATGAAAGGTTTTATTACACTGACTTCATTCATACTGTTTTTAAGCCTTTGAAGATTACTGTGATCTTCAAAGGCTTTACCACACTGAATACAGCTATGGGGTTTCTCTGTTCTTTTATGCATTTGAAGATCACTGTGATGTGCAAACCTCATACGACACTGATTACATTCAAAGAAGTTCTATCTATGGTGAGATCTTTCATGCACTTTAAGATTACCAGAAGTTGCAAATGCAATACATTTATAGGGTTTCTCTCCAGTATGTACTCTTTTATGCTTTTGAAGAGTACTATGAGTTGTAAAGGCCTTACCACACTGATCACAATCATATGGTTTTTCTCCAGTGTGTGTTCTTTTATGGCATTGAAGAGCACAATGCCGTGAAAAGGCCGTACCACACTGATTACATCTGTAGGTTTTCTCTCCAGTATGTATTCTTTTATGGGTTTGAAGAATACTATGAACTGAAAAGGCCTTACCACAGTGATTACATTTATAGGGTTTCTCTCGAGTATGTACTCTTTTATGCTTTTGAAGATTACTACGAGTTGTAAAGGCCTTACCACACTGATCACAATCATATGGTTTCTCTCCACTATGTGTTCTTTTATGCGTTTGGAGATTACTAGAAGATGCAAAGGCCTTACCACACTGATTACACTCATATGGCTTTTCTCCAGTGTGTGTTCTTTTATGGTATTGAAGAGAACAATACTGTGAAAAGGCCTTACCACACTGATTACATCCATAGGGTTTCTCTCCAGTATGTGTTCTTTTATGATCTTGAAGATGACTCTGAGCTGCAAAGGCCTTACCACACTGATTACACTCATATGGTTTTTCTCCAGTGTGTGTTCTTTTATGAATTTGAAGATGACTCTGAGCTGCAAAGGCCTTACCACACTGATTACATCCGAAGGGTTTCTCTCCAGTATGTATTCTTTTATGGGTTTGAAGAATACTATGAACTGAAAAGTCCTTACCACAGTGATTACATTTATAGGGTTTCTCTCGAGTATGTACTCTTTTATGCTTTTGAAGATTACTATGAGTTGTAAAGGCCTTACCACACTGATCACAATCATATGGTTTCTCTCCACTATGTGTTCTTTTATGCGTTTGGAGATTACTGGAAGATGCAAAGGCCTTACCACACTGATTACACTCATATGGTTTTTCTCCAGTGTGTGTTCTTTTATGGTATTGAAGAGCACCATTCTGTGCAAAGGCCTTACTGCAGTGATTACATTCATAGGGTTTCTCTCCAGTGTGTGTTCTTTTATGGTATTGAAGAGCACCATTCTGTGCAAAGGCCTTACCACACTGATTACATCCATAGGGTTTCTCTCCAGTATGTGTTCTTTTATGAATTTGAAGATGACTCTGAGCTGCAAAGGCCTTACCACACTGATTACATTTATAGAGCTTCTCTCCAGTATGTGTTCTTTCATTCCCTTTTAGGTGACTGTCATATGTCAAGAGTTTACCGCATTGAATATATATTGAAAGTTTCTCTCCAGTTTGAATTTTTTCAATCCTGAAAGAATAATTGGCACATTTAAAAGCTTCACCACATTTAATACACTGTTGTGCCTATACGTTTGTATGAATTAATTTTATAATATATTCCAATTATAAAGAGGAATCAGATACTAAGTTTTTATAGCTGTGTCTAAACTCATGTTTTGCTCTTTAATTAGGCACTGTTTTGCCACTTGGAAGATACCTCCAATGGTCAATTCCTTTCTTTTATTGCTTACCTTTTTACCTTCACAGAAACTTTTTTCTATATGATATTTGATACATGTGTGAAGAGAACTGGATAAACTCAGAGCTTTAACATACATGAATTCTCCTTTACTGTGAATCATATTGCATATGCTATGTGAACTAGGACACCCAGAATTATTTGCACAGTTCTAGAACTCATAGAGCTTTTTTGCAGTCTGAGTTTGTTCATGTATTAACAATGATGGTGGAAAACCAAGTATTTGTATACTTGAATCAAATTCTACAAATTTACTCAACTTGGGGACTACTGGTTATCTAATTGTTCTTAGAGAGTGGTATGTTATATCTGTCTATATCCATATGCTAATACACTTATATCAAGAATAACATATGGTATACATAGTAAAGAAGAATAACAAATAAAAGATTTCCACATTGAATTCTCAGCATTTTCTTGCTGTTCCTCGCAGACTTGTGGTATAGATATCAAAGTTTCTGTAGAACAACTGCCACTTGACTCAACTCTAACTGCTTCTCTCACTAAACTTATCACAGTCACAAGAAGTGTATGAGGAATACAAGATTTACTGTGGGTTATTGGTTTAGTACAAAGTTTTGCAGATATACTTATCATCTCTTCATATACCTTTTGTATTATCAGTAGCAAGAAGGAAATTTATTTGCGGATCTACAACAAAGCTCTCATGGTACTATGCCTCACAATGTGATATCTTTCTAGCCATTGCTTTCTTGACTTCTTTCTTAAAAGAATGTCATTCCAATGCAACTCACATATATGAAATATGGATTTGTAAAAATTTGATAACCATTAGTGCACTTAAAACTGTGCTAATCTATTTTGCTTTAGACCAAAACTTTCAGGACACAAAAGTTTCATCAGAGGCACATATTTATCAGCTTGCACATGAAAATTACCTTTCAGTTCTTCTAGAAAATGGAGACTGTTCTGTAGTATTATGGTCTTCCCAAATGCATCCTAAAATATAATACCAGAAAATGTATGTTATATTATTGAAAATTGTGCAGTAGTTAAGGTGTTATCTTAAGGGACCCTTAGAACTATGACTGCTTTATTCAACTCATTCTTATTATTTTTAAATCAAATTACAGACGACCATCATTAACCAAGAAAAAGTTGTCCCCACCCTTTTTTTTCGAGACAGGGTTTCTCTGTGGCTTTGGAGCCTGTCCTGGAACTAGCTCTTGTAGACCAGGCTGGCCTCGAACTCACAGAGATCCACCGCCTCTGCCTCCTGAGTGCTGGGATTAAAGGCTTGTGCCACCACCGCCCGGCTGCCCCCCTTATTTTGAATCATGAAGGAAATTTACTTTTACCTATAGTAGCAAGGTTCCTGTAGGTTTCCAGCATCACATCTTTGTAGAGATTCTTCTGGGACAGATCCAGCAAATCCCACTCTTCCCGAGTGAAGCTGATATGCACATCATCATAGGTCACTGCCGTCTAAAATATTTCATTCATGTGTATAATAGAAGCATGATGGTGACAATATTGTAAATGTATACTTCTTTAACAGTATAGTCATAAAATTCTGGTGTTCAACACTTATATTTCATGACACAGACAGTCATGAAGGAAACTGAATATGAGAGTCACCTCTGTCATTTCTGTACCTTTTGAATGGGATACCACCTTACAGCCGAACTATTAATAGAGACAGCCAAGGAAACAGATCAACAGGACATAGTAGACTGAGAAAATTGTATAAAGAAATACTAATTACAAAATAGAAAAACCCAGTGGACAAACTAGGTGTATTGACTCATGCCTTTAAGCACAGCACTCAGAAAGCACAGGTGTGTATATTTGTCTCTGAGTTGAATGCCAGCCAAATCTATAAAATCAGTCCATGACAGGTGGAAGTACACATTAAGCCCCAGTCTCCATAGCAAAAATCAGTGAAACAAACAAAGCAGATAGAAAAAAATTCAGAGCTGTTTACTGAAGTTCCTACAGAGAATTACGCATTCACTCCAGTTCTGTGTTCATCTTCCAGACAGCTGAAGTGTTCTATTTTATACTACAATCCCAAAAACATTTTATAAAAAGGTATTTTATGTTTAAAATAATTACAAATGGACAGATCAAAAACATTAGCAATATAAATGTTGGTCATAACAAATTAACACAGTTCTGGAAAAGGGGCTGAGTACTACTGAGCTCTTCCTGGTCTTGAAAAGAGGTGGGCACAAATGCCAGTACTTACATGGGGATCACAACTATTTATTATTCTAAGTTCAGGATTTCTGAGAAGCTTTGATCATTCTGATGACCAAGTACCCATATGGTATATATCCATGCAGACCGATAAAATAGGCAAATTGAGTGAAAAATTAAAAGCAAGCTAATCAAGCAGAAAGAAGTTCATGCACCTGCAATTCAATGACTCAGATTGCAGCCAGGCGGTGGTGGCGGACGCCTTTAATCCCAGCACTTGGGAGGCAGAGGCAGGTGGATCTCTGACTTCGAGACCAGCCTGGTCTACAAGAGCTAGTTCCAGGACAGGCTCCAAAGCCACAGAGAAACCCTGTCTCGAAAAACCTAAAAAAAAAAAAAGACTCAGATTGCTCAGGTAGTATTAATGTCATGAATAAATGGCATCCTGGGAATCAGAATTTAAAATTCAAGGTATGTGTGAAGCTGCATATGCTTGATATGTTAAAAGCCTACATTCAGGGTCATCATCCAACAACATAAAAACAAAACCATGAATGAAGCCCCCCTCACTTTACTTTGAGGAATTTGGAGCCACACATCAAAGGTTACTCAGACAAGCAAACAAAACAATTAAAACTACAGGCTACAAAACTCCTTAGCCCTGAACAGCAACTGTTTCTTCTATATTTTCTGTGATTTACAGATCAAGCCTATAACGATGATAAAAGCATTTCAGTGTAAGTGGGAAGTTTGCTGATTAATTCCAACCACAACACAGTAGACATAAAAGTCAGAAAATTAGTTAACGATATTGAGACTCATCACATACAATGAGAAATTTCATCTTGAAAGCCTTTTTTACTGAAGGTTCATAGGAAATTGAAAGGCCACCAAGGAGAGAAACATGATCTTTTCTGGGAGGTTGTTCATTCAATGAACTGCACAGACTGGACAAAAGAGAGTGACCCAGGAGAGCAGACCAAAAGAGCAGGCCAAGAGGGAGGGCAAAGATAGTCTTCAGAGGTGTTGCTCTCTCAAACACAGAGTAGGCCAAAAACAGGTCTCAAAAACAAAAACAGCTACTTTAAGGATTGGGCCAAGAGGCGAAGACACTGCTGGCACCAATTGAAGGATGAGATGGGTAGGCACCAATGCAAGATTTCGTCCAACAACATAGAAAGCAACATGGTAACACCAGAACCCAGTGGTCATACAACAAGAAGATTTGATCATCCTAACCCAGAAGAAGTAAAAGGAAATGATTTTCAATGTAACTTTGTGAGTATGATGAGGAAATTAAAATTCCCTTAAAGAAATTGATGAAAACATAAACAAAAACTTGGAAGACATCAATAAATCTATCAAAGAAACCCAAGAAACCAAGAAAAAAAAACCAATCAACCAAGTGAAGCGAACAACTTAAGACGTGAAGACTGGGGTGGGCTGTGGTGGTGCACATGCCTTTAATCCCAGCACTTGGGAGGTAGAGGGAGGTGGATCTCTGTGAATTCAAGTACAGCCTGGTCTTCAAGAGCTAGTTCTAGGACAGGCTTCAGTGCTACAGAGAAACCCTGTCTTAAAAAATCAAAAAAAAAAAAAAAAAGACTTGAAGACTGAAACAGAGGCAATAAAGAAAACACAAATGAAGGGAATTCTGTATATGGAAAATCTGGTTAAACAAATGGGAAGTATAGCAGGAAGTGTAACCAACATAATACAAGAGATAGAAGAGAGAATCTCAGGTGCTGAAGATACTATATAGGAAATAGATTTATTGGTCAAGGAAAACAATAACTCCAACAAATTCCTTACACAATATATCCTGGATATCTGGGACACCATGAAAAAATCCAAATCTAAGAATAATAGGGATAGAAGAAAGAGAAGAACACCAACTCAAAGGCACAGAAAATATATTCAACAAAAAAAATATCATAGAAGAAAACTTTTCCAACCCAAAGAAGGATATACCTATGAAGGTACAAGAATGAAGGTACCATCAATGGAAAAAACAAGGTATTCCATGACAAAACCAGATTTAAACAATACTTGTCCACACAAATCCAGTCATGCATAAAGTACTGGAGGGGAAACTCCAACCCAAGGAAGCTAACTGTAAACACAGAAAACAGATAACCTGACATCTGCAAACACCAAAGAAGAGAAACACACATCACTACTACTGAAACCAAACAGGAACTAGCAATCACTGATCATTTATATCTCTTACTATCAACAGACACAATTTGCCTATAAAAAGGCACAAGCTTAGACAATGAATCCAAAAGCAGGATCCATCCTTTTGCTTTATAAAAGAAACAAACCTAAACCTCAAAGACAAACATTGCCTAAGACTAAAGTGTTGGGAAAAGGTTTTCAAATCACATGGACCTAAGCAACACACTAAGATAGGTATCCTAGACATGCACAGTTCAGGGTTTAGTAGTATATTTCATGTTTCATACAGATAATCCATATTCAAAATGACAAGACATTTTCTCTTTGAATTATTTGGTATTCCCTGTTAACTTACACTGCAAACCTAAAAATGTGGGAAGCATGACTGGAGAGGCCTAATTTTTATAAACAAATAATAGTTATAAAAATGCAAAGCTAGCTGGGCGGTGGTGGTGCACGCCTTTAATCCCAGCACTCAGGAGGCAGAGGCAGGCGGTTCTCTGTGAGTTCAAGGCCAGCCTGGTCTACAAAGGGAGTTCCAGGACAGGCTCCAAAGCTACAGAGAAACCCTGTCTCGAAAAACCAAAAAAAAAAATTAATAATAATAATAATAAATAAATAAAAATGCAAAGCTGCTGCTACATGCAGCCTTGTTGAATCAGTATATCATTCCTGTAGCAATTTCTGTCACATTATATTGTGTATAAAATTGTTCTATAGAAATTAAATGATTTAAAACTCATATGAGGGGCTGGAGAGATGGCTCAGTGGTTGGGAGCACTGCCTGCTCTTCCAGGGGTCCTGAGTTTAATTCCCAGCAACCACGTGGTAGCTCACAACCATCTGTAATGAGATCTGGTGCCTTCTTCTGGCCTGCAGGCATACAGGCAGACAAAATACTGTAATACATAATAAATAAATAGTTATTTAAAAAAAACTCATATGAAATGTTTAATGCTTTCAGCCTGCTTTATGGCTGGTTTTGTTATTTGATGTGCTAATTTGGAAACTTAATTCACATTCAAGCAGTCTGTATAGATAACTAAACCCCAGTTAAGTATTTTGTAATTTCAGGGTGCTACGCCATGCTTGGGATGTTGTTTAAAAGAAAAAAATATAGGTAACATATTTCACATTTCTGTACCTTTATCTTCTAAGTAAATCTGTGGATGATTTGGTGAGGAGGGAATGAACCTGTTTCTTTTACTCACATGCCACGGACACACTTGTGGTTAAAGTGAGTTGATAATGTGGTGTAAAGGATGGTTGTCACCAACTCAATTCTTTATGATCTCTAATGAAAAATACATTTTGTATACAGTTAATTCTGTAAACAGATGCATGTTCATAATATCTATTATGGTTTTGTAAACTTAATCTAGTATATTTTAGATATTTTACTTTTTCCCTCTTGGGAAATACATTTAGTATAGTGTAGAAAAATACTTCATGACATATTCATATAAGGTAAGATAACTTTTCATACATAAACAGGAAATTTGCTGTAGAAAATTCTTTAAATGAAACATTTAATCTAGGACGTCAATTTAATCTGTTCCTTGAATCTATTTTTATGTGGCTCTTGAGAATATATCCCAAAAAAGTCCATTGTACTAAAAATAATTTGAGTACTGACAAACTTCTTGAAGTACGTATATATAAAATCAAGAAACTTGTATTCATTCTCTTCTGTGATATGTTGTTCTACAGTCCAGGATGGCTTTTGCACCATTTTTAAAACCAGTTTTCCCCTTTGATGTTGGTACCACAGTTGCTATAAATGACTACTGCTTTAGGGGTTAAATATTTTGTTAGTGGAGATACAACCAATACACTAAATTATGATAAAACTTTCTGACTGGATAATAGGTAAATATAGTTGGGCTATATTCAAAATTATTTTATTACCAAAACCATATCATTTGTTTTACTGGAAAAAAAGGAAAATGGCTTGTTTTTACTGCTGGGTCATGTTTTGTGTAGTAAAGAGGAAATTCTTTGGTCAATATTGTTATCTTTGTGTTTCAATGTTAAGGTTTCCTCATGCGTATTATAGTAAATCAATGATTTTCAAAAAAAGAAGTGAACAATATTCTTAATAGGTATCACATACCAAAATTAAATCAAGACCAGGTGAATAATTTAAATCAACCTATAACCTGCAAGGAAAGAGAAGCCATTCAACCAAAAAAAAAAGCCCAGGGCCAGAGAGTGTCAGTGTAGAATTCCATCAGAACTAAGACCTAATAACAATACTCCTCAAGGGGGTCCACATAATAAAAACAGAAGGAACAATGCCAACCCCCTTTTATGATGATACAGTTACCCCAATATCAAAATCATGCAAAGATACAACCAAGAATGAGAATTACAGACCCATCTCACTGATGAATATAGATGCAAAAATACTCAATAAAATACTAGCAAATAAAACCCAAGAACACAGCAAAAAAAATCCTCTACCATGATGAAGTCAGCTTCATCTCAGAGGTGCAAAAATTGTTCAACATACAAAAATCCATTAAGAATCCTGCCCTCAGCCAGGCGATGGTGGCACAAGCCAGGCGATGGTGGCGAACGCCTTTAATCCCAGCATTCAGGAGGCAGAGGCAGGCGGAGCTCTGTGAGTTCGAGACCAGCCTAGTCTACAGAGCTAGTTCCAGGACAGGCTCCAAAGCCACAGAGAAATCCTGTCTCGAAAATCAAAAACAACAACAACAACAAAAAAAAAGAATCCTGCCCTCTTTAAGTTCCTTTCCTGACATCCTTTAATACTGAACAAAAATATGACAATATAAGCCACGTTAACGCTTTTCTCCCACTAGTACTCTTGATTGCTAAGGTTTCCCAGAATCCCTCATAGGCCAGGGCCACACAGCTGGGGCTCACAATATTAGCAGATCCTCTACTGGAGGATCAGAGATCAAATTACTCAGACAGCATAGTTCTTCCATGTCCATTCTTTCAGCCCAGCAGAAGGGCCCCAGTTTACAAAGTTTGTATTTAGTACACATTATTCCATTCCCCTAGAGTACATCCTCTTCCTCATCCAAGTACAGGATCCTTTCTGTGCTAGAGCTCAAAGAGGAGCCAGCTAGACAGATTCCACATTTGCTGTTGTCCTTAAGCCTCCTTTAGGTTTAGGCTCTAGGTTACACTTTGAACAATTGAAATAGAAACAGGCACCTTGCCAGGCTAGACATTTAGGGAGATAGCGGAGTTACAGAGCAAAGGTATTCCCAGGGTAATTTCTTCATTACACTGGTAACAGGAATCAGCAGGTCATGCTTCAGTGACAGGGTCCTGAGGTGAAGGTCACAGGGGATGAGAAAGATACGAAAACTAAAACGTAAAAAAGATAAAAATTGCTGGGCAGTGGTGGCGCACGCCTTTAATCCCAGCACTAGGTGGGCAGAGGCAGGCAGATCTCTGCAAGTTTGAGGCCAGCCTGGTCTACAAGAGCTAGTTCCAGGACAGGAACCAAAAAGCTGTGGAGAAATGCTGTCTCAAAAATCAAAAAAAAAAAAAAAAAAAAGCTGGGCGGTGGAGGCACAGGCCTTTAATCCCAGCACTTGGGAGGCAGAGGCTGGAGGATCTCTATGAGTTCGAGACTGGCCTGGTCTACAAGAGCTGGTTCCAGGACAGTCTCCAAAACCACAGAGAAACCCTGTCTTGAAAAACAAAAAAACAAAAACAAAAAAAGATAAAAAGCTAGGGTGGGAAGGTCTTACAGGTTTCTAGTAAGCATCTTGCTGGGCATTGGTGGCACACACCCTTGCTGAGCCAAGTGATCTCTGTGAGTTCAAGGACAGCCTGATCTATCCAGCGAGTTCCAGAATCGTCAGGACACTCCTACAAAGAAACTTTTTCTCAAAAAAAATTTTAAAAAAGGAGAAGAGAAGCTAGAGAGATGGCTCAGTGGTTAAGAACATTGTCTCATTTTCCAAAGGTCCCGAGCAACCACATGATGGCTCACACCATCTGTAATGAGGTCTGGTGCCCTCTTCTGGTCTGTAGGCATACACGCAGGCATAATAAATAAAAATAAATATTAAAAAAAAGAGTACAATTTAGGCCGCGTGGTGGTGGTGCATGCCTTTAATCCCAGCACTCGGGAGGAAGAGGCTGGCGGATCTCTGGGAGTTTGAGGCCAGCCTGGTCTACAAGAGCTAGTTCCGGGACAGGCACCAAAGCTACAGAGAAACCCTGTCTCAAAAAAACAAAAAAGGAGAAGAATAGCATCGTGTATACTTCCAGAGGAGAAATGGAGAGAAATGGGAGAATTATAAGAAGTCAGTACAAACTATCACATGAATTTAGGAGGAGGCTACTCAAACAATTCTATACAAGGGGAACACAGGGTATCTCAAGAACTTTACTAAGAGCAGAGCGGCCATGGGACTGATAACTATAGCCCCATATTTTGGGAAGAATTGGATTCTTAGAATATGAAGCAACCCCTCCAGAAAGGCCTTGGCACCAGACCATTAGCAGCTCCCCAAAGCATATTCCTGGTTTTAGAGAAGGAGCTCTGTTTTATTATCAATACATCAGGTCCTTAGGGAAACTCACAAGGCTTAGGCCCTAGGCTGTTACTAGGTCTCTCACGATTGTTCCTTCTTCCTGAAGAGGGCATAAAAGAAAAGCTTTGCTTGCGCTGGAGAGGTGACTCAGTGGTTAAGAGCATTGCCTGCTCTTCCAAAGATCCTGATTTCAATTCCCAGCGACCACAGGGTGGCTCACAACCATCTACAATGAGGTCTGGTGCCCTCTTCTGGCCTGCAGGCATACACACAGACAGAATATGTATACATAATAAATAAATTTTAATAAAAACACAAAAGCATTGATTGATCGGGTAACTCCTCCACACAACACTGTTTTGCATTTCAATTAAATATCACCTGGTGTCCTATTGCCCATCTGGAAGAACTGTGATTTTCTCAAAAGGAAACTGGAACTTTAAACCACATCAGACCTTAAAGTAGGTTAGAAACCTGGAAAGCCTCCTTTAAAAGCTTGTTGTTTTTTTGGTATGGGGATGTGCCTGCTGTCTGGTTTTAAATCAGTGGTGACTTCTCTGTTGTAGTTTGGAACTAAATATCTGGACGATGCAATTGAACAAGTGTGCCCCAGCATCCTAAATTCTAACAGCCCTGATTAAAACACATTTATCTTCTGGGTGATTTAGAGGCAGCCCTCCCTCAGCTAATTCTACTTTGTTTGACTGAACTATTTCCAAGGCATTGGAAAATCATTTATATCAGCAATTCTCCTCTTCTACGTTGCGGCTTAGAAGTGCAGTGCTACCCAACAGGCGAGATGCCTTGATAGCGTCCACCTAGTTAAACACAAATGGAGACTGTGTGCAAAGCTTACATGCAAAGTGCTCAATTTCAAGAAGATACTGGAGAATCTAGGCCTCTCTGAGTATGGCATATTAAAGTTGACAAGAAAAATGTTTATACACACAGCACCTTGCTCCCAATCCTCTAAGCAGATTAAGGCCACTGCACAAATTTATTCAGAGGTCTGTCCCTAGGTCTAGGAATTAACAGGACCACGTGGGACTTCACAGCACAGGGAATCTGGCGGCAGGTTCCCACACAGATCCCGGGAGGACGCACCATGCTGTCTCCTGCATCTCACCCTCGGCTCCTCCCCATCTGGAGACAGCATTGCCCCGCTCACCATGTTGTGGTTTCTCAGCTCGCCAAAGCTCTCAGTTCATCAACTTCCTGCAGCGTCAACTTCACCACAGCAGAGGAAACAACTGAAAACAGCGCCTCGGCAAAGCCAAATCTGAAGGAGGCTGCCCGGAAGAGCCCTGCACTCCTTATGACTGGCAGGTCACCTGGAGGGCCTGATTGGCTCGTGCAACTGAGTGACAAGCACACTGTCCACAGGGCTGTAATGTGCTTAAATACTCAGCATAGTCGTTCCCGACAATTTCTCCCACCCCATTCAAAGATCTTTTCTAGATAGGCCAAGGTGAGCATTTTAATAGCACTAGCCCTTGGCAACAAAAGCAGACACAGTCAAGATCTTGTACTCCACAGGAACTTCCGCTTTTTCTTCCAGGACACTCTGTGGCTAGCTGGCTTGTACTGTGCACTGTGCTTATCTAGGTGGGTGCAGTGATTTCCTGTCCCAGAGGGAAAAAGATGTCCAGAATATTAACAGCTAAAGAGAATATTAAGGTAACAAAAAAAGATGATTGTCATGGTGTTAAAAGTGTGCACTGCCACCAAGCAGTTAAAGGTGGTCCTATCATCTCAAATTATAGATTAATGGAGGTTTTTTCCCATTTAAAACCCTTTAAGTAAAATCTCTCTCAGGCATAATCAATTTTTAGGTAATCCCAGAGGTAGTATGACTACCCAAAATCAACATCTCAACAGTCAAGAGAGAAGAAATAAGAAATACTTGCCTGCAGGAGGCACAAAGTGCATGGGAGTTATTTTCAAAACAGGGTTTCTCCTCAACAAAGGAAGCATGGGGATTTTATTAGGGAATCTGAACATGCTCATGTATCTTCTACTTTTTAAAGCATGCTCAGTTAACAAATCCACTTCTGAAACAATATCACAAGGTAAAAACAGAGATATTTAGGGGCATTCTTACCTCAAAGTCGTGTAGGAACATAAGTTATCATTGGTGCTTTTAATCTTAGCCATTCTGACTATTGTAAGATGCTGTCTCAGAGTCACTTTGATTTACATTTTCATGATTACTAAGAATGTTGAACATTTCCTTAAGTGACCTTAGACATTTTAGATTCTGTTCAAATTTCTCTATCGAGATCTGTATCCCACTTTTATTTGGAATATTTGGAATTTGATGTCTATTATCTTGAGTAGTTTATGTATTTTGGAGATCAGTCCTTTGTCTGATCTGGGGTTATGAAGATCTTTACCCATTCAGTGGGATGCCTTTTTATCTCATTGACTGAGTCCTTTGCTTTACAGAATCTTCTCAGTTTCAGAAGGTCTCATTTATTTATCAGTGCTCTCAGTATCTGTGCTACTGAAGTTATATTTAGGGAGCAGTTTCCTATGCCCATGCACTGAAGGCTACTTTCCACTTTGCCTCTACTATGTTCAATGTGGCCAGATTTGTATTGAGGTATTTAATCCATTTGGACTTGGGTTTGTGCATGGTGATAGATATGGATCTACTTGCATTTCTCTTCATTTTGATTTCCAGTTATGCCAGCACAATTTGCTCAAGATGCGTTCATTTTTCCATTGTATAATTTTAGCTTCTTTGTCAAAAATTAGGTGTTGATAGGTCTATGGATTCATATCTGAGTTTTTGTTTTGATTCTTTGGTCAACCTGTCTACATTTATGCCAATACCAATCTATTTTCATTACTGTAGCTCTATAATCCAGGTTTATGTTAGGCATGGGGATACCTCCAGAAGTTCCATTACTGTACAGGATACTTTGGCTATCCTGGGTGTTTTGTTTTTCACTGTTTTTTTTTTCTTTTTTAAAAATATTTATTTAGCCGGGCGGTGGTGGCACACGCCTTTAATCCCAGCACTTGGGAGGCAGAGGCACGCGGATCTCTGTGAGTTCGAGGCCAGAACAACAAGAGCTAGTTCCAGGACAGGCTCCAAAACCACATAGAAACCCTGCCTCAAAAAACCAAAAAAAAAATATTTATTTATTATTTATTATGTATACAATATTCTTTCTGTGTGTATGCTTGCAGGCCAGAAGAGGACACTGGACCTCATTACAGATGGTTTTGAGCCACCATGTGGTTGCTGGAAATTGAACTCAGGACCTTTGGAAGAGCAGGCAATGCTCTTAACCACTGAGCCATCTCTCCAACCCCTCTACTGTTTTTTTCTGATATTAATTTGAGTAGTGTGCTTTCAAGGTCTGTGAAGAATCATGTTGGGATGTTTTAAATTATTTGTGGTTATTGTAAATGGCAATGCTCCTCTGATTTCTTTCTCAGCTTTATTATTATTTGTATATAGGAGGGCCACTGATTTTTTGAGCTGATCTTGTATCCTGATACCTTACTGAAGGTGTTTATGGGTTGTAGGAGTTTCTTGATAAGTTCTTGGGGTCACTTATTTATACTATCATATCATCTGCAAATAGCAAAAGCTTGACTTATTCCTTTTCAATTTGGATTCCCATGATCTTCTTGTGTTTTCTCTTTGACTAGCTAGAGCTTCAAGACTAAGTTTACTAGGTATGGTGAGAGAGGACAGTCTTGTATTGTTCCTGAGCTTAGTGGGATCATTTTGAGTTTCTCCCCATTTTTTGATGTTTGCTGTAGGCTTTCTGTCCATTCCTTTCATTATGTTAAGATACCTTCCTTGGCCGGGCGGCGGTGGTGCACGCTTTTAATCCCAGCACTCGGGAGGCAGAGGCAGGTGGATCTCTGTGAGTTCGAGGCCAGCCTGATATACAAGAGCTAGTTCCAGGACAGGAACCAAAAAGCTACGGAGAAACACTGTCTTGAAAATTCAAAAAAAAAAAAGATACCTTCCTTTTATTCCTGATCTCTCTAAGACCTTTATCATGAAGGGGTGTTGGGTTTTGTCAAATGCTTCTCAGCATCTAATGAGATGATTATATTTTTTCTTTCAATTTATTTATATGGTGTTACATTGCCAGACTTTCATATATTAAAGCATTCTGCATCTCTAGGATGAAGCCAATTTCATCATGGTGACTATATTTTTGGTGTATTCATAGATTCAGTTTGTCAGTATTTCACTGGATATTTTTGCATTAATGATCATGATGGAGACTGATATGTAATTCTCCTTTTTGATACTTTGTGTGGGATTAGTATCAGGGTAACTGTAACATCATAAAATGGATATGTTTGTACTTTTTTTTTGAGACAGGGTTTCTCTGTGATTTTGGAGCCTGTCCTGGAACTAGCTCTTCTAGACCAGGCTGGTCTCGAACTCACAGAGATCCGCCTCTGCCTCCCCAGTGCTGGGATTAAAGGTGTGCGCCACCACCACCCGGCTTTTTTTGGTTTTTCTAGACAGGGTTTTTCTGTGGTTTTGGAGCCTGTCCTGGAACTAGCTCTTGTAGACCAGGCTGGTCTCGAACTCACAGAGATCCGCCTGCCTCTGCCTCCGGAGTGCTGGGATTAAAGGAGTGTGCCACCACTGCCAGGCTTAAAATCTTTTCCCGACCTTTTACTCTGAGGCATTGTCTGTCCTTGAGGTTGAGGTGTGTTTCTTATATACAGCAGAGGGATATATTCTGCTTTCATATCCATTCTCTTAGCCTGTGTGTGTCTTTTTATAGGTGAATTGAGTCCAATAATATATGGAGATATTAATAACCAGTGATTGATAGTTCCTGTCTTGGTCTGCTCTCTTGGTATTCTCTGTGCAGTAACAGTCTCTGTTTCAGAGTTCCTCTGAGGCCATGCAGGATAGAGGTTTTGGGGCCAGAGTAGGACTTCTAGCTTGAAGCCTCCTACTCTGAGAGATTTGGAGCAGCCAAACTGCTGGAAGCTTGTCTGCTGACCGGCTGGATGACCAGAACCTTACTGTACTGAGGGCTTAGAGAGTGGGGTATCAAGCTGGGTGGGTGTTCACTTACCTATTTGTCTGCTGTGTGCAGTAGCAGCCTGTGCTTGCAAGTTCCTATAGGAATCTTATCACCTGGCTGACTAGAGAAACTGATGCAGGTGGGGGAGGGCCCAGGGTTTTGCCTGGAGCCAAGGGCCTGGAGAGTGGGTGCCTGGTGGGGTGTGTGCTCACACACCTCTTGTTCCACTGTGTGTCCTCTCAGCCTGTGCTTTAAAGTTCTTCTGAGGTCTGCAAATGAGTTTTTAATCTGTTTAGCAGCATGGCTAGGATTAAAGCTGCATCTTTGTTGGCTGGCTGCACTGCATTCCATAGATTGCTGAGAGTCTAGCTTCACTGAGGAGGCACTGAAGAGAGACAGGTTTATTATCACAACTCTGGAGTTTCTAGGTCCATGAAGACACCAAGAAGCCTGCAGCCGACTGCTTATAAATACAATTTAAATATTTCATGGTAGATCTTCCTAAAAGAACTACAAGGCTCTTTAATGCTATGTCAGGAACCCTCTTTTAAAGGAAACCTTACTCTGCCTCTAGCAAACAGAGCCCACGTGATACAATGCGCTATCACCAAGAAATTATCCCATTTCTCCTTAACTACATTTTACCTCTGAGATTTTTTTCTTTTGCTTTTTATATATCTCTTTCCTTCTGACTCTGTAGCTGACCAGTTGACTGGGTAGCTTGCTCATGGACTCTTACTCCTCTTCATTTCTCATATTTTTGCAATTTTAGATATCTCTTCCTCTTTATTGTCTCTTCCCACAAGCCCCACATATATCTCTCTCTTGTCTAGCCATTGGCTATTAAGGTCTATATTTGATTAATCAGGTGTTTTAGGCAGGCACATTAACACAGCTTTATAGAGTTAAACAAATAAAAAAAATGAATGCAATACATCTGTGCATCATTAAACAAATATTCCACAGCATAAATGCATTTGACACATCTTAAAATCATATTCCATTACATGAATTAACTCATCACATACTCTAAGCAAGATCTGAGATTTAGGGCCGGGCGATGGTGGCGCACGCCTTTAATCCCAGCACTCGGGAGGCAGAGGCAGGCGGATCTCTGTGAGTTCGAGACCAGCCTGGTCTACAGAGCTAGTTCCAGGACAGGCTCCAAAGCCACAGAGAAACCCCGTCTCGAAAAACCAAAAAAAAAAAAAAAGATCTGAGATTTATGTAAAATTTATAGTAACTGGGCTCTACCTAATAAAGATACATATGTCTTATTGTGACTTGAAAATCAGATTCTCGCCAGGCGCACGCCTTTAATCCCAGGACTCGGGAGGCAGAGGCAGGTGAGTTCAAGACCAGCCTGTTCTACAGAGCTAGTTCTAGGACAGGCTCCAAAGCCACAGAGAAACCCTGTCTCAAAAAAACAAAAAAAAAGAAAGAAAGAAAGAAAGAAAGAAAGAAAGAAAGAAAGAAAGAAAGAAAGAAAGAAAGAAAATCAGATTCTCCAGCTGGGCGGTAGTGGCACATGTCTTTAATTCCAACACTTGGGGGCAGAGGCAGGCAGATCTCTGTGAGTTCAAGGCCAGCCTGGTCTACAAAATCTAGTTCCAGGACAGGCAGCAAAGCCATACAGAGAAACTATGTCTTTAAAAAGAAAAGGAAAAAAGAAGATCAGAGTCTCATTCCCAGCCACCCCAAAAGAAACCCCAGGGCTGGATGAGTTCAGAGAGGAATTCTACCAGAACTTCAAAGAAGAGTTAACACCTATACTGCTCAAATTGACTGGGTAGAGTGAGGAATATATCGTGGGAGGGGACAGGAGCCCACAGCATTCAATCTGAGTCTTCATGAAGACACAATCTTGCCCACTTTGGTCTGAGGATTCAGTAGACATAAAAGATCTTTGACTCCTTTACTTCTCTGATCTTTCAGAATTTATTCCAATATCTGACTCTGTCTTTTTATAATAAAGAACAATTAGATGTTGTACTAGAGTGATATGTAAAATAAATTTCATCAAACCATTTACTTTCAAAAATCCCACAAAAGTTCCTTAGGTATATTGTTTCTTTAGAGTCTACATCATTATTAACACTTACTTTTAGAGTGTTTTATTCCAATTTTATCCCTTCAGGTTTAGCTACTGAAGCATGCACACATACCTCTGAAAATCCATTAAGTATAGATGACACTAGATGAGACCTCCATTTAGAAAGTAATGGTGAATTTCATTCTGTATGTTAAATGTATTTATTTTATGTTATGTGCATCATGCTTTGCATTCATGGATGTCTGTGCGGTAGTGTCATGTCCTCTAGAACTGGGACTATAGACAGTTGTGAGCTTCCATGTGGTTGCTGAGAACTGAGCCAAGTTCCTCTAGTAGAGAAGGCAGTGAGTGCTCTGTTGATTGCCTTGGCGGGCTACTTAGTCTAGGGTTATTAGCCCGCCTGGCAGTTCAGTTATTCCAGGGTCCCGGAGAGGAACTACCTGTAAGATATGGGCTAGGAGACAAGAAGAAGGCCATGCAAAGTTTGTCAGAGCCTCCGTTTATTACAGATGGGGTACAGCTTTATATATGGTAAAGAGTTGGGGGATGGGCACAGGGGCCTGGGCTCTTGCCGCGTGGTTCACGTTGGTTACCTGGTCCGAGTTGGTCACTTAGGCAGGAGGTTATCTTTGGTCAAGTCACTGTAGGCCTGGAAGTTGACACACCTAGCTCCCTAGATAGTTTGGAATGTGGGGTGGGTTCCGCTAACAGATAGCTCTCATTAACAGCCAATTTGGGTGTGGGGTAGGCTTTGATTCCTAACACAATTATGGGTGTGGGGTTCTCTGCAGACTCCCCAGGGTGATGGTTTCTGTATTGATTTTAGGAGAAAATTGGCTCCTGACAGCTGAGAACTGAGCCAAGTTCCTCTAGTAGAGCAGGCAGTGAGTGCTCTTAACCACAGTACCATCTCTCCATTGCCATCATTCAAGTACAATTCTAAATGTGGCTTTAGAACAGGAGACAGAGTTTACTTTCCCATGCTTTGGTGGTACAAGCTTTGATTTTCCTTGTAAGTGTCAATTTACTTGACTTTTCTATTTTAATAGACACATGAATGTAAAAATAAACTAATAGGTAAATCACTTTCCACTAACAAGTACCTCTCAACTTGATTAAAACAAATAACCAAATCTTGCGTAGATCTAATGCCTCATACTGTTTTATAGTTTTCTTTTGTCAGAAATAGCACTCAGTCATTTGCTTCACTTTTGACTTTTTTACCTTATTATGTTGGACCCTAGTGTCCAATCACTGAGGAGGAGGTGGAGGAGGAGGAGGAGGAGGAGGAGAAGGAGGAGGAGGAGGAGGAGGAGAAGGAGAAGTTACCCCAATAGACCATCTCTCATGACAGCTGATGTAAAAGCATGAGGATTTTATTAATTCCATCATGACAGGGTCTTCCAGCAGTCAGGAGGCCAGAAGACCCTGAAAGTCTGGAACAGGCTATTTTTAAAGGGGAAAACCATAGAAGGAAGGGGTGTCTGGGGGTTGTTCTTTAACTATTATGATTGGCTTATTCAAAAGGGCAAATAGCAATAATTGGCTGGAGAGTGGTTGCCAGATGAGGTGAGGTAAAGGGAAACTTCTGAGGGTCACTTTGCCCCTTCCCAGGGACAAAGTCAAAATGTCAGTAACTGAGTCAACACCTAAGGGTTATCTTTGCCCTCCCTATTCAGGGAGATGGAAAGTTCCCAACACCTCTCAGTACATGCTTGTAACATCTCATAATGCTTAGCTGTTATGTTGGTTCCCAGGGGAGGTGGGGAAGTACTGAGAGTTGTCAGAAATGGCTTCAGAATTGTCTTAAACTTCTACAATTACAGTATAAAGGGTTATTGTCTTAAAATGTTTATAATGTGATACTAAACTTTTTGCTAAAATGTTTCTGATGTGTAGTTAGAGTATAAATAGAAAAATTAGAAACTAAAAGTTTAAAAATTTAATTGACTGGAACTCACAGTATATTAGTCAGGGTTCTCTAGAGTCATGGAACTTATGGACTAAATCTCTCTCCATTCATCTATCATATCTATCTGTCTGTCAATCCATCCATCCATCCACCCACCCACCCACCCACCAACCCACTCACCCATCCATCCATCCATCCATCCATCCATCCATCTATCATCTATCTATCTATCTATCTATCTATCTATCTATCTATCTATCTATCTGTGTTCATATGGGGATTTTTTTTGGAAAAACTTTCAGAGTGTGGTCCAAAAGTGGCTGTCAGTGAATGGAAGGTTCAAGAATCTAGCTCAGACCCACCAGACTGGGTGTCTCAGTGGTTTTGAGTATATGCTGGAATCCCAAAGTAGACTTCACTGACAATGAAGGAATACATGTGCTGACAAGGTGAGGAAATGCAGCGATGTCAGAGTCCACAGGACTGTACAGGGAATGCACATGTGACAGAGCACTAGGCAGATCCACAGGAATTGTATACATCCACCCAAACATGGAGCAACCCATTTTTCTGTGCTGTCGGAATACTTCTCTTTTGGAAAAGTCACTGTCCTACCTGTGTTAATATGTGGAGCCATGATTCTTCCCTTTGAAATGGGATTTGTTCCCAAAACACCTCAGCAGGTTGACTTCTGTGGGCAATGGTGTGAACTTGCCTCCCCACAACAGTGGGATTTAGAGTGATAACATTCATTCCTTTTTCCAACAGTCAAATTGACATTTGTCAGTCCCACAAATTTACCCTCTAACAGACCACATAGAAATTTCTATAGAAGGCAGGCCTTGAGCAGTAAGACAGCATGCCCCACCTTTGCTAAAAAACAAATCTGGGCATTCCCAAAACTGGTTATCACAAAGAGATTAGATAAGGAGAATGGGTGAATTCAGTATTCAGGCTTGTTTATTAACCTTATCTAATGGTTTGGAATGTTGGCACTTGCTCTTGAATGCTGGCTCTTTCCTCAGGTCACGTGTTCAGGAGTACTGCTGTGTCAGGTTCTACCTGCCTGTTTTTGTCATTCTGACATGCCTATTATCATTGTTCTTGCTTGGGGAATATTCCAACTATGTCTGTAAAGACTAGAAACCTGGTGGAGTTCAACCTTTACTCTTACACTTCTTCTCCCCACTACTTCTACTTCTTCCCCTTACTCTTTCTTCTCCTTTTCCTTCCTCTCAGTCCCTTCCCCTTCTCCTTCTTTTCTTCTCTTTACCCTTCTTCAGTTCATTTCTTTACCCTTGCATGAAAACTAAAGAAGATGCAGTGGTAATGTACTTCAGTTTAACTTTCACACTCAGATCCTTGCCTGTTGTACACATCCAATTCTAAGCACTCTGGGGTTACTGAGGCTGGCACTCAAGGCTCCCTGGTAGAGAGAAATAATACCCCATGTTTCTTCTTCCACTGTCCTTCCAGCAGAAGGTGGGACACAAATTGAAGGTGTGCCTTCTAGCTTCAAGTTCTAGATCAAAGTTGAGTGTCATCCCTCCTTACTATTTGGATCATTGGTCTGTTGTCCTCCTCCCTTAAGGTACAGATCACAACTGTGCCCTCCAGTTTTGAATTGTAGTTCATTTCTGATATAATAAAGTTGAAAACCAAGAACAATTTTCATAATGAATCCATTGTCAACATGGCATACAATCATATCACCTTATTAATTTTCAAATGAAAATCAATAACCGGGTTGAAATTATGACTAAACATAACATAATTATGTCAAATACAAATAAGTATATATTTAGAATAGTGGCAATGTCTCTTGGAGAATATCTTTCTAGTATCTCAAACTTCTGATAACCACAAATATTCTCTTAAATGATGTTGAAACATATGATAAGGAAATTTAAAGGACAGAAATAACTTTACAAATGCATTATCACCAAAATACAACAGAAACACTCATATCAGTTAAAGTTATCGTTGCTGGAATAGTCACATGACTTTAGATGTATTTAGAACTGCCATACTCTGCTGCCCATTCTGTATTTCTCCCAACCTCTGCAAGCACTTCACAAGGTCTTGGGTCTTTTCCTAGAGAAGTGACCCATGTCTTCATTCCTGATGGATATGTGACCTTTGTCATACTTATTGGATTATACTGTTTTTGTTTCTCATTTATCTTAATGACAAGTCCTGGTATCACAAGGAGATGCCCTAAAAGATCTCTTGCATTCTGGACATATTATCCTTCTTATCTCTATTGTGAAGAGACAATCCAATTTCCCCATGATAATCTGAATATATCACCCTGCCTAAAGTTGTTATTCTTTCTTTATTCTGTTGGTTTAAGAGCATTTGAACCCCAAATGTCCTTTTCAGAGAGGAAGTTTCCCAGTGTAGTCAACCTGCCAGCAGGTTGGTGACTGGTCACTCTAGTAATGGTGTCATAAATTGGGCTAAGTTTTGGTGTCTGCTGATGTGTGATATGGCAACTCAGCAAAAGCTGTAGCCAAGTCAGCCATGATGAGTGCAAGTCCATGTTGTTGAACCCATGCCTATCTAACATTTTGTCAATATGGCCACTTTGGTCATGGGCCCATTGGACACTGACATGACTATCTGGAAAAAGAGGCTGATTGTACACGGAAGAGTCATCCTGTCTACTTGAGTATGGAACTCCTCCTCAGCTGCATTCACCTTTTGATCAGCATTTACATGGAATACACGGATCTTTATCCCCCCCTCCCATTTACAGAGATTATTCACACCTCCTTTTTCAGATGTCTTCTCTCACCAATTTTCTAATCATGCTCTTTACTAATCCCTCAGCATCCAATCAAACCGCTGGATAAAGTTTATCAATCAGTGCATTGCTAGTTGTCGATTAGACCATCTCTCCTTCCAAATAAACCACATTGAAATGTGTTTTGTTTAATTTTCTGCCCACTGTAAACATTTCCTTTCACAAGCATCTTTCATGGTTGTCCCAGCCATTGATTGTAATCCTGCAGCTGCCTAATTCTGGGTGGTTTGTGCATGATATATTGAACCATCAGCCAGGGCCTAGTCATCTCTTCCTCATTCAACCAATCACAGGGAATAGACTATAAGTCTATGCTTGACACCAGTAGGCATAGTAACAGGAGTAGAAACTATTGGAAGTTGGCCATTTCTTCATGTATCTTCCTTGTGTCTTCAGGACCTACGTGGTCCTGATCTCTAATATACCACTTCCATTGGATAACAGGTTGCAGGTGTAAATGTCCTACTTTATAACTTGATAGATCCAGAAATACCCAGCTCATGATGGGCATTTCACATCACCTGGTAAGGTGGTGAATGTAATGATTAAAGCCACATATGGTTGCTACTTCTAGGTTCTAACGGTCATGCAGGGGCAGACAAGCCCTCAGTCACCTGAGGATGTTAAAGGCACTCTCCTGCATGATCCACGTGTGACTCAGCTAAACCCTTGCCCGCTTCCATGAGCCCCATCATCTGCATATGATGGAGCCATGTCAACCCCTGTGTGCATACACCAGGCAGCTTTTTTTTTTGTTTTTTGTTTTGTTTTGTTTTTTTGTTTTTCGAGACGGGGTTTCTCTGTGGCTTTGGAGCCTGTCCTGGAACTAGCTCTGTAGACCAGGCTGGTCTTGAACTCACAGAGATCTGCCTGCCTCTGCCTCCCAAGTGCTGGGATTAAAGGCGTGCGCCACCATCGCCCGGCTACCAGGCAGCTTTTAAAAGCTTGATGAGCCATCCTCCTCCCTGTCTCTGAACACTGACTTCCCAGGCCTCTGCATGCCCCCTCTAATAAACTCCTAAGAGTGTTTGTTGTGTTTTCTGTGTTTCCTTCTTGGTAAGAAAAAATCCTAAGATTGCACAGCTCTGCTAGCACAAAGAATTCCAATTAGGTGAAATGAAACCAAATCAAAATATCCGTCATTTTATTAAGTACAGCGCCTTCTAGTGGTTGATCCCATGTTGGGAATCAGGATGTGGGAGCCCATGCAAACTGGGAAACAAGTGTTTCTCTTCTAGGATCCCACCTAAATATGCTGTGGGAGAGGTCCTGACTCCTCCCTGGGGGGTCAGGACCTGGCATGCTGTGATTTGGAGTCCAGGATAATGCAACTCCCAGTCCAGGGGGTACTGGGATGAATGCCAGGGGCTGGAGGCTAAGCTCCAGACTTAACACTTCTCACTTGTGCCAAGTAATTTCATTGACCCACTGTCAAATGTTCAGTTTTTCCCAGTGAATTGAATTAATAGTATGTGCTTGCATATTTGAGTATATTTATTTTTGTAAATGCTTTTATGGGCAGCAGTGGCAAATATTTGGAATGAGTTTAAGAGATAATATTGTTTCAATTCTCCACAGCTCTTTTTTAGGATGTTATTCAGGTTTCTTGTTTTCCTGGGTTGTTCGAATTTTTTTGTTTGTAGACTATGTAGCAGCTGTGGCCTTCTGCCTAGTCTGTCTGTACAGAGCAAAAGCAGCTTTCACTGAGATTAATAGAGATCATCATAACTGCTCCTCCAGAAGCACTGTACAGAGGGCTGATAGGTGACTTTTCCTTGAATTTTTTGGTTTTGTGTTCTCTACCTTTTGTGTTTGTAAAAATTATGGTGTTGGTAAAGTTATCTTTTAGAATAAGCATCAAGATTGATAGTCGAGGGCTGGAGAGATGGCTCAGTGGTTAAGAGCGTTGCCTGCTCTTCCAAAGTACCTGAGTTCAATTCCCAGCATCCACATGGTGGCTCACAACCATCTATAATGGGGTCTGGTGCCCTGTTCTGGCCTGTAGGCATACATGCAGACAGAATATTGTGTACATAATAAATAAATAAATATTTAAAAAAAATTGATAGTCGACTTTCCACAGTGTGGAAATTCAATTTCCACTTGAATTTCAACTAAGACCTTATGGTACAGTATGAACAAGCCAGAGGCATTTCTTTCCATCATTTGTCTAATTTACATTTGTTCCTAAATGATTTTGAGGTAAGAATGCCCTAAATATCTCTGCTTTTACATTGTGATTGTGGTTAGAAGTGGATTTGTTAACTGAGCATGCTTAAGGAAAAGGACAACATTGCTTGTTCATGTTCAGACTCCCTATGTAAAATCTTTATGTTTTATTTGTTGAGGGAAAACACTGTTATGAAAACAATTCCCACGCTCTTTGTGCCTCCTGCAGGCAAGAATTTTTTTTTATCATTTCTTCTGTCTTGGCTGTTGAAATGGCTGTTTTTGGTTGTCAAAACTGACTACCTCTAGGATCATCTGATACACAAAGAATTGATTATATCTGAGAGAGATTTTACTTTAAGGTTTTTGAAATGAGAAAACCCTCCATTAATCTGTATAATTTGAGATGATAGGACCCACCTTAAGCTTCTTGGTGTTTGTGCACACTTAACCAGTGAGCCATCTTTCCCACCCATGTCTGTGAACAGTTTTAAGACAATCACTCCTGAGCAGAGGTAGTGGGATTTTCTACATTTGAGACCAGTCTGTACTACAGAATGAGTTCTACAAATACACAGAAAAATCCTGTCTTGAAGTCACAAAAAAAAAAAACCAAAACAAAACAAACAAACCAACAAAAAATCAAAAAACTGAATCAAACAAAGACTATGACCCAACTTTAATCAGCATCTTACATTCTGGCAGCAGCAGTCACATATAAAGTATTTTGAAGAAGAAAAATCTTTTTTTTTGCTTCTGTGCTCTGGCACTGGCTACCAAATTCATCCCTTTACTAGCATTAGTCATTGTAATTTTGGTTAATACTTAAAACCAACCTAATCACAGATCCTTGTAGGCAGAACAACTACTGGATTCTTCTCTTGATCTTAGACAAAAGGCTGAGAAGCAAGCTATCCGATTCCTCAGTTGCCATTGGTATGCAGCTGTTCGTAAGTTATGTTTACCATAGCTTGTGAGACATTCTAATAAGCCAACTTTTTACATCCATGGTGAGAATCATTCTACCTGTCCTGGTCATGTAGAGAATCTTAAATACTGCAGCTGTATATTTTATTCACCTGACTATAGAGGAAGAAGTGCTGGCTAACAATAGTGCTCATGAAGACATTCTTTCTAGCTCCATTATTCTCTACATATTCAAATTTCCACGAACACTACCCTTTTTATAATTATTCATTTGCCTGGAGTTTGCTTCGAATTTCAGGAAAAAAGCCCATAAACAATGGAGTCATCATCCAGCTTTCCGATGGGGGAAAGACCGATCATCTTGATTGCGATCTGGTTCCTGCTTTTCTCTTTCCTGTTGTGTAAAATCCCTGTGAAAACCATGTAAAAAGTACATTCAGTTCATCTGACCTCAGCATGAAGCCACAGAACAAATATTTCATTTTGTAACTTTAAAACTCTCTTTACTTGTTAGTATTCTAGGCATCCTTACATCTGTGGGACAGGAAATTGCTCTACCCGTCTAGCACAGTGCACTGTACAAGTCACAGAGTGTGCTGGAAAAAAAGGGAAGTTCCTAGGAGTGCAAGAAGATGACATTGATTGCTTTAGTAGCCAGGGGCCAGTGCTATTAAAATGCATATGTTCTCAGATCTGGAGAAGTTCTCTATTGGGGTGAGTGGAATGGACAGGAGCCAGTATTCTGTCTCTTTAAGCACACTGTACCCCTATGGGTGGTGCTCTAGCCACTCAGAACTCACTAGCCAATCAGCACTCCAGATGACCTGTCAGTCAGAAGCAGTGCAGGTCTCTTCTGGGCAGCCGCCTTCAATCTTGGCTTTGAAGAGGAGCTGGCACCAGTGGATTCCTGTTCTCGGGTGCAGTTGCTGTTGCAGGAAGATGATGAGCTGAGAACTTTGGGAAAATGGAGAAGCACAACATGGTGAGTGAGGGAATGCTGTCTCCTGATGGGGAGGAGCAGAGGACGAGGTGCGGAAAACACTATGTTGTTACCTCCATGGGTCTGGGTGGGAACCCGCCGCCATATTGCCTGTATTGTGAAGTCTCTCATGGTCCCTGCTAACTCCTGGACCTAGGGGCAGGCCTCTGAATAACTTTGCTCTGTGGCTTAATCTGCTTAGAGTATTGGGAGCAGGAAGGTGCGTGTACAAAAACCTTCCTAGTCAACTTCAACAGGGTTCCTGCATTCACGGAAACAAGTTGCCAAACTCAGAGAAGCCTCGTTTCTCCAGTATCTTCTCAATATCGAGCACTTTGCATTTAAGCTTTAAATATAATCTGAATTTATATTTAAATTTGTGGACATTGTCAAAGGCATCTCACATGTCGTGTAGCTCTCCACTACTGTGTCATAATGTAGAAGAGTAGAATTGGTGATACAATAACTTGACCAATGCTTAAAAAATAATTAAGTCTCGCCGGGCGGTGGTGGCGCACACCTTTAATCCCAGCACTCGAGAGGCAGAGGCAGGCGGATCTCTGTGAGTTCGAGACCAGCCTGGTCCACAAGAGCTAGTTCCAGGACAGGCTCCAAAACCACAGAGAAACTCTGTCTCGAAAAACCAAAAAAAAAAAATAAGTCTCACAAAGTAGAATTTATCAGAGGGAGAAATGCGTCTAAACAGCCAAACTGTGAGTCTATGCTAATGAGGGCTGGTAGAGATTAGAATGCCCAGGTATACATTGTTTATCAGGATTGTCCAGATATTTGACTCCAAACCATTTCAAAGAAGCCACCACTGAGTTAAAAATAAAAAGTCACTGCTGGGTGGTTGTGGTGCACACCTTTAATTCCAATACTCTTGAGGCAGAGGCCGGTTGATTTCTGTGAGTTCAAGGCCAGCCTGATGTATACGAGCTAGTTCCAGAACAGGCTCCAAAACCACAGATTAACCCTGTCTTGAAAAACCAAAAAAAAGTAAAAAATAAAAAAAATCACTAGACCCACCCAAATATCAAAGAATAGACCTGTTAACAAGCTGCTCAAGGAGACATTACAGGTCACAACAAACCTTAAGACCTGGCATGCCATAAAGTTCCAGTTTTCTTTTTGAGAGAGGCATTAGTTCTGTCAGAAGAGCAATATTACCGGTTACATATATTTGAAATGTAAAACCCTGTCGTGTGAATGACTCGCCTGATCAATCAAGGCTTTCCTTTAGGACCTCAGGCAGGGAGGAGGGACATTCTTGCTGACCTAGTAACAGCCTGGGACATAAGCCTGTTAGTTTCCCTAAGGACCTGATGTATTGATACTAAAACAGAGCTCTTTCTCTAAAACCAGCACTGTGCATTGGAGAGCCCATAATGGTCTGGTGCCCAGGCCTTTGTGGAGGGGTTACTTCAGATCTTGAAAACTCAACGTTTCCCACCATATGGAGCTATGGTTCTCAGTACCAAGGCCATTCTGGACGTAGCAAAGAGTTCAAAAAATACCCGGTATACCCTTTGTGTAGTATTGTTGGACTAGCCTCTCCCTAAATTTGTCACATTGTATCATAGTTTCTGCTGACATCATGTAATTTTTTCATTTCCCCCTAGGAAGTAATAGACTAGGCTAGCTTTGAACTCACAGAGAGGCACAGGGTTCTTCTCCCTGTGTCTTGGGATTAAAGGTATAAGCCACCACCACCTGGCAAGATGCTATTTTTCTTTTTTCATTTTTTTTTGGTTTTTCAAGTTTCTCTGAAACTTTTGAGCCCATCCTGGAATGAGCTTTTAGAACCCTGTCAGTGAAGAATGACCTGCTGTAAAAGATCATGGGCATACTTAGGAAAATATTCTGAGAATATTTTTGCCTATATATTTTGACTGGCAAGTTTCCTGTTTCTATTTCAATTGTTCAGAGTATAATCCAGATCATTATTCTAAGGGATACTTATGAATAACAGTATATATTGAATGCACAATCTATCTAACCTCTGTCCCTTGAGCATTGGACAGAGATCAATGCATAACATCATTAAAGATACTTTTCTTTTTAATCTCCTAAGTGTGTGATGTGATTTCTCCGTGGGAAGGCAGATTAATTCTAGAAGAGCTGCATTTTTGTACTGATAGAAATATTGCTTCTGAGTCAACTTCTGTTATGTTGACTCAGGTAGATTTGGTCCGTCTTTGTTGCTTTCCTAGGCAACCTTGAGTGTCCTCTATATTACACCCTCAAAGTTCTTAAGTGACTGTACCAATTCACAGTATTAAAATTATGTATTTGCTGGGCAGTGGTGATGCATGCCTTTAATCCAAGCACTCGGGAGGCAGATGTATGCAGATCTCTGTGAGTCTGCAGCCAGGCTGGTCTACAAGAGCTAGTTCCAGGACAGTCATCAAAGCTACAGAGATACCTTGTCTCAAAAAAAAAAAACCAGTAAATAAATAATGCATTTGAGGCATGTAGTTGACTGCCCAATGCTGTCGCAGGAAAAGGATTTGCATATGGAGCAGTTCTTCTGTCCTCAGATCACAATAGGAAGAATAGATTATTGTGTGCACTGCAGGGGGCACAGCATAGGCAATCAGCTGTTGGAGCCACCACTATGAAAAAGGGCCTGACTGTGGTAGCAGGAGAGGTTTGTAATTGCCCAGCATGTGTAAATTCATGTCATGTGAATAAACACAGACCAGATTGTGTGGGTGTCCAGATTAGCAAGGTTATCTTGAGAGAAAGAACATTGAATTTGCAATTAGACAACTATCTCCTGCAGATATGATCGATCTTTGTTATTTGTTTTTGTGTTGTTGACCATGTCCTTTGATTTACAGAAGCTTTTCAGTTTCAGAAGGTCCCATTTAATTGTTTCTCTCAGTGTCTGTGCTGCTGGGGTTATATTTAGGAAGTGTTTCCCTGTGCCATTGCCTTCAAGTGTACTTCCCACTTTCTCTTCTATAAGTTTCAGTGTGGCTGGCTTCATGTTGAGTTCTTTGATCCATTTGGACTTGAGTTTTGTGAATGGTGATAGATATGGGTCTATTTTCATTTTTCTACATGTTGATATCCAGTTATGCCAGCACCACTTGTTAAATATGCTTTCTTTTTTTCCATTTGATATTTTTTTGGTTCCCTGTCAAAAATCAGGTGATCGAAGATGTGTGGGTTGATATCTGGGTCTTCTGTTTGGTTCCATTGTTCCACCTGTCTGTTCTTACAGCAATACCAGGCTGTTTTCAGTATTGTAGCTCTGTAGTAAAGATTGAAGTCAGGGATTGTGATGCTTCCAGAAGGTCTTTTATTGTATAGGATTGTTTTGGCTTTCCTGGGTGTTTTTTTTTTTTCATATGAATTTGAATACCATTCTTTTGAAGTCTTTGAAGAATTTTTCTGGGATTTTGATGAGCATTGTATTCAATCTGTAGATTGCTTTTGGTATGATCAATCTTGCTTGACAGAGTTATGTCTACTTGGATATTTGCAAAACAGGCCATTTCCTAACTCTGTGTGTCAGGTTACAGATCTCAAAAGTCAACATGTGTATTTCGGCACCATCAATCTATCTCTTGTTAATGACATCCCCTCTCCTAGGGAAGAGCCTACTCTTTTTTAAAGTCAATATAGAAAATATTATTTAATCTTAAAAGTGTACTTTTTTTGGTTTTTTGAGAAAGGATTTTTTGTAGTTTTGGAGCCTGTCCTAGAACTAGATCTTGTAGACCAGGTGGGCCTCAAAGTAACAATGATCTGCCTGCTTCTGCTTCCCGAGTGCTGGGATTAAAGGCCTGAGTCACACTGCCCATCTAAAAGTGCATTATTATGATCACTTTAAAAATCACTTTTTGGTATCATTTTCAAATACTTTCTTTTTTTCTTTTTCTTTTCTTTTTTTTTTTTTTTTTTGGATTTTCCGGACAGGGTTTCTCCATAGCTTTTGGTTCCTGTCCTGGTACTAGTTCTTTTTTTTTTTTATTTTTTTTATTTTTTAAATTTATTTATTTATTAAAGATTTCTGTCTCTTCCCCGCCACCGCCTCCCATTTCCCTCCCCCTCCCCTAATTAAGTCTCCTCCCAGCCCGAAAAGCAATCAGGGTTCCCTGTCCTGTGGGAAGTCCAAGGAACCCCCACCTCCATCCAGGTCTAGTAAATTGAGCATCCAAACTGCCTAGGCTCCCACAAAGCCAGTGCGTGCAGTAGGATCAGAAACCCATTGCCATTGTTCTTGAGTTCTCAGTAGTCCTCATTGTCCGCTATGTTCAGAGAGTCCGGTTTTATCCCAGGATTTTCCAGACCCAGGCCAGCTGGCCTTGGTGAGTTCCCAATAGAACATCCCCATTGTCTCAATGTGTGGGTGCACCGCTCGCGGTCCTGAGTTCCATGCTCGTGCTCTCTCTCCTTCTGCTCCTGATTTGGACCTTGAGATTTCAGTCCTGTGCTACAATTTGGGTCTCTGTCTCTGTCTCCTTTCATCGCTTGCTGAAGGTTAATATTCAGGAGGATGCCTATATGTTTTTCTTTGGGTTCTCCTTATTTAGCTTCTCTAGGATCACTAATTATAAGCTCAATGTCCTTGGTTTATGGCTAGAAACCAAATATGAGTGAGTACATCCCATGTTCCTCTTTTTGGGTCTGGCTTACCTCACTCAGGATAGTGTTTTCTATTTCCATCCATTTGTATGCAAAATTCATGAAGTCCTTGTTTTTTATTGCTGAGTAGTACTCTAATATGTATAAATTCCATACTTTCTTCAGCAAACATTTTCTCTAAAGTATGTTCATTTGAATCATCTAATAAAATTCTGTATAATGTTGAAAACATACCTAACTTGATTATAATTTCAATTATAATAAGTAACAAACTACTAACCTGCAGTACTTTATATCCTAATTTGTTAAAACTTTTGAGGACTAGAAATTTTCATTGCATGTTTAAGTGAGCTGTATTAGGTAAAATATCTTGAGTAAGAATATAACATCATAGACAGTATGTTTTAACAAAAATAATGTCATGTTTGAATCAAAAGGAAGCATCCATATCTATATCAATGTAAAATGTATAAATAAGTAGTTACTTTTAAAATTAATTTCAATGATCTACCCTTTTATCTCATCATACGTTCATATGCCACTTTATTCTTTTTAGAGCAGATTCAGTAATCTACACTTTTATCCTATCATTCCATTCTGTGCCTTTTTTTAGGTGGATGTATATTTATGAGTATATAGTGGTGAAAACTGGCTATGTCCCTCTATAAATCCAAGCATGTTGTTAAAAATAATTTAGAGTTTCTGTCTCATGTCAGGAGCATGGGATCAAAAGAAAAAAGAATTCAGAAAAATTTTCAATTCTCTATTTTTGTCTCTATTGTACATGCCATTGAATATGTATATCTGTATATGTCTATATGAATGATGTTTAAGTTTTCCACGATGAACAATGGATTTTCCTGCAGTAATTTTTAAATTTCCAGGAATAAGATGGGGCAAACAACAAGTCAACCTGGTTGATATCATTACATCAGGATGATAATAGCACTACTATAAGATCTGTTTTGAGTACCAGATGCTCAAGATGGTTCCATCTTAGAAGCTGAAATGGTACCCTTTTTACAATGTTCTGGATTGACCTTCTTATAGGAAGCTCAGAAAAACCTTACCAAGTAGTCAGACTATTTGCAATTATACCAGACAGTAATCTTGGAACTTAACTATCATTTTATTTTCACAGGATCCCAAAGAAAGAACATCGCCCCCATGACAGCTGGAAGTAATTCTAAAAGACTTCCTCTCCTCTCCCAACAAAGATTGTCCACAGGGTTAGGGACATCATTTAGGGGTTGGTTATAATTGGTATAGGATTGTGGGTTGGAGGGGAAATTTTATTTTTAATTTTTTTGGTTTTTTGAGACAGGGTTGCTCTGTGGTTTTGGAGCCTGTCCTGGAACTAGCTCTTGTAGACCAGGCTGGTCTCAAACTGACAGAGATCCACCTGCCTCTGCCTCTGAAGTGCTGGGATTAAAGGCATGCACCACCACCGCACGGCTGGAGGGGAAATTTTAAAGGCTCAGGGATGTCTTTAAAAAAAGTGTGAAAATTGGATGAAATAATAGATTAGTGTGAGCTTACACACACTAATAATAGTGAGTAATAGAGTGAATGCTTGTGAGTTATAATTTATAGGCAATTGCATTTGTATAGATTTTTGTTTTTATTTTATTTTTATTTTTTTGACTTTTCGAGACAGGGTTTCTCTGTGGCTTTTGGTTCCTATCCTGGAACTAGCACTTGTAGATCAGGCTGTCCTCGAACTCACAGAGATCCTCCTGACTCTGCCTCCCAAGTGCTGGGATTAAAGGCGTGCACTACCACCGCCCGGCGATTTGTATAGATTCTTATATTGATATAATGTTAAGTCATATTGAATATTATATGCATTCATGCTTCTACCTCTCCTTAAAATATTTTATATATTGATATATATTTATCATATTGCAAAGCACATTTCTACCACTGATCAAGATACCTATACAGTGTTTACATTTTGAGGTCATTGTCCTCATTTGTTGCAATATTGTATAATGTTCTCATATGAAATCTTAGTCTTTAAGTTATATAGGTATTAAAAATTATAGATCAATAGTCATCTATGTTTGTCATACTTATAGTTAGAATAATCAGGTTCTTTAGATAAGTAGAGATTATATTCTGCATATATAGGTAATCTTCAACTACTTCAAAGAACTGTAGAATATGGCATTTAACTAACTTAGAGTTCTGTTGAAGTGAGGCACTATTGCTCCTGGTAGCATTGATCTATTCCCCCAGAGAATGTTGAGAACTGAAAGCACTTCATTTGGAGCTTGTTTTTTTCTTGGCAAAACTGTCTTTTGGGCAAAAACATGCTCATGCCTCAACTACTGAAAAGATAGATGGTGACTGAATATTGATAAACAAGTCTGTTAAATCATGACAAGACAGGGTAAGATGGTTTTGAAAAATTTCCTACCTCTGAAAAAGATCTGTCAGTTATTCCAGGTCATAGCAAAAGTTGGTCCCTTCAATGTTGCAAATGAGAATTTGCATGATTGCCCAGGTAGCCAGTTATCTCTGTAATTTGTTGCACATTTTGTTTTTTTTAAAGATTTATTTATTTATTATGTATACAACATTCCTTCCATGTATGCTTGCCAGAAGAGGGCACCAGATCTCACCATAGATGACTTGGAGCCACCATGTGGTTGCTGGCAATTGAACTTAGGACCTCTGGCAGAGCTGTCAGTGCTCTTAACCTCTGAGCCATCTCTCCAGCCCTGTTGCACATTTTGAAAAGTTGCTTGATTGCACTTCCTGCTTACTCAAGTAATATTTCCCTTCTCAGATTCAATGGGGTTGAAAACTAGATAGTTGTAGTTACTTTGCTCTTATGACTTGTCCAAATTATTTATTAAACAAGAATTAAACTAGTTAGGATGGGAAAATTGTTGAATATATTGTTCTTATTGTATATAATTTTGTATTGGGCTTAGAACTCTCTTATTTATACAAAAGGGGGAGATGCTGTAGAAAGAATTACAGCCAGAGATTTCCCGCCTATTGTGGCGTGGCATCTTATACTATACTTGCCAATGTAGAACATGAGTTTGGCCTCTTTTCTGGCTGTGTGATTCAGATTCTGATCTCTGTTCAAGCATAAGATTCTGATTTGAGTCCATCCCTAAATAAGTATACATTTATTTCTTAATTCTGAGCTGGTGTTGTATTTCTTTTTTTTTTTTTTTTTTTTGGTTTTTTCGAGACAGGGTTTCTCTGTGGTTTTGGAGCCTGTCCTGGAACTAGCTCTTGTAGACCAGGCTGGTCTCGAACTCACAGAGATCCGCCTGTCTCTGCCTCCCGAGTGCTGGGATTAAAGGCGTGCGCCACCACCGCCCGGCGGTGTTGTATTTCTTTAAAGCATCCTTCTTCAAGCAACATTAAATGGGAATCATTGAAATGACTAAATGCATTTTTTCCATTGTTGACCATGAACTAATAGTAACCGGGTTCACAATGTACTTGGCTGAATGAACAACCTCCCAGAAAATATCATGTATTTGAACAAGTTTCTCTCCATAGTGGTTTTCTCTCAATTTTCTGTGGATCTTTAGTAGGAGAAGAAGCCCTTCTATATGAAATTCCTCATTGTATCCAATGAATCTCAATACCCTCAAGTAATTTCCTGACATTTAAATCTACTGTGTTAGCTAGGCGATGGTGTCGCACGCCTTTAATCCCAGCACTCGGGAGGCAGAGGCAGGCAGATCTCTGTGAGTTTGAGACCAGCATGGTCTACTGAGCTAGCTCCAGGACAGGCTCCAAAGCCACAGAGGAACCCTGTCTGGAAAAATGAAAAATAAAAAAAAAATAAATCTACTGTGTTGTGCTTGACATTAATCAGCCAGCTTCCTACTTATACTGAAATGCTTTTAACATCATTATGGCCTCGATCTCTAAATCACATAAAATATAGCAGAAACAGTTGTTATTCAGACCTCAGAAGTTTGGTAACGTGATGTTTTAATTGTTTCATTTGCTTATCTGAGTAACTGTGTGGCTCCCAATTCCTGTAACTAATGGAGGCATCATTCCTGGCTCTATTAGGTTTTTTTTTTCTTTTTTTTTTATTGATAAAAGACTAAAGAAAAAAAAACAAATTTCCACCTCCTCCCAGCCTCCCCTTTCCCTCCCCCTCCTCCCACTCTTCTCCCCCTCCTCCCACTCTTCTCCCCCTCCTCCCACCCCTCTCCCTTCCCCCCACTCCTCTCCCCCTCCCTCTCCAGTCCAAAGAGCAGTCAGGGTTCCCTGCCCTGTGGTAAGTCCTAGGTCCTCCCCCCTCCGTCCATATCTAGGAAGGTGAACATCCAAACTGGCTAGGCTCCCACCAAGCCAGCAGATTGCGTAGGATCAAAACTGCATGCCATTGTCCTTGGCGTCTCATCAGCCCTCATTGTTCGTCATGATCAGAGAGTTCAGTTTTATCCCATGCTTTTTTTGGTAATAGTCCAGCTGGCCTTGGTGAGCTCCCAGTAGATCAGCTCCACTGTCTCAGTGGGTGGGTGCACCCCTCGTGGTCCCGACTTCTTTGCTCATGTTCTCCCTCCTTCTGCTCCTCATTGGGACCTTGGGAGCTCAGTCCAGTGCTCCAGTGTGGGTCTCTGTCTCTATCTCCATCCATCGCCAGATGAAAGTTCTAGGATGATATGCAAGATATTCGTCAGTATTGCTATAGGATAGGGTCATTTCAGGTTCCCTATCCTCAGCTGCCCAAGGAACTAACTGGGGACCTCAGCTTGGGCACCTGGGAGCCCCTCTTGGGTCAATTCTCCTGCCCACCCTAAAGTGGGTCCCTTAACTAAGAATTGTGGTTCTGTGCTCCCCTATCCAACCTTCCTTTATCCCGATCCTCCTATTTCCCCAAGTCCCCCCTCCTTCCCTTCTACCTTTTCTCTCCCCATCTCCCCTTACGCCCTTCCCACCCCACCCCCAAGATCCCACTTTTCTCCCCGGCAATTGTGTCTACTTCCCTTATCCAAGAGGATAACGATATGTTTTTCCTTGTGTTCACCTTCTTACTTAGGTTCTTTAGGTTCGCCAATTGTAGATTCTGTGACCCTTATTTATGGCTAGAAACCAATTATGAGTGAGTACATCCCATGTTCTTCTTTTTGGGTCTGGGAAACCTCACTCAGGATAGTGTTTTCTATTTCCATCCATTTGCATGCAAAATTCGAGAAGTCATTGTTTTTTACCGCAGCGTAGTACTCTAGTGTTTATATAGTCCATACTTTCTTCATCCATTCTTCCATTGAAGGGCATCTAGGTTGTTTCCAGGTTCTGGTTATTACAAATAATACTGCTATGAACATAGTTGAACAAATGTTTTTGACATGTGATAGAGCATCTCTTGGGTAAATTCCCAAGAGTGGTATTGCTGGGTCCAGGGGTAGGTTGATCCCGAATTTCCTGAGAAACCGAAACACTGACTTCCACAGTGGTTGCACAAGATTGCATTCCCACCAGCAATGGATGAGGGTACCCCTTCCTCCACAGCCTCTCCAGCAAAGGCTATCCTTGGTGTTTTTGACTTTAGCCATTCTGACAGGTGTAAGATGGTATCTCAAAGTCGTTTTGATTTGCATTTCCCTGATTGCTAAGGAAATTGAGCACGACCTTAAGTATCTTTTGGCCATTTGAAGTTCTTCTGTTGAGAATTCTCTGTTCAGCTCAGTGCCCCATTTTTTAATTGGGTTAATTAGCTTTTTAAAGTCTAGTTTCTTGAGTTCTCTATATATTTTGGAGATCAGACCTTTGTCTGTTGTGGGGTTGGTGAAGATCTTCTCCCAGTCAGTAGGTTGCCTTTGTGTCTTAGTGACAGTGTCCTTTGCTTTACAGAAGCTTCTCAGTTTTAGTAGGTCCCATTTATTCAATGATGCCCTTAATGTCTGTGCTTCTGGGGTTATACCTAAGAAGCGATCACCTGTGCCCATCTGTTGTAGGGTATTTCCCACTTTCTCTTCTATCAGGTTCAGTGTTTTCGGGCTGATAATGAGGTCTTTAATCCATTTGGACTTGAGTTTTGTGCACGGTGATAGATATGGGTCTATTTTCATTCTTCTACAGATTGACATCCAGTTGTGCCAGCACCATTTGTTGAAGATGCTTTCTTTCTTCCATTGTATACTTTTAGCTCCTTTATCGAAAATGAGGTGTTCATAGGTTTGTGGGGTAAAATCTGGGTCTTCTATACGATTCCATTGGTCGACTTCTCTGTTTTTATGCCAGTATCACCCTGTTTTCATTACTGTAGCTCTGTAATAGAGTTTGAAGTCAGGGATGGTAATGCCTCCAGAAGATCCTTTATTGTATAGGATTGTTTTGGCTATCCTGGGTTTTTTGTTTTTCCATATAAAGTTGATTATTGTCCTCTCCAGATCTGTGAAGAATTTTGATGGGATCTTGATGGGGATTGCATTGAATCTATAAATTGCCTTAGGTAGAATTGCCATTTTTACTATGTTGATCCTCCCAATCCAAGAGCAAGGGATGTCCATCCATTTTTTGGTATCCTCATCAATTTCTTTCTTCAATGCCTTAAAGTTCTTGTCAAATAGATCTTTCACTTCCTTGGTTAGATTTACCCCAAGATATTTTATGCTGTTTGTGGCTATCGTGAATGGAGAAGCTTCTCTGATTTCCCTCTCTGCTTCCATATCCTTTGTGTATAAGAGGGCGACTGATTTTTTGGAGTTGATCTTGTATCCTGCCACATTACTAAAGCTGTTTATCAGCTGTAAAAGTTCTTTGGTGGAGTTTTGGGGGTCGCTTATGTACACTATCATATCATCTGCAAATAGCGAAAGTTTAACTTCTTCCTTTCCAATTCAAATCCCCTTGATCCCATTATGCTGTCTTATTGCTATTGCTAGAACTTCCAGCACTATATTGAAGAGGTATGGCGAAAGTGGACAGCCTTGTCGTGTTCCTGAGTTAAGCGGGATGGCTTTGAGTTTCTCTCCGTTTAATTTGATGTTAGCTGTCGGCTTGCTGTATATAGCTTTTATTATATTTAGGTATGACCCTTGTATCCCTAATCTCTCCAAGACTTTTAACATAAATGGATGTTGAATTTTGTCGAATGCTTTTTCAGCATCTAATGAAATGATCATATGGTTTTTTTCTTTCAGTTTATTTATATGCTGGATTACATTGATAGATTTTCGTATGTTGAACCAGCCCTGTATCTCAGGAATGAAGCCTACTTGATCATAATGGATAATTTTTCTGATGTGTTCTTGGATTCGGTTTGCCAGTATTTTGTTGAGGATTTTTGCATCGATATTCATGAGTGAGATCGGCCTGTAATTCTCTTTCCTGGTTGAGTCTTTGTGTGGTTTTGATATCAGAGTAACTGTAGCTTCATAAAAGGAATTTGGTAATGACCCTTCTGTTTCTATATTGTGAAATACATTAAGGAGTATAGGTATTAGGTCTTCTTGGAAGTTCTGGTAGAATTCCGCATTGAAACCATCTGGTCCTGGGCTTTTTTTGGTAGGGAGGTTTTTGATAACCTCTTCTAATTCTTCGCGACTAACAGGTCTATTTAGATTGTTCACCTGGTCCTGATTTAACTTTGGTAAATGATATTTATCTAAGAAAGTATCCATTTCCTTTACATTTTCCAGTTTTGTGGCATATAGGCTTTCGTAGTAAGATCTAATGATTCTCTGAATTTCCTCTGTGTCTGTGGTTATGTCCCCTTTTTCATTTCTGATCTTATTAATTTGCAAATTCTCTCTCTGCCGTTTGATTAGTTTGGATAGGGGTTTGTCAATCTTGTTGATTTTCTCCAGGAACCAGCTTTTTGTTTCATTGATTCTTTGGATTGTTCTCTGTGTTTCTATTTTATTGATTTCAGCCCTCAGTTTGATTATTTCCAGTCTCCTACTCCTCCTAGGTGAGTCTGCTTCTTTTTTTTCTAGAGCGTTCAGATGGGCTGTTAAGTCTCCAATGTGAGCTTTCTCTGTTTTCTTTAAGTGGGCACTTAGTGCTATGAACTTTCCTCTCAGGACTGCTTTCATAGTGTCCCATAAGTTTGAGTATGTTGTTTCTTTATTTTCATTGAATTCCAGGAAGACTTTAATTTCTTTCTTTATTTCTTCCTTAATCCAGGTATGGTTCAGTAGTTGGCTGTTCAGTTTCCATGACTTTGTGGGCTTTCCGGGGGTAGTCTTGTTGTTGAATTCTAACTTTAATCTATGGTGATCTGAAAAGACACAGGTGGTTAGTAATACTTTTTTGTAACTGTGGATGTTTGCTTTGTTAACGACTATGTGGTCGATTTTCGAGAAGGTTCCATGAGCTGCAGAGAAGAAGGTGTATTCTTTCCTATTTGGGTGGAATGTTCTATAGATGTCTGTTAAGTCCATTTGTTTCATTACCTCCATTAATTGTCTTATTTCTCTGTTAGGTTTCTGTCTGATTGACCTGTCCATTGGTGAGAGAGGAGTGTTGAAGTCTCCTACTATTAGTGTGTGCGGTTTGATGGCTGCCTTGAATTTTAGCAATGTTTATTTTATGTACGTGGGTGCTTTTATATTAGGGGCATAGATGTTCAGGATTGAGACTTCATCCTGATGAACTGTTCTTGTTATGAATATAAAATGCCCCTCTCCATCTCTTCTGATTGATTTAAGTTTGAAGTCAACTTTGTTAGAGATTAGTATGGCCACACCTGCTTGTTTCTTAGGTCCATTTGCTTGATAGGCCTTTTCCCAACCCTTTACTCTGAGTAGGTGCCTCTCTTTGTGGTTGAGGTGTGTTTCTTGTAAACAGCAGAATGTTGGATCCTGTTTTCTTATCCAATCTCTTAGCCTGTGCCTTTTTATAGGTGAGTTGAGACCATTGACATTAAGTGATATTAATGACCAGTGGTTGTTAACTCCGGTCATTTTTTTTTAGTCGTAGAGTTTGTATGTATCCCTTCTTTGGTTTGTGTTGATGAAGGGTCTCTAGATGCCTGAGTTATTGTGGTCATTATTGGACTCCTTGGTTAGTGATTTTCCTTCTATTACTTTCTGTAAGGCTGGATTTGTGGCTGCATATTGTTTGAATTTGTTTTTATCCTGGAAAATCTTATTTTCTCCATTTATAGTGAACGAAAGCTTGGCTGGGTATAGTAATCTGGGCTTGCATCCATGGTCTCTCAGTTTCTGCAGTACATCTATCCAGGATCTTCTGGCTTTCATGGTTTCCATGGAAAAGTCAGGTGTAAGTCTGATAGGTTTACCTTTGTAAGTAATTTGGCCTTTTTCCTTTGCCGCTCTTAATATTTTTTCCTTATTCTGAATGCTTTGTGTTTTGATTATTATATGGCGAGGGGATTTTTTTTTTGATCCAGCCTATTCGGTGTTCTGTATGCTTCTTGCACCTTCATAGGTATATCTTTCTTTAGGTTGGGAAAGTTTTCTTCTACAATTTTATTAAATATATTTTCTGGACCATTGAGCTGCACTTCTTCTCCTTCTTCTACTCCTATTATTCTTAGGTTTGGTCTTTTTATTGTGTCCCATATTTCCTGAATGTTTTGTGATGAGAGTTTGTCGGACTTGCTGTTTTCTTTGATCATAGTGTTTATTTTCTCTATGGTATCTTCAGAATCTGAGAGTCTTTCTTCTATCTCTTGTATTCTGCTGGTTATGCTTGTTTCTGTAGTCTCTATTCATTTACCTAGATTTTCCATGTCCAGCCGGCCCTCTGTTTGTGTTTTCTTCTTTGCCTCTATTTCAGTTTTCAAGTCTTGAACTGTTTCCATTATCTGTTTGATTGTTTTTCCTTGGTTTTCTAGGGTATCATTCACTGATTTATTCAATTCTTCAAACTTTCTGTTATATTTCTCATCCATTTCTATAAGGGCGTTTTTTACATGCTGTTTAAGGGCGTCAATCACTTTCATGAAGTCAATCTTTTCTCCTTCTTGATTAAGGTGTTCATGTCCTTCCGTTGTGAGGTCGCTGGTTTCTGGTGGCTTCATGTTGCTTTTCAGTTTGTTGGGCGAATTCTTGCCTTGGCGTCTGCCCATCTCTTCTTCCAAATACTCCCTTATGGATCTTCTTTTACCAGATCAGGTCTCCTTGCCTACCCCACGCGGCCTCCCCAATGTTGGCTCTCCTGGCACCAAGGGATCAGGTCTCCGTGCCCAACCCTGGCTCGTCCCAACGCTGGTTCTCCCCAATGCTGGTTCTCCTGGGGCCGAGAGATCAGGCCTCCGTGCTGGTTGGGCAGCTCGCCAACAAAGCGCCTACCCTGCTGGGTGCAGGCAGGCCACAGAAACAAAGGAACTGCAGCCCGCCTGGACGCAAAAGAGGGGGGGGGCGAAGTGGGGGGGGGCTCTGGACGGAAGCTGGGTGTGCCAGGAAGAAAGAAGCAGTACCCAGGGAGTAGAGGTCCTGCAGAGAGCCCAAGAAAGACAGGAGGCCAAGGGACCCCCGAGATCCCCGTCCCTGGCTGGCGCCGCAGGCCAGATACTCACCCCAATGCTGGTTTTCCTGGGGCCGAGAGATCAGGCCTCCGTGCTGGTTGGGCAGCTCGCAAACAAAGCGCCTACCCTCCTTGGTGCAGGCAGGCCACAGGAACAAAGGAAGTGCAGCCCGCCCGGGCACCCCGAGGACTGGGACCCAGCTCCCAATGCCACGCGCCAATAGAGGGCGGGGGGGGGCAAGTGGGGAGGGCTCTGGACAGAAGCTGGGTGGGCCAGGAAGAAAGAGGCCGTAACCAGGGAATAGAGGTCCTGCAGAGAGCCCAAGAAAGACAGGAGGCCAAGGGACCCCGGAGATCCCCGTCCTTGGCTGGCGCCGCGGGCCAGAAACTCACCCCAACGCTGGTTCTCCTGGGGCCAAGAGATCAGGCCTCCGTGCTGGTTGGGCAGCTCGCAAACAAAGAGCCTACCCTCCTTGGTGCAGGCAGGCCACAGGAACAAAGGAAGTGCAGCCCGCCCGGGCGCCCCGAGGACTGGGACCCAGCTCCCAATGCCACGCGCCAAAAGAGGGCGGGGGGGCCCAAGTGGGGAGGGCTCTGGACGGAAGCTGGGTGGGCCAGGAAGAAAGAGGCAGTTACCAGGGAATAGAGGTCCTGCAGAGAGCCCAAGAAAGACAGGAGGCCAAGGGACCCCAGAGATCCCCGTCCCTGGCTGGCGCCGCGGGCCAGAAACTCACTCCAACGCTGGTTCTCCTGGGGCCGAGAGATCAGGCCTCCGTGCTGGTTGGGCAGCTCGCAAACAAAGCGCCTACCCTCCTTGGTGCAGGCAGGCCACAGGAACAAAGGAAGTGCAGCCCGCCCGGGTGCCCCGAGGACTGGGACCCAGCTCCCAATGCCAAGCGCAAAAAAAGGGCGGGGGGGGCCCAAGTGGGGAGGGCTCTGGATGGAAGCTGGGTGGGCCAAGAAGAAAGAGGCAGTAACCAGGGAATAGAGGTCCTGCAGAGAGCCCAAGAAAGACAGGAGGCCAAGGGACCCCCGAGATCCCCGTCCCTGGCTGGCGCCGCGGGCCAAAAACTCACCCCAACGCTGGTTTTCCTGGGGCCGAGAGATCAGGCCTCTGTGCTGGTTGGGCAGCTCGCAAACAAAGCGCCTACCCTCCTTGGTGCAGGCAGGCCACAGGAACAAAGGAAGTGCAGCCCGCCCGGGCGCCCCGAGGACTGGGACCCAGTTCCCAATGCCACGCGCCAAAAGAGGGCGGGGGGGGGGGCCCAAGTGGGGAGGGCTCTGGATGGAAGCTGGGTGGGCCAGGAAGAAAGAGGCAGTAACCACGGAATAGAGGCCTACAGAGAGCCCAAGAAAGACAGGAGGCCAAGGGACCCCCGAGATCCCCGTCCCTGGCTGGCGCCGCGGGCCAGAAACTCACCCCAACCTCTATTAGTTTTTATGTTATTGGATGATGGTGCTAGAATGTAGGTATTTTTTATGTCAAGTATATGCTGCTGTGCTGAGCTTCATAATTTCTTGAATTTTAAAAATTGACAGAGGGCATCACTCTGATTGCCAAGATGCCATGTGTTCATAACATTAATACTGCCTGAGTATTCTGAGTCATTAACTGGAGTGAAAACAATTCTTTGTGGAAAGTTCAATAAAAGTCTTGCAGTTCTTTGTATCCCATTGTTTGTTTCATTCCAGTTTGCAATGGAAACAGGGCCTCAATGTGTATTTCCATCTCTCCTGGACCTGATTGCTTAGACTTGACTGGCATTCAACTCAGAGACAAACATTCCCACCTCTGTTTTCTGAGTGTTGTGGTTAAAGGCACAATACTTCAATACACCCAGTTTGTTCATCTTTTTTTCCTTTCTGTAGTCAGTAATTTTTTCATACAATATTCTCATGCATACAATGTACTGTTGATCTTTTCTGTTTTTCTCTCCCTATGAATAGATATTTCTCTTATAAGGTGGTACAAAGGGTACAGAAATAAAAGAATTGACTCTCCTTTTAAATTTCATTCTAAAGTGACTGTCTATGTCATGGAATAAGAGTGGATAACACCAGAATCATACAACTATACTTTCAAAGAAGTATGCATTCCAATGTTGCCACTGTCATGCTTACATTGTACACACGTGTGGTATATTTTTGAAGGCAGTGACCTATGATGATGTGCATATCAACTTCAGTAAGGAAGAGTGGGATTTGCTGGATGCTTCCCAGAAGAATCTCTACAGAGATGTGATGCTCGAGACCTACAGGAACCTCACTATTATCGGTAAAAATAAATTTCTTTCATGTTTCAAAATATGGAGACAACTCTTCCTTGGTTTATGTTGTTGTTCTGTAATTTGATTTAGAAAGAAGGAGAATGAGGTGAATAACACAGTCATAGTTCTTAGGATATAAGCTAATTATTTCACAATGTTAAATAATATAACATACATATTCTGGTACTATATTTTAGGATACATTTGGGAAGACCATAACACTGAGGAACATCGTCAATGGTGTAGAAGGCATGTAAGGTAATTTTCTTATGCAAGTTTATAACAATGTGCCTCTGATGAGTTTGTAATGTGTTATGACACTTTTAAACAAAACAACAGTGTAAATAAGCACAGCTTCAAATTTATTGACGGTTAATAAATTCTCACAAATCCATATAGCTCAATTTCTTTTATATGAATTGCATTCGCAAGGCATTCATTTAAGAAAAATTCAAGGAAGCAATGACTAAACAGATTTTAGCTTAAACAATGAGAGCTATATTATACATCTGCCAGTCCATTTGTTTCTTGTTACTCATGACAGAAAATGTATACACATTTCAGTGATGATGAATATAGCAGCAAAACTTTCTACTAAATCAATAGCCCATGGTAAGTCTTGTATTGCTCATATATTTTTTGTGACTGTGTTAAGTTTAATGAAAGCAGCTGTTGGAGTCAAGGATTAAGGGGCAGATGTTGTGCAAAAACCTTAATATCTATACCACAAGTCTGTGAGGAACAGAAAGTCAAACCGTGAGGATTCAATGTGGAAATCATTTATTGACTATTCTTCCTTTCCTATATATATCATATGTTACTCTTGACACAAGAGTATGAGCATAGGGTTAAGGAAATATTTAGCATACCTCTCCTTAAGAACAATTAAGAAGATAAAATGTAGTTCCTATGTAGAGTATACTTGTTGAATTTGATACAAGAATACAAAGTTAATTCATTTTCTACCATCATTGTTAATACATAAACTAACATTACGAAAAAACCACGATGAGTTCTAGGTCTGTGCAAATACTTTTAGGTGTCTTAGTTCACTTAGCAAATGTATAATGATTCACGATATAGTAAAATTTATAAATGTAGTAAAGTTGGTAAAGCACTCAATGTATGCAGTTCTCTTCAAAAATGTAAAAAATATAATAGAAAAATATAGGTATAGATGAAAAGGTAAACCATGGCACAAAGGAAATTATCATCACAAATATTTTTTGAGATTCAAAATGACCCCTAATGGGTGAACAAAACATGATTTAAAACAAAGATATAGAACCATAATGTTTGATTCCTTTTTACAATTGGAAAAAATATGAAGTTAATTCCTATAGATATGAGGTTTCACAGTGCATTGAATGTGGTGAAACGTTTACATGCATAAATTATCCTTGCAGGATTGAGAGAAATCAAACTGGAGCGACGTTTTCCATATATTCTCACTGTGCTAAAGCATTGTCTTATAACACTCATCTTTTAAGGAATGAAAACACATATACTGGAGAAAAATGCTCTAAAATTAAGCAATGTGATAAAATCTTTGTTCATCACAATCATCTTCAAAGGCATAAAAGAACACATTCTGGAGAGAAACCCTATGAATGTAATCAGTGTGGTAAGGCCTTTGCACATCATAGTCATCTTCAATTGCATAAAAGAACACATACTGGAGAGAAACCCTATGAATGTAATCAGTGTGGTAAGGCCTTTGCACGTCATAGTCATCTTCAATTGCATAAAAGAATACATACTGGAGAGAAACCCTATGAATGTAATCAGTGTGGTAAGACCTTTGCACATCATAGTACCCTTAAATTGCATAAAAGAACACATACTGGAGAGAAACCCTATGAATGTAATCAGTGTGGTAAGGCCTTTGCACGTCATTATTATCTTCAATTGCATAAAAGAAGACATACTGGATTGAAACCCTATGAATGTAATCAGTGTGCTAAGGCCTTTGTTGACAACAGTGCTCTTCAAAAACATAAAAGAACACATACCGGAGAGAAACCCTATGAATGTAATCAGTGTGGTAAGGCCTTTGCACGTCATAGTCATCTTCAATTGCATAAAAGAACACATACTGGATTGAAACCCTATGAATGTAATCAGTGTGCTAAGGCCTTTGCTGACAACAGTGCTCTTCAAAAACATAAAAAAACACATACTGGAGAGAAACCCTATGAATGTAATCAGTGTCCTAAGGCTTTTGCTGACAGCAGTGCTCTTCGAAAACATAAAAGAACACATACTGGAGAGAAACCGTATGAATGTAATCAGTGTGCTAAGGCCTTTGCTGACAGCAGTGATCTTCAAAAACATAAAAGAACACATACTGGAGAGAAACCCTATGAATGTAATCAGTGTGCTAAGGCCTTTGCACATCATAGTCATCTTCAATTGCATAAAAGAACACATACTGGAGAGAAACCCTATGAATGTAATCAGTGTGGTAAGGCCTTTGGACGTCACTGCAATCTTCAAAGCCATAAAAGAATACATACTGGAGAGAAACCCTATGAATGTAATCAGTGTGGTAAGACCTTTGCACATCATACTTCCCTTAAATTGCATAAAAGAACACATACTGGAGAGAAACCCTATGAGTGTAATCAGTGTGGTAAGACCTTTGCACATCATAGTTCCCTTAAATTGCATAAAAGAACACATACTGGAGAGAAACCCTATGAATGTAATCAGTGTGGTAAGGCTTTTGCACGCCATTATTATCTTCAATTGCATAAAAGAAGACATACTGGATTGAAACCCTATGAATGTAATCAGTGTGGTAAGGCCTTTGCACGTCATTATTATCTTCAATTGCATAAAAGAAGACATACTGGATTGAAACCCTATGAATGTAATCAGTGTGCTAAGGCCTTTGTTGACAACAGTGCTCTTCAAAAACATAAAAGAACACATACCGGAGAGAAACCCTATGAATGTAATCAGTGTGGTAAGGCCTTTGCACGTCATAGTCATCTTCAATTGCATAAAAGAACACATACTGGATTGAAACCCTATGAATGTAATCAGTGTGCTAAGGCCTTTGCTGACAACAGTGCTCTTCAAAAACATAAAAAAACACATACTGGAGAGAAACCCTATGAATGTAATCAGTGTCCTAAGGCTTTTGCTGACAGCAGTGCTCTTCGAAAACATAAAAGAACACATACTGGAGAGAAACCGTATGAATGTAATCAGTGTGCTAAGGCCTTTGCTGACAGCAGTGATCTTCAAAAACATAAAAGAACACATACTGGAGAGAAACCCTATGAATGTAATCAGTGTGCTAAGGCCTTTGCACATCATAGTCATCTTCAATTGCATAAAAGAACACATACTGGAGAGAAACCCTATGAATGTAATCAGTGTGGTAAGGCCTTTGGACGTCACTGCAATCTTCAAAGCCATAAAAGAATACATACTGGAGAGAAACCCTATGAATGTAATCAGTGTGGTAAGACCTTTGCACATCATACTTCCCTTAAATTGCATAAAAGAACACATACTGGAGAGAAACCCTATGAGTGTAATCAGTGTGGTAAGACCTTTGCACATCATAGTTCCCTTAAATTGCATAAAAGAACACATACTGGAGAGAAACCCTATGAATGTAATCAGTGTGGTAAGGCTTTTGCACGCCATTATTATCTTCAATTGCATAAAAGAAGACATACTGGATTGAAACCCTATGAATGTAATCAGTGTGCTAAGGCCTTTGTTGACAACAGTGCTCTTCAAAAACATAAAAGAACACATACTGGAGAGAAACCCTATGAATGTAATCAGTGTGTTAAGGCCTTTGCATGTCATAGTCATCTTCAATTGCATAAAAGAACACATACTGGATTGAAACCCTATGAATGTAATCAGTGTGCTAAGGCCTTTGCTGACAACAGTGCTCTTCAAAAACATAAAAAAACACATACTGGAGAGAAACCCTATGAATGTAATCAGTGTGGTAAGGCCTTTGCACGTCATAGTCATCTTCAATTGCATAAAAGAACACATACTGGAGAGAAATCCTATGAATGTAATCAGTGTGGTAAGGCATTTACCCAACTTAGTGGTCTTCAAATACATAAAACAATACACACTGGAAAGAAACCCTATGAATGCAATCATTGTGGCAAGGCCTTTGCACATCATAGTCAACTTCAAAGGCATAAAATTTCACATACTGGATAGAAACCCTATGAATCCAATCAGTGTGTTAAGACCTTTGAATATGAAAATAGTCTTCACATTCATAAAAGAATGCACACTAGAAAGAAACCTTATGAGTGAAATCAGTGTGGTAAGGCCTTTACAGAACCCCTGTACTCTTGAAAGGCATAATATAACACCTACTGTAGAGATATTGATGAATGGAATTTGTGGTAGGTGGAGGAAGGTCATTGGTTAATCAAGAAACTGCCTTGGCCCATTTGATAGGCCAGCCCTTAGGTGGGTGATGTAGACAGAACAGAATGCCAGGAGGAAGAGGGAAGTGAAGCAGACATCATTTCCTCTCCTGTCCGGGGAAGATGCGATGCAGCCTGCCACCAGGGCAGACATGCTGAATCTTTCCCAGTAAGCGCACCTCTTGGTGCTACACAGATTAGAAATGGGCTAAATTAATATGTGAGAATTAGCCTAGAAGAGGGTAGATATAATGGGCCAAGCAGTGTTTTAATTTATCTCTGAGAGTTCAAGGACAGCCTGGTCTACAGAGTTATTCCAGGACAAAGATATACAGAGAATATAAAATAAAAGTAAAAATAAACGAAATAGAGGTTAAAGTAAAACCGCACAAAGATAGAAAATACACAGAGAATCTTGATACTGTATGCTATTGTCTTCTCTGAATTGATTTAATGGTGAGGAAAGAGCAACATCTGCTAAAAGATATTTGTTTATAAATGCTGCTGAACTAATCCAAGAAAGATATTTTGATAATACCTTGACTTCAGAATTTGGATCTAAGGATATAATACTTTGGAAAAGAGATTCTTCTTTTCTTTTCACAGGATAAGACCCTATGGATTGCTTCTATTCTAATATGGTACAATAGACCACGCCCTCCTGAAAGGTTGCTGTGAACACCTTCAGAAAATTACTTATCTGCTAACTGAGACAAATCTAGCACACAGGTTATACCCTCAAAGACCTGATTAACAGCGCCCCTATACAGCAGGAAGCAGTTTGGAGAGAAATAACTACGTCCATATTCCCAAATATTGTTTATAAATGTTTTTTTACATTTAAAGGGTGATATAATATAGATATAAATAATTTGTTTTTTTAATATTTATTTATTTATTATGTATACAATATTCTGTCTGTGTGTATGCCTGCAGGCCAATCTACCTCCTCCCTCCCTCTCCCTGCTTGAGAGAGTTATTTCCAGGTTCTAGTTATTACAAACAGTGCTGCTATAAACATAGTCGAACAAATGCTTTTGTAGCATGATTGGGCATCTCTTGGATATATTCCCAAGAGTGGTATTGCTGGATCCTGAGGTAGGTTGATTCTGAATTTCCTGAGAAACCACCACACTGATTTCCAAAACGGTTGCACAAGTTTGCATTCCCACCAGCAGTCGATGAGTGAGCGTTCCGCTTACTCCACATCCTTTCAAGCAAAGGCTATCATTGGTGTTTTTGATTTTAGCCATTCTGACAGGTGTAAGATGGTATCTCAACGTTGTTTTGATTTAAATTTCCGTGATCACTAAGGAAGTTGAACATGACCTTAAGTGTCTTTTGGCCATTTGAACTTCTTATGTTGAGAATTCTCTGTTCAGTTCAGCTCCCCATCCATTTTTAAATTGGGTTAATTAGAATTTTAGTGTCTAGTTTTTTTTTGTTTGTTTGTTTGTTTTGTTTTGTTTTTCGAGACAGGGTTTCTCTGTGGCTTTGGAGCCTGTCTTGGAACTAGCTCTGTAGACCAGGCTGGTCTTGAACTCACAGAGATCCGCCTGCCTCTGCCTTCCGAGTGCTGGGATTAAAGGCATATGCCACCATCTCCCGGCTAGTGTCTAGTTTCTTGAGTTCATTATAAATTTTGGAGATAAGTCTTTGTCTGATGAACATCTTCTCCCATTCAGTAGGATGCCTTTTTGTCTTAATGGGAGTATCATTTGCTTTACAGAAGCTTCTCAGTTTCTGGAGGTTCCATTTATTCATTGTTGCTCTCATTGTCTATGCTACTGGGGGTTCTAATATTTTTATGACCAGATGATATTTTTAGGAATGTATTTTTTATTGATTTTTTTGGCTTCTACATTGCTCTTTACTCCCCTTCCTGTCTTTTCCCTACTCCCTTTAACACTCCCCCATTGTCCCTATGCTGCCAATTTAGTCAGGAGATCCTGTCTTTCTCTACTTCCCATGTACATTATATCTATGTAAGTCCCTCCTAATGTCCTCATTGTTGTCTAAGTTCTCTGGGATTGTGGTTTGTAGGCTAGCTTTCTTTGCTTTAAAAACCACCGATGAGTGAGGATATGTGTCAGTTTTCTTTCTTTGTCTTGGTTACCTCACTCAAAATAATGTTTTCTAGCTATATCCATTTTCCTGCAATATTCAACCTGCCATTATTTTTTTTTTTGCTGTGTAGTACTCCATTTTGTAAATGTACCACATTTTCCTTATCAATTCTTCGCTCAAAGAACATTTAGGTTGTTTCCAGGTTCTGGCTATGACAAACAAAGCTGCTATGAACATAGTTGAGCACATGCCCTTGTGCATTTTTGAGCATCCTTTGTTTATATACCCAAAAGTGGTATTATTGGGTCTTGAGGAAAGTTGTTTCCTAATTTTCTGTGAAATTGCAACACTGATATCCAAAGAGGTTGTACCCCTTGAATTCCCACCAGCAATACAGAAGTGTTTCCTTTTCCCCACAATCTCTCCAGCATAAGTTGTGATCAGTGTTTCTGATCTTGGCCATTCTTACAGGTGTAAGACAGAATCTCAGAGTTGTTTTGCAATTCTCTGATGACTAAAGATGTTGAACATTTCCTTAAGTATCTTTCAGCCCTTTTAGATTCCTCTGTTGAGAGTTCTCTATTTGGGTCTGTGCTCCATTTTTTAAAATTAGATTATTTGTTCTTTTGACGACCAATTTCTTGAGTTCTTTGTCTACTTTGGAGATCAGACCTGTGATGTGAGGTTTGTGATGATCTTTATCCATTCTGTAGACTGTTGTTTTGTCCTGTTGACCATCTCCTTTGCTTTACAGAAGATTTTCAGTTTCAGGAGGTCTAATTTATTAATTGTTTCTTTCAGTGTCTGTGATGCTGGGATTATATTTAGGAAGTGGTCTCCTGTGTCCTTGTGTTCATGTGTACTTCCCACTTTCTCTTCTATAAATTTCAGTGAGGCTGGCTCCATGTTGAGGTCTTTGATCCATTTGGAGTTGAGTTTTGTGCATGGTGATAGATATGGGTCTATTTTTATTCTTCTACATGTTGATATCCAGTCATTCCAGCATCATTTGTTAAATATGCTTTCTTTTTTCCATTTGATATTTTTTGCTTTGTCAGAAATCAGGTGTTCAAAGGTGTATGGATTATTATCTGGTTCTTTGATTTGGTTCATTCATCTTCTGTCTGTTCTTTTGCCAATACCAGGCTGTTTTCAGTATTGTAGCTCTGTAGTAAAGTTTGAAGTCAGGAATTGTGATGCCTTCCCAAGTTCTTTTTTTTGTTGTTAAATTATTTATTATGTTAACACATGTTCTGTCTGCATGTACACCTACAGGCCAGAAGAGGGCACCAGATCTCATTTCAGATGGTTGTGAGCCACCAAGTGGTTGCTGGGAATTGAACTCAGGACCTCTGGAAGAGCAGTCAGTGCTCTTAACCTCTGAGCCATCACTCCAGGCCCAAAGTTCTTTTATTGTACAGGATTGTTTTGTCTATCCTGGGATATTTTCTTTTCCATATGAAGTTGAGTACTGTTCTTTCAAGGTCTGTGAAGAATTTTTCTGGGATTTTGATGGGCAGTGCATTGAATCTGTAGAGTGCTTTTGTAGTAAGATTGCCATTTTTACTATGTTTATTCTGCCTAGCAAAAAGTATTGGAGATCTTTCCACTTTCTGTTTTCTTCTTAATTTCTTTCTTCAAAGATTCAAAGTTCTTGTTATACAAGCCTTCCACTTGTTTGGTTAGAGTTACTTTGAAATATTGTATGCTACTTTTGGTTATTGTGAAGGGTGTTGTTTCTCTGATTTCTTTTCCAGCCCTTTTATTATCTTTGTATAGGAGGGATATTGTTTTTTTTCTGATCCAGAATTGTGCTACATTACTGAAAGTGTTTATGAGTTTTACAAGTTCCTTGGTAGAATTTTGGGATCGCTTATGTAAACTATCATGCCATCAACAAACAGTGAGCATTTGGATTTTTCTTTTCTGATTTGTAGTCTCTTGATCTCCTTTTGATGTCTTATTGCCCTACCAAGGGCCTCAAGATCTATATTGAATAGATTTGAAGAGAGTGGACAATCTTGTCTTGTTCTTGATTTCAGTGGAATAGCTGGGTGTTTCTCTACAGTTAGTTTGATGTTGGCTGTTGGCTTGCTGAGTATTGCATTTATTATGTTTAGATATATTCCTTTTATCATGAAGGGATGTTGTATTTTATCTAATGCTTTTTCGTTATCTAATGAGATGATCATGTGTTTTTTATTTTTCAGTTTGTTTATATGGTGGATTATGCTGAGAGATTTTTGTATGTTGAACCATTCTTGCATCTCTTGGATGTAGCCAACTTGATCATGGTGGACGAATGATCTGATGTGTTCTTGGAAATGATTTGCCAGTATTTTTTTTTTGTATTTTTGTATTTTGCTCATGAGTTAGATTGGTCTGTAATTTTCTTTATAATGTTATTCTGTGGTTTGAGTATCAGGGTAATTGTAGCCTCAAAAAAGGGGTTTGCCATTGTTCCTTCTGTTTCTATCATGTGAATAACTCGAGGAGTATTGGTATTAGTTCTTCTTTGAAAGTCTTGTATAATTCTGAGATGAAACCATCTGGTCCTGGGCTTTTTTTTTGGTTGGGAGTCTTTTGGTGGCAGTTCCTATTTATTCAGCAGTTATAGGTGTGTTTAATTTGTTTATCTGGTCTTGATTTAATTTTGGTAAGTGATATTTATCCAGAAAGTTGTCTATTTCTTTAAGTTTTCCAATTTTGTGGAGTTTTTGAAATATGACCTGATGATTCTTTGTATTTCCTTAATGTCTGTTGTTATGCCCCCCTTTTCATTTCTGATTTTATTCATTTGCATATTTTCTCTCTGCCTTTTGGTTAATTTGGATAAAGTTTTGTCTATTTTGCTGATTTTCTATAAGAACCTATTCTTTGTTTCAGTGATTCTTTGTATTGTTTTTTTCTGTTTCTATTTTGTTGATTTCAGCGCTTAATTTGATTTTTCCTGGTGTCTTGAATCTTTGGTGAATTTACTACTTTTTGTTCAAAAGTTTTCAAAGGTTTTAATTCACTAATGTGGGATTTTTCTGTCTTCTATATGTAGGCATTTAGTGCTATGAACTTTTCTCTTAACAATACTTTCATTGTGTCCCATAAATTTGGATATGTTGTGTGGTCATTTTCATTGAATTTTACAGATTCTTTAATTTCTTTTTTTTTCCTTTACCCATTGATGATTCAGGTTAGCATTGTTTAATTTCCATGTTTGTGGATTTGATGAAATTAGTATTGCTGTTTACTTCTAGTTTTTAACCATGATGATCTGAAAAAATACATAGGGGTATTCCGATTTTTTTTATTTGTTGAGGTTTGTTTTGTTACTGAGTATGTGGTTGATTTTTGAGTAAGTTTCATCAGGTATGGAGAAGAATATATATTGTTTTCTGTTCGAAAGGAATATTCTATAAAACTCTTAAGTACATTTGAGTCATAACATCTGTTAGATACCTTATTTCTCTGTTAATTTTTTGTGTGAATGACCTGTCCAGTGGTGAGAGGGGAACATTGAAGTTTACACTATTAGTATGTGGGGTTTTATGTATGTTAAAGTCCAGATAGTCAACCATAGATATCTTGTCTGGCTCAACCGCCCTTGTCCTAAGTTGACCAATGCCTTTATCTCTAAATTGAACTCCCCTGTCCTAGCTTTCAGTTATGTTGCTCAAAAATTCAAGCCTTGTAAATTCCGTTATTGCTGCTGCTAACTTAATGCTGCTAGGTGGGGGTCTTTCATAAGTTGGGCACATGTGCTGACTATAGGCATCCTGTTTCCCTAAGCAAACGGGATGTTCTCATGAGAGCAGGCCAGCTGCGGGTTCTGGGAGGGGGTGTCCAGAGGGTCTTTCATTTCCCCCTTTTTCTTTTTCATGGATTTAATCATAAATCCATATGTTCAAAAACCTCTACGTCATTCTGCTTTAATATCTGATATTGCTGGGAGAGTACCATGGTTTGGATAACTGAAAGTCTGTCTTTTATAAATTGCACCAGGCGATTTAAAATGGAAGAGTCGATTGTAAAGATAAGAAGTAAAATAAATAGGGGCCCAGCTATAGTGGAAATTAAGGTTTTTTAACCATGGCGATTTATTAAACCATCCTTTAAACTATCCTTGTTGAGAAGATAGTAGAACATCTCTAGGGTGTGCAGAATATCTCTTAGCAAAGTAATCTGAATGAGGCTTGAAAGTAACTACATGGTAGACATTGTGAACCACTGTAGACCAGAGAATAGCACCCAACACTCTGGCAATAATAGTCTATTGACTACAAAGAGCTTAACTCAGCCTTAAGAAACACATGGATGCCTTCTCATAAGAGACAATTTCCAGTATTATGAAGACAAATCTCTTTTACTGTAGACACCGGGAGTGTTGATCCTCAACTCCAGAGAATGTGCCGGAGAGGTCAGTTTTGGTCCAGCTGGCAACACATGGCATTTACGGGTTTCCATTGCATCCTGTAGCATCAGCTTTATCCAAATGTACAGGGTTGTGTCCATTGTGAGAACTTTAACAAACAATGAGAGAAAATGCAATACAGGATGACAAATGTTCAAAATAAACAAAAAGCCCTAAAGCCAGAGGACAGCCAATGAGGACATAAATACCCACGCTTTAGAAAAACAAAACCTGTCAAGAGATAAGGAGGCTTTAGGTGTGTTTGCTTCTCTCTGCAGTTATCTGCACAAAACGGTCTGATCTGGAAAAGTCTCAAACTGTACAAAATAATTCCTGTCAATAGCTCCCAGACACACAGAGGAGGAACAGAACAGAATTGCCTTTTGCTTCCGCTGTCTGATATTGTGCTTTAAAAGACATTAAAAAAATGAGCAGAGCTTTGTGGGTTTCTGACTTTAGGAAAGAAGAGCCTTAAAGGTGATGTAAGCCCATCTTATAGCAGATGTGTCTGCCCTGTGCAAGCCTTGAGCTCAGGATTTCATCATCGATGTCAGCCATTGTCAGCAGATACATGAGCGGCAGCTAACTAGCCAGGCAACAGAACTAGTGGCAACGATGCCAGGGTGTTTTGAACCCAGAACAGGACAGGAGGGAGGGAGGTCTGTCCAGTCATTTTTGCTGGTCTCCAGGGCCAATTATGTCAATTTGTTCTTTTAGAATTTTATTTATCCTATCTATCTGACCTGAGCTTTGGGGTTGGTAAGCTTAATTTCCAATTGATCCCCAATATCTTGGCCACACCCTAACTTACCTGGGCAACAAAGGCAGGTCTATTATGGGACACGATCATCTTGGGCATCCCCAACCTTAGGATGATTTTTTTTATGATCTTCTTAGCCATTATATTGGGTGTCTCAATCTTGGTCAATGTATGATGGCTATCTTCTTTGGCAAATGTGTGGCCTCCTGGAGGCTCAAAATTTCTGCAGATGTATATTGCTTTGTGTATATAGGTGAGGGTAAAAGCATACCTGCTGTTAGTATAGACGTTCCCTCTGCCATCTGTAGAGCTTGTATCAAAGCCACAAGTTCAGCGTTCTGGTCGGGCCGCCATCCCTGAAGGGAGGGTACTGGCCTAGATCATTTCCTTCCTGTCCAACAATGCTGCCCCTGTCTTCTGCTTACCTTCAGTCTTGTGTGTCTGCTCAGCTTGGACCACCAGCCTTGTGCCCCAGGCAAGCTTCACCCTCATTTTCGGCTCTGCCTGGCACAGCTTAGTCTGCCATTTTGCCATTCACCTGTCCTTTATGCAGATGCTGGCAGGATCCATAGTCCATCGACGTCAGCCCAGCACAGGAGCAGTAGTCTGGCACAGGAGGGCATCTGTGGTAGTATTGTTACTGCTGTATCGTGGTCTGACATGTGTGAGGGGAGCAAGACTGTAGAGTGAGCAGTCAGGGCTCATGCAGGCTTTAGAGCAAGCACAGCATCAAGGCAGTTGCTAGGAGGTGAGGATTTCTTCAGCGGTGACGGCAGGGAGAGGTGGTCATCCTGGTGAGGAGGGCGTGGTAGAAGCAGAGGCAGACAAGCAGCCTGCGTCTCCTGCAGAACTGAAAACAGCATCGAAAGCAAAAGTCCCTCGTTTGGTCAACAAAAGGCTTTGGTCATACATTCACAAGTGACCAGGGAGGAACAAGTCATTTATTTGTCTTTTTACTCAGTTCCAGTGTCCCTCTTTATTTGTCTTTGATCTTCTGTTGCCCAGGCTCCTTATCTGTCTGAGTCCTGTCTTTCTTTCTTTGTCCCTTGTTTAACATTTTTTCCTCCAAATTTTACTAAGTACAATCTTTTAACCCATCTACTTGCTGTATCTTTTTTTATATCTGATGTTGCCTGTCCTATGTAGGCCATGGCTACTGCTGTCTGCTGACCTTCAGAGGTTGGGTAAAATGCCTGTAAACTTTATTAATCATTTAAGGAACACAGATTTTAACTGGCCCCTGGAGAACCTCTCTTACCTTGGCCGAATTAGTGGGGTGCCTTGCAGCCCCCCCCTGAGATTTGCCATGAGCCCAACATTTTGACTGTCAGTTTCTCCCTTTAAGAATTAATTAGACATTATCATGTAGAAAAATGAAAATAGATCCATATTCATCTGTATGTACAAAACTGAAATCCAAACAAATTAAAGACATTAGCATAAGGGCAACAATATAAATTGAATTTTGAACATAGCCTCAGTAGCGAGCAGAGCAGTTCAGCAGCACAGCCTAGAGAAGTGAAGGAGGGGCAGGCTGTCAGCGTTCCTTTTGGATTTTCACAGAGTTAGGGTCAAAGAGATGGTTACTTACTGCCCATGGTACCAGATTTAGATTCGAGTACAAACAGATGTACAAAACAAAGAACATATTAAGCACAAAAATACACAGACAATACAGATGCGTGGCGCGGCTTCGGCGTAAAACCAAAAGCAAGTGTTCAGATGGAGACAGCGAGAGTCCGGATCTCTCGTCTCCCAGAAGAATCACATACCCTTCAGACAGTGGGGGTGCCCCCCGAACAGTCCTATCTTGGTAGGATTCATAGAATATGGACGGGCCACAAATTTGGCCCCAGACACTTCTGGGACGTCTCCCAGAGTTGCAGTCGGGAGTATGAGCTCGTCAGCTCCTCCGCGAACTTGCCAAATACAGATTCTAGCTAGCTAACTAGTACAGATACGGTTGCAGGTGCAAACACAGAAACACAGAAGCACAGATATTCACAGAGAACGATTGCTGGCCAGCTTACCTCCCTTTGGAGGGTCAATGATCCCTGGGCGGGGGTCTCCTATTCCCGGCCAATGCACCAAAATGAAAGACCCCCAAGGTGGGCTGCCTTTCAGTCTGGGGAGACCCTCCCAAGCAACAGTGAGGCCACTTGTGTGGATGCAAACAGCAAGAGGTTTATTAAGTAAACACAGGTACCTGCGGGCAGCAAGTCTTTCGGAGGACTTGCGCGCCTTCAGGTTGGAGCAGTGGGTTTTTTATAGGGTAGGGAAGCAGAAGCGTGATTACAGAAGCGAGAGGCATAGTTACAGGGTTCTGATTGGGCAATTTGAATAAGGCTTGGGTTCAAACTGAGTACAGTTTTGTGGTTTCCAAGAAATCAGATATGCATGCTGACTCAGCCCATCTAGGGTACAAACTGTTCTTATGGACCCCAAGTCCCCTCTGGCAGTCCAGATGGTCGACCATAGATATCTTGTCTGGCTCAACGGCCCTTGCCCCTAACTTGACCAACGCCCTTATCTCTAAATTGAACTCCCCTGTCCTAGCTTTCAGTTATGTTGCTCAAAAATTCAAGCCTTGTAAAATAGCGTTATTGCTGCTGCTAACTTAATGCTGCTAGGTGGGGTCTTTCATAAGTTGGGCACATGTGCTGACTATAGGCATCCTGTTTCCCTAAGCAAACGGGATGTTCTCATGAGAGCAGGCCAGCTGCGGATTCTGGGAGGGGGTGTCCAGTGGGTCTTTCAGTCAAATGGAAGAATCTATCAGATGGCACCTCCATGGTCCAGATCCTGTACTGGTGTGGGGAAGAGGGGCTGTTTGTGTTTTCCCACAGGATGCAGACAATCCAATATGGGTACCTGAGCAGCTGCTGCATGCTGTGGATTTTCCTGTCCAGAAGCCTGAAGACAGGACAGAGCCGAGAGATCAAAGAGATTTTGGCTTGTCAACTGAAGAGTTTCTGGTTTCCTGAGGAGCTGGCTGCGGTGGTCTGAGTGCCAAGGATTGTTCCTCTACTCGTCTACCCATCTACCCATCCCATGATATCGGCAGCCACAGCTGTTGCTGCCACAGCAGCTAAAGCTGCTGGATTTTTTAGTCAGTTGCTTCCTGCTAGCACAAAGGATACCTTCTCAGGGCAGGTTGCAAATGCCATAGCCATTCAAATTGAGCTAAATTTACAAATGAATATTGCAGTTAATTTTGCTCTTGGTTGTGGTTAAAGACCACTGCTAGTGGTTACAGTAATAAGCTTATTGATGTTATTCACGGACCCTGAGGTGTACAATTTACAAATTGGCTCTTAAAAATATTCTAGTTAGCTATACCAGGGTTATTTTCACCAGCGCTGAGATCTTACTTAAAGGGCTCCAATTTGGGCAAAATTATTAAGAATTGAGCAGGCACAGTCTCCTTAAGGGACGCTTACATGTGCTGGAGCATCATCTTCATGGTTGTGATGCCAGAGCCAAAGGCAAGCTCAGGTCAATGTTGCCACGTGGCAAGTCCTCTTAGCTATTGCCCCAGAGAATCTTTCAGCACAAATCTGGCTGAACTCGGTGATGGATGACTAATGAGCCAAAGACGGGAAAGGCTTTTGGGGGGCTGCCTCAACCTAAGACAGGAAATGTGTTTTGACCTGGATGCTTTCCCATGACTGGTAAGGGGTATTGCCTGACGTCCAATGCCACCCAAGACAGGCCTAGCCATAATTTATACAAAAGGGGGACCTGTAATACCCTGGTCTCCCTTATTCCTGTGGTGCATTTGCAGGGACAGTTTATGATCAACTAACTAAGCTTCCTGTGTGTTTCTGTGCTAACCCTGCCCCATCTGGTGGTTAGCTGCAGGGCATTCACTCCATTGTTAATATGGTAATTTCCCACCTGCCTGGGTGGAAATCCTTGTGCTGCAGTTAGGTAGATAAGGACTTCCCAAAGGCTGAATAAAGTGGCATGCAGCTGATCTCCTTTTGAATGACCCTGGTTTCTCTGTGTCTTCTTTTCAACCTCCAGGCCTTTGCCCGACTAGCATTTGGTACAGTGGCGAGGGAACTGTACCGAGGGTGTGACACCAAATCGGGTGTTACACAGGCCAATTACAATACTGCCCTTTTCTGCCTCTAATCTTTACTTATAACCCTTCCTTTTCTTGAAACTCTCAGGCTGTGACCAGGCTTATAGAATCTCTTCTGGTTATTCATAACCCCACTTGGGATGATTGCCAACAGCTCTTACAGGTGCTCCTAAACACAGAGGAAAAACAATATCCCAGGAGCTGACAGCAGGCCAACCCAATCACCGGACAAGATAGAGGATGGGACTTCAATACTCCAGCTGGTAGGGAGCAGCTCCGTCTTTATTGCCAGAGTCCAATTGGCAGGTCTAAAGAAAGGGGGGGGGGTTACAAAGCACCCCACTAATTTGCTAATTTGGCTAAGGTAAGAGCAATAGTACAAAGGTCTGATAGTACTCCTAGAGGATTTTTAGAAAGACTATTGGAGGGGTACAGGGTGTAAACCCCTTTTGATCCCATGGCAGCAGATTGCCAAGCCAATGCAGTGATGTCTTTTATAGGCCAGTCAGCATCAGATATTCGTAGCAAGTTGCAGAGAATGGAGGGACTGCAGAGATGCTCCCTCCAGGACTTAGTAAAGAAAAAAATTAGACAGATAAGGAGGCAACAGAAGATGACACCTGCAGAGACTGCACACCTCAGACAGAGCAGCCCCTGAGTGGTCGAATGTGGACTTCAGTGAGGAAAAATGGACTACAGGACTTTGGGCTCGAGACACTTCCCAAAGCAGCTGCTGAGCAGAAGCGGGTTGGAGAACGGCACCGAGTACAGCCGGCTACTGAAGCGATGCTCTGCCCACCTGAGAGGCCTACGCAGTATCCACAGTGACAGTACTGAAATTCCCCCCCCTTGTTTACACTGTACACCCTGGTGTCCAATTCTGGGGTGTATGGGGGGAAAAGGGAGAGGAGTTCCCCCTCGCTATGTCTAAAGCATTTGCCTATGGACGAAAGGATGGCTGATTATTCCTGAGTGTCCCACACTATTATTACAAAAAGACCTGTTGGAGACTTTGACTTCCCCTACTGTTCTCCAGGGCTATAAAGAATAGCAGGCTGCTCTCTGCCTTTGCCATGCCCACCTCGCTGAGGAAGGCTTTGCAGCCACTGCCAGCTGAATCCTCCTCCCAGCTGCCTTGGTCACAGCCCAAGCCTGGGAACTCTGCTTACAGCCACCGGCCCGGCAGGAGGGGCTGGGAGATGCTGGAGCCCAATTCCAAATGGCCTTCCCAAGCTGCTTGCAAGTTTCATAGAGAACAACTGCTCCCAGCTCCCAGTCCTAAGCTGTGGGAAGCTTGGGGTACTGCAATGCCCAAGCAGAGCTGGTTTTGCTGACGTATGCTGGTAGGATTTGCTGAAGAAGACAGGGCAGCAATGGTGAATGAGCTGAGCAGCCTACTTAAAGGGACATCGGCCGGAAGGCAGAGAAGCTTTTTCTTACCAGGACTAAGAAGATCAAAGAAGAAATCTTCTCGAGGTTTGGCCTGCTCAAGGTAATCGAGGTTGATGGTAAAACTGCCTTGTTGCTTAGAAAAGTCAGGGCATGGGGAAAATTACACTATGCATACAGACCCCAGAGTTCAGGACAGGTAAAAAGAATAAATAAAGACCCTTACCAAATTAGCCTTTGGAATCTGGCACTAGAGACTGGGTACAGCTCCTTCCCCTAGCCCTGTTCTGTGTACGAAACACACCGTCTCAGCTTGGACTAACCCCCTATGAGATCCAATATCAGGGACTCCCCTCTTAGTTTCCTAAGGCCCCTCATGACCTATTTGCTCACAAACCTCAGCTGCAGGCGCGGTTGAAGGCTCGCCAGATCTCCGAGCCCAGGCATAGAGACCCCTGGCCACCCTGACACCTGGAAATCTCGCATTCATTCCAGAATTGACACCTGAGGTATATCCGGAGGGACATGAGGAAAGCTACAGCACCCCACAGCCAGAACAGCAGCTGCCTGCTCATACCTGCAATCTATGCCTCCTCAATCCCTTGCTTTGATACCCCTGCCCTTACCCCTAATTTCTGTCAACTAGTGGCAGAGCTAGCCTCCTGGGATATCTGAGATTCATATCCCCCACAGCTGCCCCTGGAGGCTGGCAGACTTACCCCTGGAGAAAATATTTGGGCACAGGGGTCCAGAACATAGATACTTCCTGAAAACAATGCTCCATGTGGAGCACAGGGACCTGTGACATCTCCCCCACTTGTCTCCCAGGGGCGAGCAGCGGGACTGTCTCCATGGGTGTCGGGAAGGACTTGGGGCATGAGATAGTATTTAAAACCAAGTACTATCTGACCAGAGCCTGCTGCTGCCGGCCAGACTAGACCCTCCCTAAAGGGGCCCTAGCTATTCCTGCTGCTGTCCGCTGGACTAAGCTATTCTCCCTGCTTCTTTGCTGGCACCTCCCACCACCAGCCCGGGCACCCGGAAATCTCACACCCGTTCCAGGTTGGCGATTCTATGTACGTTCGAAGACACTAGTCTCAGAATCTTGGACTTCGCTGGAAGGGTCCCTACACCTACTGCCCTCAAAGTGGACGGTATTACAGCCTGCCTGCCTCTCACATCAAGCCTGCACCTCCACAGAACGACCCAGGACTACTTAACCTGGACCCTGATTAACTTTGAGACTGGGCCACCCTTAAGGCTAGCCACTGCAGTTCATCCCCTGGATGCCTGGTTCCCCCGGCTAACTTTTGACCTGTGAGTTTTAGCAATTACTCTTGGGAGGATACTGAGCAAACCCCAGAAACTTTTATCCTGTATACAAATATTCTGAATGATATATTTGTCTGGGGGGAAAAAGCAAACTCTGCAGTATGTGGGAGGGGGGCTAAAATACTTTATTATGCTGCCTGGGGATGTAAAACCAATGTCAATGTCTCCTGGTTGAGGGTTAACAAAAAGGACTTAGTCTCTTTTACCCATACCACACCAGAAAAAACAATCACTTTCACTGAGAAAAAAAAAAGAGCTAACCAGTTAATAGGCAATAATTGGGGTTTATAGTTGTATGATCCAGAAAAAAAAGACATAGGGATTCTGTTTACCCTATGAGTTATTGTAACACCTCCAATGACCATAGTACTAGGGCCCAACCTGGTATTGCCTGACCAGGGCCAGCTAGCCCCTGCCGAAGTAGCCCCCCTTGCCAGGGCCTTAGGCCCCACTCCTAATGCTAAGAACCCTTCTGCAACCCTTGCTCCACTGCTGGCAAGCTCTAATACAGGCCAGCGACTGTATAATCTGATAGTGAGAGCCTTTTCTTTGCTAAATAGTACTGACCCCAGCTTGACACAATCTTGCTGGCTATGCTTATAAGCAGGACCTCCCTATTATGAGGGAATAGCCTCATCTGGCAATTTCAACAATATCACCTCTCATACGTCCTATAATTGGGAACAAACCTAACTCTCCCAAGTCCCAGGACAACAGACCTGGTGCCTTCTATTGATCTATGATGGGCCTACAACACTGGTTTGTTAATCTCTGTGTATAGATCCAATTGGTCCTCCAAATTTACTAATATCTCAAGATTGAGATATTTGACCAAATAAGAGGAGGGAATGTAAGACTTTAAGACAATCCTGAAGCCATTTTTGACAATTCTGAATCCTCTCAGCCGCAGTGCCATAGTGCTTCCCCTCCTCCCCTGGGAACCAAGGACCTAACAGCTCACACGCACGTACTCAGTTCCTGAACAATTACCCATATACGTATGTTTTGATTCGGTCCCCTGGGAAACGGGGTCAAAATGACCTGTTACCTCATCTGATCTGGCAAGAGCTCCCCAGTCAATTATTGGTAATAGCCCTTTCAAATCAGCCAATCAGAATAGTCAAAGAACAACCCCCCTTGCTTCTGTGGCCCCTTTAAAAGTTGACTGTACCAGCTATTCAGGGTCCCTTGGCTTCCCGAATGCTGGGGGACCCTGTCATGACAGAATTAATAAAATCCTCATGTGTTTGCATCGGCTGTGGTGTGTGAGATGGTCTCTGGGGGCGACTCCTTCTCGGTGTTTGGACGCTAGAGTCTAACAGTAGCAGCCTGTGCTTGCAAGTTCCTCTTAGGTCACAGGAGATTTGAAGGTTTGGGGGTGGAGTGGGACTTGTAGCTTACAGGGTGCAATAGAGAGGGTGGTGGATTTGGAGCACACTACCTGTAGGAATCTTATCACCTGGCTGACTAGAGAAGCTGATGCAGGTGGGGAAGGGCCCAAGGTTTTGCGTGGAGCCAAGGGCCTGGAGAGTGGGTGCCTAGTGGGGTGTGTGCTCACACACCTGTTGTTCCACTGTTCCACTGTGTGTCCTCTCAGTCTGTGCTTTAGAGTTCTTCTGAGGTCTGCAAATGTGTTTTTAATCTGTTTAACAGCATGGCTAGGATTAAAGCTGCATCTTTTTTGGCTGGCTGCACTCCATTCCATAGATTGCTGAGAGTCTAGCTTCACTGAGGAGGTACTGAAGAGAGACGGGTTTATTATCACAACTCTGGAGTATCTAGGTCCATGAAGACACCAAGAAGCCTGCAGCTGACTGCTTATGAATACAGTTTAAATATTTCATGGTAGATCTTCCTTAAAGAACTATAAGGTTTCTGCCTTTAATGCTGAGTCAGGAACCCTCTCTTAAAGGAAACCTTCCTCTGCCTCTAGCAAACAGAGCCCACGTGATACAATGCGCTACCACCAAGAAATTATCCCATTTCTGCTTAACTACATTTTACCTCTGAGATTTTTTCTTTTGCTTTTTATATATCTCTTTTCTTCTGACTCTGTAGCTGACCAGGTGGCTGGGTAGCTTGCTCATGGACTCTTACTCTTCTTCATTTCTCATATTTTTGCAATTTTAGATATCTCTTCCTCTTTATTGTCTCTGCCCACAAGCCCTACATATTTCTTTCTCTTGTCTAGCCATTGGCTATTAAGGTCTATATTTGATTAATCAGGTGTTTTAGACAGGCACATTAACACAGCTTTATAGAGTTAAACAAATGAAAAAAATGAATGCAATACATCTTTGCATCATTAAACAAATATTCCACAGCATAAATGCATTTGACACATCTTAAAATCATATTCCATTACATGAATTAATTCATCACATACTCTAAGCAAGATCTGTGATTTATGTAAAATTTATAGGAACTGGGCTCTACCTACTAAAGATACATATGTCTTATTGTGACTTGAAAATCAGAATCTCGCCAGGCGATGGTGGTGCATGCATTTAATCCCAGCACTCGGGAGGCAGAGGCAGGTGGATCTCTGTCAGTTCAAGACCAGCCTGTTCTACAGAGCTAGTTCTAGGACAGGCTCCAAAGCCACAGAGAAACCCTGTCTCGAAACACCAAAAAAAAAAAAAAAAGAAGAAAAAAAAGAAAGAAAGAAAATCAGATTCTCCAGCTGGGCGGTAGTGGCACATGTCTTTAATTCCAACACTTGGGGGCAGAGGCAGGCAGATCTCTGTGAGTTCAAGGCCAGCCTGGTCTACAAAATCTAGTTCCAGGACAGGCAGCAAAGCAATACAGAGAAACTATGTCTTGAAAAAGGAAAAGGAAAAAAGAAAATCAGAGTCTCTTTCCCAGCCACCCCAAAAGAAACCCCAGGGCTGGATGAGTTCAGAGAGGAATTCTACCAGAACTTCAAAGAAGAGTTAATACCTATACTGCTCAAATTGACTTGGTAGAGTGAGGAATATATTGTGGGAGGGGACAGGAGCCCACAGCATTCAATCTGAGTATTCATGGAGACACAATATTGCCCACTTTGGTCTGAGGATTCAGTAGACATAAAAGATCTTTGACTCATTTACTTCTCTGATCTTTCAGAATTTATTCCAATATCTGACTCTGTCTTTTTATAATAAAAAACAATTAGATGTTGTACTAGAGTGATATGTAAAATAAATTTCATCAAACCATTTACTTTCAAAAATCCCACAAAAGTTTCTTAGGTATATTGATTTTTAGAGTCGACATCATTATTAACACTTACTTTTAGAGTGTTTTATTCCAATTTTATCCCTTCAGGTTTAGCTACTGAAGCATGCACACATACCTCTGAAAATCCATTAAGTATAGATGACACTAGATGAGACCTCCATTTAGAAAGTAATGGTGAATTTCATTCTGTATGTTAAATGTATTTATTTTATGTTATGTGCATCATGCTTTGCATTCATGGATGTCTGTGCGATAGTGTCATGTCCTCTAGAACTGGAACTATAGACAGTTGTGAGCTTCCATGTGGTTGCTGAGAACTGAGCCGAGTTCCTCTAGTAGAGCAGGCAGTGAGTGCTCTTAACCACAGTACCATCTCTCCATTGCCATCATTCAAGTACAATTCTAAATGTGGCTTTAGAACAGGAGACAGAGTTTACTTTCCCATGCTTTGGTGGTACAAGCTTTCATTTTCCTTGTAAGTGTCAATTTACTTGACTTTTCTATTTTAATAGACACATGAATGCAAAAATAAACTAATAGGTAAATCACTTTCCACTAACAAGTACCTCTCAACTTGATTAAAACAAATAACCAAATCTTGCGTAGATCTAATGCCTCATACTGTTTTATAGTTTTCTTTTGTCAGAAATAGCACTCAGTCCTTTGCTTCACTGTTTGACTTTTTTTTTACCTTATTATATTGGACCCTAGTGTCCAATCCCTGAGGAGGAGGAGGAGTTACCCCAAGAGACCATCTCTCATGACAGCTGATGTAAAAGCATGAAAATTTTATTAATTCCATCATGACAGGGTCTTCCAGCAGTCAGGAGGCCAGAAGACCCTGAATGTATGGAACAGGCTATTTTTAAAGGGGAAAACCATAGAAGGAAGGGTGTCTGGGGGTGTTCTTTAACTATTATGATTGGCTTATTCAAAAGGGCAAATAGCAATAATTGGCTGGAGAGTGGTTGCCAGATGAGGTGAGGTAAAGGGAAACTTCTGAGGGTCACTTTGCCCCTTCCCAGGGACAAAGTCAAAACATCAGTAACTGAGTCAACACCTAAGGGTTATCTTGCCCCTCCCTATACAGGGAGGTGGAAAGTTCCCAACCCCTCTCAGTATGTGCTTGTAACATCTCCTAAGGCTTAGCTGTTATGTTGGTTCCCAGGGGAGGTGGGGAAGTACTGAGAGTTGTCAGAAATGGCTTCAGAATTGTCTTAAACTTCTACAATTACAGTATAAAGAGTTATTGTCTTAAAATGTTTATAATGTGATACTAAACTTTTTGCTAAAATGTTTCTGATGTGTAGGTAGAATATAAATAGAAAAATTAGGAACTAAAAGTTTAAAAATTTAATTGACTGGAACTCACAGTATATTAGTCGGGGTTCTCTAGATTCATATAACTTATGGACTAAATCTCTCTCCGTTCATCTATCATATCTATCTTTCTGTCTGTCTGTCTGTCTGTCCATCCATCCATCCATCCATCCATCATCCAACCTTCCTTCCATCTATCTATCTATCTATCTATCTATCTATCTATCTATCTATCTATCTGTGTTCATATGGGGATTTTTTTTGGAAAAACTTTCAGAGTGCAGTCCAAAAATGGCTGTCAGTGAATGGAAGGTTCAAGAATCTAGCTCAGACCCACCAGACTGGGTGTCTCAGCGGTTTTGTGTATATGCTGGAATCCCAAAGTAGACTTCACTGACAATGAAGGAATACATGTGCTGACAAGGTGAGGAAATGCAGCGATGTCAGAGTCCACAGGACTGTACAGGGCATGCACATGTGACCGAGCACTAGGCAGATCCACAGGAAGTGTATACATCCACCCAAACATGGAGCAACCCATTTTTCTGTGCTGTGGGAATACTTCTCTTTTGGAAAAGTCACTGTCGTACCTGTGTTAATTTGTGGAGCCATGATTCTTCCCTTTGAAATGGGATTTGTTCCCAAAACACCTCAGCAGTGTGAGTTCTCTGGGCAATGGTGTGAACTTGCCTCCCCACAACAGTGGGATTTAGAGTGATAACATTCATTCCTTTTTCCAACAGTCAAATTGACATTTGTCAGTCCCACAAATTTACCCTCTAACAGACCACATAGAAATTTCTATAGAAGGCAGGCCTTGAGCAGTAAGACAGCATGCCCCACCTTTGCTAAAAAACAAATCTGGGCATTCCCAAAACTGGTTATCACAAAGAGATTAGATAAGGAGAATGGGTGGATTCAGGATTCAGGCTTGTTTATTAACCTTATCTAATGGTTTGGAATATTGGCACTTCCCCTTGAATGCTGGATCTTTCCTAGGTCAGGTCACGTGTTAAGGAGTACTGCTGTGTCAGGTTCTACCTGCCTGTTTTTGTCATTCTGATATGCCTATTATCATTATTCTTGCTTGGGGAATATTCCAACTATGTCTGTAAAGACTAGAAGCCTTGTGGAGATCAACCTTTACTCTTACACTTCTTCTCTTCACTACTTCTACTTCTTCCCCTTACTCTTTCTTCTCCTTTTCCTTCCTCTCAGTCCCTTCCCCTTCTCCTTCTTTTCTTTTCTTTACCATTCTTCAGTTCATTTCTTTACCCTTGCATGAAAACTAAAGAAGATGCAGTGGTAATGTACTTCAGTTTTACTTTTACACTCAGATCCTTGCCTGTTGTACACATCCAATTCTAAGCACTCTGGGGTTACTGAGGCTGGCACTCAAGGCTCCCTGGTAGAGAGAAATAATACCCCATCTTTCTTCTTCCACTGTCCTTCCAGCAGAAGGTGGGACACAAATTGAAGGTGTGCCTTCTAGCTTCAAGATCTGGATCAAAGTTGAGTGTCATCCCTTCTTACTATTTGGATCATTGGCCTGTTGTCCTCTTCCCTTAGGGTACAGATCACAACTGTGCCCTCCAGTTTTGAATTGTAGTTCATTTCTGATATAATAAAGTTGAAAACCAAGAACAATTTTCATAATCAATCCATTGTCAACATGACATACAATCATATCACCTTATTAATTTTCAAATGAAAATCAAAAACCGGGTTGTAATTATGACTAAACATAACATAATTATGTCAAATAAAAATGGTTATATATTTAGAATAGTGGCAATGTCTCTTGGAGAATATCTTTCTAGTATCTCAAACTTCTGATAACCACAAATATTCTCTTAATTGATGTTGAAACATATGATAAGGAAATTTAAAGGACAGAAATAACTTTACAAATGCATTATCAACAAAATACAACAGAAACACTCATATCAGTTAAAGTTCTCATTGCTGGAATAGTCACGTGACTTTAGATGTATTTAGAACTGCCAGACTCTGCTGCCCATTCTGTATTTCTCCCAACCTCTGCAAGCACTTCACAAGGTCTTGGGTCTTTTCCTAGAAAAGTGACCCACGCCTTCATTCCTGATGAATATGTGACCTTTGTCATACTTATTAGATTACACTGTTTTTGTTTCTCATTTATCTTAATGACAAGTCCTGGTATCACAAGGAGATGCCCTAAAAGATCTCCTGCATTCTGGACATATTATCCTTCTTATCTCTATTGTGAAGAGACAATCCAATTTCCCCATGATATCCTGAAAATATCACCCTGCCTAAAGTTGTTATTCTTTCTTTATTCTGTTGGTTTAAGAGCATTTGAACCCCAAATGTCCTCTTCACAGAGGAAGTTTCCCAGTGTAGTCAACCTGCCAGCAAGTTGGTGACTGGTCACTCTAGTAATGGTGTCATATATGGGGCTAAGTTTTGGTGTCTGCTGATGTGTGATATGGCAACTCAACAAAAGCTGTAGCCAAGTCAGCCATGATGAGTGCAAGTCCATGTTGTTGAGCCCATGCCTATCTCCCATTTTGTCAATATGGCCACTTTGGTCATGGGCCCATTGGACACTGACATGACTATCTGGAAAAAGAGGCTGACTGTACACGGAAGAGTCATCCTGTCTACTTGAATATGGAACTCCTCCTCAGCTGCATTCACCTTTTGATCAGCATTTACATGGAATACATGGATCTTTATCCCCCTTTCCCATTTACAGAGATTATTCACACCTCCTTTTTCAGATGTCTTCTCTCACCAATTTTCTAATCATGCTCTTTACTAATCCCTCAGCATCCAGTCAAACCACTGGATAAAGTTTATCAATCAGTGCATTGCTAGTTTTCGCTTAGACCATCTCTCCTTCCAAATAAACCACATTGATATGTGTTTTGTTTAATTTTCTGCCCACTGTAAACATTTCCTTTCACAAGCATCTTTCATGGTTGTCCCAGCCATTGATTGTAATCCTGCAGCTGCCTAATTCTGGGTGGTTTGTGCATGATGTATTGAACCATCAGCCAGGGCCTAGTCATCTCTTCCTCATTCAACCAATCACAGGGAATAGACTATAGGTGTATGCTTGAAAGCAGTAGGCATAGTAACAGGAGTACAAACTATTGGAAGTTGGCCATTTCTTCATGTATCTTCCTTGTGCCTTCAGGACCTACGTGGTCCTGATCTCTAATATCTAATATCTAATATCTCTAATATCTTCCATTTGATAAGAGTTTGCAGCTGTAAATGTTCTACTTTATAACTTGATAGATCCAGAAATACCCAGCTCATGATGGGCATTTCACATCACCTGGTAAGGTGGTGAATGTAATGATTAAAGCCACATATGGTTGGTACTTCTAGGTTCTAGTGGTCATGCAGGGGCAGACAAGCCCTCAGTCACCTGAGGATGTTAAAGGCGCTCTCCTGCATGATCCACGTGTGACTCAGCTAAACCCTTGCCCGCTTCCATGAGCCCCATCATCTGCATATGATGGAGCCATGTCAACCCCTGTGTGCATACACCAGGCAGCTTTTAAAAGCTGGATGAGCCATCCTCCTCCATGTCTCTGAACACTGACTTCCCAGGCCTCTGCATGCCCCCTCTAATAAACTCCTAAGAGTGTTTGTTGTGTTTTCTGTGTTTCCTTCTTGGTAAGAAAAAATCCTAAGATTGCGCAGCTTTGCTAGCACAAAGAAGTCCAATTAGGTGAAATGAAACCAAATCAAAATATCCATCATTTTATTAAGTACAGCGCCCTCTAGTGGTTGATCCCATGTTGGGAATCAGGATGGGGGAGCCCATGCAAACTGGGAACCAAGTGTTTCTCTTCTAGGATCCCACCTAAATATGCTGTGGGAGAGGTCCTGACTCCTCCCTGGGGAGTCAGGACCTGGCATGCTGTGATTTGGAGTCCAGGATAATGCAACTCCCAGGCCAGGGGGTACTGGGATGAATGCCAGGGGCTGGAGGCTAAGCTCCAGACTTAACACTTCTCACTTGTGCCAAGTAATTTCATTGACCCACTGTCAAATGTTCGGTTTTTCCCAGTGAATTGAATTAATAGTATGTGCTTGCATATTTGAGTGTATTTATTTTTGTAAATGCTTTTATGGGCAGCAGTGGCAGATATTTGGAATGAGTTTAAGAGATAATATTGTTTCAAATCTCCACAGCTCCTTTTTTGGATGTTATTCAGGTTTCTTGTTTTCCTGGGTTGTTCGAATTTTTTTGTTTGTAGACTATGTAGCAGCTGTGGCCTTCTGCCTAGTCTGTCTGTACAGAGCAAATGCAGCTTTCACTGAGATTAATATAGATCATCATAACTGCTCCTCCAGAAGCACTGTACAGAGGGCTGTTAGGTGACTTTTCCTTGAAGTTTTCTGGTTTTGTGTTCTCTACCTTTTGTGTTTGTAAAAGTTATGGTGTTGGTAAAGTTATCTTTTAGAATAAGCATCAAGATTGATAGGTGAGGCCTGGAGAGATGGCTCAGTGGTTAAGAGCATTGCCTGCTCTTCCAAAGTTCCTGAGTTCAATTCCCAGCATCCACATGGTGGCTCACAACCATCTATAATGAGGTCTGGTGCCCTCTTCTGGCCTGTAGGCATACATGCACACAGAATATTGTGTACATAATAAATAAATAAATAAATAAATAAATATTTTTAAAAAATTGATAGTCGACTTTCCACAGTGTGGAAATTCAATTTCCACTTGAATTTCAACCTTATGGTACAGTATGAACCAGCCAGAGGCATTTCTTTCCATCATTTGTCTAATGTTCATTTGTTCCTACATGATTTTGAGGTAAGAATGTCCCTAAATATCTCTGCTTTTACATTGTGATTGTGGTTAGAAGTGGATTTGTTAACTGAGCATGCTTAAGGAAAAGGACAACATTGGTTGTTCATGTTCAGACTCCCTATGTAAAATCTCCATGTTTTATTTGTTGAGGAAAAACACTGTTATGCAAACAATTCCCATGCTCTTTGTGCCTCCTGCTGGCAAGATTTTTTTTATCATTTCTTCTGTCTTGGCTGTTGAAATGGCTGTTTTTGGTTGTCAAAACTGACTACCTCTAGGATCATCTGATACACAAAGAATTGATTATATCTGAGAGAGATTTTACTTTAAGGTTTTTGAAATGAGAAAACCCTCCATTAATCTGTATAATTTGAGATGATAGGACCCACCTTAAGCTTCTTGGTGTTTGTGCACACGTAAGCAGTGAGCCATCTCTCCCACCCATGTCTGTGAACAGTTTTAAGACCATCACTCCTGATTTTCTACATTTGAGACCAGTCTGTACTACAGAATGAGTTCTACAAATACACAGAAAAATCCTGTCTTGAAGTCACAAATAAAAAACCAAACCAAAACAAACAAACCAACAAAAAATCAAAAAACTGAATCAAACAAAGACTATGACCCAACTTTAATCAGCATCTTACATTCTGGCAGCAGCAGTCACGTATAAAGTATTTTGAAGAAGAAAAATCTTTTTTTGGCTTCTGTGCTCTGGCACTGGCTACCAAATTCATCCCTTTACTAGCATTAGTCATTGTAATTTTGGTTAATACTTAAAACCAGCCTAGTCACTGATCCTTGTAGGCAGAACAACTACTGGATTCTTCTCTTGATCTTAGACAAAAGGCTGAGAAGCAAGCTATCAGATTCTTCAGTTGCAATTGGTATGTTACGTGGACCATAGCTTGTGAGACATTCTAATAAGCCTACTTTTTACATCCATGGTGAAAATCATTCTACCTGTCCTGGTCATGTAGAGAATCTTAAATACTGCAGCTGTATATTTTATTCACCTGACTATAGAGGAAGAAGTGCTGGCTAACTATAGTGCTCATGAAGACATTCTTTCTAGCTCCATTAATCTCTACATATTCAAATTTCCATGAAATCTACCCGTTTTCATTATTATTCATTTGCCTGGAGTTTGCTTCGAATTTCAGGAATGAAGCACATAAAAAATGGAGTCATCATCCAGCTTTCCGATGGGGGAAAGACCGATCATCTTGATTGAGATCTGGTTCCTGCTTTTCTCTTTCCTGTTGTGTAAAATCCCTGTGAAAACCATGTAAAAAGTACTTTCAGTTCATCTGACCTCAGCATAAAGCCACAGAACAAATATTTCATTTTGTAACTTTAAAACTCTCTTTACTTGTTAGTATTCTAGGCATCCTTACATCTGTGGGACAGGAAATTGCTCTACCGGTCTAGCACAGTGCACTGTACAAGTCACACAGTGTGCTGGAAAAAAAGGGAAGTTCCTAGGAGTGCAAGAAGATGACATTGATTGCTTTAGTAGCCAGGGGCCAGTGCTATTAAAATGCATATGTTCTCAGATCTGGAGAAGTTCTCTATTGGGGTGAATGGACTGGACAGGAGCCAGTATTCTGTCTCTTTAAGCACACTGTACCCCCTATGGGTGGTGCTCTAGTGACTCAGGACTCACTAGCCAATCAGCACTCCAGGTGACCTGCCATTCAGAAGCAGTGCAGGTCTCTTCCTGGCAGCCGCCTTCAGTCTTGGCTTTGCAGAGGAGCTGGCGCCAGTGGATTCCTGTTCTCGGGTGCAGTTGCTCTTGCAAGGAGACGATGAGCTGAGAACTTTGGCAAAATGGAGAAGCACAACGTGGTGAGTGAGGGAATGCTGTCTCCTGATGGGGAGGAGCAGAGGGCGAGGTGCGGAAAACACGATGTTGTTACCTCCATGGGTCTGGGTGGGAACCCGCCGCCATATTCCCTGTATTGTGAAGTCCCTCATGGTCCCTGCTAACTCCTGGACCTAGGGGCAGTCCTCTGGATAACTTTGCTCTGTGGCTTCATCTGCTTAGAGTATTGGGAGCAGGAAGCTGCGTGTACAAACACCTTCCTAGTCAACTTCAACAGGTTTCCTGCATTCATGGAAACAATTTGCCTAACTCAGAGAAGCCTCGTTTCTCCAGGATCTTCTCGATATCGAGCACTTTGCATTTAAGCTTTAAATATAATCTGAATTTATATTTAAATTTGTGGACGTTATCAAAGGCATCTCACATGTCGTGTAGCTCTCCACTACTGTGTCATAATGTAGAAGAGTAGAATTGGTGATACAACAGATTGACCAATGCTTAAAAAATAATTAAGTCTCACAAAGTAGAATTTATCAGAGGGAGAACTGCATCTAAAACACCCAAACTGTGAGTCTATGCTAATGAGGGCTGGTATAGATTAGAATGCCCAGGTACACATTGTTTATCAGGATTGTCCAGATATTTGACTCCAAACCATTTCAAAGAAGCCACCACTGAGTTAAAAATAAAAAGTCACTGCTGGGTGGTTGTGGTGCACACCTTTAATTCCAATACTCTTGAGGCAGAGGCCGGTTGATTTCTGTGAGTTCAAGGCCAGCCTGATCTATACGAGCTAGTTCCAGAACAGGCTCCAAAGCCACAGATTAACCCTGTCTTGAAAAACCAAAAAAAAATAAAAAATAAAAAAAATCACTAGACCCATCCAAATATCAAAGAATAGACCTGTTAACAAGCTGCTCAAGGAGACATTACAGGTCACAACCAACCTTAAGACCTGGCATGCCATAAAGTTCCAGTTTTCTTTTTGAGAGAGGCATAGTTCTGTCAGAAGAGCAATATTACCGGTTACATATATTTGAAATGTAAAACACTGTCGTGTGAATGACTCGCCTGATCAATCAAGGCTTTCTTTTAGGACCTCAGGCAGGGAAGAGGGACATTCTTGCAGACCTAGTAACAGCCTGGGACATAAGCCTGTGAGTTTCCCTAAGGATCTGATGTATTGATACTAAAACAGAGCTCTTTCTCTAAAACCAGGACTGTGCATTGGAGAGCCCATAATGGTCTGGTGCCCAGGCCTTTGTGGAGGGGTTGATTCAGTTCTTGACAACTCAACCTTTCCCACCATATGGAGCTATGGTTCTCAGTACCAAGGCCATTCTGGACGTAGCAAAGATTTCAAAATACCCTGTATACCCTTTGTGTAGAATTGTTGGACTAGCCTCTCCCTAAATTTGTCTCATTGCATCATAGTTTCTGCTGACTTCATGTAATTCTTTCATTTCCCCCTAGGAAGTAACAGACCAGGCTGGCTTTGAACTCACAGAGAGGCACAGGGTTCTTCTCCCTGTGTCTTGGGTTTAAAGGTATAAACCACCACCACCTGGCAAGATGCTATTTTTCTTTTCTCTTTTTTTTTTTTTTTTTGGTTTTTCAAATTTCCCTGTAGCTTTTAAGCCAGTCCTGGAACAAGCTTTTATAGGCTAGGCTGGCCTTGAACTCACAGAGATCTGCTGGGGGGATTAAAGGCACGTCCCACCATTGCTCAGCTAAGAGGCTATTTTTCTTAAGAAGCTTACTAGGATGCACATACCTTCCACAACACCTCTCCACCCTATCTTTTTTATCTTTGACTTGTCCAGTCCAGTCTTTCTCTTCCCTTCTGATCTTCACCTTAGAACCCTGTCAGTGAAGAATGACCTGCTGTAAAAGGTCACGGGCATACTTAAAAAAATATCTTGAGAATATTTTTGCCAATATATTTAGACTGGCAAGTTGCCTGTTTCTATTTCAATTGTTCAGAGTATAATCCGGACCATTATCCTAAGGGATACTTATGACTAACAGCATATAATGAATGCAAAAATCTATCTAACCTCGGTCCCTTGAGCATTGGATAGAGATCAATGCATAACATCATTAAACATACTTTTCTTTATTAATCTCCTAAGTGTGTGATGTGATTTCTCAGAGGGAAGGCATATTAATTCTAGAAGAGCTGCATTTCTGTCCTGATAGAAATATTGCTTCTGATACAACTTTTGTTATGTTGACTCAGGTGGCCTTGGTCCCTGTTTGTTGCTTTCCTAGGCATCCCTGAGTGTCCTCTATATTACACCCTCAAAGTTCTTAAGTGACTGTATCATTTCACAGTATTAAAATTATGTATTTGCTGGGCAGTGATGATGCATGCCTTTAATCCAAGCACTCAGGAGGCAGATGCATGCAGATCTCTGTGAGTTTGAAGCCAGGCTGGTCTACAAGAGCCAGTTCCAGGACAGTCACCAAAGCTACAGAGATACCTTGTCTCAAAAAAAAAACAATAAAATAAAATACAATAATACATTTGAGGCATGTAGTTGACTGCCCAATGCAGTCCCAGGAAAAGGATTTGCATATGGAGCATTTCTTCTGTCCTCAGACCACAATAGGAAGAATAGATTATTGTGTGCACTGCAGGGGGCACAGCATAGGCAATCAGCTGTTGCAGCCACCACTATGAAAAAGGGCCTGACTGTGGTAGCAGGAGTGGTTTGTAATTGCCCAGCATGTGTAAATTAATGTCATGTGAATGAACACAGAGCAGATTGTGTGGGTGTCCAGATTAGGAAGGTTATCTTGAGTGAAGGAACATTGAATTTGCAATTAGACAACTATCCTCTGCAGATATGATCGATTTTTTTATTGGTATTTATTGAGCTCTACAATTTTCTTTGCTTCACTCCCTGCCTCTCCACTCCCCTATTCAACCCTCTCCCATGGTCTGCATGCACCCAGATTACTCAGGATATCTTGTCTTTTTATACTTTATACTTCCCATGTAGATTAGAGCTCTGTAAGTCTCTCTTAGCATCCTCATTTTTGGCTAAGATCTGGGACCTGTGGTCTGTAGGCTGGCTTTCTTTGCTTTGTGCTTTAAAACCACTTATGAGTGAGTACATGAGATAATTGTCTTTTTGGGTTTGGGTTACCTCATTCAAAATAATGTTTGCAAGTTCTATCAATTTCCCTGCAAAATTCAAGATGTCATTATTTTTTCTGCTGTGTAGCACTCCGTGGTGTAAATGTACCACATTTTTCTTATCCATTCTTCAGTTGAGCAGCATTTAGGTTGTTTCCAGGTTGTGGCTAGGACAAACAAAGCTGCTATGAACATAGTTGAGCACATGTCCTTGTGGCACGATTGAGCATCCTTTGGATATATACCCCAAAATGGTATTACTGGGTCTTGAGAAAGGTAGTTTCCTAATTTTCTGAGAAATTGCCACACTGACATGTAAAGGGGCTGTATCAGCTTGCATTCATACCAGCAATGCAGAAATGTTCCCTTTTCCCCACAACCTCTCCAGCATGAGTTGTCATCAGTATTTTTGATCTTGGCCATATATTCAGGTGTCAGTTATAATCTCAGAGTTGTTTTGATTTGCATTTCTCTGATGACTAAGGATATTGAATATTTCCTTATGTGTCTTTCAGCCATTTTAGATTCCTCTGTTGAGTTCTCTGTTTAGGTCTTTACTCCATTTTTATTGAATGATGTGTTCTTTTGATGTCCAATTTTTTGAGTTCCTTGTATATTTTAAAGATTAGACCTCTGTCTGATGTGGGGTTAGTGATGATCTTTTCCTATTCTGTAGGCTGTCATTTTGTCTTGTTGACCATGTCCTTTGCTTTACAGAAGCTTTTCAGTTTCAAGAGGTCCCATTTAATTGTTTCTCTCAGTGTCTGTTCTGCTGGGGTTATATTTAGGAAGTGGTTGCCTGTGCCAATGCCTTCAAGTGTACTTCCCACTTTCTCTTCTATAAGTTTCAGTATGGCTGGCTTCATGTTGAGTTCTTTGATCCATTTGGACTTGAGTTTTGTGCATGGTGATAGATATGGGTCTATTTTCATTTTTCTACATGTTGATATCCAGTTATGCCAGCACCACTTGTTAAATATGCTTTCTTTTTTTTCCATTTGATATTTTTTTGGTTCCCTGTCAAAAATCAGGTGTTCGAAGATGTGTGGATTGATATCCGTGTCTTCTATTCAATTCCATTGTTCCTCCTGTTTGTTCTTACGCCAATACCAGGCTGTTTTCAGTATTGTAGCTCTATAGAAATGATTGAAGTCAGGGATTGTGATGCTTCCAGAAGTTCTTTTATTGTATAGGATTGTTTTGGCTTTCCTGTTTTTTTTGTTTTTTTTTTATATGAATTTGAATACCATTCTTTTGAAGTCTTTGAAGAATTTTTCTGGGATTTTGATGAGCATTGTATTCAATCTGTAATTTGGTAAGAAATTCAATTTGGTTAGAAATATGATCAATCTTGCTTGACAGAGTTATGTCGACTTGGAGATTTGAGAAACAGGCCATTTCCTAACTCTATGTGTCAGGTTACAGATCTCAGAAGTCAACATATGTATATTGGCACCATCAACCTATCTCTTGTTAATGACATCCCCTCTCCGCGGGAAGGGCGTACTCTTTTTTAAAGTCAATATAGAAAATTTTATTTAATCTTAAAAGTGCACCTTTTTTTGGTCTTTTGAGAAAGGTTTTCCTTGTAGTTTTGGAGTATGTCCTAGCTCTAGCTCTTGTAGACCAGGTTGGCCTCAAACTAACAATGATCTGCCTGCTTCTGCCTCCTGAGTGCTGGGATTAGAGGCCTGAGTCACACTGCCCATTTAAAAGTGCATTATTATCATCACTTTAAAAATCACTTTTTTGTATCAGTTTCAAATACTTTCTTTTTTCTTTTTTTCTTTTTTCTTTTTTTTTTTTTTTTTTTTTGATTTTCGAGACAGGGTTTCTCCGTAACTTTTTTTTTTTATTGGTAAAAGGAGAATAAAAAAAAACAAATTTCCACAGCCTCCCATTTCCCTCCCCCTCCTCCCACTCTTCTCCCCCTCCTCCCATCCCTCTCCCCTTCCCCCCACTCCTCTCCCCCTCCCTCTCCAGTCCAAAGAGCAGTCAGGGTTCCCTGCCCTGTGGTAAGTCCTAGGTCCTCCCTCCCCTCCGTCCATATCTAGGAAGGTGAACATCCAAACTGGCTAGGCTCCCACCAAGCCAGTACATTGCATAGGTTCAAAACCGTGTGCCATTGTCCTTGGCGTCTCATCAGCCCTCATTGTTCGCCATGTTCAGAGAGTCCAGTTTTATCCCATGCTTTTTCGGTCACAGTCCAGCTGGCCTTGGTGAGCTCCCAGTAGATCAGCTCCACTGTCTCAGTGGGTGGGTGCACCCCTCGTGGTCCCGACTTCTTTGCTCATGTTCTCCCTCCTTCTGCTCCTGATTGGGACCTTGGGAGCTCAGTCCAGTGCTCCAGTTTGGGTCCTTGTCTCTATCTCCATCCATCACCAGATGAAGGTTCTTCTTACTTAGCTTCATTAGGTTCACCTATTGTAGACTCCGTGACCCCTATTTATGGCTAGAAACCATTTATGAGTGAGTACATCCCATGTTCATCTTTTTGGGTCTGGGATACCTCACTCAGGATAGTGTTTTCTATTTCCATCCATTTGCATGCAAAATTCGAGAAGTTATTGTTTTTTACTGCAGCGTAGTACTCTAGTGTGTATATATTCCATACTTTCTTCATCAGTCAGTGTTTCGGTTTCTCAGGAAATTCGGGATCTCCGTAACTTTTGGTTCCTGTCCTGGTACTAGCTCTTGTAGACCAGGCTAGCCTTAGACTCACAGACATCCGCCTGCCTCTGCCTCCTGAATGCTGGGATTAAAGGCCACCACCACTGGTTCAAATACTTTCTTTAAGTGTATTGCTGCTCTTATCTCTATTGTTTTCTGTTATCCAATGTTTCTTTCTTTCTTTTTTAAATATTTATTTATTATGTATACAATATTCTGTCTGTGTGTATGTCTGCAGGCCTTATTACAGATGGTTGTGAGACACCATGTGGTTGCTGGGAATTGAACTCAGGACCTTTGGAAGAGAAGGCAATGCTCCTAACCACTGAGCCATCTCTCCAACACCTATACAATGTTTCTAAGTAATTAATAGTTTCATTTCATTCCTTTCAAGTTAAGTTGATTTCTATGTAGATCAATGTCTCCTATACTTTAGGCCTGCCTCATGCTGTGTAATTGAGAATTATTTTGCCGGGCTGTAGTGGCGCAAACCTTTAATCCCAGCCCTCGGGAGGCAGAGGCAGGTGGATCTCTGGTACTTTGAGGCCAGCCTGGTCTACAAGAGCTAGTTCCAGGACAGTCACCAAATCTACAGAAAAACCCTGTCTCGAAAAAAAAAATTGAGAATTATTTTGAACACCTAATTCTGCCTCTGCTGCCCAGTTCTGGGACGACAGTCCTGCAACTCCTTCCAGGTTTGTCCTTCACTAGTCAGTTAGAAAGAAAAATAGAGCAGTTAATGAGTGTCTGTTGAACTTTCTGACTTTTACTGTGTACTTAGAAATGAAGAGGGATTGGTATAATAATTGAACTCATTGACCAACTTTGAAGCTGTTGGAGACACAGTACAGGAACTGAGAGGTTCCCCTGAGGGTAAGAGCTTTCCTCCTTCAACGGAGATTACTTATGTGGAATCAGTTAGTCAGTTGTGATGCTGTATTATTATCCTGATTGACCATTGTTTGCAGTCCACAGACAATGGCAATCTGGGTATGGACTGACCTTATCTTGAAACCTAATGTGTGATATTTCAGTAGTTTCTCCAAAATAGATGATCTGGGTAAAATGTTGTGTCCCTGCTTAACAGGACCATTACTTTTCTGGAATAAGATCTTCATCTTTAGGGAAAATACATGAGAAATATATATTGTGCTCTAATACAAATCCCTAGTCTCTGGAGCACAGGGTCATAAAGTCTGTTTCAACTTTTCAAAATAATTTTTGAAATTAAAAGCACAACATATTCACATTGTCTTTGCTCCCTCCAAGCCATAACATGATCCTGATTGTTTTCTAATTCATGGTCTGTTTTTGTCTAACAACAGTTATAAAATAAACACAGTTACACAGGAACAGTGATTACTTTATGAATGTGACCTGTGTTTGTCTGCAGGATTTGCCATCTCTGAGGCAGTGGGATGGCTGCACTGGAAAGTGAGTGTACAATGGAATGTGCACAGAAAGGACCCTGTGCTTTGGATGAGAAACAGGATGTGGTGTAGGAGAGTAGAATAAGGTGTACTAAATACAGTCTTTCTAAACTAGGTCCCTGTCTGCTGGGCTGGGAGGGCAGAACTGGAACAACTGTTCTGTCTGAGTCATTTGATCTCTGATAGAGGAGCTGCTCATATTATGAGGCCCAGCTGGGTGGCCCTAGCCTGTGAGGAATTCTTGTAAGGGTTAGAAATCAGGAGTACTAGTGGCAGACAGTTTGTGGGTTCTTTCCATGATTCTCTTCTGCCTCTGCTGTAAGGAGTAGTAAGGAAGATCACAAGCTATACCGTGGTGAGTGTTGGGTGTTCAGATCTGTTGAACTGTCATTTCTGTTATGACTTGGACTGATCATGACAAGACTGTAGTTATGTTGGTCCATGTGGTTCATGTTGGCAGTGGCCCTTATCCTCTGAGCCTCCCTGTATATGAATTTGTTGGGGCAGGGGAGACTCTGGAAATTCAGGATATGATGCTGATTGTCTAGAGTACACACATGGACACTGCTCTTGGTGTGCAGTGGGAAGAGAGATTAGAAAACTGAAGATCTAGATTCCAGAAGTTGTCAGTGTTGCATTCCAATTTCAGATTTGTGTTATAAAGATTACAAATAGTTTAGGAACTAGTAGGAAATGATGATATTGATCTTCTAGCGATGCATGATTAGAATGCTTTTAATGTAATCCTGCCATTAGCTGCAAACATGTGATCCAGTGAAGCTTGTTCCAGGGAACAAAGGAGTTTCTGATCTGCAGACATTTCTCAGGAGTACCTTGTGTTGGGCAGGTAGATAGAGCATAATTCACATCTTGGACCATAATCCATGTAGGAGAAAATAAATTTTAAATCATATTTCTTTCTTTTCATAAACAAGTTTATTCATGACACAGTTTTTTAACCCCCCCCCCTTTTTTTTTGGTTTTTCGAGACAGGGTTTCTCTGGTTTTGGAGCCTGTACTGGAACTAGCTCTTGTAGACCAGGCTGGTCTAAACTCACAGAGATCCACCTGCCTCTGCCTCCCAAGTGCTGGGATTAAAGGCGTGTGCCACCACCACCCAGCCTAAACCTCATTCCTTTTTAATGAGTTTAAAAAAATAAACAAAATTCAGCTTCCTCCTCCTTGAACAACAACAACAACAACAACAACAAAAATACACTGCAAAACTTCCCAAAACAAAGTAGTGTATTTCTCCAAGGGAAAGTGTAATTCACACTGAATCCCCTGGAGTGAGTTCTTTCTGCTACAAAAACCTGCAAAGAAAGACACTCAAGACAGAAAAAGAAACAAAAAAGCAAACAATAGTTCACCAGAAAATCTTGAGGAGCAGGAGCCCCTAGGAAAGAAAGGCAGACTTTGACTAGACCTGAAAGGACAGGAGAAGGCAGGCAGGGTCTGCGAAAGGCAGGGTGAAAATGAGGGAAGGAAACAAGCTGAACAGATTGGTGCCCTTCCAGAGCTCTGGTTTAAAAAATGCCCTCCAACCACCCATGCCCACCTACCCTTGAGCAGGCCCAAAGAGAATGAGGTGGATCAGGCAAACAGGGAGCAGGTTGCACATTTAAGAAGTGTCTATATTGAATATCCAGAGGGAACATGTCACCACTGCCCCAGTCCCTGGGCCTGGCCTACTACACAGAGTAGGTCCCTCCTCAGTTAGTTATGGGATTCTCCCCCTTCGACAGTATATCTTTTTTTAAAAATATTTTTCCATCTTCTGTCTTTCTTTTCTTTTAACATTTTTTTATCCCAGAATCAAGACTGTGAGCTGGTGTAATTGGCAGTTCATGCACGGTATTGGGCATATTGGAAACCCATCTGTTGTGCTGATGGGAATCACCTTAATCTGTCTCCCTCTAAATGGGGAATCATCTAAAGATAGGGAATTCCTCGCTGACTCTTTGTCTAAGAATTCTACATAGGGAAACCCTTTGGCAAGACCACTGAATTTGTCACAGACTGTAGTAACATGTTTGGCTGAACCACATCCATGAAAGTGAGCTTCCAGCTCTTCTGCTGTTGCACCATGGTCCACATTGCCAACATAGATGGAACTGGCATCAGCCTCCATCTTTTCCTCAAGAGATGAGATCACTGAGCCAGCATTACTTGGGGTTTTATTCTTATTCATCTTCTTCTCTACCTCATTTTGTAGCTCCTTTAACTTCTCATCCTCTTCCTCTATCTCCCTGACTCCCTGAACCTTTGATCACATCTACGTCTGGACCCTCAATTATGCTATTCCTGGGGTTCACCTTAAGTAGTACTGGCTCTTCTTCCTGCTTCTGGCTGCCAGGGAGTCCCCAGGTGTGCCCAGAACCTGGAGAGGGGGCACAGGATCAGTGCTCTTTGGGAAGGTTGTTCCCATGGTCCCCTGCACCCCTGTCTCTCTCCCTCTCAGGCTCTCCAAAGTCCCCGGGCCCACTGCTCAGGCACGAATCTCCAACCACCTCTTCCCCCACTGCTCCTTAAATCATTTTTCTGGGTTGTTTGGGATTGAGCATCAGTGGAGCAGCATTTTTCTGAAACCAGAAGAAAACACAAGGGGCTGGGGAGCCATCACAATACATCTCCTCTGTTTGCAAAGAGAGCAACTATATCATGAGGTTTCTGTCTTTGGAAGACATATCAATAATTGGAGGTCAGAAACAACAGTTATTTTGTTTTTTTGTTTTCTTTTTTTTTGTTGGTTTTTCGAGACAGGGTTTTTCTGTGGCTTTGGAGCCTGTTCTGGAACAAGCTCTTTAGAACATGCTGGCCTAAAACTCACAGAGATCCGCCTGTCTCTGCCTATAGATTGCTGGGATTAAAGGCATGTGCCACCACCACCCAGCCAGAAACAACAGTTTAAGTGTTACTTTGATATAACTTTTTGAAAGTTGTGCAGTTTGTATTTGTTCAATTTCTTTTTTTTAAAGATTTATTTATTTATTATGCATACAACATTCTGCCTCCATGTTTGCCCACATGCCAGAGGAGGTCACCAGATCTCATTATGGATATTTGTGAGCCACCAAGTCGTTGCTGGGAATTGAACTCATGACCTCTGGAAGAGCAGCCAGTGCTCTTAAACTCTGAGCCATCTCTCCAGCCCAGTGTTTATTTAATTTCTGTACACATACAATCAAACGTAGCTGGGTAACATTGTTCAAGATCACACTTTTCCTTGCCTAAGTTTTCTTTGGTCTTTTGATTAAAAGTTGACTATAGATTTCTGCATCTGCTTTTGCCTTTTTATATCCTTCCCCTTAATGCTTTCACAAATATTGTGCACATTTTTTATTTATGTTTAATTGTGGAAAGTATAGAAGTCATACATGATTTTTTACACTACTTTTTCTGTAATCTGACTATAATCTAAATATATTATTAGTTATCTTTAAAATAATGGACCTTCATCAATTTTATTCAGAAAATTTCTACTTTTATCAGGTCAATATTGTTTTTTGGAAAGTTTATGTTAAAAGACTGCTTTTATTCATCTTTGATGCCTGGTTCTTTCCATTTCCTGGCATTTTTATGTTTTCCAGTTGTTGATATCTTCATGTTTGAATCTTTGCTACTTAAGTGTTGGTATAATCAATACATAATCCCTTGAGATTTCTGAGTGTTTCCACTGTGAATATTGGTTTATTATCAGTTGTCCAGTTATAAATTGTTGGGCAAAGCTATTTGTATTCATTTAATGGTAAAAACTTATCATACACAAAATCATAATTTTTATAGATCGTCTTCATAAGAGTCATCTTTTTCTTTTTTGTTTTGTTTTTCTTGTTTTTATTAATCTGAGAAAGACTTGACTTACTGGATAAAAGCTTTTATGTGTCTGGGCAGATGGATCCGCACATATTCTTTATGTGGATGACCTGAATTCAAATACCTACATGCTAGTTGATAGGTTAATTGTTGAAGCCCATGTGGGTCCAACACAGATAATTATTTTCCCTAACTGGACTGGAATGGAGTCACAAGGAAAGATCAGATGCAATTTACAGGGTCATCCTTGTAGGGCAAGATCTCTCGAAGATCTCTTTTTGTTTATTATTGAGTGGGAAAACACATTAGGCTATCTCCTAGGCAACCAGGTGAATGGGCTTTTAGTCAGGTCCTCACCTAAGTGTACACTAGCTGTCTAGCAGGCCATGAATTAGCATCTCTATAAGACTTCCTCCAAATTACCAAGAAATAGGCACCAAACATTATGACCAGTTTCAGCCAATACCTCTCCTCAGGAAATCTACATTTGTAACAAAAGAAGAGAGGAACTATACATTCTTGCTATTGTTATGCAGAGACAACTTGTCTGCTGAGCTACGTGATCAGCTCATACCAGGCCTATGACTTTTATGCTTGGCTGCTACACCGTACAGAAATATGGGCCTACAGTTAACAAATCTCTAATATTTCCAATTCAGCAACCTTCCTTTCTGTATGTCACCTGTTTGTGTGTGTATGTATGTATGTGTCTGTGTGTGTGTATGATATTCTCTGTCATGCACAAACACACAAAAATATCAGTAACCTTATTTTCAAAAGTGTTTGGAACTTATAGAGCAGTTGGAGTAAAGCAAGTTGCTTTACATGTACACTGATTCTTTAAAAAGTTGTTCTCTTGAAATTCCATTTAAAAAAATTTCATTTCCTCACTGTGGTGCAGACTTGGATTCAATCACCAATTGTAAGAAACAACATGGTAGTGATCCTAACAGACATCATTTTATTATCATAAGAGAATGAGATGCTTTCAGTAATCAAAACTATTTTCTGTAAAGTAAAAACATCAGAAGACATCAAGAGAATATTGTGAATTTTGGTGAAACAGTCAACCCATTTTCTATTATTGGAAAAGGAGAGAACAGGAGCTGGGCAGTGGTGGCACACACCTTTAATCCCAGCACTCGGGGGGCAGAGGCAGGCGGATCTCTGCTAGTTGGAGACCAGCCTGGTCTACAAGAGTTAGTTCCAGAACAGGCTCCAAACCCCAGAGAAACGCTGGCTAGAAAAACCACAAAAAAAGAAACATATATATGTATATATATATTTGTCTTTGTCATTTGTTTTGTCAATAGTGTCATCTATATTGCTGATTTTGTGAACTATAATTTCATCATATCATTCATTGTCTTTGAAAATGATGGACCTTCACCATTTTGTACTCAGAATATTTCTTTCTTTCTTTCTTTCTTTCTTTCTTTCTTTCTTTCTTTCTTTCTTTATTATGTATACATTATTCTGTCTGTGTGCATGTCTGCAGGCCAGAAGAGGGCACCAGACCTCTTTACAGATAGTTGTGAGCCACCATGTGGTTTCCGGGAATTGAACTCAGGACCGTTGGAAGAGCAGGCAGTGCTCTTAACCACTGAGCCATCTCTCCAGCCACTCAGAATATTTCTCATACTCTTTGGTGATAAACAGTTCTACATTTCTCTTCTTGATCTCATATGCTTGCTTCTAATTATTTAATTTTATTTTTTCATTTATATTTTAATAATAAAGCTTGCCTGATGATCATAATGTAAAACAGATGCCATGGCCAGCCTTACACCACAGGCAAGTCTGACACACCCCTTTAATCCCAGTAGTCACACTAGTTTGTTGTAGAGTCAAATGCTGGTGTCTCATATCTTTAATCCCATCACTAAGGAGTTGCAGATAGGAAGTGACATGTCTGGACAGAGAGAGGAATATAAGGTGGTACGAGAGAGAAGCTGAGGGTTGAGTCTTTGTAGAAACAGCATTCAGTCTGAGGAGTTACAGAGACAGGATACCCCATTTAATCAGTCTAGCAAAATTCACCTAGGGGTTCCCTTGGAGGGGATGCCGAGGCTTAGGAAAAGTGAGATTAAGAGAAATGAAGACAGGATCATAGGTTAGACCTAGAGGAGAAAGGTCAATAGAAAACAGCCTGAGTTTATTTCTCAGCCAGCATATATACTAAATATAGCCAAATGGCAGATCAAAAAGCAGTACAGCCAGCTCCCCACCTCCCTGCACTGTGCTTGGAGGCAGCTCAAACCTGTGCATTATCTGATTCAGCTAAGCAGCTTCTAATCACTGACAAGGAGTGCCCCTGGCTGGCCTGCACGAGCCCAAATCTTAATAGAAAAAATGCACTCTTTCAGCTGGGCAAAATGCTTTTTCTGTTGGCTAACGCAGATGTTATTCACAGCCCTCAAGTTTACTGGAAGAAGTACAGCAGGCATGCTTGAACTCAAAAGGCTTCCTTAAGTCTGAAATGACTCAGGATGATTATTATGATTATTAATATTATGGCAAAAGAGATATTTGTTGTTAATCTCCCCCAAGAAATTACTGCAAGCACCTTGCCAGTGTTTACTTGCTGTCCATTATGATTCAATTTTAACATTAGTAAAACAGTCTATAATTTAACCTTGGTCAATTCTTGCTAATAGATGATGTTTCAATTTTCTTTTTAATATCAACTCAGATTTTTCCCACATAAATTTATAGCTTTTTGTCTGTTTATGTGCGAAAAATATTGATTTTAAAATAATATCTTTCGGGGGCTGGAGCGATGGCTCAGCGATTAAGAGCACCGACTGCTCTTCCAGAGGTCCCGAGTTCGATTCCCAGCACCCATATGGTAGCTCACAACTGTCTATAATTCTAGTTCCAGGGGACCCAACACCCACGGCAAATCACCAATGCACATAAATAAATAAATATAAAGAAAAAATAAAATAAAATAATATTTTTCCTCTGCTGTAAAATTCCTATAGGGGAATGCATAGAGGTTAAAATGCCTAAAATGAAGATCGTGAGGTGGTGGCTCATGCCTTTAATCCCAGCACTTGGATGGCAGAGGCAGGTGGAGTTTGAGGCCAGCCTGGTCTACAAGAGCTACTTCCAGTACATGTTCCAAGGCTACAGAGAAACCCTGTATCAAGAAAAATGTCTTGAATGTAACCAAACTTCAGATCCAAACCATCCATATGTGCGTCCTATAATTTTATTTCCACTAATCCAATTTTTTTCTCTGCTTTAGATGATAATTCTCTTTGACTATTTAAATCTTTGTCACCCTTTATAGTTTGGTTCTAATTACTGTTTTGAAATTTTTACCCAAAGAGTGGACTATAGATGGTAAATGCCTTGCAGCAATTTCAGAAAATTATTAAGATTCCACAAATAATCTCTCCTAATTTTTAAATTTAGGGCTCAAATTTTTGTAAAAGCATTTTACATGCTGAATAATTAATAGAATCTCCTTTTTGTATGTTTTCAGAATATTTTGTAAATTTTTAATCCCCAAGGAGACAAAGTTTGCTTTACTTCAGCAAACATTTTCTCTAAAGTATGTTCATTTGAATCATCTAATAAAATTCTGTATAATGTTGAAAACAAAGCTAACTTGAGTATAATTTCAATTATATTAAGTAACAAACTACTAACCTGCAGTACTTTATATCCTAATTTGTTTATGATAAAACTTTTGAGGACTAGAAATTTTAATTGCATGTTTAAGTGAATTGTATTAGGTAAAATATCTTGAGTAAGAATATAACATCATAGACAGTATGTTGTAACAAAAATAATGTCAAGTTTGTATCAAAAGGAAGCATCCATATCTATATCAATGTAAAACGTATAAATAAGTAGTTACTTTTAAAATTAGGAAAAATTTTCACTTCTCTTAATATCTATTTTTGTCTCTATTGTACATGGCATTGAATATGTATGTCTGTATATGTCTATATAAATAATGTGTAAGTCTTCCATGATGAACAATGTATTTTCCTGCAATAATTTTAAAATTTCCAGGAAGAAGATGGGGCCCCACAACAAGTCAAATTGCTTGATATCATTACATCAGGATGATAATAGCACTACTATAAGATCTGTTTTGAGTACCAGATGCTCAAGATGCTTCCATCTTAGCTGAAATGGTACCCTTTTTACAATGTTCTGGATTGACCTTCTTATAGGAAGCTCAGAAAAACCTTACCAAATAGTCAGACTATTTGCAATTATACCAGATAGTAATCTTGGAACTTAACCATCATTTTACTTTCACAGGATCCTAAAGAAAGAACATCGCCCCCATGACAGCTAGAAGTAATTCTGAAAGACTTCCTCTCCTCTCCCAACAAAGTTTGTCCTCAGGGTTAGGGACATCATTTAGGGGTTGGTTATAATTGGTATAGGATTTTGGGTTGGAGAGGAAAAACATCAGAAGACTTCAAGAGAATATTGCAAATTTTGGTGAAACAGTCAACCCATTTTCTATTATTGGTAAAGGAGAGAACAGGAGCTGGGCAGTGGTGGCGCACGCCCTTAACCCCAGCACTCGGGAGGCAGAGGCAGGCGGATCTCTGTGAGTTCTAGACCAGCCTTGTCTACAGAGTTAGTTCCAGGACAGGCTCCAAAACCACAGAGAAACCCTGTCTCGAAAAACCAAAAAAAAAAAAAAAAGTCATCTATGTTTGTCATACTTATAGTTAGAATAATCAGGTTCTTTAGATAAGTAGAGATTATATTCTGCATAGATAGGCAATCTTCAACCACTTCAAAGAACTGTAGAATATGGCATTTAACTAACTTAGAGTTCCTTTGAAGTGAGGCACTATTGTTCCTGGTAGCATGGATCTATTTCCCCGTAGAATGTTGAGCACCGAAAGCACTCCACTTGGAGCTTGTTTTTTTGTTGGCAAAACTGTCTTTTGGGCAAAAACATGCTCATGCCTCAACTACTGAAAAGATAGATGATGTCTGAATATGGATAAACAGGTCTGTTAAATCTTGACAACACAGGGTAAGATGGTTTTGAAAAATTTCCTCCCTCTGAAAATGATCTGTCAGTTATTCTAGGTCTTTGCAAAAGTTGGTCCCTTCAACTTTGCAAATGAGACTTTGCATGATTGCCCAGGTAGCCAGTTATCTCTGTAATTTGTTGCACATTTTGTTTTTTTTAAAGATTTATTTATTTATTATGTATACAACATTCCTTCCATGTATGCATGCCAGAAGAGGGAATCAGATCTCACCATAGATGACTCTGAGCCACCATGTGGTTGCTGGGAATTGAACTCAGGACCTCTGGAAGAGCTGTCAGTGCTGTTAACCTCTGAGCCATCTCTCCAGCCCTGTTGCACATTTTGAAAAGTTGCTTGATTGCACTTCCTGCTTACTCAAGTAATATTTCCCTTCTCAGATTCAATGGGGTTGAAAACTAGATAGTTGTAGTTACTTTCCTCTCATAACTTGTCCAAATTATTTATTAAACAAGAATTAAACTAGTTAGGATGGGAAAATTGTTGAATATATTGTTCTTATTGTATATAATTTTGTATTGGGCTTAGAACTCTCTTATTTATACAAAAGGGGGAGATGCTATAGAAAGAATTACAGGCAGTGGTTTCCTGCCCATTGGGGCGTGGCATCTTATACTATACTAGCCAATGTAGAGCATGAGTTTGGCCTCTTTTCTGGATGTGTGATTCAGATTCTGATCTCTGTTCAAGCATAAGTTTCTGATTTGAGTCCATCCCTAAATAAGTATACATTTATTTCTCAATTCTGAGCTGGTGTTGTATTTCTTTAAAGCATCCTTCTTCAAGCAACATTAAATGGGAATCATTGAAATGACTAAATGCATTTTTTTCCATTGTTGACCATGAACTAATAGTAACCGGGTTCACAATGTACCTGACTGAATGAACAACTTCCCAGAAAAGATCATGTATTTGAACAAGTTTCTCTCCATAGTGGTTTTCTTTCAATTATCTGTGGATCCTTAGTAGGAGAAGAAGCCCTGTTATATGAAATTTCTCATTGTATCCAATGAATCTCAATACCCTCAAGTAATTTCCTGACATTTAAATCTATTGTGTTAACTGGGCGATGGTGGCACACACCTTTAATCCCAGGACTCGGGAGGCAGAGGCAGGCAGATCTCTGTGAGTTTGAGACCAGCCTGGTCTACCGAGCTAGGTCCAGGACAGGCTCCAAAGCCACAGAGAAACCCTGTCTGGAAAAACCAAAAAATAAATAAAATAAAATAAATCTACTGTGTTGTGCTTGACATTAATCAGCCAGCTTCCTACTTATACTGAAATGCTTTTAACATCATTATAGGCTCGATCTCTAAATCACATAAAATATAGCAGAAACAGTTGTTATTCAGTCCTCAGGTAACCTGCTGTTTTAATTGTTTCGTTTGCTTATCTGAGTAACTGTGTGGCTCTCAATTCCTGTAACTAAAGGGAGGCATCATTCCTGGCTCTATTTGTTTTTATGTTATTGGATGATGGTGCTAGAATGTAGGTATTTTTTATGTCAAGTATATACTGCTGTGCTGAGCTTCATAATTTCTTGAATTTTAAAAATTGACAGAGGGCATCACTCTGGTTGCCAAGATGCCATGCATTCATAACATTAATACTGCCTGAGTATTCTGAGTCATTAACTGGAGTGAAAACAATTCTTTGTGGAAAGTTCAATAAAAGTCTTGCAGTTCTTTGTATCCCATTGTTTGTTTCATTCCGGTTTGCAATGGAAACAGGGTCTCAATGTGTATTTCTACCTCTCCTGGACCTGATTGCTTAGACTTGACTGGCATTCAACTCAGAGACAAACATCGCCACCTCTGTTTTCTGAGTGTTGTGGTTAAAGGCACAATACTTCAATACACCCAGTTTGTCCATCTTTTTCCTTTCTGTAGTCAGTAATTTTTTTGTACAATATTCTCATGCATACAATGTACTGTTGATGTTTTCTATTTTTCTCTCCCTATGAATAGATGTTTCTCTTATAAGGTAGTACAAAAGTACAGAAATAAATGAATTGACTCTCCTTTTACATTTCATTCTAAAGTGACTGTCTATGTCATGGAATAAGAGTGGATAACACCAGCATCATACAACTGTACTTGCAAAGAAGTATGCATTCCAATGTTGCCACTGTCATGCTTACATTGTACACATGTGTGGTATATTTTTGAAGGTAGTGACCTATGATGATGTGCATATCAACTTCAGTAAGGAAGAATGGGATTTGCTGGATGCTTCCCAGAAGAATCTCTACAAAGATGTGATGCTGGAGACCTACAGGAACCTCACTACTATCGGTAAAAATAAATTTCTTTCATGTTTCAAAATATGGAGACAACTCTTCCTTGGTTTATGTTGTTGTTATGTAATTTGATTTAGAAAGAAGGAGAATGAGGTGAATAACACAGTCATAGTTCTTAGGATAATAAGCTAATTATTTCACAATGTTAAATAATATAACATACATATTCTGGTACTATATTTTAGGATACATTGGGGAAGATCATAACACTGAGGAACATCGTCAATGGTGTAGAAGGCATGCAAGGTAATTTTCTTATGCAAGTTTATTACAATGTGCCTCTGATGAGTTTGTAATGTGTTATGACACTTTTAAACAAACCAACAGTGTAAATAAGCACAGCTTTAAATGCATTGATGGTTAATAAATTCTCACAAATCCATATAGCTCAATTTCCTGTATTGAATTGCATTTGCAAGGCATTCATTTAAGAAAAATTCAAGGAAGCAATGACTAGACAGATTTTAGCATTAACCATGAGAGCTATATTATACATCTGCCAGTCCATTTGTTTCTTGTTACTCATGACAGAAAATGTATACACATTTCAGTGATGATGAATATAGCTGCAAAACTTTCTACTAAATCAATAGCCCATGGTAAGTCTTGTATTAGTCATATAGTTTTTGTGACAGTGTTAAGTTTAATGAAAGCAGCTGTTGGAGTCAAGGATCAAGAGGCAGATGTTGTGGATAAACCTTAATATCTCTACCACAAGTGTGTGAGGGACAGAAAGTCAAACTGTGAGGATTCAATGTGGAAATTTTTTATTCACTATTCTTCCTTTCATATATATATATATATATATATGTTACTCATTACACAAGAGTATGAGCATTGGGATATGGAAAGATTTAGCAATTAAGAACAATTAAGAAGATAAAATATAGTTCCTATGTAGAGTATACTTGTTGAATTTGATCCAAAAATACAAAGTTAATTCATTTTCTACCATCATTGTTAATACATAAACTCACATTACAAAAAGAACACGATGAGTTCTAGGTCTGTGTAAATACTTTTAGGTGTCTTAGTTCACTTAGCAATTGTATAATGATTCACAAGATAGTAAAATTTATAAATGTAGTAAAGTTGGTAAAGCACTCAGTGTGTGCAGTTCTCTTCAAAAATGTAAAAAATATAATAGAAAAATATAGGTATAGATGAAAAGGTAAAAGCAAGGCAAAAAGGAATTTATCATCACAAATATTTTTGAGATGCAAAATGACCCCTAAAGGGTAAACAAAACATGATTTTAAATAAAGTTATAAAACCATAATGTTTGATCCTTTTTACAATTGGAAAAAAGAACTATTAAGTAAATTTTATATATATGAGGTTTAACATTGCATTGAATGTGGTAAAGCTTTTACATGTGTAAATTATCCTTGCAGGATTGACACAAATCAAACTGGAGTGACGTTTTCCATATATTCTCACTGTGCTAAAATCTTGTCTTATAAGACTCATCTTCTAAGGAATGAGAAAACACATACCGGAGATAAATACTCTAAAATTAAGCAATGTGATAAAACCTTTGCTTATCACAATCATCTTCAAATGCATAAAAGAACATATACTAGAGAGAAACCCTATGAATATAATCAGTGTGGTAAAGCATTTACTCAATACAGTGTTCTTCAAACTAATAAAGGAACACAAACTAGAGAAAAACCCTATGAATGTAATCACTGTGGTAAAGCCTTTGCACGTCCTATTCATCTTCAAGTGCATAAAAGAACACATACTGGAGAGAAACCCTATGAATGTAATCAGTGTGCTAAGGCCTTTGCTGACGACAGTGCTCTTCAAAGACATAAAAGAACACATACTGGAGAGAAACCCTATGAATGTAATCACTGTGGTAAGGCCTTTACTCGAAGCAGTACTCTTCAAAATCATAAAAGAACACATACTGGAGAGAAACCCTATGAATGTAATCAGTGTGGTAAGGCATTTGCCCAACTTAGTGGTCTTCAAGGACATAATAGAACACACACTGGAGAGAAACCCTATGAATGCAATCAGTGTGGTAAGGCCTTTGCACGTCATTTTCAACTTCAAAGGCATAAAAGGACACATACTGGAGAAAAACCCTATGAATGTAATCAATGTGGTAAGGCATTTGCCCAACTTGGTGGTCTTCAAATACACAATAGAAAACATACTGGAGAGAAACCCTATGAATGCAATCAGTGTGGTAAGGCCTTTGCACGTCATTCTCAACTTCAAAAGCATAAAAGGACACATACTAGAGAAAATCCCTATGGAAGTAATCAGTGTGGTAAGGCATTTGCCCAAATTGGTGGTCTTCAAGTACATAATAAAACACACACTGGAGAGAAACCCTATGAATGTAATCACTGTGGTAAAGCCTTTGCGCGTCATTATCATCTTCAAGTGCATAAAAGAACACATACTGGAGAGAAACCCTATGAATGTAATCAGTGTGGTAAGGCATTTGCCCAACTTAGTGGTCTTCAAGGACATAATAGAACACACACTGGAGAGAAACCCTATGAATGCAATCAGTGTGGTAAGGCCTTTGCACGTCATTTTCAACTTCAAAGGCATAAAAGGACACATACTGGAGAAAAACCCTATGAATGTAATCAATGTGGTAAGGCATTTGCCCAACTTGGTGGTCTTCAAATACACAATAGAACACATACTGGAGAGAAACCCTATGAATGCAATCAGTGTGGTAAGGCCTTTGCACATCATTCTCAACTTCAAAGGCATAAAAGGACACACACTGGAGAGAAACCTTATGAATGTAATCACTGTGGTAAGGCATTTGCGCAACTTGCTGGTCTTCAAGGACATAATAGAACACACACTGGAGAGAAACCCTATGAATGCAATCAGTGTGGTAAGGCCTTTGCACGTCATTCTCAACTTCAAAAGAATAAAAGGACACATACTAGAAAAAAACCCTATGGAAGTAATCAGTGTGGTAAGGCATTTGCCCAAATTGGTGGTCTTCAAGGACATAATAAAACACACACTGGAGAGAAACCCTATGAATGTAATCACTGTGGTAAAGCCTTTGCACGTCCTATTCATCTTCAAGTGCATAAAAGAACACATACTGGAGAGAAACCCTATGAATGTAATCACTGTGGTAAGGCCTTTGCACGTCATTATCATCTTCAATTGCATAAAAGAACACATACTGGAGAGAAACCTTATGAATGTAATCAGTGTGGTAAGGCCTTTGCACGTCATTATCATCTTCAATTGCATAAAAGAACACATACTGGAGAGAAACCCTATGAATGTAATCAGTGTGGTAAGGCATTTGCCCAAATTGGTGGTCTTCAAGGACATAATAGAACACATACTGGAGAGAAACCCTATGAATGCAATCAGTGTGGTAAGGCCTTTGCACATCATTTTCAACTTCAAAGGCATAAAAGGACACATACTGGAGAAAAACCCTATGAATGTAATCAATGTGGTAAAGCATTTGCCCAACTTGGTGGTCTTCAAGTACATAATAGAACACACACTGTAGAGAAACCCTATGAATGTACTCAGTGTGGTAAGGCCTTTTCACGTCATTCTCAAATTCAAAAGCATAAAAGGACACATACTGTAGAGAAACCCTATGAATGTAATCAGTGTGGTAAGGCCTTTGCCCAACATGGTGGTCTTCAAATACATAAAAGAACACATACTTGAGAGAAACCCTATGAATGTAATCAGTGTGGTAAGTCATTTGCTCAACACAGTTATCTTCATATACATAAGAACACATACTGTAGCCGGGCGATGGTGGCACACGCCTTTAATCCCAGCACTCGAGAGGCAGAGGCAGGTGGATCTCTGTGAGCTCGAGACCAGCCTTGTCTACAGAGCTAGTTCCAGGACAGTCTCCAAAGCCACAGAAAAACCCTGTCTTGAAAAAAACCAAAAAAAAAAAAAGAACACACACTGGAGAGAAACCCTATGAATGTAATCAGTGTGGTAAGGCCTTTGCATGCCATTTTCAAATTCAAAGGCATAAACGGACACATACTGGAGAGAAACCCTATGAATGAAATCAGTGTGGTAAGTCATTTGCTCAACACAGTCATCTTCAAATACATAAGAACACATACTGCAGAGAAACCCTATGAATGTAATCAGTGTGGTAAGGTCTTTGCACGTCACAGTCATCTTCAATTGCATGGAAGAACACATACTGGATAGAAACCCTATGAATGCAATCAGTGTGTTAAGACCTTTGAATATCAAACTAGTTTTCACATTCATAAAAGTATGCACACTAGAAAGAAACCTTATGAGTGAAATAGTGTGGTAAGGCCTTTACAGACCCCTTTACTCTTGAAAGGCATAAAATAACACATACTGTAGAGATAATGATGAATGGAATCTGTGGTAGGTGAAGGAAGGTCATTGGTTAATCAAAAACTGCCTTGGCCCATTTGATAGGCCAGCCCTTAGGTGAGTGGGGTAGACAACAGAATGCTGGGAAGAAGAGGGAAGTGAATCAGAAGTCATTTCCTCTCCTATCCGGGGCAGATGTGATACACTCAGCCACCAGTTGACATGCCGAATCTTTCCTGGTAAGCACAGCTCATTGTGCTATACAGATTAGAAATGGGCTAAATTAATACGTGAGAATTAGCCTAGAAGAGGGTAGATATAAAGGGCCAACCAGTGTTTTATTTAATGCAATTTGTGTTTTGTTATTTTGGGGCATAACCTAGCCAGGCGACCGGGACCTGGGTGGCAGGATACGGCCCGCAGCTCCTTAAACAGAATGCTGCCCACATGGATGACTGCTTCTACATAAAGCCTGAGAAATCTTGGGAAAGAATAGAGTAAAGCATGTTTTCTTGGTAGCAGCAATTTCTCATTCTGCTCTGCTTGCTAAAGGCAAGCAAGCACTCTCATCTAAGAGAGCCTTCTTGACTGAGCTTTTGCTGTAAAACCCTGCAGCTCTTAGGAGGTCCTGCCAAGAAACACTTAAATGGTGTTGATAAAAGCTGACTGAATGCTTGTTTGTTTTCAGCCGTAGCAGGATAAAAGTTGTGCCATTTTAAAATGTCCCCTTTCTGGGCTGTCCTGCCAGGGCAAACTCTGACTCTTTCAGGCAGGTAGTTACTGAGTGTGGTCTGGGAGCAGAATGCTGCAACTTGCTTGCTGACAGGGACCTTGAAACGCTATTGATTTGTGTCAATAAACATGGCTACAGCCGGTACCTCCACCTTGAGGCTGAAAGCTAAGGAATGGGCTGTTTCTAGCCACCAAAGCCTTAGCTTTAATCCTGCCAATATTGCTCATTAATTTAAAAGCTCATGTGGTCAGAAAAAGAGAGAGATAGTAAAGCGAGATTCAAAAACAAAGAAAACCTTTAAATGATTTACAGTGTGTTAAAAATATATGCATGCTAAAAGTTAAAGTTCTTAAGTAGAAAACAAAAAAAAAGGAAGAAAGAATGTAGTTGGGTGTTGTAGTACACTCCTTTAATCCCAAAATTGGGAGGCAGAGGGAGATTGACCTCTGTACCTCAAGGTGTGATAGCACATGCCTTTAATCCCAATGCCTGGGAGGCAGAGACGGGCAGATTTCTGAAAGTTCAAGGACAGCCTGGTCTATAGAGTTATTCCAGGACAAAGATATACAGAGAATATAAAATAAAAGTAAAAATAAACGAAATAGAGGTTAAAGTAAAGCCGCACAAAGATGGAAAGTGCACAGAGAATCTTGATAGTGTATGCTATTATGCTCTCTTTGAATTGTTTTAATGGTGAGAAAAGAACAACATCTGCTAAAAGATATTTGTTTATAAATGCTGCTGAACTAATGCAAGATAGATATTTTGAAAATACCTTGACTTCAGAATTTGGATCTATGGATATGATACTTTGGAAAAGAGATTCTTCTTTTGTTTTCACAGAGGATAAGACTCTATGGATTGCTTCTATTCTAATATGGTATGATAGACCACGCCCTCCTGAATGGTTGCTGTGAATACCTTCAGAAAATTACCTAAATCAACTTCTGACTGAGACGAATCTAGCACACAGGTTATACCCTCAAAGACCTGATTAACAGCGCCCCTATACAGCAGGAAGCACTTTGGGGAGAAATAACTATGTCCATATTCCCAAATATTGTTTACAAATGTTCTTAACATTTAAAGGGGGATATGCTATAGATATAAATAATTTGGATTGATATGAATCTTGGTTTACTGATACTAATTTAAGGTCAATTTTGTTATATGTGTATATATTTCTAATATTGAATAAGGCATTGTGATTGTGTAGTTCATTTAAAAATGTAATATACATAGGTTATTAATAGATAATCATCTATAATAGTCAAGTTTGTAGTTATGTTAGATTTTTTAGATGTGTATAGATATATTTTAGAATGGCATTCTTCATATCTTTCAAAGACTGCAGAATATGGCATTTAAAATATTTCAATAACTTAGGGTTTTGCATGGCAATGAGACACATCTGCTCCTGGCAACACCAGCTACTTCAAGAGGAAGATGGGCATTGAAGAGTCTCCTTATGGAGTTTGATAGCCATTTGGGCAAGAAACTGCTCTTGCCTGTACTACTGCATAAACTGGAAACAGAAAACCCTCAGAGAGAGGACTGCTGAACTTGCCTAAAGGTGAGATGATCTTTCGGGGTTCCTGATTCATGAAAGATTCTTTGAGACATTCTGAAGGACACAGCAGATAGTGACTGAACTGCCTTTGAAATTTCCTGCTTCATTGAAATGTCTGTTGGAAACTATGGGCCTGTAGGCTGAAGATGGATGCCCCAACGGTACAGAGGAACTTTGGGTGACTGTCAAGGCAGCGAGATGTCTCTGTGATTTCTAGAGTTTGTAAGTGGCTTACTTCTCATTTACTTAGGTAATATTATATCTTTCTGGAGTCTTTGATGGAGTTGAAGAATAGATAGTTATAGTTTTCCTTAGTTATGATAAAGATAAAATAGATGTAAATATTGTAATTCTTAATTGTAACTGTTTTGTTATATGTAATTTTACTATGTTAAAGTGAAAGCCTTTCCTTTTTTTTAAACACAAAAAGGGGAAATGATGGAGGAAGGTCATTGGTTAATAAAGAAACTGCCTTGGCCCATTTGATACACCAGCCCTTATGTGGGTGGAGTAGACAGAACAGAATGCTGGGAGGAAGAGGGAAGTTAGGCAGACGTCATTTCCTCTCCTGTCCGGGGCAGACATGATGCAGCCAGCCACCAGGTCAGACATGCTGAATCTTTCCCGGTAAGGACACCTCATGGTGCTACACAGATTATTAGAAATGGGCTAAAGTAATAAGTAAGAATTAGTCTAGAAGAGGCTAGATATAATGGGCCAAGCAGTGTTAAATGAGTACAATTTGTGTGTTGTTATTTCGGGGTGTAAGATACCAAGGCAGCTGGGAGCTGGGTGGCAGGAAGCGACCCGCAGCTCCTTCAATCATCTCCAAATACATGTAGAGAAACTGTGGTTAATGTGTTTATTCTTCAAAAACATGGGAAAACATCATACTGTAGTGAAACTATAAATTCATATTATTTTGTGCTTCATATAAGAGTAAAACTTTGTGTGTAATCAACCTGATAAAGCTTGTGCAAATTATCAATATTTTTGACTTGAGTAAAAACTAGGGGCTTATTTTAAATTATTCTTTAAGATCTTAAGCCACTTACAGTCAGTTAACCAAAAGCAGCTATTGTGTATAGAAAATTTGATAGTGTCCACAATCTGTTTAAGCATCATAATACCTCTTTTTATTTTAGTTTGGGCCAGGATTGTATTTGATAAGACCTTTTATGAAGTATTATGGGTTACATTAAGTGTTTTCTAACATTGGGCCTGAAGCCAGAGCCAAAGGAAAGCCCTTTGTTTCTGAATCTAGAACTAGGTAAAAAAACATTTCCCTGAAAACAGCCAAAACATTAAAAAAGGGCCAGTGAAAGAAACACAATTTGTCTCTCAAACCAGAACCATAAAATCATAAAATTCAACGATGTTTTTTTAAATATTTATTTATTATGTATGCAATGTTCTGTGTGTGTGTAGCCTGCGCTCCAGAAGAGGGCACCAGACCCCATTCCAGATGGTTGTCAGCCACCACGTGGTTGCTGGGAATTGAACTCAGAACCTTTGGAAGAGCAGGCAATTCTCTTAACCCCTGAGCCATCTCTCCAGCCCTTCAATGATGTTTTTAAGCCCAAAGGATACCATTAAGTGAAATATGAGAGGCATGAAGAGTCAAATCTCTCATACTTGTATGTTCTGTTTAAAAGTTCCCTTAGAAGTTGGGGTATAATTACAGTTATCAGAAGATTGGGAGTATTCATCAGGAAGGTAGATAGAAGGTGGTTACAAGGAATATTTTTTGAAAAAGATGGCTCGAATTAATATATTATGGAAACATCACCGTTAACAATAGCTAGAAATAATATAAAATATTATGGGATAACTTACTAAAGAAGTGAAAGGACTGTAGGAAATGAACATTAAATCTTTGAAGAAAACAACTGAAGAAGACAACACAGAATGGGAAGGTGTCCCTTGCCCTTTTTAGGTATAAATCAAGATAGTAAAAATGAAAACCTTTCCAAAAGCAACCTACAGGTTCAGTACCATTCCCATGTAAATATCAGAAAAATTCTTCACAGACCTCAAAATAAAAATACTCAACTTCTGAGGTAAGCCAGACCCAAAAAGAGGAACATGGAATGTACTCACTCATATTTGGTTTCTTGCCATAAACAGAGGACATTGAGCCTATAATTAATGATCCTAGAGAAGCTAAATAAGGAGAACCCAAAGACAAACATATAGGCATCCTCCTGAATATTAACCTTCATCAGGAGATGAATGGAGACAGAGACAGAGACCCACTTTGGAGCACCATACAGAAATCTCAAGGTCCAAATCAGGAGCAGAAGGAGAGAGAGTACGAGCATGGAACTCAGGACCGCGAGGGGTGCACCCAAACACTGAAACAATGGGGATGTACTATCGGGAACTCACTAAGGCCAGCTGGCCTGGGTCTGAAAAAACCTGGGATAAAACCGGACTCACTGAACATAGCAGACAATGAGGCCTACTGAGAACTCAAGAACAATGGCAGTGGGTTTTTGATCCTACTGCACGTACTGGCTTTGTGGGAGCCTAGGCAGTTTGGATGCTCACCTTACTAGACCTGGATGGAGGTGGGTGGAACCCTGATAGCTCTATGGGCTGACAAGGGAGGGGAACTTGATTGGGGGAGGGGGAGGGAAATGGGAGGCGGTGGCAGGGAAGAGACAGAAATCTTTAATAAATAAATAAACGGAAAAAGATACTCAACTTCATATAAAAAAGCAAAAAAAAATTGCAGTATAACCAAAACAACCGTATAAAAAAATAATTCCTGGAGGCATCACATTCCCTGACTTCAGTCTACTACAGAGCTACAGTACTGAAAAGAGCCTGCTACTGGCACAAAAACAGACAGGAGGACCAATGGAACTGATTCTAAGAGTTGGATATCAATCCACTCACCTACTACATCTGAATTTTGACAAAGAACCAAAAAAAATATAAGATGAGCACTTTCCCCTGGCCGCACAATGCCTGAAGTTACTGTAAAAGACGTTAACCAGCAGGAGTTTGTCACAGCCCTGGCGGCTTTCCTCAAAATGTCCGGGAAGGTGAAAGTCTCCGAATGGGTGGACACAGTCAAGCTGGCACAGCATAAAGAGCTTGCCCCTATGATGAGAACTGGTTCTACACAGGAGGTGCCTCTACAGCACTGCACCTGTACCTGTGTGGTGGTGCTGGGTTTGGCTCCATGACCAAGATCTATTTAGGACGGCAGAGAAATAGTGTCAGGCCCAGCCATTTCAGCAGAGGCTCCAAGAGTGTGGCCTGCCATGTTCTCCAAGCCCTGGAGGGACTGAAAATGGTGGAAAAGGACCAAGATGGGGACCACAAGCTAATGCCTCAGGGACAGAGAGATCTGGACAGAATTGTCAGACAGGTGGTAGCTGCCAACAAAAAGCATTAGAACAAAGGATGCTGGGTTAATAAATTGCCTCATATATATATATATATATATATATATATATATATATATATATGAGAAAGGATATTCAACAAATAATTGAATATCAAGTTGGGGAAGAATGAAAGTAGATCCACATCATGAAAAAAACCACAAATCCAAATGGATCAAAGACCATAACAGAAAGCCAAATACACTAAACCACATAAAAGACATAGAAAGTATACTTGAACATACTGGCAAAAGAGACCACTTTCAAATTATAACTCTTAAATTTTGTCCCTGACCGTGAAGACAAATTTTGTTGGGAGAGAGGATGGCATCTTCTAGAATTGCTTCCAGATGTCATGGGGGCGATGTTCTTTCTACAGAATTTTATAAAAGAAAAATGATGGTTAATTTTCAATTTTGCTGTTTTGGATAATTGCAAATGGTTTCTGAGTATTCAATAGGGTTATTCTGAAGTTCTTATTTGGAGTTCTGGCAAGAATGTTGTAAGAAGGTGCACGATATCTGCAGCTTGTACCCATAAATCGTTCCCATAGTGCTATCAATGTCATGCCATCATATCAACCAGGTAGAGACATTGTGGGGCCCCAATGTCTTCTTCTTGGAAGCGGTTCTTTGTTGAAAATGTAAAGATTGTTCATGTAGACATATTTTCAGTGAAAGATAAGATATAGAGAAAATGGGCATGAAGGAATGTAAAATATTCCTTTAAAATCTATCTTCTTTCTGTCCCAAACCAGAAAGCTGTTGACATGAGACAGAAATTCTAAGTTTTTCTTTTAACATCATGCTTGGATGTAGAGGATAGTCATAGTCTAAATCTAAAACCATTTCTGATTCTGAAGTAGAGATGTAAACACAAAGGAGACATCTTCTAAAACAGTAGCCCATACAAAGCACCTAACAGATTATCTCACTGGGGTTTGCCTACTCATGGGTTTACAGGTCAGTAGCTGCCCACTTCCTGAGATACAAAGCACACAGTGTGACAAACAGAACCAGAAGAGACAGATCAACTTATACAGGTGAGAGAAAATGAAAAATATTCCAGATAGTGAGAACAGTCTAAGCCATGGCTTAGAGGCTGCAGCAAAGTCAGCAGGACCTTTAGAGATTCATCCCTGTGCTAAGAGAGCAGCAAAAGCACACACCTGCCCTAAGCCCTAATCTCTGGAAGTGAAACACATTGTGTTTTGACAGTCTTCCAAATAATTTCAGTATGTATGTAAGTTTTAGGCCTCTGATCCAGGCTATCAACTCTCATATGCTGTTTGCAGGGCTCTTCTTGGGGGTAGGACCAGAGGTGAAGTGGATGTAAGTTCAGATAAGTTTGGAAGTGCATAGTCAACATTGCTTTTGTAGAGTCACCAATAAACATTAGCCATTTAGAGGTTTCAAGAAGTCCTACAGTAAAGACCTTTATTTCTCATTCAGCATTGGCTCTCGGATTCTTCCGTCTATCTATTCATACTTCCATATAAACCCCATTAGGGATATCATCCTCACTATTCACATGGATGCACTGTAACCTACAGAAAATTAGGAGATTGTCCCAAATCACAGAACATGTTTTTATGTTGGAAAAGACCTTAACAATTTTTCTGTTCTCCATACCCTGCATCCTCTGTCCTTTTACTCTACTGTATATCCAGGCATAACTCTGTGTTATGTAGCTCAGAAGCAGGACAAAAGTCTCTGCATTTATCTTGAAGGAATTTTCTGACTACTCATCCCTGGAGCACCTACTCTTTCTTCTGTGCTCAGTTATGTACCTGGCAATTCTGCTTGGAACACTGCCTTCATGGCCGTGTGCATGTTGAATCCCTGCCTACACACACCCATATACAATTTCTGAGTAATATTTCCATTTAGAGAATCTGCTACACATCTACTTTTGTGCCTCTCATGCTATTCCACCTTCTCTAATCCCAGAAGACCATCTTATCTAATGGCTGTGACATCTGAGACATTCCACAGGCTCCACAGAGTACCTGCTGCTTGTCATCATGGCCTGTGATCACTACCTTGCTATTTGTCAGCAACTCAGGTACCCATGCACATGAGCCACAGGTTTTTCTCCATGCCTCCAAGAGTCTTCTGGGTACTCTACTTCTTTGGGTTGTTGACAGAAACAGTCATTGCCATGAGACTGCCCTTGTATGGCCAAAAAGTATTCAGACACTTTACCTGTAAGGTCCTGGATGTGCTGAAGCTGGCCTGTGGTGACACATGAGTCAGCAATGACTTTGTCCTTGTTTGTGCCCTTCTTCTGCTGTCTCTACTCAAGTACCTCATTTGCCTTTCTGACATGCCAATCCTGTTCACATTCCTAAAGGTGCCCTCAGCCAGCAGGCCCTGCAAATGCTTTTCACCTGCTTGGAGCACCTTGCTGTGGTCCTATTTTTTTATAGCATTATCATGTACACGTACATGAAACCCATGAACACAAAGGGCTATATCTCTAACATGGTCTCCACAGTCTTATTTTGTTTCCATAATAATTTTTTCCCATTTTTTGAGTCCCTAGTCTCTTGATGCTACAAATGTGCACTCACTATGCCTACCAATTTTTCATATGATATTTGGTTCTTGTTCGGACAAAGAAATCTTGCCTGGATATTAGAGGGCAGGGCTAACAATCACTAGTGGACCACAGGATCTGGCAAGAAGTGGATCATGACTTTAATCCCAGCATTTGGGAAATGAAGAAAAGAATCTAATCCCCCGTTTGGTTTGAGGATTTGGGGAGGTAAGAAGTAAATGTGGCTGCTGTGTTGCTTATCTGTTCTGTCATGTTTACCTCAAAATCTGACTCTGGAATTTTATTAATAATACTGATTAAAATCACACTCCAAACAATCATCATTTTATTTGAATAATGATTTCTTTATTTTTTAAAAACAAACTATCTTTATCCATTTTACATATCAATAAACGTTTCCACTCCCTCCAGTCCTCTCATTTTCTCTAGTTAGCTTCCCACCCAATCCTATATGCATTCCACAGAGAGAGTAGGCACATTGCTTTGTTGTAGAAGATCTCAGGCCCTCCCTACTATATCAAGGCTGAGCTAGGCATCCATCCAAAGAGAATGGACACTGGATTTTTGACAAAGTTTCTAAAGATATACAATTATAACCTCTGTCTTCTTCAAGGAACACCCATTGCTCATAATTGCTAAGCTATCTCATGCCACATTTTTATTAAAAAATTATTCTTATACATTTTAAGTAAAATATATTCAATTTCTTTACCCCTTCCTTGTCCAATCTACATGCCTTTCCAAATTCTTCTTTCAATTTCTTCCTTGTTAAGTGTGAGCGAATAGTAGGTTTAAAAAAGTGAGTAAAATCTGCTGGGACCATTTCTGTTGGCTGTGTGTGATAGTTTCAAGACTGAACAGCCTGTTTTGAATACACAAATAGAGAGGTCATCCATGCATGTGGCTAAATCATCCACTTGCAGTAGAATTCTTATCTTTATTGAGCAACATGAGTTTGAGCTTTATGTTATCTAGACTGCCTTTGACAAAAAACATTAGTAAGAATAGGAAACTTGGAAGAGTGTTTACCTAAGCCAACACTTCCTGGTGCCATGCCCTTGAAGCTGTGCAGCCTCAGAGATGACTATGGACATTGTCCTCCACCAATCACAGGATCTCCATGTCCCAATGGGGATTTTATTAGGAAAATTCCACATAGCCAGGAATTTCAAGAATTCACGATGGGGAACAAGTTGACCTCAAACTTACTGAAGTGGGCCCCACACATACTCCTGTGTGCTATGATAAAGCCATGCACCTCTAAGTCTAGCTGAAATAGGTGTTTTTAACGGACTTATCATTGAATCAGAGAAAGAAATAAGATTTAGAGGGAGCACCATTGTTTTCATGAATAGCAAGGTTTCTTGAAATTCTATAATTTGAATAGCCAAATCATTTCATATGTTCTCAATAATGGGTTATTTTCTTTGCATTGTTAATTATTCCGTTTAAAAATAAAGTGTGACTGTGTGAATATACCTGTGCCATGATGTGTATGTAACACTGACAGGAAAACTAACAGGGGTCTATGATCTGCTTCCACTTTGTGAGTTCTAGTGATGATACCTGGGGAACCAATTGGCTGCAAGTGACCTCAATGGCACTTCTTTGTATTTCAAAATTATTCACCAATGAACTCATATAGAAGTGTGCACATGGAATCACCCAAGTGAAAATATGAGAAACACCTGTAGAAGTCTTATCGGTAACCCAGAGATAGAACTCAGGTTCTCAGAATTACAAGCCATGAACATTACTAAATGAGGCAATTCTCTGAAGAATTCAATTCTTATGGTTTCTTTAAAATATTTATTTATTATGGATACAATATTCTGTCTGTGTGTATGTCTGCAGGCAAGAAGAGGGCACCAGGCCTCATTACAGATGGTTGTGAGCCACCAAGTGGTTGCCAGGAGTTGAACTCAGGACCTCTGGAAGAGCAGGCAATGCTCTTAACCACTGACCCATCTCTCCAGCCTAAAATTCTTATATTTTAAGAAAGAATTAGAAGTAAATATTTAGCCCGCAGAATAAACTAATTAGATATGTATGATGGTGTAAATATTTTTCTATGCAAAGAAGATTTATTATTCAAGATGTCTTGGGTCCTTATACTTTGAAAAAATTTACATTTACAATCTGAAAAAAGACAATAATTTACTGATGTACTATTTCTTCAAATCAAATTTGATCATCACTGATATACTTCTGTGGGAAGAAACTGTTGTATACTAGGTAAGAAACCTAACCTTAATCCCAGAAGAATGAAATACACAACTGATTGCTGATTATTTTACTTTATTATATTATATCACATAAATAAAAATATATTTGAATACACACATGAGGTATTTAATGTTTCTTATAATTACATTTTCAGTCATTTTAACTTTAACATTGTTAAATTGTGTTGAGAAAACAGAACACATGGGAGTTCATCATCCACCCTTGAACTTGTGCTCAGGTGGCAGACATATGAGCATCTTGAGTTCAAATGTATCTCTGAATCATTACTGACATCCAAGCCAGGATGAATAACAAACAACAAAACAACAAGGGATTTTGTGAAACGATGAAAATCAAAACCACGAACAACAACTGACCACCCTTTCACTTACACTCTTACTTGAGAAGTATGATCAGACATGTTCTAATATTTTAATAACCAATGGGACATTTCAATGATGGGAAGGCCATTTTATATATTACATCAGAAAAATACCTATTACTAGGCAAAGGCACAATAGAAGCTGAACAAATCCATAGAAAGAATAAAATGACTACAAAATAAATTTTAGTAAATGGAGTTGCCACAATATAAAACTTTAGTACCTACCTCAAATGTTTCAAAATAGAAACCAAAATGCAATGATTTCCAGCATCAATCTTGAGTGAACATGTTACATAATTTACTTGCTCCAAGGCTATGATGAAAGTAATTTTTCTTCAAGCTGAAGACAACTTTGATGGCTAAAGTCACTAAAAATTGTTTTCATGAATAGGGATTTCTGCTTTATGAGTTTGTTCCTATTTCCAAAATTCAATGAGATATAAATAGACATTAAAATATTTATAGCACTAGAGTCATGGCTAGGTGACTAAGAAATCTTCAATCCAAGGATTCAAGTCAGATTTTTAACAGCTATCTGTAATTTCTGCTACAAGCAGATCTAAGGTGTTTTACTTTTCCAGGATGCAGAATTAACATTTACATTCCCCACCACACACACATCACATCATTACAATAAAAGCAATTTTTTTTTGTCTTTAGATATTTTTTATTTCTTCAATTTTTATTATCAGGAGTGACTGAAATAAAAAATATAATAGAGTCCCATCATTATTGTCATTATGGAAATGGCTTTAAGAGAAAACTGGTCAGAATAATATTACTGCTTCCCACTTTTCAACTGGTAGATAGTTGCCATTGATAAAACAGACAAGTCCAGTGAATCTGTCCAGAATGTTCAAGATATGGTGTATTATACAACATGCCTGTTCTCGGGGAGAATACCTATGACATAATTATGTGTACTTCTTGATCTCATCATACAAGACAAGCACAAAGGCACCACCCATGCCCCTGAGAACGTTGGACCATGCACCCTTGAAAAAGGCCTTGCTTCCTTCGTCACGAGCAATCTTCCTCCAGCAGTCGATCGTGCCTGTGTACATGATGTCAGTTCCTTTGCGTCCTGACTGCATCATCATACGACGGCGAACTGTGTCAAAGGGATAGGAAGTCATGCCAGCGACAGCAGTGACAGACTGTGCAATCATCCAGCTGATGAAGATGTGAGTGTTCTTGGGATCTGGAAGCATTCCCTTTGCAGTGTCATAGATGCCAAAGTAGGCAGCTCGGTAGATGATAATGCCCTGGACTGACACATTAAAGCCTTGGCACAGGCCCCTAATCCCATCAGATTTGTAGATCTTAACCAGGCAGTCACCAAAGCCTTTGAATTCCCTTTCAGCTCCAGCTTTGCCCACATCAGCTGCTAGACGGGTACGGGCAAAATCAAGGGGGTACACAAAGCACAAGGTTGTGGCCCCAGCGGCACCACCTGATGCCAGGTTCCCTGCAGAGTAGCGCCAAAACTGGGTCCTCTTGTCCACACCACCCAAAAAGATCTGCTTGTATTTATCCTTGAAGGCAAAGTTGAGAGCCTGGGTGGGGAAGTATCTGATGACATTGGCCAGGTTACCACACCAGAAGGACAGGACTCCCTGTTCCTTGGGGATATGAACCACGCAGTCTATAATGCCCTTGTATTGCTTATCTGCCATGATTTAGTTGCTGGCATGCTGCACCTGCAGCAGGAGCTTGACCACCGTCTTGGAGATGGCCGGGGCCACTCCACCTGCCAAGAAGTCCTTGGCAAAGGACACAGTGGCATCTGTCGTGTTGAAAGAGAAAGAAAAGGCTGGGGAGCGCTGAACGGGACTGGCTTGACAACCGGCTTCGACTCCCGGACTCTGGACTAAAAGCAATTTTTTTTTTGGTTTTTCGAGAAAGGGTTTCTCTAGGGCTTTGGAGCCTGTCCTGGAACTAGCTCTGTAGACCAGGCTGGTCTCAAACTCACAGAGATCCACCTGCCTCTGCCTCCCGAGTGCTGGGATTAAAGGCGTGTGCCACCACCGCCCAGCTTAAAAGCAAATTTTTAAACAATTTTTCACTCATGAAAATTTTTCTTCTGTAAGCATTTATTAATGTAAAATAGGAGACCAGGTATCTTACAGCTCACTTACAGATTTTTTCTTCATGAAGTATTGGTTCATGTAAAGAGAAAGCAAATTAAAACTAGAAATAAGAGAAACTAATCCTTGTAAGTTGATGGTATCATTTGGGAAGATTCAGGCTATGAGAATTTACATCCAAACACAGTTCCAGTTCCAATACTCTGCTTTATGTGGAAGATTACAGCTGTGAATTCTTAAGTTCCAACTTTAGTGCCATGTCTGACACATTTTGTCATGGCTCTTTCATGGTGATCCTGTTATCCTCTAGAACCATGGCCTGAATAAGATGCTTTTATATTGTGAAATAAACATCATATCACAACAAAAAAGGAGGCAGTACACATCCATAAATACTTACACCTGTTACATATTCCATGCAGTTGAAGAGAAGTATAAAATCTAAGGGTTACATTATTGTTCAAATTCATCCTGCAAGTCTTAAAACTCTGAAAGGAAGGATATACTGACTACCAAAAATTAAGCAATACCAACAGCTGTGAAAAGAAGTTTGCCCCACTCAAAAAATCAATTCTGTTCCTCTCTGAGAGACAGTCATTACAGCTGGGCTCTGTTCCAGTCTTCTATGAAAGCTTCCTGTAGCGAGCTGCATGGTGTCACACCTGATGGAGATGTATAATCGACTCCTGAGATGGCTAAGGTCTGACCTATGCTATGATCATGCAATGATTATCAGCTGCCTCCATATGCGTGAACCTATGGGCAGTGCCCACCTGGCAGTTCGGGGTTGGCAGCCCATGCCTACTTAAGGGCTCAGAGAGGGTTTGCCCAAAAGGAGAGAGGAAAAAAGGAGGGAGGTCAAAGAGAGAGAGAGGTGGGGAAGAGAGAAAGAAAGAGAAAGTGAATAAAGTCCTGGAATAAACTGCAGTGAGAAGAGCTCCGGTGGTAGCATCATTCTTTGTGGGACAAGGGTGGCTGTGACAGCTTCCCAGAAGAAATGTCTGTTGCTGATCTGCTACACTCTCCTAAGGGAGTCTCCCATAAAAGGTGTCCATTGCTTCTGTGCTCTTCTGGGCAAAGTGAGTTTCCAAACAGTGATGTCAACTCCACTAGGGATTTCCTGATCCATTCCAGTGAAAGAAGGTGTTCATATAAATCTCAGTCAAGAGATTTATTTGGAAGGGAAGAATCCAGAGTGTGACTTCTTCTGCAAGGCTGGAAAGGGGCAGCAGTCAACTGAAGGAGCATATGACTCACATAGGGCTTCTTGGAGCCAGAGCGCTTCTAAGGAGATTTAGAATGTGGGAATTGGTGAGATTTAAATGCCTGGGTTTGAACAAGCTCAGAGATGGGCTGGATTTTGTGCTCTGGGATTGGTTTTGAGCTCAGAGAGACAACAGTTGATTGCAATTCTTTGGCTCTGGTTTGAGAGCAAAAGCAGATTCCTTTCACTGTCTGTTATTGATATGTGGCTGTGTTTTCAGGGTGATGTTGTATCTTTCACTAGTTCTGGATTCAGGGGCAAAGTGTTTTCCTTTGTATCTCATTTAAGTACCAGGTTGTGGTTTTTATCATGGTTTTATCTCCTTCCCATGAGACTTCATAAAATCACAAATTAGATTTTGTCCATCAGTCTCCTAGTGCTAATAAAATAAAAGCTGGTATCCTAATGCTTGAACAGATTGTTGACACTATCATTTTTTACAGAATGAATACTGTTGGTTAATAGACTGTAAGTGTGGTGGCTTCAGGTACCTAAAACTATCAGATTGATTACATGCAAAAAGTTTTACTCCTGTAAAAACTGCAAAACATAACCACACTAAGTTTATTTTTTCACTACAGTATGATTATTCTCATGTTTTTGAAGAGTACACTCCTTAAGTTTACAGTTTCTCTCCAGGATGATTTGTTTCATGTATTTGAAGATTATTGTGCCAAAGGATTTGCCAAACAAATTCCATTCACAAGTTTCTCTCCCATCTGAGTTCTTTTCTGCTTTTGAAGATGAATAAGACATGAAAAGTCTTTTCCAAGCTCATTTCATGCATACTGTTTCGCACTCATGTGTATTCTTTGATGCCTTTGGAGAGCACTGTGTTGAACAAAGGCCTAACCACACTGATTTTATTCATAGGGTTTCTCTCGAGTATTAGATCTTTTTTGCGTTTGATGATTACAGTGTTGAGAAAAGGTTTTACCACACTGATTACATTCATACGATTTCTGTCCAGTATGGGTTCTTTGATGCTTTTGAAGATGAAAACGTTGAACAAAGGACTTACCACACTGATTACATTCATAAGGTTTCTTTCCAGTGTGTGTTTTTTTATGTGCTTGAAGATTGCTGTGGTCTGCGAAGGCCTTACCACACTGATTACACTCATAGGGTTTCTCTCCAGTATGTGTCCTTTTATGCCTTTGAACTTGAGTATGATGTGCAAAGGCCTAACCACACTGATTACACTCATAGGGCTTCTCTCCAGTATGTGTTCTTTTGTGATTTTGAAGAGTACTGTATTGAGCAAAGGTTTTACCACACTGACTACATGCATAGGGTTTCCCTCCAGTATGTGTTCTTTTATGCCTTTGAAGAGCACTGTGGTGAGCAAAGGCCTTACCACACTGATTACATTCATAGGGTTTTTCTCCAGTATGTGTTCTTTTATGGCTTTGAACATCACTGTGTTGAGCAAAGGCCTTACCACACTGATTACATTCATAGGGTTTCTCTCCAGTATGTGTCCTTTTATGCCTTTGAAGTTGACTATGACATGCAAAGGCCTTACCACACTGATTACATTCATAGGGTTTCTCTCCAGTATGTATTCTTTCATGTATTTTATGAGCATTGTAGTGAGCAAAGGTTTTACCACACTGACTACATGCATAGGGTTTCTCTCCAGTATGTGTCCTTTTATGCCTTTGAAGTTGACTATGACATGCAAAGGCCTTACCACACTGATTACATTCATAGGGTTTCTCTCCAGTATGTGTTCTTTTATGTTTTTGAAGACCACTGTGTTGAGCAAAGGCCTTACCACACTGACTACATGCATAGGGTTTCTCTCCAGTATGTGTTCTTTCATGTATTTGAAGAGCACTGTAGTGAGCAAAGGTTTTACTACACTGACTACATGCATAGGGTTTCTCTCCAGTATGCTTTTGAAGAGTATTGTTTTCAGCAAAGGCCTTACCACATAGATTACATTCATCGGGTTTCTCTCCAGTATTTGTTCTTTTATGCAATCCAATATTACAAGGCTGTGCAAAGGCTTTACCACACTGATTACATTCATATGGTTTCTCTCAGTATGTGTCCTTTTGTGCATTTGAAGAGAATTGTGATGAGCAAAGGCTTTATGACACTGATTAGATTCATAAGGTTCCTTACTATCATATGTTTTTTTATTCCTCTGAAGCTGACTGTCAGATGCCATGGCTTTAACACATTGAGAATGCACTGAAAGTTTCTTTCCAGAATTAGTTCTTTCAATCCTGCAAGCATAATTGGGACATATAAAAGCCTTACCACATTCCATACTGAATTTAACCTACATATCTCTATGTATTACTTTTATAATTTAGTCCAATTGTCAATAGAAATCAGACATTAAGGTTTTATAACTGTGTTGAAACTCATACTTTCTTCTTTAATTAAGGGTTGTTTTGAATTTTGAAGACACTTTTCATGGTAAATTCCTTTATTACATGGTTTACCTTTTCATCTTTACAGGAACATTTTTCTATTTGACATATTTCTCATATTTGAAGAGAACTCTATAACCTCAGAACAACTTTATTACAATCATAAACTGTCCTATACTATGAATCATACTACATTTGCTAACTGACCTAGGACAATCAGAAGTATTTGCACAATTCTAGAACTCATGTGGCTTCTCTTCACTCTGAGTTTGTTTATGTATTAACAGTGATATGTGAAAACCAATTATTTATATAGTTGAATCAATTTCTGCAAGGGTACTCAACATGGGGACTAATGCTTTCTTCTAATTGTTTACAGAGAGAGGTATGATGCATTTTCCCATATTCCTATGCTCATAGGCTTGCATGGAGAGTAATATATTGTATAAAGAGTAAAGGAAGAATCACAAACAAAAAATTTCCACACTGAATTATCATGGTGTGACATTCTGGTCCTCGTAGATGTGTGGTAGAGGTATTAAAGTTTCTGTACAACAACTGCCACTTAACTCTGACTGCTTCTGTCACCAATCTTAACATAGAAATAAGAAGTATATGAGTAATACAAGATTTACTATGTGCTCTCGGTTTAGTAAAAAGTCTTGCAGATATACTTATCATCACTTCAATGTGTACACATTTTGTATTATGAGTAGCAAGAAATATGTGGATTGGCAGTTCTACAGCATAGCTCTCATGGTGCTATGATTCAAGTGGTGATATCTGTTTAGCCATTTCTCACTTGCCTTTTTAATTAAAAGAATGCCTGAAAATGCAATTCACCTGCATGAAATTTTATAAGAATTTTTCAGAAGTTAATAATCACACATGCACTTAAAGCTATGCTTATTCACACTGTTGTCTTTATTTAAATCTTCTAGGACACATTATCATTTCATCAGAGGCTCATTGTTTACAGCATGCTCAGGAAAATTACCTTCCATGTCTTATAGAACGTTGACAATGTTCTTTACTATTATGTTCTTCCCAAATGTATTCTAAAATGCAGTACCAGAAAATGTATGTTATAGTATTGAATACTGTGCAACATTTAAGTAGCTATTTTAAGTAAACCTTAGAACCATGCCTGCATTATTCACCTCATTCTTCTTCTCTTTTCTAAATCAAATTATTGAAGAACATCATTATCCAAGGAAAAGTTGTCCCTTTATTTTGAAACATGAAGGAAATTCATTTTTACCTATAGTAGTGAGGTTCCTGTAGGTCTCCAGCATCACATCTTTGTAGAGATTCTTTTGGGAAGGATCCAGCAAATTCCACTCTTCTTCAGTGAAGTTGATATGCACATCATCATAGGTCACTGCCTTCTAAAATATGCCATATTTGATAGTGACATGATAGTGACAACATTGTAAATGTATACTTCTTTGATAGTATAGTCATATAATTCTGGTGTTCCCTAATCATATTCGAAGACATAGACAGTCATTTTAGAAGGAAATTGAAAAGGAGAGTTTTCTCTGTCATTTCTGTACTCTTTGAATGAGATATCACTTTACAAGAGAAATACCTATTGGCAGAGAGAAGTTGCAGGAGGTCCTTCCACTCCTCCAACCTATAGTCACTGAGATACCAGCCCATTGGGGCGTGGTCTCTCTCCCTTTAAAAATGCAGCCACTTCCCTCTCCTCTCTCTCTTCACTTCCTGCTCCGCTGGTGACTAGACTCCCTTCTGGTTGAGCAGAGGGCTGTTGTCTGGGTCGGTGATTTGTAAGCTTTTTCCCCTTTAAATAAATACCACCCTTTTAATCATAATTCCAAACTCACGTGGCATTGTTTGTGACTTATGCCTTCACCTGTTGCCCAACTTGGGGTTCGAACCCATGACCCTGAGATGAAGAGTCTCATGCTCTACTGACTGAGCTATCCAGGACCTCCCATAACAGAGAGAAACAGCGAAAGAGATCAACAGTTCATAGTACAAATAAGAAATTTTTATGAAGATTAACTAACTACAAATAGAAAAATAAGTTGGACACACTGAGTGTATTGACTCATGCCTTTAAGCTCAGACCTTCAAAAGCAGAGGCAGGTATATTTTTCTCTGAGTTAAATGCCAGACATGTCTATGCAATCAGGTCCAGGACAGGATGGTAAGACCCTATCATCCAGGAAGTGGTGATGCATGCCTTTAATCCCAGCAATCAGGAGGAAGAGTCAGGTGGGTCTCTGTGAGTTTGAGGCCAGCCTGTTCTATGAGAGCTAGTACCAGGACAGGCTCCAAAGCTACAGAGAAACCCTGTCTCAAAAATCAAATAAACAAACAACAAACAAACAAAAAGGCACTGTCTCCATTGCAAAGATCAGTGAATCAAGCAAGAATAGAAGAACTCAGAAGTTTTTAGTGAATTTCCTACAAAGAAGTATGCATTCACTCCACTTCTCTATTTAACTTCCAAACATCCGAAGTGCCCTATTTAAACTGTAATACGAATAGCATTTTACAAACAGAGCTTTATGTTTAAACAGTTACAAATGGACAGATGAAAACATTAGCAATATAAATCTTGGGCATAAGTAATCAACACAAGCTGGGAGAGAGATGACTGAGTAGTACCTAGCTTTTGATGGTCTTGAATAGATGAGGCAGAATTGCCAGTACTTATTTGCGCATCATAACTATCCATTATTCCAAGTTCACAAACTCTGAGATCCTTTGATCATGTTGAGAACCAGGTACCTATGTGGTGCATAGCCATGCCGATGCATCAAATAGTGTTATTAATTTTAAAAATGTAAAGAAAGCATAACAAGCAGGAAGAAGTTCATGCACCTACAATTCAATGAATCCGAATGCTTAGGAAGTACTAATGTCACGCCTACTAAACGACTTCCAGACCCTAAAATGGGGAAAAAATCTACTTCTATCATAGGCAACACAGACCAGAATACCAAAGAGCAAATAGAAACCAAGGAACCAAACGTGCATCCAACAAAGAGAAACAGAGATAGTGGCACCTAGACTTGCAGTCACCTCAGACCCAGATACCCGACAACAGCACAATAACATGATCAACAACAGACAGAACAATATGTCACTACCATATTCCAACTCTCCTACTACAGCACACCCTGAATATTCAAACACAGTCAAAGTACAATTAAGTTAGATCAACTATGAAGATGTTTTATGTCCTTAAGAAGGAAGTGAATGAATTCTTTAAAAAAGCAGGGGAAAGATAAATGAAATCTTGGAGAATAATAATAAACCCCTTAAAGAAATTCAAACAAGCAAACAGTTGACAGAAATGAATAAATCAGTTCAAGAAGTGAAAATTGAAATAGAAGCATGAAAAAAATGCACGCTGAAGGATTCTGGAGATAAAAAACTAGATAAATGAAAAGGAAAAACTGGAAAATTAAGGTAAAGTATATCTTATCTTTGTGAGTCTAAACTTTTATATATAATTTACACACACCATAACTAAGGAAAATGTTAATGATATAATCGTTTACAACTCAATCAAAAAACCCAGGGCATAACATTAGCCTGGAACATCTGTGGCAGCAAAAGCAGAGCCTCTTTTCCAAAGTAACAAATTTTGAAGTCAAGATACCTTTAAAGTATGTGTGGGGTTACCATAGCAGCCCCCAAATCAATGTCTCATTCTACAGTCAAAAATTCAAAGAAAGCACAATGTGTAACCCAGACTCTGTGTGTATTTTCTATCTTTTTAAGCCCATTAATTGTTTTACTTATTTTTTTCTTTAAGAACCTTAGTGTAAATTCCTTCAAAAACCATTTTTAATCCATGACTCTGTCTATATTTATCCTCTCTGTCTTAAGCCCATGGACATTTATCAAATAAACTATCACAACCCCTCAGAGGCCTTTTTATCTGAATGTTTTTACTGCGTATCTGTAATCCTTTTCTGATGAGGAGTGTTTCTGTAATTGGAATCTGTATTTGACTTCCATTTTTGTGCTTTTACAACCCCTCATTTTTAACTTTCTTAGGGTTGATGTGGACGTAGTTGCCTAACATTTGGTGTCCTCATGTAAATGGGGACTACACTTTCATCTTCTGGCTGCCTAGACCCAAATAATCACACACAAACTATATAATTACATCAGCATTTTTAAACTGCTTAAGGCATATTCCTAGTTAGATTTTACATGTTCAATTCATCCATTTCTATTCATCTATGTATCACCATGAGTTTGTGGCTTACACGTAGTGTTTTGGGATATTTCTATCACCTTCAGTGAATACGTGGCATCTCTTTGATCTTCCCAAATAGTACACCGACCAGTCTGGTCTGTCTTTATTTTAAAAAAAAACAAGTAATAAATGCTGGAAAGTAATGAAATTGCTCTCTAACTACAATCAGGTCCTTTTTCATAATTGGGACTCCACAGTCCTATTTTATGAAAAGTTTTTTTTTTCGAGACAGGGTTTCTCTGTGGTTTTGGAGCCTGTCCTGGATCAGGCTGGTCTCGAACTTGTAGACCAGGCTGGTCTCGAACTCACAGAGATCCGCCTGCCTCTGCCTCCCAAGTGCTGGGATTAAAGGTGTGCGCCACCACCGCCCGGCCTCCACAGTCCTATTTTCCTGTGCAGTGCACACTCAAACCTGTTGCTTATATTCTGGACTGAGGTAGAAAACACTCTCCACATGCAAATCCTTTTCCTTTACCTGTAGTGGATATTCAGTTTTATAACTCAAATTTATAACTTTGAAACTGGTGATAGAATCATTTAAGATTTTAAGGTGTAACGTAGGACAAGGTCATTGCTCAGGCAAGGAGAAGACAGGGACCAAATCCTCTTATGCCAAGATAAGATAGATTGATGTGGGAGTACCATATATCAATCTGTTGATTTCATTGACTAAGCAATAAAGAAACTGCTAGGCCCATTTGATAGGCCCACCCTTAGGTGGGTGGAGTAAACAGAACAGAACGCTGAGAGGAAGAGGAAGTGAGGTCAGACTGGACAGCTCTGCTCTCCGGAGCAGAAGCTTCAGAGAGACGCCATGTCCCGCTCCCGGGCAGACACACGCGATGAAGCTCCAACCTAGAATCTTCCCGGTAAGAACGGTGCTCACTAAGACCGGTGTTCACAGATTATTAGAGATGGGTTGATAGGGATATCAGAATTAGCCAGTAAGGGCTAGAGCTAAGGGCCAAGCAGTGATTAAAAGAATACAGTGTCTGTGTAATTATTTCGGGGCATAAGCTAGCTGGGCAGGCGGCTGGGGGTTGAGGATGCAGCCACGCCGCCGCAGCGCCCATATTACTACAATAGATAGTGTCAAAAAAATTTCTGAAATACTAGAAGTACAACGGTTCTAGAATGAATATGACTTCCTAGGGAGAAATCATTCCACATGTTTGAGAGATTAATAAAGAAAAAATCATTTTAAAATATTCACATACATCTCTGACTAATGCTCAAAGAGAACCCAGGCTAGAATATTTTTTTTTGCATTTCACTTATTTTCTTATCCTTATGTCTTTCAGGTTCAGGCTCCACACTCTGAACAATTTAAATAGGGGTGGAAGGCTAAAAGTCTACCCACCTTGACAGATGGAAGACTTACAGAGTAAAGTCTTCCCAGTATTATTTCTTTCTTTATTTTTATTTTTTTATTTTTTTGTTTTTTGTTTTTTCAAGACAGGGTTTCTCTGTGGCTTTTTGGAGCCTGTCCTGGAACTAGCTCTGTAGACCAGGCTGGTCTCGAACTCACAGAGATCCACCTGCCTCTGCCTCCCGAGTGCTGGGATTAAAGGTGCGCACCACCATCACCCAGCTCCAGAATTAATTCTTACATAAACCAGTGACCTTAAACAGTAAGACCATCTTCAGTGACAGGATCATGAGATGTCAGACTTTTCTTCCATTTTTACAAGCTTTTCATTAGCCTCTTAAATGAGTTGGTTGCCCTGATTTTGGTACATTTCTATCCAGAGTTACAAGATTGAGATTACAGGGGATGTGAAGGATAGGAAAAGTATAAGGCAGAAAAGATAAAAACAGGTTAGGGAAGTCTTGCACAAGCTATGTCTCATGTCAAGTAAATTTCCTAAGAAGAATAGATTTGGGCTGGAGAGATGGCTCAGCAGTTAACAGTATTGACTGCTCTTTGAGAGGACCTGGGTTCAATTCCCAGTACCCACATGACAGTTCCTAAATATCTGTAAATCCAGTTTCCCAGGATCTGATACCTACATACCAACACATATAAAATAAAATAGAATAACTCATAAAATATCCACTATTTATACTGGCTGAGAAATAACTTGGGGCTCTTTCATATTGACTTTCAGTCCTCTCAGTCTGTTTTATGGTTCTTTCTTCATTTCTCTTAATCTAACATTTCCTCATCCTCAGCATCCCTTCCCAGAGAACCCCCAGGCAAATTCTGTTGGACAGACCATATGGGGTATCCAACTATGCTTGAACAAAATTTACTGCAGTTTCTGTATGATGCTGCTTTTGATACAAGGAATTACTTTGCATATTCTGTTCATAAATTAAGAGCTTATCTGGATAGAGCCTTACACTTTAGGGCACCTTTTTAAGATTTAAATGTAAAGCAAGGGCTTTCTCTTTAGCTGTGTAAAATCCTTGAAAATCCCTCTTGCTTTCACTACTGGACAGCCATCTGAAACAACCTAGTGCTTTTTTCCTCAACAAAAACATCGATTTTTTTTCATTCTTTTTATGTGTTTCTTTTGTACTGTAGATTTAAAGGAGTCAGAGGTAATAACCATCAGGCAGAAATAATATTTTGTCTAAGATATCAGTCCATTAATTTTTAATTCTGCCTTAGTCACTTTCTTGGGACATGGAAACATTAAGAAAGATTGGGGGCCAAAGTGTCACACAAATGATCTCCAGCAAACTTTTTATGAAGTTTTCTAAGCTCCTGTACTAACTTACCAAGCAAAAATAAATCAATAGGGCCACAAGGAATAAAGCCAGGCTTGGGCTGGAGGGACCAGAACAAGATGAGGTTATGAGAGCAATCAGAATTATTATATATTTATCAGAAACAGAAAACAATGGTAATTTCCAGGATCAATACAGTGTAGTTGCCAGGATATCATGAAGACTGCAAGATATACAGGGAATACAGGATTGTGGTCTCAGACCAAGTGTACTGTTGAACTTCCATACTTCCTTGACCACTAAGGGATAACTCAGAGAAACACAGATTAGCCTGAATGACTCATTGCTCGAGGGAGTGCATCACCATGTCAGCAACTTAAAAAGACACACTGTGCCCAAGGAGCCATGGATTTTAATGTGAACTAACTAAGACACATATCTCTCACAGTAGATGGGCCAATCCAACTCCTTTTTCCCTGCAGAGTCTTTTGCCCACTAAAATCCTATAACCTTGACCTCCACTGCCTGCCACTACTCTCAACACTCCTGTCTTTCAGGTCCTACAATGACAGTCACTTAAGCTCTGTAGAGTTTTCTGTGACTTTTGCCATCTAAAGTCCTGTTAGCTTGAAAATTCTTCCACAGTCAATATTCCCAAGTCCATTGCAGCAACAAAACCACTTTTATGGTACCATTTTTATTCCAACTTGCTTCTTTGTTCCTGTGATTAAATTATCTAACCTAAAGCAACTCTGGTAATGGACAGGTTGGTTTGTTTGTTACACCTAAGTCAGAGTCTACTACTGTGGGAGCTTAGGATAGGAACTCAAGTTAATCACTGGAGGCAAAACATTTGGAACCATTGTTTTCTGGTTTTCTCTTGTGCTTTGTCACTGTTTTGTGCTCAGCTAGCCCCTTAATCAGCCCAGACCCACTTGCTTAGAGACATTGCCAACTCAGTGGAAGAGTGTTCTTCCAACACCAATCATCAGTCAACATAATCACTTTCAGACAGAAATCAGACATTCTTATCTAAGCACACACTCAATTGATAATTCCTCAGATGACCCTAGGCTTTGTCTTGTTGACAGCTGAGGCTAATTATCACAAAAAGACAATATTGTATGAGAATTTTTGTTTGTTTGTTTTTCAAGACAGGGTTTCTCTGTGGTTTTCGAGCCTGTCTTGGAACTAGCTCTTGTAGACCAGGTGGTCTAGAACTCACAGAGATCCTCCTGCCTCTGCCTCTCGAGAACTGAGATTAAAGAAGTGCACCACACTGCCTGGCGTGAATTTTTTTAAAGAACCAAAAATATAATGTATTATTCCTGTCAATCACTTAAGCAGCACCTAACCATGAGGATAACAACAAATGGAAAACACAGATTGCCAGAAAATGGAAAGAGAAAAGGATCTAAGATCAAGAAGAGAAAACTAAAACTGTCACTCCACAGAAACTATTCAAAACAAAAACTTAAGGAACTGATAGCAGAGGAAATAATCTGAATACAAATCGATGAAGGTCCGTCATTTTTGAAATTTTAAGGATACAATTAGATTATGGTTCAAAAAAATCAACATAGATGACACCAATGCCAAAACAAGACTCAAAGACAGATCTATGAATATATATTATGGTCCCTTAAACAAGAATTACAAGATTCTAGTCAAAATCAAATTCCAGAAAATCACTGGCCATCACTCATCCTGTACACTCCAGTTCTCTCCTTTACCGATAACTGAAAAAGGGTTGGGTAAGATGGGCTCTTCCTCCAAAATTCAAAAGATTCAATCGACGGCCAGGCGGTGGTGGCACACACCTTTAATCCCAGCACTCGGAGGGGGAGGCTAGCGGATCTCTGCGAGTTCGAGGCAGGCCTGATTTAGAAGAGCTAGTTCCAAGACAGGAACTAAAAAAGCTACAGAGGCTAGGCGGTGGTGGTGCATGCCTTTAATCCCAGCACTCAGAAGGCAGAGGCAGGTGGATCTGTATGAGTTCGAGGCCAGCCTGGTCTACAAGAGCTAGTTCCAGGACAGGAACCAAAAAGCTACGGAGAAACCCTGTCTCGAAAAACCACAAAAAAAGATAAAAAAATAAAAAAGCTACAGAGAAACCCTGTCTCAAAATAAAAGAAAAAAAAAGATTCACTTGACGCCATCTGATATTTTTGCTTCGTGGAAATAGTTTTGATTACTAAAAGGATTTCATTCAATTATGATAAAGAAAATGATGTCTGTTAGGATCACTTAGACACCATTTCATTTCCTACAATTGGTGATTGCCTCTAAGTCTGTATCAGAGTGAGGAAGTATAAACTTTTTAAATGAAATTTCAAGAGAACAGATTTTTAAAGAATCACTGTACACGTGAAGTAACTGGCTTTACTCTGACTGCTTTATAAATCACAATTTTGAAAACAAGGTTATTCCTATTTTTTGAGTATGTTTGTGCAAGAGACAAAAGGCCTGTGATATACAAAACAATGATTGTCAGATCTTTTGGATTGGGAATAGTAGAGATTTGTTAACCTGCAAACTTGAATGTAGGTTTAAACTTGGGTCATCCGCAGGGAAAAAAAATATGTGCTGAGTCACCTGCCAAATGCATAATAAATTTTATCAAATAATCCAAGTCTTTCTCAGATTAATAATAAAACAAGAAAAACAAAACATGAATAAAGAAGTAAAGCCAGGCGGTGGTGGCACACGCCTTTAATCCCAGCACTCGGGAGTCAGAGGCAGGCAGATCTCAGTAAGTTTGAGACCAGCATGGTCTACAAGAGCTAGTTCCAGGACAGGCTCCAAAACCACAGAGAAACCCTGTCTGAAATACCAAAACAAGAAAAAAAAGTAAAGAAATGATTTTTGGGAATATGTGGCATCAGAATTAAGATGATATGTAAGGTAAATATGCAGCATTAAATGAATACAACTCAATAACTTCATCTAACAATCTATAAGAGGAAAGCTAATCACAAAGTAACATTCACAGTGGAAACACTCAGAATGCTCATTGGGTTTGTGTGTTAATCACATCAACATTTAAGTAGCAAACACTCAAATGTGAAGATAGCAACAGCTGGAACACACAGATATGCTAGGAAATGGAAAGAGGTAGGCATCTAAGATGAAAAAACAATCTGCACAGAAACATCCCCCAAACCTCAATCTTAAGGAACTGATGATGTAAGAAATTTTCTGAATAAAATTGGTGAAGGTCCATCATTTTCAAGAAAATGAATAATAAATTATATATCGGTTGTAGATTACAAAAAATCATATACAGATTCACATAACATGCTTTCTGCGTTTTTCACAAAGATCCATCAATCAAGAATGTGTACAATGTTTGTGAAAGAATAAAGGTGTTAAAGAGGAAAAGCTGTGAACAAAAGCAGGAATAGTAGTCAATTTTTAATCCAAAGACCAAAGTAAACTTAGGCAAGGAACAGTGTGATCTTGGTTATTGCTACCCAGCTATCTTTGATTATATGTGTACAGAAATTAAATAAACATAAACTGTACAACTTTCACAAAGATATCTCAAAGAGACCCTTAAACTGTTGTTTCTGACCTTCAGTTACTGATCTGTCTTCTGAGATGCAGCCACATGATAAAGATGTTCTCTTGGCAAATAGAGAAGATCTCTTGTTACAACTCTCCAGATCCGTGTGCTATCTATCTTCTGGTTGAAGGGAAACACAGTCCTACTGATGTCCAATCCCAAAATAACCTAAAATATGATTTAAAATCTGCTTCCTGCTACATGCATTATGGCAGAATTGGTGGATTGTGCCCTATCTAGCTGGCTATCACAATGCACACCTGAGAAATCGCTGCACATCAGAAACTCCTTTTGGTCCCCCTTTTAAGCTTCACTGGATCACACCATTGTGGCAAGTGGCAGAATCACATTAACAGAATTCTACTCAAGTATTGCTCTACCAGTTCCTAAAAAGTTTGTAATCTTTAGAACAGAAACCTGAAATTGGAAAGCAGTATTCAGATAGTCAATATTCTAGAAATTAGAACTTCAGTTTTCTAATCTCTCTTCCCACTACACAACAAAAGCAGTGCCCATGTGTATACTCTGGACAGAGATACAACCAGCATCATATCTTTCCATTCCAGGGCTGCGGAGTCTCCCCTTCCCCACTAAATCTACACACAAGGAGGCTCAGAGAACAAGGGCCACTGCCAGCATGAACCACATGGACCAACAAAACTGCAGTCTGGCTCATGGTCCTTCCAAGTCACAGCAGAAATAATAGTTCAACAGACCTGCTCTATACACCACCCCCACTCAGTATAGGATAGCTTGTGGTCCTCCTTAAAGCTACCTACTACAGAGGCACAGGAGAGTCATGGAAAGAACTCACAAACTATCTGGCCCTGGTACTCTTGATTGCCAATGCTTCCCAGAATTCCCTCATTGGCTAGGACCCTCCCAGCTGGGACTCACAATATTAGCAGCTCCTCTACTGGAGGATCAGAGATCAAATGACTCAGACAGCACAGCCCTTCCAGTTCTGCCCTCCCAGCCCAGCAGACAGGGCCCCATTTTAAAAACTTTGTATTTAGCACACATTATTCCACTCTCCTAGAGCACACACATCCTGTTCCTCATCAAAAGTGCAGGGTCGCCAGGTGAATGTGGTGCATGCCTTTATTTCCAGCAATCGGGAAGCACAGGCAGGCAGATCTCTGTGAGCTCGAGACCACCCTGGTCTAGAGAGCTAGTTCCAGGACAGGCTCCAAAGCCACAGAGAAACCCTGTCTCGAAAAAACAAAAAAACAAAAACAAAGTGCAGTGTCTTTTAGGTGCTCATTCCATTACGCACTCACTTTCCAGTGCAGCCATCACCTTGTCTGAGAGATGCAAAATTTTGGAGAAATTCAGGTCACATTCATAAAGTAATTACTCTCACTGTGTAACTGTGGTTACTTTGTAACTGTTGTCAAAATGACAGACCATGAATTAGAAAACAATCCAGGCATATTAGGACTTGAAGGCAGCAAAGAGAATATATACGACATAGTTTTCATCTCAAAAATTATTTTGAAAACTTGAAACACACTTTATGGCCATGTGCTCCAGAAACTAGGGATTTGTATTCATGCACATTAAAGATTTCTCATATATTTTATCTAAAGATGAATGTCTTAATGCAGAGATGTAGCAGTGCTTTTAAGCAGGGCCACAACATTTTACCTAGATCTTCTACTTTAGATGAACTTCTGTAAATAGAGCAATTAGGTTTAAAGATATGGTCAGTCCCTTTCCAAGATTCTTCACTGCTCTGGTCTGTGGACTGCAAACAGTGGTCAATCAGGACAATCATAGAGCATCTACAATTGACTCCCTCATTCCACATAGCTAATCTCAACTTGTATTGAAGGACGAAAGCTCTCACCCTCAGTCCAACCTTTTTGCTTCTGCCCTGTGTCTCCACCAGCTTCAAGTTGGTCAGTGAGCTCAACTTTGCACAGGTTCCTCTGCATCTACGTCCCCCAATAAAAGCCAGAATGATTAGGAGACACTCATTAACTACTCTATTTTTCTTTCTCATGGACAAATCAAGGTCCAACCTGTAAGGAGTTACAGGACTGTTTTCTCAGCACTAGGCAGCAGAGGAAAGATTGATTAGGAGTTCAAAATGATTCTCAATTACACAGCATAAGGCAAGCCTACACTATAGTGTACATTGTTCTACACAGAAATCAATAGTCAACATCACTTGAAAGAAATAAAATCCCACTATTATTGACTTTGAAATGTTGGAGAACAGAAACAGAAACAAGAGCAGCAATACACTCAAAGAAAACATCTGAAAATGACAACAATAAGTGATTTTTTTTAATTGCAAAAGTAGTACTAGCACTTTTAAGATTAAATAAAACTTTCTATATTGACTTTGAAAGAGTCTTCTCTTTCTATAAGAAAGGAGATGTCATTAATAAGAGATAGATTGATGGTGCCCATATACATATGCTGGCTGCTGAGATCTGTAACCTGACACATAAGAGTTACTCAGATCTCTGAGTTGACATAACTGTGTCAAACAAGATCAACCACATCTGAAGAGGATAGTGGCCTAATTGCAAATTCAATGTTCATTGGCCCAAGATGACCTTCCCAATCTGTACACCCACACAAATGATCTGCATTCATTCACATGGCATTAATTTAATAACACATGCTGGGAAATTACAAATTCACTGAACCTACAACAATCACACCCTTTTTTATAATGGTGGCTTCAATAGTTGATTGCCTCCACTGTTTCCCCTGCAGTGTACACAATAAACTATTCCTCCTATTCTGGTCTGAAGACAGAAGGTCTTCTCCATATGCACATCCTTTACTGTGACTGCACTGCATAGTCAACTACATGACTCAAAAGCTTAAGTCCAAAACTGTGAGGTTTTACAGTCATATTTTAGGGGAATTTTGAACGTATAATATACCAAGGACACCTGAGTCAAAATAAGAATTTGTCTCAGAAACTATTTTTCTAACAGGATGGAAATGCAGCTGTTCTAGAATTAATGTGCCTTTCCATTGAGAAATTACTTCATACACTTAGGAGATTAATAAAGAAAGACTTCTTTTATGATGGTATACATCAATCTCTGGCTAATGCTTAAAGAGGAGCTAGCTAGACAGATTCCACATTTGCTGTTGTCCTTAAGCCTCCTTTGGGGACAGGCTCTAGGTTACACCTTGAACAATTGAAATATAAACAGACAACTTACCAGGCTAGACATTTAGGCAGATAGGAGAGTTACAGAGCAAGTATATTTCCAAGATAATTTCTTATGTACACTGGTGATCTGAATCAGCAGATCATGCTTCAGTGACAGGGTCCTGAGTTGAAGGTCACAGGGGATGACAAAGTTAGGAAAAGTAAAATGGGAAAAGTTAAAAATTTAGGGTGGGGAGGTCTTGCAGCCGCCTAGTAAGCTTCCCGAGAAAAACAGCAACTTGCTGGGCATTGATGGCACATACCCTTGCTGAGCCAAGGGACCTCTATGAGTTCAAGGACAGCCTGGTCTATTCAGTGAGTTCCAGGATAGTCAGGACAGTCCTACAGAGAAACACGGTTTCAAAAAATTTCATAAAAAGGAGTAAAAGCAGAATAGCATCTTGAATACTTCCAGAGGGGAAATGGAAGGAAATGGGAGAAGTATAAGAAGTCAGTAAAGAATATCATGTGAATTTGGAAAGAGGTTAGTCAGACAATTCTACTCAATTGGAACACAGGTTATCTCGAAAACTTTACTAAGAGCACAGTGGCCTGGGAACTGATAACCATAGCTCCATATGGTGAAAGGGCTGGGTTCTTGGGCCTGAAGGAACCCTTCCACAAAGGCCTTCTCACCAGACCATTACCATCTCTCCAAAGCATATTCATTGTTTTAGAGAAGAAGCTCTGTCTTATTATCAACAAATCAGGTCCTTAGGGAAACTCACAAGGCTTAACCCCAAGGCTGTTACCAGACCTCCTAGGAATGTCCCTGCTCCCTGCCTGAGGGAATAAATAAAACCCATGATTGATCAGGTAACTCCTTGTCACAACACTGTTTTTCATTTCAAATATACGTCACCTGGTGTCCTATAGCCCATCTGGAAAAACTGTGCTTTTCTTTTTTGTGTGGGTTTTTTTTTTTTTTTTGTTTCTATGTTTCTTGAGGATTTCTCCGTAGCCTTTTTTGTTTGTTTGGTTTTTCGAGACAGGGTTTCTCTGTGGCTTTGGAGGCTGTCCTGGAACTGGCTCTGTAGACCAGGCTGGTCTCGAACTCACAGAGTTAGGCCTGCCTCTGCCTCCCAAGTGCTGGGATTAAAGGCATGCACCACCATCGACCAGGGAACTGTGCTTTTATTAAGAAGAAAATTGGAACTTTGAGATACATCAGGCCTTGAGGTTGTTTGGGAACCTGTAAAGCCTCCTTGAAAGCTTGCAAGAGGGTTTTTTTTTTTATATGGGGATGTGCCTGGTGTCTGGTTCTAAATCAGTGGTGGCTTCTCTGTAGTAGTTTGGAGCTAAATATCTGGAAAATCCAGTTGAACAAAGTGTGCCCTAGCATCCTAACCTCTAACAGCCCTGATTAAAACCCATTTATCATCTGGGTGATTTAGAGGCAGTCTTCCCTCAGCTAATTCTACTTTGTGAGACTGAACTATTTCCAAGGCATTGGAAAATCCTTTATATCAGCAATTCAACTCTTCTACGTGGCAGCTTAGAAGTGCAGCGCTACCCAACAGGTAAGCTGCCTTGATACCGTCCACGTGGTTAAATATGTATAGAGATTGTATGTAAGGTTAAATGCAAAGTGCTCATTTTGAGAAGATACTGGAGAAACTAGGCGTATTGAAGTTGAGAAGAAAGATGTTTGTACACACAGCACCCTGCTCCCAATTCTCTAAGCGCATTAAGCCCACACCATTAGGTCTAAGAATTAACAGGATCACATGGGACTTCCTGAGGCAGGGAATATGGCGGCAGGTTTCCACACAGATCCCACAAGGATGCACCATGCTGTCTGCCGCACCTCACCCTCTGCTCCTCCCCATCTGGAGACAGCGTTCCCTCGCTCACCATGTTGTGGTTCCCCAGATCGCCAAAGCTCTCAGTTCATCATCTCCCTGCAGCAGCAACATCACCACAGCACAGGAGACAACTGGCGCCAGCTCCTCCACAAAGCCGAGTCTGAAGGCGGGTGCCCGGAAGAGCCCTGCACTGTTGCTGACTGGCAGGTCACCTGGAGGGCCTGATTGGCTGGTGCAGTCTGAGTGGCAAGAACACTGTCCACAGGGCTACAGTGTGCTTAAAGACACAGTACAGTGGTTCCTGGCCATTCCTTCCACCCCAGTCAAAGATCTTTTCTAGATTGGCCAAACTTTGCATTTCAATAGCACTTGCCCCTTGCTCCAAAAGGAGACACTGTCACAATCTTGCACTCCATAGGAACTTTCCCCTGAGGTCACATGAAGTGAACTTACTTTTAACTTGGTTTTCACAGGGATTTCATACAACAGAGAAGAGAATGTAGCAATGTAGAAGTTTTCCCTTCACCCCACATCCTCTCCAGCATAAACTGTCCTCAGTGTTTTTGATCTTGGCTATTCTTACAGGTGTAAGGTGGGATCTCAGAGTTGTTTTTACATTTCTTTACTGGCTAAGGATGTTGAGCATGTCCTTAAGTGTCTTTCAGTCATTTTATAGTCATCTGTTGAGAGTTCTCTGTTAAAGTCTGTACAATTTTTTTTCCATTGGCTTATTTGTTCTTCTGATGACCAGTTCCTTAAGCTCTTTATATATTTTGGATATCAGCCATCTGTTTGAAGTGGGGTTGAAGAAGACCTTTTTCTATACTGTAGGCTGCCATTTTATTAAACATTTCCTCTGCTTTTCAGAAAGTTTTCAGTTTTAGGTGGTCCCATCTATTAAATATTGCTATTAGTGTTCGTGTTGCTGGGCTTATATATAGAAAGTGGTCTCCTGTACCAATGTGTTCAAGTGTACTTTCCACTTTTTTTTCTATGAAGTTCAATGTGGCTGGTTTTATGTTTTGATCTATTTGGACTTTAGATTTCCGCCTGGAGATAGATAAACTCTATAATTTCTGTTTACTCAGGTAGTATTTTTTTTTTCTTTTTCAAGACAGGGTTTTTCTGTAGATTTGGAGCCTGTCCTGGAACTAAGTCTTGTAGACCAGGCTGTCCTTGAACTCCCAGAGATCCACCTGCCTCTGCCTCCCGAGTGCTGGGATTAAAGGCGTGCACCACTACCGCCCGGCTTTACTCAGGTAGAATTATATCCTTCTCAGGTCTCTAATGGAGTTAAATACTAAATAATTGTGGTTCTCTCTCTTGTTACCAAATTGAAACAACTTAGTAACTAGCGCGAAATATGTAAAGTTAAGAGATATAAAAAGTTTATTTTAGGTTGGGATAAAAAATGATTTAGGTACAACACTTTGGACTTACCTAGATAATGAAGTATTTTCTCTAAATTTACCAAATACAAATAGATTGTTCATTGTTTCCTATATATATTTTTATATAGTTGTTGTATGTTTTGTATATAGCTTTACTGTGTTAGTTAAATTTTTCACTTTTTTTTTTTTTTGGTTTTTCGAGACAGGGTTTCTCTGTGGCTTTGGAGCCTGTCCTGGAACTAGCTCTGTGGACCAGGCTGGTCTCGAACTCACAGAGATCCGCCTGCCTCTGCCTCCCAAGTGCTGGGATTAAAGGCGTGCGCCACCATCGCCCGGCAATTCTTCACTTTTTATTTAGTAAGAAAGGGGAAAAGGTATGATATTTTGATCATGTTCTCATAATAAAGCTTGCTTGGAGTCAGGACACAGCTAACAACAACCTGACTGAGAATTACCCTAGAGGTTTGAAGGACTTTGGCCAGGTAGAAGTCAGAATTATTAAGGCAGGCTTGAGGGAAGATATGGGCTCTTTTCTTGCATGGAGAAATTGAAGAGATAGTAGTCTCCAGTGGCTGATCAATTGGTTTTCTGATCTTTCAAGTTCTTACCCTGCTGTCTGATGCCTGAGTTTTATTTTATATTATTTCAGTTTAGTTTAGTTTTTCTGAGATAGGGCTTCTCGGTGACTTTGGATCCTGTCCTGGAACTCATTTTGTAGCCCAGCCTGGCCTTGAACTCACAGAGATCTGCCTGCCTCTGCTGCCAAGTGCTGGAATTAATCAACTAATGCTTCAGTAGGGATAGAGCTAATTAAATAAGGCCTTGGAAAGTGAAGCCTCACCATTCACTGGTAGTGCATTCTGTGAGTTCAAGGCCAGTCTGGTCTACAAGAGCTAGTTCCAAGAAAGGCTCCAAAGCTACAGAGAAACCCCGTCTCAGGAAACACAAAAAAAAAAAAAAAAACAAAAAACAAAAAACGAACCAAAAAAAAATATGTAGCCCCATGTACCTGAGAGAGAACCACAGGATTTGGCATTTGCTCTGCTGAATTTTCATCTTTCCTTGACCCAATCTTCCCTCATTTGTCCCTCTTCCTCTCTTTCGTTATTCTTTTGTTTCTTTTTTTTTACCTTGACTGCAGTGCTTACTTCCACCATTCATCTCAGTCTCACATTTCCCCAAATCTCTCTTCTTTGTTTACCTTTAGAAACCCATACATATCAACAAAACATGGTGTCTCGTTTTAGTTAGGGATTTTGCTGTTGGGATGAAACACCATGACCAATAAGCAAAATTGGGTGAAAAGGACTTAGTTGGCTTATATTTCCAAATTGTTGTTCACTATTAAAGCATACCAGGGAAGGAACTCAAGGAGGGCAGGATCATTGAGTCAAAAATTGATGCAAATGTGATGGGGGAGTGCTTCTTCCTTTCTTACTTCATAGGACTTACTCATCCTCTCTTCTTATAGAACCCAGGACCAGCCCAGGGATGACACAACTCTCAATGGGCTGTGACCTCTGCCATTGATCGGTCATTGAGAGAATGCCTCATTTCTGAATCCCATGGAGGCATTTTTTTTCTGAGGCTCCCGAATCTCTGATGTCTCTAGGTCATTTACAAGTAGACATGGAAAACCAGCCCACATACATGGTACAACCAGGTAAATTAAGAGTATGCAGAATCCATATAAAGCCTGGATATAGAAACCCAGTATGAGGAAAGGGGTCTCAAAAGCTGTCAAATGAGTTAAAGTACACCCCACATATACACACACCCAGTCTTAGGAGTCCCACAAAACACCATAGTATGAACTGAAAATATATATGCAAAGCATTTAGCACAGACCTCTAGAGGATCACGAGTCTGTGTGAGCACTAATAACTCCTGCTTAGTTGATTCTGTGGGCTGTGTTAACTTAGTGTCCTCAACCAAGGTAGGAGTTGGTTGCTATGATACTTCCTCCCCATTGCCAGCAGGGTCTCCTTAGCTTCTCTTATTGTTTGAATGCCTGTGTCTGCACCTGGTGCTTTCAGTTCCTGGAATAGGCCAGTCTGATAACATTGGATGAGGTAGCATTCTATGAGAATACCAGAATATCATGAGAAATCATTTCATGGATTTTTTCCTATCTTGTTTGGTTCTATCATAGATCTGTAGTGTAGTGAGCTTCAGGTCTTGGTCATCCAATTAGACTGGGCATTGTCTCCCTCTAATGGAATGGGCCTGAAGTTTCACAAGTTATTTGTTGTTTACTCCTACAAGTTCTGGGGATCAAATAACTCATCATATCTTGTAAGCAGGACTAGATGTAGAGTGAAGGTACTGTTGCTGGGTTGGTGTCTCTGTCCCAACATTGAATAATTTGCCCAGTTAGAGAAGACTCCACAGGCGTCTTATCCCCCTTTCCTAAAAGTCCTTGCTAGGGGCATTTTCATACAATCCAATGAATATTTACTGTACTAGGTACAATACCAACTCCCAAATATGCCCCAATTCCTGTAGTTTTCCCCATTCCATCTACATCCAAGTACCCTGATCCTGCTTTCTCCTCTTCCCATCCCCAACTACCCCCATTCAATTTAGAAGACCTATTCTAGTGCCCCTTTCAGGGAGATCGCTGTATCCCTCCCTTGATCCTTTGTGGTTAACTCTCTGTGTCTGTGGATTGTAGCATGAATATCCTTTATTCTACTATCAATATTAATGTATAAGGGATTCACACCATGGTCATTTGTATTGCTGGATCTTAAGGTAGGCTGAATCCTAATTTTCTGAGAAATTGCCATACTGTTTTCCAGAGTGGTTGTACAATTTGCATTTCCACCAGCAATGGAAGAGTCTTCCCCTTACTCCCACATCCTCTCCAGCATAAGCAGTCATTGGTGTTTTTTATCTTAGCCATTCTGACAGGTGGAAGGTGGAATTGCAGAGTCATGTTGATTTGCATTTCCCTGATGGCTAAGGATGTTGAACATTTCCTTAAGTGTCTTTTGGCCATTTGAGATTATTTTTTTTTAATTTTTATTCTTTTTTAATTGAAAAAATTTCTGCCTCCTCTTTCCCTCCTATATCACTCTCCTTGCTCCCAGTCCTCTCCACCTCCCCCCACTCCTCTTGTCCTCCCCCCACCTCATTCCCCTCCCCTCTCCAGTCTGAAGTGCTGTCTGGATTCCCTGCCCTGTGGGAAGTCCAAGGTCCTCCCCCTCCATCCAGTTCCAGGAAGGTGATCACCCAAACAGGCTAGGCTCCCACAAAGCCAGTTCATGCAGTAGGATCAAAACCCAGTGCCATTGTCCTTGGCTTCTCATCAGCCCTTATTGTCTGCCTTGTTCAGAGAGTCCAGTTTTATCCCATGCTTATTCAGTCCCAGTCCAGCTGGCCTAGGTGAGATCCCAGTAGATCAGCCCCACTGTCACAGTGGGTGCGTGCACCCCTCACGGTCCTGACTTCCTTGCTCATCTTCTCCCTCCTTCTGCTCCTCATGTGGATCTTGAGAGCTCAGTCCGGTGCTTCAATGTGGGTCTCTGTCTCTATCTCCATCCATCGCCAGATGAAGGTTCTATGGTGATATGCAAGATATTCATCCATATGGCTCTAGGATAGGGCCATTTCATGTTCCCTCTCCTCAGTTGCCCAAGGAACTAACTGGGGACATCTACCTGGACACCTGCGAGCCCCCATTTGAGATTGTTCTATAGAAAATTCTCTGTTTAGTTCTGTACCCCATTTTTAATTGAATGATTTGAAATGTTGATGTTTAATTTCTTGTTCTTTATATATTTTGGAGATTATTCCTCTATCTTATATGGGATTGGAAATTTATTTTTCCATACAGTAGCCTGCCTTATTGTGTTATTGACTGTGTCCTTTGCTTTGCAGAAGCTTCTCAGTTTCAGAAGGTCCCACTTATTTATTGTTCCTCTCAGACTCTGTGTTACAGGTGTCATGCTTATAAGTGGTCTCCTGTTCCATGCTTGGAAGGCTACTTTTCACTTTCTCTCCTATCAGTTTCAGTATGATCAGATGTATATTAAGGTCTTATCCCCTTTGGACTTGACTTTCATGCATGGTGATAGATATGGATCTATTTGCATTCTTCTTCATGTTGATATCCAGTTATGCCACAACCATTTGTTGCAGATGATTTCCTTTTTCATTGTATTATTTTAGCTTCTTTGTCAAAAATCAGGTGTTCATAGGTGTGTGGATTAATATCTTGGTCTTTGATTCAATTCCGTGGGTCAACCAGTCTGTTTTTTTGCCCATCATTTCTTCCTCAAACCTCCAAAATAAACTTTTTACTTAATTAAAACATGTGTTCCCAGAAGTCTCAATCATCTCAATGTACCACTATAATAATGTCCCGAGCAGTTTGTAGTCCAAAGCCGATGTTTAGATGGAAAAGCAATAACATAGTGCAGTTGAAATCTTCCTTGTGTGAATCATACTTCCTTTGAAGACTTCAAAGGTCACTGTAATGCATGGTCATATTTCATTGCAGAAAACTTAAGCATTTTAAATGTCATATGCAGCAGATCTGTAAGATGTTAAATGATGAGTATTTGTTATGTATGCCTAGATATCAGATAGAGACTCAAAAACAAAATTAAATACAGGAACCTAGATAAAATCTTTCCCTAGAATTAGTTACTTCTCTATATGATCATTAATATTATGGCAAAAGGGATATTTGTTGTTAATCTCTCCCAAGAAAGGACTGCAAGCTCTTTGCCAAGGTTCACTTCCTGTCCATAATGATTCAATTTCAACATTAGTAAAACATGCTACAATTCAACCTTGGTCATTCTTACTAATAGATAAAGTTTCAATTTTCTTTTTAAAATCAACTCAGACTTTTTTTCACATAACTTTATAGCTTTTTAGTCTGTTTGTATGGTAAAAATATCAATTTTAAGATAATATCTTTCCTCTGCAGTAAAATTCCTATGGGGAATGCATAGAGCGTAAAATGTCTAGAATGAAGGCCAGGTGGTGGTGGCTCATGCCTCTAATCCCAGCACTTGGGAGGCAGAGGCAGGTGGAGTTTGAGGACAGCCTGGTCTACAAGAGCTACTTCCAGTACACATTCCAAAGCTACAGAGAAACCCTGTATCAAGAAAAATGTCTTAAACATAACCAAACTTCAGAGCCAAACGATCCATAAGTGCCTCCTATAATATTATTTCCACTAAACCAATTTTTTTCTCTGCTTTAGAGGATAATTCTCTTTGACTGTTTAAATCCTTGTCACCTTTTCTAATTTGGTCCAAATTACTGTTTTCAGTTTTTTACTCCAATAGTGGGATATAGATGGTCAATGTCTTGCAACAATTTCTGAAAATTATTAAGATTCCACAAATAATCTCTCCTAATTTTTAACTTTTGGGCTCAAATTTTTGTAAAAGTATTTTATATGCTGAATAATTAATATAATCACGTTTTTGTATATTTTCACAATTAATTTGTAAATCCCAAAAAGACAAAGATTGCTTTACTTCAGCAAACATTTTCTCTAAAGTATGTTCATTTGAATCAGCTAATAAAATTCTGTATAATGTTGAAAACATAACTTGAGTATAATTTCAATTGTAATAAATAACAAAGCTGGGTGGTGGTGGCGCAGGCCTTTAATCCCAGCACTCGGGAGGCAGAGGCAGGCTGATCTCTGTGAGTTTGAGACCAGCCTGGTCTACAAGAGCTAGTTCCAGGACAGGCTCCAAAACCACAGAGAAACCCTGTCTCAAAAAACCAAAAAAAAAAAAATAATAACAAAGAACTAACATGCAGTACTTTATATCCTAATTGGTTTATAATAATAAGTTTCAAGGACTAGAAATTTTCATTACATGTTTAAGTGAGTTGCATTAGATAAAATAGCTTGAGTAAGAATAGAAAATTTTCGACAGTATTTTAACAAAAATAATGTCAAGCTTGGATCAAAAGGAAGCGTCCATATCTATATCAATATAAAATGTATAAATAAGTGGTTACTTTTTAAAATTAATTTTAATGACCTACCCTTTTATCTTATTATACATATATATGCCCCTTTATTCTTTTTAGAGCAGATTCAGTAATCTACACTTTTATCCTATCATTTCATATGGTGCCTTTTGTAGGTAGATGTATATTTATGAATACATGGAGATGGCTTTGGAGTTGTACCTTGGCTCTGTCCCTCTATAAATCCAAGCATGTTGTTAAAATCAAAATTCAGAGATTTGTCTCATGTCAGGAACATGGGATGGAAAGAAAAAAGAATTTAGAAAAATGTTCACTTTTTAACATATCTTTTTTTGTCTGTCTTGTATATACCGTTAAATATAGATGTCTGTGTATGTCTATAGACATAATGTTGAAGGGTTTCACAATGAACAATGAATTTTCCTGAAGTAATGTTTGAAATTTCAAGAAGAAGTTGGGGCCCCACAACAACAACTCAACCTGGTTGCTATGATGGCATGATGATGATAGCGCTACTACCAGACCTGTTTTGCGTACCAGCTGCTCAAGATGTTTCTGACTTGCTTAGCTGAAATGGTCCACTTTTTTACAACATTCTGGACAGACCTTCTGATAGGACGCTCAGAGAAATGTTACCAAATTCTCAGAGACTGTTTGCAATGATACTAGACAGTAATATTGGAAATTAACCATCATTTTATTTTCACAGGATCCCATTGGAAGAACATCACCCCCATGACAGCTGAAAGTATTTCTAAAAGACTATATCCTGTCTCCCAACAAAGTTTGTCCTCAGGGTTAGGGACATCATTTAGTGGTTTATTATAATTAGTATAGGGTTTTGCATTGGAGGTGAAATTTTAGAGGCTGAGGGATCTCTTTGAAAAATAATGGGAAAATTGGATGGAATAATAGATTAGTGTGAGTGACTAGAGATGGCTCAGCAGTTAAGAGCATTGCCTGCTCTTCCAAAGGTACTGAGTTCAAGTCCCAGCAACCAAATGGTGGCTCACAACCATCTGTAATGTGGTCTGGTGCCCTCTTCTGGCCTGCAGGCAGACACACAAACAGAATATTGTATTCATAATGAATAAATATTTTTTTTAAAAACCTGCTACTTTGGCTACTCACCCATAATGTTATTTCCGGCAGATGTGTCCCTTCCTTCTCTGCCCTGTTCAACTAAAAAAAATAGGTTAGTGTGAGCTTACATACACTAATAATAATAGTGACTAACAGAGTGAATACTTGTAAGTTATAATTTATAGGCTATTGCATTGATATAGATTTTTGTATATTGATATAATGTTAAATTATATTGAATGTTGTCTGCATTCATGCTTCTACCTCTGCTTAAAACATTTTACATATTGATAAATATATTTATCAAATTGCAATGTACATTTCTATGACTGATCAAGGTACTTATTCATTGGTTACATTTTGAGCCCATTGCCCTCATTTGTTGCACAGTTGTTTATTGTACAATATTCTAATGTGAAGTCTTAGTCTTTAAGTTATATAGGTATTAAGAATTATAGATAAATAGTCATCTATATTTGTCATAGTTAGAATAATCAGGTCCTTTAGATACATAAAGAACATCTTGTGCATAGATAGGTAATCTTCAACCACTTTAAAGAGCTGTAAAGTATGGAATTTAAATAACTTAGAGTATTGTTGAAGTAAGACACAATTACTACTGGTAGCATTGATCTATTTCCCAGAGAATGTTAAGCACCAAAGACACTCAGAGCTTGTTTTCTTGTTGTCAAAACTGACCTCTGGGCAAAGACATGGTCATGTCTCAACCACTGACAAGATACATGGTATCCAGGGCCGGGCAGTGGTGGTGCATGCCTTTAATACCAGCACTCGGGAGGCAGAGGCAGGTGGATCTATGAGAGTTCGAGGCAAGCCTGGTCTACAAGAGCTACTTCCAAGACAGGAACCAAAAGCTATGGAAAAACCCTGTCTCAAAAATCCAAAAAAAAAAATATACATGGTATCCGAAAATGGATAAGTAAATCTGCGAAATCTTGACAAGACAGGGTAAGATGGTTTTGAAAATTTTCCTACCTCTGAAAATGGTCTGTCAGTTATTCTAGGTCTTAGCCAAAGTTGGTTGCTTCAATGTTGCAAATGAGAATTTGGATGATTGCCCTGGTAGCCAGTTGTCTCTGTAATTTTTTGCACATTTTGAAAGTTGCTTGATTGAGCTTTCTGCTTATTCAAGTAATATTATGTCCTTTCTCAGATCTTTGATGGGGTTGAAGACTAGATAGTTACAGTTAATTTCCTCTCATGACTTGGCCAAGTTATTTATTATACAAGACTTAAACTAGTTAGGATAGGATAATTATTGAATATATTGTTCTTATTGTATATAATTGTGTATTGGGCTTAGAACTCTTCTTTAAACAAAAGGGGGAGGTTCTGTAGGAAGCCTTACAGCCAGTGTTTTCCCACCCATTGGTGTATGGCTTCATATACTATATATGCCAATGTAGAGCATGAGTCTGGCCTCTTTTCTGGCTGTGTGATTCGGTTTTTGACATCTGTTCAGGCATGGGATTCTGATTTGTGATTCTACCACTAAATAAATAAACATCTATTTCTTAATTCTGAGCAGGTGTTGGGTTTCTTTTAAGCATCCTTCTTCAAGCATCATTAACTGTGAATCATTGCAATGACTAAATGCATTTTTTCCATTGTTGACCATGAGCCAATAGTGACTGGATTCAGAATGTACTTGACTGAATGAACAACCTCCCTGAAATGATCATGTATTTGAACAAATTTCTTTCCTTAGTGGTTTGTTTTCAATTTTCTATGGATCTTTAGTAGGAGAAGCCTTTCTAGATGAAATTCCTCATTGTATATTATGAGTCTCAATACCCTCAAGTAATTTCCTGACATTTAAATCTACTGTGTTGTGCTTGACATTAACCAGCCAACTTTCTACTTATACTGAAATGCTTTTACCATCATTATAGGCTCAATCTCTAAATCACAGAAGATATAGCAGAAACAGTTGTTGTTCAGTGCTCAGGAGTTTGGTAACCTAGTGTTTTAATTGTTTTGTTTGCTCATCTGAGTCATTGTGTGGCTCTAAATTCCTGAAAGTAAAGGGAGGCATCATTCCTGGCTCTATTGTTGTTATGTTATTGGATGATGGCCCTGGAATGCAGGTATTTTTTATGTCACGTATATGCTGCTGTGCTGAGCTTCATGCTTATCTTGAATTTTAAAATTTGACAGAGAGTATCACTCAGATTGCTAGGATTCCATTCCATGAATTGATAACATTAATAGTGCCTGAGTATTTTGAGTCATTAAATTGCAGCTGTATGAACATGTTCTTGTTTATTATGCTTGCTTTGATATTTTAAAATCAATATGACGATTTTATATGTGTGCATATATGGATATCTGGTCATGAGAGTGATCAAAAGATATCAGAAATCTTGACCCTGAAAAAATGGAAAGTTGTAATCCCCGCAAGTACTGGCAAATGGGTCTACCTCCATTGAAGATCAGCAAGAGCGCTGTATTAGTCTGATCTCTCTCCAGCTCTATGTTGATTATTTATGACAACATTTATATTTCTAGTGCTTTCATTTGTCCACTTGTAACTATTTTATACAGGCAGTTCTTTTTCTTTTTTGGGGGGGTTTTTTTTTTTTTGAGACAGGGTTTCTCTGTGGCTTTGGAGCCTGTCCTGGAACTAGCGCTGTAGACCAGGCTGGTCTCGAACTCACAGAGATCCGCCTGCCTCTGCCTCCCGAGTGCTGGGATTAAAGGCGTGCGCCACCACCGCCCGGCCTTTTTCTTTTTTTTTAAATATTTATTTATTTATTATGTATACAATATTGTGTCTGTGTGTATGCCTGCAGGCCAGAAGAGGGCACCAGACCCCATTACAGATGGTTCTGAATCATCACGTGGTTGCTGGGAATTGAACTCAGGACCTTTGGGAGAGCAGGCAGTGCTCTTAACCGCTGAGCCATCTCTTCTGCCCAGGCAGTTCTTTTTCTACAAAATGTTATTGGTATTGCAGTTTATGTTAGGGAAATTCAGGTGTCAGGAAGATGAATACAGACCTGCAGTGAAAACAATTCTTTGTAGGGACTTCAATAAAAGCCTTTTATTTTTTCTATGGAATTGTTTGTTTCATTGAGATTTGCAATGGAGAAAGGGTCTTAATGTATACTTCTACCACTTCTGGACCTGATTGCATAGACTTGACTCTCATTCATTTCAGAGACAAATATACCCACCTCTGTTTTCTGAGTGTTGTGATTATAAGAAAATACATCAATACACTATGTTTGTTCATCTATTTTTTTCTTTCTGTAGTAATTAATTTTCTATATAAGTTTCTCATGCATACAATGTACTGTTGATGTTTTCTCTTTTTATCTCCCTGTGAATAGTTATTGCTCTTATAAGGCAGTATCCTATAAAAGGGTATATGAAATAACAGAATTGATTCTCCTTTTCAATTTCCTTCTAAAGTGGCTGTCTATGTTATGGAATAATAATGGAAAACACCAGAATCATAAAAGTATACTTTCAAAGAAGTATGAATTTCACTGTCATGCTTACATTGGATACATGTGTGGTATATTTTTTAAGGCAGTGACCTATGATGATGTGCATATCAACTTCACTCAGGAAGAGTGGGATTTGATTAATCCTTCCCAGAAAAATCTCTACAAAGATGTGATGCTGGAGACCTACAGGAACCTCACTAGTATAGGTGAAAATGAATTTCCATCATGTTTCAAAATATGGAGACAACTGTTCTTTGGTTTATGATTTTGTTCTGTAATTTGATTTAGATAAAGAAGAATGAGGTGAATAATACAGTCATAGTTCTTAGGTGCACTTAAGACAATAAGCTAATTGTTGTACAATTTTAAATAATATAACATACGTATTCTGGTACTGTATTTTAGGATACATTTGGGAAAACCTGAACACCAAAGAACATTGTCAATGTTCTAGAAGATATGCAAGGTAATTTTCTCGTGCAAGTTCATAACAATTTCCCTTGAATAGTTTGTAATGTGTTCTGGAACTTTTAAACAAAAGCAACAGTATAAAATAGCACAGCTTTAAATATATTGATGGTTAATAAATTCTCACAAATCCATATACCTCAATTTCATGTATGTGAATTGCATGTGCAAAGCCTTCATTTAAGGAAAAGTCTAGGAAGCAATGCCTAACCAGATATCACCATTTGATTCATAGCACCATGTGAGCTATGTTGTAGAACTGCTGGTTCATTTGTTTTATGACAGAAAATGTGTACATATTTCAGTGATGATGAGTATAGCCAAAAAAACTTTCTACTAATTCAATAGCCCATGATAAGCCTTTTATTACTCATATACTTTTGGTGACTATGCTAAGTTTAATGAGAGCAGGTTACTCAAGGGCAGTTGTTGTGGAGAAACTTGAAGAGCTATACCACAAGTCTGTGAATGTCAAGCCTTGAGGATTTATTGTGGCAATCTTTTATTCACTATTCTTCCTTTCATTAATATATATATACATATATATATATATATATATATATATATATATATATATCATATGTCACTCCTGACACAAGTGTATGAGCATAGGGTTATGGAAAGATTTAGCATACCTCGCCTTAAGAACAATTAAGAAGAAAAACTGTAGTTCTCATGTAGAGTATACATATTGAATTTCATCCAAAAATACAAAGTTAATCTATTTTCTACCCTCATGGCTAATACATAAATACAAACTTAAATTACAAAAAAAAAATGAGTTCTAGGTCTATGCAAATACTAGCAGATGTCTTAGTTCATTTACCATATGTATAATGATTCATAGAATAGTAGAATTATGAAGCAGTAAAGTTGGTAATTTACTCAGTGTGTGCAGTTCTCCTCAAAAATGTAAAAACTATCCTAGAAGAAACATAGGTATAGTTATAGATAAAAAGATAAACCATGGCACAATGGAATTTATATCACAAATATTTTTCTTTTTTTAAAAAATTTATTTATTAAGTATACAGCTAGCCAGGAAAGGGCACCAGACCTCATTACAGATGGTTGTGAGCCACCATGTGGTTGCTGGGAATTGAACTCAGGACCTCGGGAAGAGCAGGCAATGCTCTTAACCACTGAGCCATCTCTCAAGCCCCACAAATATTTTTCTTGATGGAATATGACTCCTAATGAGAGAACAATACATGATTTTAAACAAAGTTATAAAACCTTGATGTTTGATTCCTTTTTACAATTGGAAAAAATATGGAGTTAATTCATATAGATATGAGGTTCAACAGTGTATTGAATGTGGTAAAGCTTCCACATGTTAAATTATCCTTGCAGGATTGAAAGAAATAAAACTGCAGAAAAATTTTCAGTATATTCTCATGGTGCTAAAGCCTTGTTTTATAACATTCATCTTCAAAGGAATGAAGAAACACATAGCAGAGAAAAATGTTGTGAAATTAAGCAATGTGATGAAGTCTTTTCTTATCAAAATCATCTTAAAATGCATAAAATAATGCACACTGGAGAGAAACACTATGAATGTAATCAGTGTGGTAAGGCCTTTGAACGTCATAGTAACCTTCAAGACCATAAAAGAACACATACTGGAGAGAAACCCTATGAATGTAATCAGTGTGGTAAGGCCTTTGCTCGACCCAGTACTCTTCAAAGGCATAAAAGAACACATACTGGGGAAAAACCCTATGAATGTAATCAGTGTGGTAAGGCCTTTGCTCGTCATGATTATCTTCAATTCGATAAAAGAACACATACTGGAGAGAAACCCTATGAATGTAATCAGTGTGGAAAGGTTTGTAGCTCAGACTAATCTTCACAATCATAAAAGGACACATACTGGAGAGAAACCCTATGATTGTAATCACTGTGGTAAGTCCTTTACTCGCCACAGTGCTCTTCAAAATCATAAGAGAACACATACTGGAGGGAAACCCTATGAATGTAGTCAGTGTGGTAAGGCCTTTGCAAAACACAGTAATCTTCAAAGCCATAAAAGGACACATACTGTAGATAAACTCTATGAATATAATCAATGTGATAAGGCCTTTGCATATCAAAATAGTCTTCTCTGGCATAAAAGACAACATACTGGAGAGAAGGAAACTCTATGAATAATATCAGTGTGGTAAGGCCTTCACACAGCATGGTTCTCTTCAAATACATAGAAGAACACGTAATTAAAAGAAACCATATGAACAAAATCAGTTACTTAAGGCTTTTGCAGACCCATGTACTCTTAAAAGGCTTAAAAGGAAACATACTCTAGAGATAACTGTGAGTGGAATCTGTGGTAAATCCTTTTTTACCATCATCTAAAAATAAATAATATGAACCCTCCTGTAGAGAAACTCTGAAGTTAATTTGTATATTCTTCAAGAGCATGAGAAAAAAATCATACTGTAGTGTGATGGAGCAAGGTCATTGGTTAAATAAAGAAACTGCCTTTTCCCTGATAGGACAGAAAATGAGGTATGTGGAGTAGACAGAACAGAATGCTGGGAAGAAGGGAAGTGAACTCAGATGCCATGCCACTGCTCTCCAGAGCAGACACGATGATGCAAGCCGCCAGGTCAGACATGCTGAATCTTTCCCGGTAAGACTGGGGCTACACAGATTATTAAATATGGGTTAAAGCAAGAATTGAGAGTTAGGCAGAAGAGGCTAGATATAATGGGCCAGGCATTGTTTATATGAATACAGTTTGTGTGTTGTTATTTCAGAGCATAAGCTAGCCAGATGGCCAGGAGCCGGGTGGCAGGAATGCAGCCTGCAGCTCCCTCAACAGTAGTGAAACTCTATAAATTAATTCAGTGTCACAATGTTTTGTGCTTCATATAGGAGTAAGGCTTTGTGTGGAATCATCTGAGAAAACTTGTGCATATTATCATAATCTTTTGGACCTGAGGAAAAAACTGGGAGCTATTTTAAATTGTTCTTTAATATGTTAAGCCACTTACAGTCAGTTAACCAAAACCAGTTATTGTGTAGAAGAATGTTTGATAGTGTCAACAATCTGTTTAAGCATCAGGATACCTCTTTTTATTTTAGTTTGAACCAGCAAAGTAATGCATAAAACCTTATTGGTTACAGAAATGGTATTCCAACCTTGGTTCTCAAACCAGAGCCAAAGGAAAAAAAATTGTCTCTGAATCTAGAACTAAATAAAGAAAGAACATCTCCCTGAAAACAGCCAAAACATTAAAAAGGGCCAGTGAAAGAAACACAATTTGGCTCTCAAACCAGAACTGTAAACTACTAACAGTTTCAACAATGTGTTTAAGCTTCAAGGATAACATGAAGTGAAATATGAGAGGCATGAAGAGTCAAATCTCTCATACGTTTACTTTTATATTTTGTATAAAAGTTCCCTTAGAAGTTGGGGTATAATTATGGTTATCGGGAGATTGGGAGTGGTCATCAGGAAGGTAGATAGAAGGTGGTTATAAGGAATATTTTTGGAAAAAGAAAGATGGTTAGAATTAATATGATGGAAATATCACCCCTAGCAATAGCCACAAATCATGTAAAATATTATGTAATAACTACCTAAAGAAGTGAAAGGACTGTAGGAAAAGAACATTAAATCTTTGAAGAAGACACCAGAGCATGGGAAGATGTCCCTTGTCCTTGTTATATAGAAATGAGCATAGTAAAAATGAAAACCTATCCAAAAACCATCTACAGGCTCAATAACATCCCCATGTACATATCATAAAAATTCTTCGCAGACCTCAAAATAAAAACACTCAACTTCATATAGAAAAGCCAAAAAAAATGCAGGATAGCCAAAACAATCATACATAACAAGTAATTTCTGAAGGCATCACATTCCGTGACTTCAGTCTACTCTAGAGCTCCAGTACTGACAAGAGCCTGGTGTTGGCACAAAAACAGATAAGAAGACCAATGGAACTGATGCTAAGACCCAGATATCACTCCACTCACCTACTACACCTGATTTTTGACAAAACACGAAAAATATAAAATGGAGAAAGAAAGCATATTTAACAAATGGTGCTGGCATAACTGAATATCAATGTGGGGAAGAATGAAACTAGATCCACATCTATCATCATGAACAAAACTCAAGCCCAAGTGGATCAAAGGCCATAACATAAAGGCAAAAACACTGAACCACATAAAACAGAATATCGGAAGTACACACGAACACATTGGTAAAGAAGACCACTTTAAAATTACAATTGCAGAAGCACAGACACTGAGAAAAAAGATACATGAGATCTCCTGAAGCAAAAGTTTCTGCAAACCAAAGGACATAATCAACAATACAAAACTGGCAGCCTATAGTATGGGAAAATATATTCGCCTACCCCACACTGGACAGAGGACTGATCTTCAAAACATACAAAGAACTAAAAAAATGGTCATCAAAGAACAAATAATCCAATGAAAAATGGAGTACAGACCTAAATAAAAAAACTTTCAACATATGAATTTAAAATGGCTGATAGACACTTAAGGAAATTTCCAAACTCCTTAGTCATTAGAGAAATGAAAATCAAAACAACTCTGAGATTCCCTCTTACATCTGTAACAATAGGCAAGATCAAAACACTGATGACAACTTAAGCTGGAGCGGATATGGCTGCTCAAATGTTGGTGGGGTTACAAACTGAGTCAGCTACATTGGATATCAGTATGGTTATTCCTCAGAAAATTAGAAAGCCAGCTGCTTGGTTGTGAGGCATGCCTTTAATCCCTGCACTTGGGAGGCAGAGACAGATCTCTGTGATATCAAGGTCAGCCTGGTCTACAACAGCTAGTTCCAAGACAGGCTCCAAAGCTAAAAAGAAACCATGTCTTGGAAAATCAAAAATTAAAAAAAAAGAATGAAAGAAAATTAGGAAACAAGTTATCTTAAAACCCAGAAATACCACTTTGCATATGTACCCAATGGATGCTCAATCATACCACAAGGACAAGTGCTCAACTGTGTTCACAGCAACACTATTTGTTCAGAACCAGGACCTGAAAACATCCCCTCCACTGAAGAATGGACAAATAAATGGTGGTATATTTACACAATGGAGTACTACGCAGTGGGGAAAAACAATTACATCGTAAAATTCCTGTGCAAATATATGCATCTAGAAAACATCATAAAAGAGGAAGTTACGTCAGACCCAGAAAGAAAAATATAATATGTCCTCACTCCTAAGTGACTTTTAGCTGTAATAGAGGACAACCAGCCTACAATTCACAATGCCAGAGAACAAAGACAACAAAGAGGAAACAAAGAGAGACATACATAAATCTATCCTATATAGGACATAGAGAAAGACAAGATCTTAGTAAATTTGGAGCATGTGGATCATGGGAGAAGGGGAGAGGAGAGAAAGGGAGAGTAGTTGATAAATGTATAGTTGAATAAAAAAACAGTTAAACTCTTGGTACACTAGTTATTGGGTGTATTAAACAAAGTGACAGTAAGAAATGAATAGCTGAAATTTGGAACTTTGCTTAATTTTTTACCTGAATAAAATAATTCCTCTTGTTAAGCCAAACTGATTCATGATATTTAATTAAAAACAACCCACACATATTTTCCAAAAGAAAATTAAAGATTTGTACCATATCTCCCCATGTTCCTAAATCTATAATCATACATACACACAAACACATGAGAGAGACGTGTTTGATTTTACTTAATATAGCTGCATTCATTCTAAATTCAGCATTAAACACTGAGTTAATGTTTTTATGTTGTATTTTGAAGGCTGTACAAGTCAGAGTGACAAATCCTGAACTATGTGAGTACTAATTCAATCTTTAACTTTTGAAAATACCAAGTTAGAGTGTAAGAATATCTTGGGCATTTAGAGGTCCAATGAGTACCTACAAATGAATGGATCATGTATACAATAAATCTAGCAGCCAGAATCAAGAGTTGCAATCAAGAAAGTGACCACACACTTTACAGATTCATTTATAATGTAAGAGACCATGCCCAAATGAATTGGTATCTTAAGGTTTGTGCCTGAAGGAGCTCTCACAGCACCTACCCCTTTTGCTTAAATAAGAAATTCCAAACTCAATAGAAAACTATGTATACAAGAAACAGATATCAAGTATACAGTTAGAATGACAACCAGCATAAACCATATTACACAAAGAATACATTCTAATGTTTTGATAAACATTCTATCCTAAGGCGTCTAAGACTTGTAGTAGGAATGGCTTGATTAGACCATAAGAGGATGGTCACTATGATTATCTGATCTTCAACCCCATCAAAGGCCTGAGAAGAACAATAATATTAATTGAGTAGGCAGGTAGTGAAATCTAACAGCTTCCAAAAAGTGTAATAGATGACAGAGACAACTGACTGTCTGAGCAATCAACCAAAGTCTCCTTACAATGTTGAAGAATAAGACTTCATATCAGAATATAGGACAATCTTTAAACAAATGTGCGGTAAAGCAGAACAAGGACCTCAAACTGTAAAACTGTATAAGTATCTTGATCAGAGATAGAGTTATATAATGCAATATGAAAAATATACCATAAAATTGTGTCAATAAAACTATGTTTTTCTTTGGGTTTTTTTTTTTTTTGGTTTTTTGAACAGGGTTTCTCTGTGGCTTTGGAGCCTGTCCTGGAACTAGCTCTGTAGACCAGGCTGGTCTCAAAATCACAGAGATCCGCCTACCTCTGCCTCCCGAGTGCTGGGATTAAAGGCGTGCGCCACCATCGCCCAGCCAATAAAACTATGTTTTAAACAGAGGTAGAATCATGCATATATACAATCTGACAAAATAACTTTTCATAGGTGTTACAAACATTCTAAACAAAAATAGAAACATTCTATATAATAAGTTTAATTTTAATTTGATTCAATATACAAAATCTATACCAATGTAAATTATTCATAAATAATAGCTCACAATTATTCTTTTACTCACTACTATTAGTGTGAATAAGTAATCTACATATTATCCTATTCAATTTTTCCTCTTTTTTTAAATCTCTGGGTATACATAATTTCACCCAACCCCCAACCCTATATGAGTAATAATCAACTCTTAAATGTTGTCCCTGATCATGAAGACATATTTTGTTGGGAGAGGGGATGGCATCTTCTAGAATTGCTTCCAGATGTCATGGGGGCAACGTTCTTTCTACAGGATTTTATAAAAGTAAAATGATGGTTAAATTTCAAGATTGCTGTTTTGGATAATTGCAAATGGTTTCTGAGTATTTGATAGGGTTGTTCTGAAGTTCTTATTTGGAATTGTGGCCAGAACGTTGTAAGAAGGCGCACCATATCTGCAGCTTGTACCCATAAATCGTTCCCATAGTGCAATCAGCATCATGCTGTCATATCAACCAGGTAGAGACATTGTGGGGTGCCAATATCTTCTTCTTAGAAGCTGTTCATTGTTGAAAATGTAGACATTATTCATGTAGACATATTTTTTGTGAAATATAAGAATATATAGAAAATAAGCATGAAGGAAAGTTAAATGTTCCTTTAAAATCTATCTTCTTTCTGTCCCAAACCAGAAAGCTGTTGATAAGAGACAGATGTTTTGAATTTTTCTTTTAACATCATGCTTGGATTTAGAGAAGGATAGACACTGTCTAATTCTAAAATCATTTCTGATTCTGAAGTAGAGATGTAAACACAAAGGAGACATCTTCTAAAACTGTAGCCCATACAAAGCCCCTAACAGATTATCTCTCTGGGGGTGTGCCTCCTTGTAGTAATAAGGGTGGCGGCGGGGCTGCATCCCCAACCCCCAGCCGCCTGCCCGGCTAGCTTTTGCCCCAAAATAATTACACGGACACTGTATTCATTTAAACACTGCTTGGCTCATTTCTACCTAGCATCTTCTAGGCTAACTCTCCCACCTGGACTAGCCCATTTCTTATCATCTGTATAGCACCGGTCTTACCGCGAAGATTCTAGCCTAAGTCCATCCTGGGTCGGAGCTTCATAGCGTGCGTCTTCTCTGGAGCAGGTAGCATGGTGTCTCTCTGAAGTGTCTGCTCCAGAGAGGAGAGCTGTCGAGTCTGCCCTCACTTCCTCTTCCTCCCAGTGTTTTGTTCTGTTTACTCCTCCCACCTATCTCCTAACCAATGAGAGCCAAGCAGTTTCTTTTAATTTAACCAATGACCTTCCTCCATCATTTCCCCTTTTTCGGTTTAAACAAAAAGGGCTTTAACTTTAACATAGCAAAATTACATATAACAAAACAGTTATCAAGTAAAAGTTACACCAGAAACATTTATACATATAACAAAATTGACCATAAATCTCTATCAATAAAGCAAAATCTATACTAATGCACATTATTCATACCTATATCACCTCCTCACAGGTTTACAAGTCAGTAGCTGCCCTCTTCCTGAGACACAAAACACGCAGTGTGGAAACCAGAGCCAAGAGACAGATCAGCTACTACAGGTGAGGGAAAAATGAAAATATTCCAGACAGTGAGAACAGTGTAAGCCATGGCTTAGAGGCTGCAGCAAAGTCAGCAAGACTTTTAGAGATTCATCCCTGTGCTAAGAGAGCAGCAAAAGCACACACCTGCCCTAAGCCAAAAACTCTGGAAGAGAATCACACTGTGTTTTGACACTCTTACAAGTAATTCCAGTATGTGTGTAAGTTTTAGGACCTCTGTTCCAGACTATCAACCCTCAGACGCGGTTCGCAGGGCTCTTTTTGGGGGTAGGACCAGAGGTGAAGTGGATGTAAGTTCAGATAAGTTTGGAAGTTCATAGTCTACATTGCCTTTGGAGAGTCACAAAGAAACATTAGCCATTTAAAGGTTTTAAAAAGTCCTACAGTAAAGACCTTTATTTCTCATTCAGCTTTGAATCTCTGTGATTCTGCCTATTGATACTTTCATAAATACCCTCTTAGGGATATTATCCTCACTATTCACATGGATGCGCTGTAACCGACAGAAAATTAGGAGACTGTCCCAAGTCACAGAACATGTTTACATGTTGGAAAAGACCTTAACAATTTTTCTGTTCTCCATACCCTGCATCCTCTGTCCTTTTACTCTACTGTGTATCCAGGCATAACTCTGTTTTATGTAGCTCAGAAGCAGGACAAAAGTCTCTGCATTTATCTTGAAGGAATTTTCTGACTACTCATCCCTGGAGCACCTACTCTTTCTTCTGTGCTCAGTTATGTACCTGGTGACCCTGCTTGGAACACTGCCTTTATGGCCGTGTGCAAGTTGAATCCCTGCCTACACACACCCATATACAATTTCTGAGTAATATTTCCATTTAGAGAATCTGCTACGCATCTCCTTTGTGCCTCTGATGCTGTTCCACCTTCTCTAATCCCAGAAGACCATCTTCTCTAATGGCTGTGACATCCAGATTCATCTGAGACATTCCACAGGCTCCACAGAGTACCTGCTGCTTGTCATCATGGCCTGTGATAACTAGCTTGCTATTTGTCAGCAATATAGGTACCCGTGCACATGAGCCACAGCCTTTTCTTCATGCCTCCAAGAGTCTCTTTGGGTTGTTGACAGAAACAGTCATTGCCATGAGAGTGCCATTGTATTGCCACCAAGTATTCAGACACTTCACCTGCAAGGTCTTGGATGTGCTGAACCTGGCCTGTGGTGACACATCAGTCAGCAATGACGTTGTCCTTGTGGGTGCCATCCTTCTGCTGCCTCTACTCAAGTACCTCATTTGCCTTTTTGACATGCCAATCCTGTTCACCTTCCTAAAGGTGTCCTCAGCCAGCAGGCCCTGCAAATGCTTTTCCACCTGCTTGGAGCACCTTGCTGTGGTCCTATTTTTCTTTTTCTTTTTGTATTTTACAAATAAAGTTTTATTGGAACACAGTCAAATTCATTTGTTTACTCAGTATCCATGGCTGTTTTGATGCTGTAAAGTCAGGGTTAGGCAGTTAGGAGATAGAGCACATGGCCTGGCCTTTTAGAGAGCATGTAGGCTGACACCTCGCTGAATAGCAAGTGGCATTTTCCTTACTGTACTCTTGTATCATTTTCAGAGGGATCCCAGGGGTTACAGTCAGTGAGAACATGTGGATTAGAGCCCACAATGGGGTGCACATCTGTAAGCTAGAAGTTGGGAAGTGGAAGGAGGAGGATGTAAGAGTTTGAGGTTAACTTGGGTTATATGAGAACTGCACCCCGCTCCACCGAAAATTGGGCCCGTGGTTGCCCACCGCCTGATATCTGCAAGCTGCATGCCCACGAGTGCCCACTTGGAATTTCCAATCAGCGATAGCAGCAATGACTTCAAAATGGAGAACTAGTGAATCTTGGTATTCTCACCAGTATATGCAAGATATTGGCGACATTCTCATCATGCAATGGTTTGGATGCGATCCCACCAAAATGTTTACAGGAAGTCCAGGAATTCCTGTTTCACTTCCCCATGGTTCTACCCTCAAGGAGTTTTTCCCTGGAACCCTGTTGCTTCTGAGGCTGGGCATCCTTGGAACTATCAAGGCCAACACATGGTCTGGCAGGAGCCTCCCTACAGTGTTTCCCATCTCCAAAGCTCTGGACAGCCTCTGTTTGATAGCAGTAGTCCTATTTTTCTATAGCATCGTCATGTTCATGTACATGAAAGCCATGAACACAAAGGGCTATATCTCTACATGGTCTTCACAGTCCTATTTTGGTTCCATAATAAGTTCTTTTTTCCCAGTTTTGGTTATTTTTTTCTTTTTTTTTTTTGATAGGGTTTCTCTGTGGTTTTGGGGCCTGTCCTGGAACTAGCTCTTGTAGACCAGGCTGGTCTCGAACTCACAGAGATCCCGCCTACCTCTGTCTCCCAAGTGCTGGGAACACCCATTGCTCATAATTGCTAAGCTATCTCATGCCACATTTTTATTAAAAAATTATTCTTATACATTTTAAGTAAAATATATTCAATTTCTTTACCCCTTCCTTGTCTTATCTACATGCCTTTCCAAATTCTTCTTTCAATTTCTTCCTTGGTAAGTGTTAGTGAATAGTAGGTTTAAAAAAGTGAGTAAAATCTGCTGGGACCATTTCTGTTGGCTGTGTGTTATAGTTTCAAGACTGAACAGCCTGTTTTGAATACACAAATAGAGAGGTCATCCAAGCATGTGGCTAAATCATCCACTTGCCGTAGAATTCTTATCTTTATTGAGCAACATGAGTTTGAGCTTTATGTTATCTAGACTGCCTTTGACAGAAAACATTAGTAAGAATAGGAAACTTGGAAGAGTGTTTACCTAAGCCAACACTTCCTGGTGCCATGCCCTTGAAGTTGTGCAGCCTCAGAGACGACTATGGACATTGTCCTCCACCAATCACAGTATCCCCATGTCCCAATGGGGATTTTATTAGGAAAATTCCACATAGCCAGGGATTTCAAGATTTCATGATTGGAAACAAGTTGACCTCAAACTTACTGAAGTGGGCCGCACGCATACTCCTGTGTGCTATGATAAAGCCATGCACCTCTAAGTCCAGCTGAAATAGGTGTTTTAAAAGGACTTATTATTGAATCAGAGAAAGAAATAAAATACGATTGAGAGGGAGCAACATTGTTTTCATGAATAGAAAGGTTTTCTTGAAATTCAATAGTTTGAATAGCCAAATCATTTCATATGTTCTTAATAATGGGTTATTTTCTTTGCATTGTTAATTCCATCCATTTAAAAATAAAGTGTGACTGTGTGATTACACCTGTGCCATGATGTGTATGCAGCACTGACAGGAAAACTAACAGGGGTCTATGATCTACTTCCACTTTGTGAGTTCTAGTGATGAGACCTGGGGAACCATTTGGCTGCAAGTGACCTCAATGGCACTTCTTTTTATTTCAAAATTATTCACCAATGAGATCACATAGTAGTGTGCACATGGAACCACCCAAGTGAAAATATGAGAAACACCTGTAGAAGTCTTATCGGTAACCCAGAGATAGAACTCAGGTTCTCAGAATTAACAGCCATGAACATTACTAAATGAGGCAATTCTCTGAAGAATTCAATTTTTTTAAAATATTTATTTATTATGGATACAATATTCTGTCTGTGTGTATGTCTGCAGGCAAGAAGAGGGCACCAGGCCTCATTACAGATGGTTGTGAGCCACCAAGTGGTTGCCAGGAATTGAACTCAGGACCGCTGGAAGAGCAGGCAATGCTCTCAACCACTGACCCATCTCTCCAGCCCACAATTCTTATATTTTAAGAAAGTGTTAGAAATAAATATTTAGCCCACAGAATGAAATAATTAGATATTTATGATGGGGTAATTATGTTTCTATGCAAAGAAGATTTATTATTCAAGATGTCCTGGGTCCTTATACTTTGAAAAAATTTACATTTACAATCTGAAAAAAGACAATAATTTACTGATGTACTATTTCTTCAAATCAAATTTGATCATCACTGATATACTTCTCTGGGAAAAAACTGTTGTATACTAGGCAAGAAACCTAACCTTAATCCTCGTAGAAAAACAAGCTATGGTATGAAATACACAACTGATTGCTGATTATCTTACTTTATTATATTAATATCACATAAATGAAAATATTTTTTGAATACACACATGAGGTATTTAATGTTTCTTATAATTACATTTTCAGTCATTTTAACATTAACATTGTTAAATTGTGTTGAGAAAACAGATCACATGGGAGTTCATCATCCACCCTTGAACTTGTGCTCAGGTGGCAGACATATGAGCATCATGAGTTCAAATGTATCTCTGAATCATTACTGACATCCAAGCCAGGATGAATAACAAACAACAAAACAAAAAGGGATTTTGTGAAACGATGAAAATCAAAACCACGAACAACAACTGACCACCCTTTCACTGACACCCTTACTTGAGAAGTATGATCAGACATGTTCTAATATTTTAATGACCAATGGGACACTTCAATGATGGGACGGCCATTCTATATTACATCAGAAAAATACCTATTACTAGGTAAAGGCACAATAGAAGCTGAACAAAAGCGATAGAAGGAATAAAATGACTACAAAATAAATTTTAGTAAATGGAGTTGCCACAATATAAAACTTTAGTACCTACCTCAAATGTTTCAAAATAGAAACCAAAATGCAATGATTTCTAGCATCAATCTTGAGTGAACAAGTTACATAATTTACTTCCTCCAAGGCTATGATGAAAAATAATTTTTCTTCAAGCTAAAGACAACTTTGGTGGCTAAAGTCACTAAAAATTGTTTTCATGAATAGGGCGTTCTGCTTTATGAGTTTGTTCCTATTTCCAAAATTCAATGAGATATAAATAGACATTAAAATATTTATAGCACTAGAGTCATGGCTAGGTGACTAAGAAATCTTCACTCCAAGGACTCAGGTCAGATTTTTAACAGCTATCTGTAATTGCTGCTACAAGAAGATCTAAGGTGTTTAACATTTCCAGCAAACAGAAGGCACATTTACATTCCCCGCCCCACACATCACATCATTACAATAAAAGCAAATTTTTAAACAATTTTTCACTCATGAAAATTTTTCTTCTGTAAGCATTTATTAATGTAAAATAGGAGACCAGGCATCTTACAGCTCACTTACAGATTTTTTTCTTCATGAAGTATTGGTTCATGTAAAGAGAAAGCAAATTAAAACTAGATGTAAGAGAAACTAATCCTTTTAGGTTGATGGTATCATTTGGGAAGATTTAGGCTATGAGAATTTACATCCAAACACAGTTCCAGTTCCAATACTCTGCTTTATGTGGAAGATTACAGCTGTGAATTCTTAAGTTCCAGCTTTAGTGCCATGTCCGACACTTTTGTCATGGCTCTTTTATGGTGATCCTGTTGTCCTCTAGAACCATGGCCTGAATAAGATGCTTTTATATGTGAAATAGACATCATATCACAACCAAAAAGGAGGTAGTACACATCCATAAATATTTGCACCTGTTACATATTCCATGCAGTTGAAGAGAAGTATAAAATCTAAGGGTTACATTATTGTTCAAATTCATCCTGCAAGTCTTGAAACTCAGGAAGGAAGGATATACTGACTACCAAAAATTAAGCAATACCAACACCTGTGAAAAGAAGTTTGTCCCACTCGATGTAGCAATTGTGTTCCTCTCCGAGAGACAGTCATTACAGCTGGGCTCTGCTCCATTCTTCTATGAAAGCTTCCCATCAGAAATGTCTGTTGCTGATCTGCTCCACTCTCCTAAGGGAGTCTCCCATAAGAGGTGTCCATTGCTTCTGTGCTCTTCTGGGCAAAGTGAGTTTCCAAACAGTGATGTCAACTCCACTAGGGATTTCCTGATCCATCCCCATGAAAGAAGGTGTTCATCTAAATCTCAGTCAAGAGATTTATTTGGGAGGGAAGAATCCAGAGTGTGACTTCTTTTGCAAGGCTGGAAAGGGGCAGCTGCCAACTGAAGGAGCATATGACTCACATAGGGCTTCTTGGAGCCAGAGTGATTCGAAGGAGATTTAGAATGTGGGAATTGGTGGGATTTAAATGCCTGGGTTTGAACAAGCTCAGAGATGGGCTGGATTTTGTGCTCTGGGATTGGTTTTGAGCTCAGAGAGAAAAGGGAAGATTGTATTTCTTTGGAACTGGTTTGAGAGCCAAAGCAGATTTCTTTCACTGTCCATTTTTGATTTTTAACTGATTTTAGGGTGATGTTGTATCTTTCACTAGTTCTGGATTTAGGGGCAAAGTGTTTTACTTTGTATCTTATTTCAGTACCAGGTTGCGATTATTATCCTGGCTCTATCTCCGTCCCATAAGACTTCATAAAATCACAAATTAGGTTTTGTCCATCAGTGTCCTTGTGCTAATAAAATAAAAGCTGGTATCATATTGCTTGAACAGATTGTTGGCACTATCATTTTTTACAGAATGAATACTGTTGGTTAATAGACTGTGTGATGGCTTCAGGTACCTAAAAGGATCAGATTGATTCAACGCAAAGTTTTACTCCTGTAAAAACTACAAAACATATACCACACTAAGTTTATTTTTTCACTACAGTATGATTATTCTCATGTTTTTGAAGAGTACACTCCTTAAGTTTACAGTTTCTCTCCAGGATGATTTGTTTCATGTATTTGAAGATTATTGTGTCAAAGGATTTGCCAAACAAATTCCATTCACAAGTTTCTCTCCCACCTGTGTTCTTTTCTGCTTTTGAAGATGAATAAGACATGAAAAGACTTTTCCAAGCTCATTTCATGCATACTGTTTCACACCCGTGTGTGTTCTTTTATGCAACTGCAGATGACTCTGATATGCAAAGGCCTTACCACACTGTTTATATTCATAGGGTTTCTCTCGAGTATGGGATCTTTTATGCCTTTGAAGATGATAGTGTTGAGCAAATGCCTTACCACACTGATTACATTCATATTTCTCTCTAGTATGTGTTTGTTCTTTGATGTGTTTGAAGAGTATTGTGTTGACCAAAGGCCTTACCACACTGACTACATGCATAGGGTTTCTCTCCAGTATGTATTCTTTTATGATTTTGAAGAGTACTGTGTTCAGCAAAGGCCTTACCACACTTATTACATTTATAGGGTTTCTCTCCAGTATATTTTTTTCATGTATTTTAAGGGTACTGTGATGACCAAAGGCCTTACCACACTGATTACAGTCATAGGGTTTCTCTCCAGTATGTGTCCTTTTATGCCTTTGAAGTTGACTATGACATGCAAAGGCATTACTACAATGATTACATTCATAGGGTTTCTATCCAGTATGTATTCTTTTATGCTTTTGAAGAGTACTTTTGTCAGCAAAGGCCTTACCACAATGATTACATTCATAGGGTTTCTCTCCAGTATGTGTTCTTTTATGCCTTTGAAGATCACCATGTTGAGCAAAGGCCGTACCACACTGATTACATTCAAAGGGTTTCTCTCCAGTATGTGTTCTTTCATGATTTTGAAGAGTACTGCGGTAAGCATAGGCCTTACCACAGTGATTACATTCAAAGGGTTTCTCTCCAGTATGTGTTCTTTTATGCATTTGAAGATAACTGTGACGTGCAAAGGCCTTACCACACTGATTACATTCAAAGGGTTTCTCTCCAGTATGTGTTCTTTTATGGTTTTGAAGAGTACTTTTGTCAGCAAAGGCCTTACCACACTGATTACATTCATATGGTTTCTCTCCAGTGTGTGTTCTTTTATGCAATTGAAGATTATCGCTACGTGCAAAGGCCTTACCACACTGATTACATGCATATGGTTTCTCTCCAGTATGTGTTCTTTTATGCTGTTGTAGAGTACTGTTTTCAGCAAAGGCCTTACCACACTGATTACATGCATAGGGTTTTTCTCCAGTATGTGTTCTTTTATGCAATTGAAGACGATTGTTACGTGCAAAGGCCTTACCACACTCATTACATTCATATGGTTTCTCTCCAGTATGTGTTCTTTCATGATTTTGAAGACCACTGCGGTAAGCAAAGGCCTTACCACAATGATTACATTCATAGGGTTTCTCTCCAGTATGTGTTCTTTTATGCAATTGAAGATTATTGCTATGTGCAAAGGCCTTACCACACAGATTACATGCATATGGTTTCTCTCCAGTATTTGTTCTTTCATGTATTTGAAGAGCACTGTGGTGAGCAAATGCCATCCCACACTGATTATATACAAATTGTTTCTCTCCAGTATGTGTTATGTTATGCAACTGAATATTACAGGGCTGTGCAAAGGCTTTACCATGCTGACTACATTCACAGGATTTCTCTTCAGTATGTGATCTATTGTGCATTTGAAGAGCATTTTGATGAACAAAGGCTTTATGACACAGATTAGATTCATTCTCAATATCATGTGTTCTTTTATTCCTCTGAGGCTGACTGTCATATGCCAAGGCTTTAACACATTGAGGATGCACTGAAAGTTTTTTTCCAGAATTATTTCTTTCAATCCTGCAAGCATAATTGGAACATATAAAAGTTTTACCACATTCAATACAGTCTTGAACCTACATATCTCTATATATTACTTTTATAATTTAGTCCAATTGTAAATAGAAATCAGATATTAAGGTTTTATAACTGTTTAAGCTCATGCTTTCTTCCCTAATTAAGGGTTGTTTTGCATTTTTAAGACACCTGTCATGGTAATTTCCTTTATTATGTGGTTTAACTTTTCACATTTACAGAAACATTTTTCTATTTGACATATTTCTCATATTTGAAGAGAACTGGATAACCTCAGAACAACTTTATTACATTCATAAACTGTCCTATACTATGAATCATACTACATTTGCTAACTGAATTAGGACAATCAGAAGTATTTGCACAATTCTAGAACTCATGTGGCTTCTCTGCACTCTGATTTTGTTTATGTATTAACAGTGATATGTGAAAACCAATTACTTATATAGTTGAATCAATTTCAGCAAGGGTACTCAACATGGGGACTAATGCTTTCTTCTAATTGTTTATAGAGAGAGGTATGATGCATTTTCCCATATTCCTATGCTCATAGGCTTGATCGAGAGTAATATGTGGTATACACAGTAAAGGAAGAATCACAATCAAAAAATTTCCACACTGATTTATCACGGTGTGACTTTTTGTTCCTCGTAGATGTGTGGTAGAGGTATTAAAATTTCTTCACAACAACTGCCACGTAACTGTAACTTCTTCTGAGCTCTCGGTTTAGTAGAAAGTCTTGCAGATATACTTATCATCACTTCAATGTGTACACATTTTCTATTATGAGTAGCAAGAAATAAATGGATTGGCAGATCTACAGCATAACTCTCATGGTGCTATGATTCAAATGGTGATATCTGTTTAGCCATTTCTCCCTTGTCTTTTTAATTAAAAGAATGCCTGAAAATGCAATTCACTTACATGAAATTGTATATGGATTTTTCAGAAGTTAATAATTAGAAATGTACTTAAAGGTGTGCTTATTCACACTGTTGTCTTTATTTAAATCTTCTAGGACACATTATCATTTCATCAGAGGCTCATTGTTTTCAGCATGCACAAGAAAATTACCTTCCATGTCTTATAGAACGTTGACAATGTTCTTTAATATTATGTTCTTCCCAAATGTATCCTAAAATGCAGTACCAGAAAATGTATGTTACAATATTGAATACTGTGCAACATTTAAGTAGCTATTTTAAGTAAACCTTAGAACCATGCCTGCGTTATTCACCTCATTATTCTTCTCTTTTCTAAATCAAATTATTGAAGAACATCATTATCCAAGGAAAAGTTGTCCCTTTATTTTGAAACATGAAGGAAATTCATTTTTACCTATAGTAGTGAGGTTCCTGTAGGTCTCCAGCATCACATCTTTGTAGAGATTCTTTTGGGAAGGATCCAGCAAATTCCACTCTTCTTCAGTGAAGTTGATATGCACATCATCATAGGTCACTGCCTTCTAAAATATGCCATACACGATAGTGACATAATAGTGAAAACATTGTAAATGTATACTTTTTTGATAATATAATGATAAAATTGTGGTGTTCCCTAATCATATTTGAAGACATAGACAGTCATTTTAGAAGGAAATTGAAAAGGAGAGTCTTCTCTGTCATTTCTGTACTCTTTGAATGAGATATCACCTTACAAGAAAAATATCTATTAACAGAGAGAAACAAGGAAACAGAGCAACAGTTCATAGTACAAATGAGAAATTTTTATGAAGATTAACTAACTACAAATAGAAAAATAAGTTGGACACACTGGGTGTATTGACTCATGCCTTTAAGCTCAGACCTTCAAAGGCAGAGGCAGGTATATTTTTCTCTGAGTTAAATGCCAGACATGTCTATGCAATCAGGTCCAGGACAGGTGGAAGTACATAGTAAGACCCTATCATCCAGGATGTGGTGATTGATGCCTTTAATCCCAGCAATCAGGAGGCAGAGTCAGGTGGGTCTCTGTGAGTTTGAGGCCATCCTGTTCTATGAGAGCTAGTTCCAGGAAAGGCTTCAAAGCTACAGAGAAACCCTGTCTCAAAAATCAAATAAACAAACAACAAACAAACCAAAAGGCACTGTCTCCATTGCAAAGATCAGTGAATCAAGCAAGAAGAATAGAACTCAGAAGTTTTTACTGTACTTCCTACAAAGAAGCATGCATTCACTCCACTTCTCTATTTATCTTCCAAACATCCCAAGTGCCCTATTTAAACTGTAATACCAAGAACATTTTACAAACAGAGCTTTATGTTTAAACAGTTACAAATAGACAGATGAAAACATTAGCAATATAAATCTTGCGCATAAGTAATCAACACAAGCTGGGAGAGAGATGACAAGTAGTACCTAGCTTTTGATGGTCTTGAATAGATGTGGCAGAATTGCCAGTACTTATTAGGGGATCATAACTATCCATTATTCCACGTTCACAAACTCTGAGATCCTTTGATCATGTTGAGAACCAGGTACCCATGTGGTGCATAGCCATGCCGATGCATCAAATTGTGTTATTAATTTTAAAAATATAAAGTAAGCATAACAAGCAGGAAGAAGTTCATGCACCTACAATTCAATGACTCCAAATGCTTAGGCAGTACTAATGTCACGCCTACTGAAAGATGTCCAGACCCTAAAATGGGGGAAAAAATTCTACTTCTGTCATAGGCAACACAGACCAGAATACCAAAGAGCAAATAGAAACCAAGGAACAAAATGTGCATCCAACAAAGAGAAACAGAGATACTGGCACCTAGACCTGCAGTCACCTCAGACCCAGATACCCGACAACAGAACAATAACATGATCAACAGCAGACAGAACAATATGTCACTACCATATTCCAACTCTCCTACTACAGCACACCCTGAATATTCAAACACAGTCAAAGTACAATTAAGTTAGATCAACTATGAAGATGTTTTATGCCTTTAAGAAGGAAGTGAATGAATTCTTTAAAAAAGCAGGGAAAAGATAAATGAAATCTTGGAGAATAATAATAAACCCCTTAAAGAAATTCAAACAAGCAAACAGTTGACAGAAATGAATAAATCAGTTCAAGAAGTGAAAATCGAAATAGAAGCATGAAAAAATTCAAGCTGAAGGATTGTGGAGATAAAAAACTAGATAAATGAAAAGGAAAAACTGGGAAATTAACATGAAGTCTATCCTATCTTTGTGAGTCTAAACTTTTATATAAAATTTACACACAGCATAACTAAGGGAAATGTTAACGATATAATGGTTTTCAACTCAATCAAAAAACCCAAGGCAAAACATTAGCCTGGAAGGTCTGTGGCAGCAAAAGCAGAGCCTCTTTTCCAAAGTAACAAATTTTGAAGTCAAGATACCTGTAAAGTATCTGTGGGGTTATCATAGCAGCCCCCAAATCAAATGTCTCTCTCTGCAGTCCAAAATTCAAAGAAAGCACAATGTGTAACCCAGACTCTGTGTGTATTTTCTATCTTTTTAAGGTCCATTAATTGGTTTACTTATTTTTTTCTTTAGAACCTTAGTGTAAATTCCTTTAAAAACCATTTTTATTCCATGACTCTGTCTATATTTATCCTCTCTGTCTTAAGCCCATGGACATTTATTAAATAAACCATCACCCACTCATAGGCCTTTTTATCTGAATGTTTTTACTGTGTATCTGTAATCCTTTTCTGATGAGGAGTGTTTCTGTAATTGAAAGCTGTAATTGACTTTCATTTTTGTGCTTTTACAATTTCTCATTTTTAACTTTCTTAGGGTTTATGTGGACTTAGTTGCCAAACATTTGGTGTCCTAATGTAAATGGGGACTACACTTTCATCTGGCTACCTAGACCCAAATAATCACACACAAACTATATAATTACATCAGCATTTTTAAACTGCTTAAGGCATATTCCTAGTTAGATTTTACATGTTCAATTCATCCATTTCTATTCATCTATGTATCACTACGAGGTTGTGGCTTACATGTAATGTTTTGGGATATTTCTATCACCTTCAGTGAATACGTGGCATCTCTTTGATCTTCCCAAATAATACACCGAAGAGTCAGGTCTTTCTTCATTAAAAACAAGTAACAAATGCTGGAAAGTAATGAAATTGCTCTCTAACTACAATCAGGTCCTTTTTCATAATTGGGACTCCACAGTCCTATTTTCCTGTACAGTGCACACTCAAAACTGTTGCTTCTATTCTGGACTGAGGTAGAAACCACTCTTCACATGCAAATCTTTCTCCTTTACCTGCAATGGATATTCAGTTTTATAACTCAAATGTATAACTTTGAAACTGGTGATAGAATCATTTAAGATTTTAAGGTGTAACGTAGGACAAGGTCATTGCTCCGGAGAGGAGGAGACAGGGACCAAATCCTCTTATGTCAAGATAAGATAGATAGTGTCAAAAAAATTTCTGAAATCCTAGAAGTACAGCGGTTCTAGAATGAATATGACTTCCTAGGGAGAAATCACTCCACATGTTTGAGAGATTAATAAAGAAAAAATCATTTAAAAATATTCACATACATCTCTGACTAATGCTCATAGAGGACCCAGGCTAGAATATTTTTTTTGCATTTCACTTATTTTCTTATCCTTGTGTCTTTCAGGTTCAGGCTCCACACTGAACAATTTAAATAGGGGTGGAAGGCTAAAAGTCTACCCACCTGGACAGATGGAAGACTTACAAAGTAAATACTTCCCAGTATTATTTCTTTTTTTATTTTTATTTTTTTATTTATTTATTTTTGGTTTTTTTTTAGAGACAGGGTTTCTCTGTGGCTTTTTGGAGCCTGTCCTGGAACTAGCTCTGTAGACCAGGCTGGTCTTGAACTCACAGAGATCCGCCTGCCTCTGCCTCCTGAGTGCTGGGATTAAAGGCGTGCGCCACCACCATGTCCAGATTATACTTTGAACAATTGAGATAGCAACAGGCAACATGCCTGTCTAGATATTTAGACAAGAAATATTCCCAGAGTATTTTCTTAAGTACGCCAGTGACCTGTTACAGCAGCTCATTCTTCACTGACAGGGTTGTAAGGTGAAGGTCACAAGGGATGAGAAATACTGGACAAGTAAAAAATAAAAAAAGACAGGGGGGGAGATGTTGCAGAAGATACATCCCATGCTAATAAGCTTCTTATGAAAAACAGCCAGGTGGTGGTAGCATATGCCTTTAATCCCAAGACACAAGGAGAAGAGCCCTGCGCTTCTCTGTGTGTTCAAGGCCAGAGAAACACTGTATCAAGAAAAAGAATACAGGGAGAGAGAGAGAAGATGATGTTTAGATTTTGTATACTAATTCCTGAGGAGAAATGAAAGAATTATATGAAGTCAGCAGAAACTATCATGCAATGAGACAAATTTAGGAAGAAGCTAGTCCAACAATTCTACACAAAGCGTATACAGGGTATTTTGAAATCTTGGCTAAGTGCAGAGCTCCATCTAGTGGGAAGGGTTGGGTTGTCAAGATCTGAAGCAACCCCTCCACAAAGGCCTGGGCACAAGACCATTACCAGCTCCAATGCATATTCCTGGTTTTAGAGAAGGAGCTCTGTTTTATTATCAATACATCAGGTCCTTAGGGAAACTCACAAGGCTTATGTCCCAGGCTGTTTCTAGATCTCCCAAGAATGTCCATCCTCCCTGCCTGAGGTCCTAAATGAAAGCCTTGATTGTTCAGGCCAGTCCTTCACACAACAGTGTTTTACATTTCAAATATGTGTCACCTGGTGTCATATATTTCTACCATCTGGTAGAACTATGCTTTTCTCAAAAGGAAAACAGGAACTTTAAATCAGAGCAGGCCTTATGGTTGGCTGTGACTCTGTAATGCCTCTTTGAGCAGCTTCATAAGAGGTCTGTTTTTTGATATTTGGATGAGCCTAGTGATTTTTATTTATTTACTTTTGATTTTTGGAGACAGGGTTTCTCTGTAGCTTTGAAGCCAGTCCTAGAACTTGCTCTCGCAGACCGGGCAGGCCTTGAACTCACAGAGATCCACCTGCCCCTGCCTCAGGATTACAGGGATTAAAGGCGTGCACCACCGTTGCCCACCGGCAATTTTTTAAAAAAAAAAAAATCAGTGATGGCTTCTTTGAAATGGTTTGGAGTCAAATATCTGGACAATCCTGGTAAACAATGTATACCTGGGCATTCTAATCTCTACCAGCCCTGCTTAGCATATTATTAGCTCTGATTGAGTCAGAGCAAAATTATACACAGGCCTGCCCCTAGACCCATGAGTTTAGCAGGGACCATGAGGGACTTCACAGTACAGGGACTATGGCGGCAGGTTTCCATGCAGATGACGGAAGGACACACCATAGTGTTTCCCGCACCTCGCCCTCTGCTCCTCCCCATCAGGAGACAGCATTTCCCTCACTCACCATGTTGTGCTTCTCCATTTTGCCAAAGTTCTCAGCTCATCATCTCCCTGCAACAGCAACTGCACCCGAGAACAGGAATCCACTGGCGCCAGCTCCTCTTCAAAGCCAAGACTAAAGGCGGCTGCCAGGAAGAGACCTGCACTGCTTCTGACTGACAGGTCATCTGGAGTGCTGATTGGCTAATGAGTCCTGAGTGGCGAAAGCACCACCCATAGGGCTGTAGTGTGCTTAAAGAGACAGAATACTGGTTTGTGTCCAATCCATTCACCCCAAGAGAGAACTTCTCCAGATCTGAGAATACATGCATTTCAATAGCACTGGCCCCTGGCTACTAAAGCAATCAATGTCATCTTCTTGTTCTCCAGGGGAACTTTCCTTTTTTCCTGTTGGATGCAATGGTGACTAGCTAGCTTGTACAGTGCACTGTACTAGGTGGATCGAGCAATTTCCTGTCCAGCAGGGGTAAGGATGCCTAGAACACTAACAACTAAAGAAAGTTTTTGTTTCTTGTGATGTTGTAAAATCAAAGCACTACTTTATTAAATGAGTTATTTTACAAAACATGTGAAAGAACCTCAGAGAGGACCTTTTTCTCTGATGAAGACCCCAGAACCAGGACACTTCGAGACCACGCCACAGGATGCAATCAGCAACAGGTACCTGCGGGCAGCAAGTCTTTCTTGGAGGACTTGCGTGCCTGCGGACTGGGGGGAGGTCTTTTTATAGGGAAGAGCAAAAAGCAAGTTTACAGAAGCAAAAGCGTGGTTATCGGTTGACCAGAATGAGGCAGGGGCATAAATGGTTTCCTCTCTCAGTATGGATGCCTGGCAACAGTCGTCCTGTTCCTATCTTATAGCTAACCTGCTTTGTTGATGTCCTATCTTATTGACATCTTGCCTTGCAGTCTTCCTATCTCTATCTCCTGCTCTCTCAGGCACACGGGATGCCCTTATGGGAGCAGGCTTGCTGCTGATCCGGAGTTTTTTTTTTTTAAAGCAAACAGGAAGTTCCCCGGGAGCATGCTAGTTGCGGGTTTTGAGGAGGGGGTCTGTAGGGTCTTTCATATGAATATCAATATAATTACAATTGTAAAAAAATTTTATAACAAGAATGGAGTGATTTTTCAGATTTCCAAATCAAAGTTGACTGTACACTTACACAGAATTGTCTTTGCATGAAGCTCAAAGGGAACAGCATAAAAATGAATGTTTCTGTAGCCCCTTTATTTTTGCTGATCAACAGTTTGTTTAAAAAAGCAGCTGCAGCCGGGCGGTGGTGGCACACGCCTTTAATCCCTGCACTCAGGAGGCAGAGGCAGGCGGATCTCTGTGAGTTCAAGGCCAGCCTGGTCTACAGAGCTAGTTCTAGGACAGGAACACCCCCCCCCAAAAAAAAGGTACAGAGAAACCCTGTCTTGAAAAAGAAAAAAAAGAAAAAAAAGAGAAAAAGAAAAGAAAAAAAAAGCAGCTGCAAGTTTGTTACCTAGGTCTGAGACAGTAGAAAAGTCAGGTCTGGCATTTATGTCCTACAGACTGTGCAGGTGTATATTAAGGCAGCTTTGGCAGCAGCCTTTTGGTTGTGTCCTTGTTTCTTCTTTTGTCCAGTCTGCTTTTTGGCATTTTTCTGCTGAGACTGAATCTTCTGCTGTCCACGAGCCATATCCGGACCGGGCCGGTCTGGCATCTGAGAGACCACTCAGCTTAAGAGGACCCGGGCAGGACGAGCGGGGAAGGAAGGGACGCGCCCTGCAGCTTTGCTCTCGGGGCCTCTGCCAGCCGCCTAGGAGGGACCAAGCAGAAACGGGAGCACAACAGCCCGCGTCCTGCACACCCCAGCAGCGTGCGCCCGCCAAGCCTGAGCACGAAGCAGGCCCTTCGCTCCTGCCTGCGCATGCTGCCTACACAGCCTCACTCCCAGCAGGTCCTGCCCCTCACCTTCCTGCGGCGGCTCCACCCCGCCCCTCAAGAAGAGAGTTTTAAAGTTACAAAATGAGCTGGGCAGTGGTGGTGCACGCCTTTAATCCCAGCACTCTGCAGGGGGATCTCTGGGAGTTCGAGACCAGCCTGGTCTACAAGAGCCAGTTCCAGGACAGGCTCCAAAACCACAAAGGAACCCTGTCTCGAAAAAACAAAAAGTAAATAAATAAAAAATAAAGTTACAAAATGAAATAATTGACTCTGAGGTCAGATGAACGGAAGGTACTTGTTACATGGTTTTCACAGGGATTTTACACAACAGGAAGGAGAAAAGCAGGAACCAGGTCTCAATCAAGATGTGTAGTAATAGGGGCGCGGCTGGGCGCCCAACGTGGGGCTAACTGAGTCCACAAAAAACTTGAGAAGGCTTAAAAATAAGGGAGAGAGAGTTTAACACAGATTTTTGCTGTTTGTTGGTGGCGTGCTGTAGAGAGATTTCCTGATTCGGCAACAGCAGCAGAAAAAACGCTGTGTCATTTCAAAGCGTGGCTTCCTGGGGCTGTGCCACCAGTGCAAACTCTGGCTTTATGTTTGTGTTCCCGCTTGGGATCGGAAGGAGAGTGCTCTGAGACCTTGACGATGACTCAGAGCTCCCTGCCTGCACCTGGGCAGAAGGCAGAATCAGGCTTAGGCAGGCGGAAGAGCATGGCGGATTCCTGTCGCCCATACAGAGACGTGTTTTCAGACTGTGCAGTGCTCTGCGTGTCAGATTTGTATGTAACTTGGATGAAAAGAATTTCTGTGCTGCACGCTCAGTCTCAGAATTAAAGTGCTGAGTGCCGCTCCTACCTGGTAGCCCCAAGAGGCTTCCTGACTCAGCTTTAGCTGCAAAACCCTGCGGCTCATTAAGAGGTCCTGCCACAAAACACTTAAACAGTGTTGATGAAAAGCTGAACACATGCTTTTCGGTTTTCAGCCGTAGCAGGAAAAAAGCTGTGCCGTTTAAAAATGCCGGCTTTCTGGGCCATCCTGCCAGGGCAAACTCTGACTGTTTGAGGCAGGAGGGCCGGCTACTGAGAGAGGACTTGAGTGTTGTCTGTTGTAGCTCGCTGGCTGGCAGGGACCTTGAAATGCTATAATCATGGCTGCAGCCTGTATATCCGCCATGAGGCTGGAAAGCTAAGGAATGGACTGGATCTAGCTGGCAAAGCCACGCCTTTAGTCCTACTGATATTGCTTGGTAAAGTAAAGGCTCTTGTGGTCAGAAAAAGAGAGATATACAGTAAAGAGAGATTCAAAGACAGAAAATTTCTGAATGGTTTAAAGTGTGTTAAAAATATATGCAGACTAAAAGTTAAAATTCTTAAAGTAAACTTCTGTGACTTAAGATGTGGTAGCACACGCCTTTAATCCCAATGCCTGGAAGGCAGAGACAGGCGGATCTCTGAGAGTTCAAAGACAGCCTGGTCCACAGATATATGCTCAAAAAGCAAAAAGTTAACTTAGGAATGTCTCAGCTTAGATTCTTAAGCGCCTAGTGATTTAAAGGCGCAAATCAAAAGTGCTCCTGGATAGTAAAAAAATTGCAGATTCACAATAGGACAGATTCAGACCACTAAACGAGTCACACTGTTGGATGAATGTACGTAGGCTTGGGAGAGAGAAGAAAAGGAATATAGAGAATTAAGTTAATGGTTTAAAATAAAAGGTAAAGTCTTTAAAGAGACAGAGTACAGATAGTTAAGAGATTAAAAGAAATAAAGAAAAATAAGCCACGTAAAAATGAAAAATTCACAGAGAGTCTGGATTATGTACATTGTGTTTTCTTTAAAATTTTTGACTGCGAAGGAGCTAAGTACAGAGAGACATTTCATTATATGGGCTGCCAAGTGGAACCAGAATGGATATAAGGGTATTACGATTTCAGAATTTGGGTCTAAGGATATGATGCTTTGGAGAGAGTCTTCTTTTGTTTTCACAGAGGATGAGACTCTATGGATTTCTTCTATTCCGATTTGGTATGATGGACCACGTCCTCCTGAAGGGTTGCTGTGAACATCTTCAGAAAATTGCTTTGCTCAACTGCCAACTGAGATGAAACCTGGCACACAGGTTACACCCTAAATAATCTGATTAACGACGCCCCCATTCAGCAGGAAGCAGTTTGGAGAGAAAAAAAACTGCGCCCATGTTCCCAAATATGGTTTATAAAACGTTCTTTTACATTTAAAGGGGGAAATGATATAGGTATGAATAATTTGCATTAGTATAGATTTTGCTTTATTTATAGAGATTTAAGGTCAATTTTGTTATATGTATAAATGTTTCTGATGTAACTTTACTTGATAACTGTTTTGTTATATGTAATTTTGCTATGTTAAAGTTAAAACCTTCCTTTTTTTGTTTAAACAGAAAAAGGGGAAGTGATGTGGGAGTGTCATATATCAATCTGTTGATTTCATTCGTTAAGCAATAAAGAAACTGCTAGGCCCATTGGATAGGCCCACCCTTAGGTGGGTGGAGTAAACAGAACAAAACGCTGGGAGGAAGAGGAAGTGAGGTCAGACTCCACAGCTCTCCTCTCCGGAGCAGACGCAGGAGAGACGCCATGCTACCTGCTCCAGGGAAGACGCACACCATGCCCCAGCTCCGACCCAGGATGGACTTAGGCTAGAATCTTCCCGGTAAGCGCACCTAGGGGCGCTACATAGATGATTAGAAATGGGCCAGAGCAGTGTTTAAAAGAATACAGTGTCCGTGTAATTATTTGGGGCATAAGCTAGCCGGGCAGGTGGCTTGGGGTGTTGGGGGACACAGCCCAGCCGCGCCCCTATTACTACAAAGATGATTGGTCTTTCCCCCATCGGAAAGCTGGATGATGACTCCATTGTTTATGGGTTTTATTCCTGAAATTCAAAGCAAACTCCAGGTGAATGAATAATAATAAAAAGGGTAGTGTTCATGGAAATTTGAATACGTAGAGAATAATGGAGCTAGAAAGAATAACTTCATGAACACTATTGTCAGCCAGCACATCTTCCTCCATAGTCAGGTGAATAAAATATACAGCTGCAGTATTCAAGATTCTCTACATGAACAGGACAGGTAGAATGATTCTCACCATGGATGTAAAAAGTGAGCTTATTAGAATGTCTGACAAGCTGTGGTCCAGGTAACTTAAGAACAGCTGCTTACCAATGGCAATTGAAGAATCCAATAGATTGCTTCTCAGCCTTTTCTCTAATATCAATTGAAGAATCCAGTAGTTGTTCAGCCCACAAAGCTTGACTTCTCAGCTCATTTTAAGTATTCACCAAAATTACAATGACGTAGGTGCTAATGCTAGTACAGGAATGAGCTTGGTAGCCAGAGCCAAAGCACAGAGGCAAAAAGAGACTTTTCTTCTTCAAAATACTTTATATGTGACTACTGCTGCTAGAATGTAAGATGCTGATTGAAGTTGGGTCATAGTTATTGTTTGATTCAGATTTCTTTTTTTTTTTTTTGGTGATTTCAAGACCGGATTTTTCTGTGTAATTGTGGAACTGATTCTGTATGCCAGATTGGTCTCAAACTCAGAAAATCCTACTACCTAGTCATCTCTTCCTCATTCAACCAATCATAGGGAATAGACTATAGGTGTATGCTTGACAGCAGAAGGCATAGGAACAGGAGTAGAAACCATTGGAAGTTGGCGATTTCTTCATGTATCTTCCTTGTGTCTTCAGGACCTACGTGGTTCTGATCTCTAATATACCACTTTCATTTGATAACAGGTTGCAGCTGTAAATGTCCTACTTTATAACTTGATAGATCCAGTAATATTCAGCTCATGATGGGCATTTCACATCACATGGTAAGGTGGTGACTGCAATGGATTAAGCCACATATGGTTGGTACTTTTAGGTTCTAGGGGTCATGCAGGGGCACACAAGCCCTCAGTCACCTGGGGATGTTAAAGGCTCCCTTCTGCATGAACCACGTATGACTCAGCTAAACCCTTGCCTGATTCCATGAGCCCCATCATCTGCATATGATGGGGCCATGTCAACCCCTGTGTGCATGCACCAGGCAGCTTTTAAAAGCTGGATGAGCCATCCTCCTTCCTGTCTCTGAACACTGACTTTCCAGGCCTCTGCATGCCCCCACTTAAAAACTCCTAAGTGTTTTTGTTGTGTGTTCTGTGTTTCCATCTTGGTAAGAAAAAATCCTAAGATTGCACAGCTCTACTAACACATAGAAGTTCAATTAGGTGAAATGAAAACAAATCAAAATATCCATCATTTGATTAAGTACAGCGCCCTTTAGTGGTTGATCCCAAGTTGTGAATCAGGACAGGGGAGCCAATGCAAACTGGGAACCAAGTGTTTCTCCTCTAGGATCCCACCTAAATATGCTGTGGGAGAGGTCCTGACCACAGAACAAATATTTCATTTTGTAACTTTAAAACTCTCTTTAGTTGTTTGTATTCTAGGCATCCTTACAACTGTGGGACAGGAAATTTCTCCACCCGCCTGGCACAGTGCACCGTACAAGTCGCAGAGTGTGCTGGAAGAAAAAGGGAAAGTTTCTAGGAGTGCAAGAAGATGACATTGATTGCTTTAGTAGCCAGGGGCCAGTGCTATTAAAATGCATGTATTCTCAGATCTGGAGAAGTTCTCTCTTGGGGTGAATGGACTGGACAGGAGCCAGTATTCTGTCTCTTTAAGCACACTGTACCCCTATGGGTGGTGCTCTAGCCACTCAGAACTCACTAGCCAATCAGCACTCCAGGTGACCTGCCAGTCAGAAGCAGTGCAGGTCTCTTCCTGGCAGCCACCTTCAGTCTTGGCTTTGCAGAGGAGCTGGCGCCAGTGGATTCCTGTTTTCGGGTGCAGTTGCTCTTGCAAGGAGATGATGAGCTGAGAACTTTGGCAAAATGGAGAAGCACAACGTGGTGAGTGAGGGAATGCCGTCTCCTGATGGGGAGGAGCAGAGGGCGAGGTGCGGAAAACACGATGTTGTTACCTCCATGGGTCTGGGTGGGAACCCGCCGCCATATTCCCTGTATTGTGAAGTCCCTCATGGTCCCTGCTAACTCCTGGACCTAGGGGCAGGCCTCTGGATAACTTTGCTCTGTGGCTTCATCTGCTTAGAGTATTGGGAGCAGGAAGCTGCGTGTACAAACACCTTCCTAGTGAACTTCAACAGGGTTCCTGCATTCATGGAAACAATTTGCCTAACTGAGAGAAGCCTCGTTTCTCCAGTATCTTCTCAATATCGAGCACTTTGCATTTAAGCTTTAAATATAATCTGAATTTATATTTAAATTTGTGGACGTTATCAAAGGCATCTCACATGTCGTGTAGCTCTCCACTACTGTGTCATAATGTAGAAGAGTAGAATTGGTGATACAATAGATTTACCAATGCTTAAAAAATAATTAAGTCTCACAAAGTAGAATTTATCAGAGGGAGAAATACGTCTAAACAGCCAAACTGTGAGTCTAGGCTAACGAGGGCTGGTAGAGATTAGAATGCCCAGGTATACATTGTTTATCAGGATTGTCCAGATACTTGACTCCAAACCATTTCAAAGAAGCCACCACTGAGTTAAAAATAAAAAGTCACTGCTGGTTGGTCGTGGTGCACACCTTTAATTCCAATACTCTTGAGGCAGAGGCCGGCGGATTTCTGTGAGTTCAAGGCCAGCCTGATCTACAAGAGCTAGTTCCAGAACAGGCTCCAAAGCCACAAAGTAACCCTGTCTTGAAAAACCAACAAAAATAAAAAAATATCACTAGACCCACCCAAATATCAAAGAATAGACCTGTTAACAACCTGCTCAAGGAGACATTACAGGTCACAACCAACCTTAAGACCTGGCATGACATAAAGTTCCAGTTTTTTTTTTTTTTGAGAGAGGCATAGTTCTGTCAGAAGAGCAATATTACCGGGTGACATATATTTGAAATGTAAAACCCTGTCGTGTGAATGACTCGCCTGATCAATCAAGGCTTTCCTTTAGGACCTCAGGCAGAGAGGAGGGACATTCTTGCTGACCTAGTAACAGCCTGGGACATAAGCCTGTGAGTTTCCCTAAGGACCTGATGTATTGATACTAAAACAGAGCTCTTTCTCTAAAACCAGGACTGTGCATTGGAGAGCCCATAATGGTCTGGTGCCTAGGCTTTTGTGGAGGGGTTGCTTCAGATCTTGACAACTCCACCTTTCCCACCATATGGAGCTATGGTTCTCAGTACCAAGGCCATTCTGGATGTAGCAAAGATTTCAAAATATCCTGTATAACCTTTGTGTAGAATTGTTGGACTAGTCTCTCCCTAAATTTGTCTCATTGTATCATAGTTTCTGCTGACTTCATGTAATTCTTTCATTTCCCCCTAGGAAGTAATAGACCAGGCTGGCTTTGAACTCACAGAGAGACACAGGGTTCTTCTCCCTGTGTCTTGTGATTAAAGGTGTAAGCCACCACGACCTGGCAAGATGCTATTTTTTTTCATTTTTTTTTTTTTTTTTGGTTTTTCAAGTTTCAATGTAGCTTTGGAGCCCGTCCTGGAACAAGCTTTTATAGACTAGGCTGGCCTTGAACTCACAGAGATCCGCTGGCAGGGATTAAAGGCGTGTCCCACCACTGCTCAGCTAAGATGCTATTTTTCTTAAGAAGCTCACTAGGCTGTGACTTATTTTCTGTAACACCTCCCCACCCTATCCTTTTTATCTTTTACTTGTCCAGTCCAGTCTTTTTCTTTTTTTTTGTTTTTTGTTTTTGTTTTGGTTTTTCGAGACAGGGTTTCTCTGTGGCTTTGGAGCCTGTCCTGGAACTAGCTCTGTAGACCAGGCTGGTCTCGAACTCACAGAGAACCACCTGCCTCTCCCTCCTGAGTGCTGGGATTAAAGGCGTGCGCCACTACTGCCCAGCCACAACCTCCCGGCTCCAGTCCAGTCTTTCTCCTCCCTTGTGATCTTCACCTTAGAACCCTGTCAGTGAAGGATGATTTGCTGTAACAGGTCACGGGCATGCTTAAGAAAATATTCTGAGAATATTTTTACCTATATATTTAGACTGGCAAGTTGCCTGTTTCTATTTCAATTGTTCAGAGTATAATCCGGATCATTATCCTAAGGGATACTTATGACTTACAGCATATATTGAATGCACAATCTATCTAACCTCTGTCCCTTGAGCATTATACAGAGATCAATGCATAACATCATTAAAGATACTTTTCTTTTTAATCTGCTAAGTGTGTGATTTGATTTCTCAGTGGGAAGGCATATTAATTCTAGAAGAGCTGCATTTCTGTACTGATAGAAATATTGCTTATGAGTCAACTTCTGTTATGTTGACTCAGGTGGCTTTTGTCCCTCTTTGTTGCTTTCCTAGGCAACCTTGAGCGTCCTCTATATTACACCGTCAAAGTTCTTAAGTGACTGTACCAATTCACAGTATTAAAATTATGTATTTGCTGGGCAGTGGTGATGCATGCCTTTAATCCAAGCTCTCGGGAGGCAGATGTATGCAGATCTCTGTGAGTTTGAAGCCAGGCTGGTCTACAAGAGCTAGTTCCAGGACAGTCACCAAAGCTACAGAGATACCTTGTCTCAAAAAAAAAAAACAGTAAAGTAAAATAATGCATTTGAGGCATGTAGTTGACTGCCCAATGCAGTCAAAAGGAAAGGATTTGCATATGGAGCATTTCTTCTGTCCTCAGATTACAATAGGAAGAATAGATTATTGTGTGCACTGCAGGGGGCACAGCATAGGCAATCAGCTGATGGAGCCACCACTATGAAAAAGGGCCTGACTGTGGTAGCAGGAGTGGTTTGTAATTGCCCAGCATGTGTAAATTAATGTCATGTGAATGAACACAGACCAGATTGTGTGGGTGTCCAGATTAGGAAGGTTATCTTGAGTGAAGGAACATTGAATTTGCAATTAGACAACTATCTTCTGCAGATATGATCGATCTTTGTTTATTGGTATTTATTGAGCTCTACAATTTTCTTTGCTTCACTCCCTGCCTCTCCACTCCCCTATTCAACCCTCTCCCACGGTCCGCATGCACCCAGTTTACTCAGGAGATCTTGTCTTTTTATACTTTATACTTCCCGTGTAGATTAGAGGTCTGTAAGTCTCTCTTAGCATCCTCATTTCTGGCTAAGATCTGGGACCTGTGGTCTGTAGGCTGGCTTTCTTTGCTTTGTGCTTTAAAACCACTTATGAGTGAGTACATGTGATAATTGTCTTTTTGGGTCTGGGTTACCTCATGCAAAATAATGTTTTCAAGTTCCATCCATTTCCCTGCAAAATTCAAGATGTCATCATTTTTTCTGCTGTGTAGCACTCCGTGGTACCACATTTTTCTTATCCATTCTTCAGTTGAGCAGCATGTAGGTTTTTCCAGGTTTTGGCTAGGACAAACAAAGCTGCTATGAACATAGTTGAGCACATGTCCTTGTGGCACGATTGAGCATCCTTTGGATATATACCCCAAAGTGGTGTTACTGGGTCTTGAGAAAGGTAGTTTCCTAATTTTCTGAGAAATTGCCACACTGACATCTAAAGGGGCTGCACCAGCTTGCATTCATACCAGCAATGCAGAAGTGTTCCCTTTTCCCCACAACCTCTCCAGCATAAGTTGTCATCAGTATTTTTGATCTTGGCCATATATTCAGGTGTCAGTTATAATCTCAGAGTTGTTTTGATTTGCATTTCTCTGATGACTAAGGATATTGAATATTTCTTTAAGTGTCTTTCAGCCATTTTAGATTCCTCTGTTGAGTTCTCTGTTTTGGTCTTTACTACATTTTTTATTAAATTATGCGCCACCACTGCCCAGCTCAAATACTTTCTTTAAGGGTATTGCTGCTCTTATCTCTATTTGTTTCTGTTATCCAATGTTTTTAAGTCATTAATAGTTTCATTTAATTTCTTTCAAGTTATGTTGATTTCTATGTAGATCAATGTCTCCTATACTTTAGGCTTGACTCATGCTGTATAATTGAGAATTATTTTGCCGGGCAGTGATGGCACACACCTTTAATCCCAGCCCTCAGGAGACAGAGGCAGGCAGATCACTGGGAGTTTGAGGCCAGCCTGGTCTACAAGAGCTAGTTCCAGGACAGTCACCAAATCTACAGAGAAACCCTGTCTCGAAAAAAAAATTGAGAATTATTTTGAACACCTAATTCTGCTTCTGCTGCCCAGATCTGGGACGACAGTCCTGCAACTCCTTCCAGGTTTGTCCTTCACTAGTCAGTTAGAAAGAAAAATAGAGCAGTTAATGAGTGTCTGTTGATCTTTCTGACTTTTATTGGGAACATAGAAATCTAGAGGGATTCTTATAAGAATTGAACTCATTGACCAACTTTGAAGCTGGTGGAGACACAGTACAGGAAGTGAGAGGTTAGCCTGAGGGTGAGAGCTTTCCTCTTTCAACTGAGATTACTTATGTGGTATCAGGTAGTCAATTGTGATGCTGTATTATTATCCTGATTGAGCATTGTTTGCAGTCCACAGACAATGGCAATCTGGGTATGGACTGACCTTATCTTGAAACCTAATGTGTGATATTTACAGTGGTTATCCAAAGTAGATGATCTTGGTAAAAATTTGTGTCCCTGCTTAACAGGACCATTACTTTTCTGAAATAAGATCTTCATCTTTAGGGAGAAGATGAGGGAAGAAAAAAGCTGAACAGATGGGTGCCCTTCCAGAACTCTGTGTAAAAACAGTTCTTCTACCACCCGTACCCACCTACCCTTGAGCAGTCCCAAAGAGAGTGAAGTGGAGCAGAGAAACAGGAAACAGTTTGCACATTTGAGAAGTGTCCATGTTGAATCTCCATAGGAAATATGTCATGCCTGCCCCATTCCCTGGGCCTCCCCTACTGCCCAGAGCAGGTCCCTACAGTTAATTTTGGGATTCTCCCCCTTCCACAGCATAACATTTTTTAAAGATTTATTTATTTATTTATCCCTGCAGGCCAGCAGAGGGCATCAGATCTCATTATAATTGGTTGTGGGCCACCATATGGTTACTGGGAATTGAACTCAGGACCGCTGGAAGAATAGTCATTGCTCTTAACCTCTGAGCCATCTCTCAGCCCCCCAGTATATCTTTTTTAAAAAACATTTTTTCCCATCGAGGTCATCGTTTGTTTTCTATCTTTTTAAATTCTTTTTTCCCTTCTTTCCTCTTTTTTCCCCCTCTCTCCTTCTAATACTTTTTTTAGTAAGGGGAATACCATGATGTCACTCTAGCCTGGCCCCTGTAGACTTGATCCCAGGGCCTGCTGTTAAAACCACTATAGAATCAAGACAGGGAGATGTTGTAATTAGTAGTCTGGGCATGGTATTGGATTTGTGGGAAACCCCTGTCTGTTGTAGTGATGAGAATCATCTAGATTTGTCTCATTCTAAACAGGGACTCACTTAAAGCCAGGAAAGTCCTCACTGACTCTTTGTCTATGAATTCTACATCTTCAAACCCTTTGCCAAGGCCACTGAATTTGTTACAGACTGACAAATTAGTAACACGGTTGACTGAACCACAGCCACGAAAGTGAGCTTCCAACTCTTCTGCTGTTGCACCATGGTCCACATTGCCAACATAGATGGAACTGGCATCAGCCTCCATCTTCTCCTCAAGAGATGATCCCTGAGCCAGCATTGCCTGGGGTTGTACTCTTATTTTGGGGTTGTATTCTTATTCATCTGCTTCTTTGCCTCATTTTGTAGCTCCTTTAACTTCTCATCCTCTTCCTCCATCTCCCTGACTCCCTGAAGCTTTGATCACTTCTAGCTCTGGGTCCTCAATGATGCTGTCCTTGAAGTGCTCTTTCTGGCTTCTGGGGACTCCCCAGCTGGTCCCAGAACTTGTAGCTGAAGGATCCTCATTCCCAGCATCCCCAAAGGCCCCAGGCCCACTTCTCAGGCAGGGATCCCCAACCACCTGCTTCCCCCACTGTTCTTCAAATCATTTTTCTAGGTTGTTTGGGATTGGGCATCAGTGGAACAGAATTTATCTAAACCAGAAGAAAGCACAAGGGCCTGGAGCGCCATCACAAGCAATCTCTTCTGTTTGCTAAGAGAACATCTATATCATGAGACTTCTGTCCTCAGAAGACAGATCAGTAATTAGAGGTCAGAAACAAGAGTTTAAGGGTCACTTTGAGATAACTTTTTTTTTTTTTTTTGGCTAACACAGATGTTACTCACTGCCATCAAGATTCCTGGAAGAAGAACAGCAGGCATAATAAAATTCTGTATAATGTTAAAACATACCTAACATGATTATACTTTCAACTGTAATAAGTAACAAACTACTAATATGCAGTACTTTGTATCTTAATTACTTAATAATAATAACTTTCAAGGACTAAACATTTTCTTTTTTTTTTTTTCGAGACAGGGTTTCTCTCTGATTTTGGAGCCTGTCCTGAAACTAGCTCTTGTAGACCAGGCTGGTCTCGAACTCACAGAGATCCGCCTGCCTTTGCCTCCCAAGTGCTGGGATTAAAGGCGTGCCACCACTGCCTGGCAACCATTTTCATTACATGTTTAAGTTGGTTGTTTTAGGTAAAATATCTTGAGTAAAAATATACATCATAGACAGTATGTTTTAACAAAAACAATATCAAATTACTATCAAAAGGAAGCATACATATCTATATCAATATAAAATATTGAAATAAGTAGTTACTTTTTAAATTAATTTTAATGATCTACCCTTTTATCTCATCATATATATATATGCCTCTTGATTTTTTTTTAAGAGTAGATTCAATAATCTACACTTTTATCCTATAATTACCTTGGGTGCCTTTTGTAGGTGGATAAATGTTTCTGAATATATAGAGTTGGCTTTGGATTTGGACACTGGCTCTGTCCCTCTATAAATCCAAACATGTTAAAAGAAAAATTCAGAGTATCTGTCTCATGTCAGGAGCATGGGACAGAAAGAAAAAAGAATTTAGAAAAAATATTTACTTTTCTTTATATCTATTTTTGTCTCTATTGTACATGTCACTGAATATATTTGTCTGTATATGTCTATATAATTAATGTTGAAGGTTTGCACAATGAACAATAAATTTTCCTGCAGTAAATTTTGAAACTTCCAGGAAGAAGATGGGGCCCCAGAACATCAACTCAACCTGGTTGATATTACATCATGATGATGATAGCGCTACTATAAGATCTGTTTTGAGTACCAGTTACTCAAGATGGTTCCAACTTGGTTAGCTGAAATGGTGCACTTTTTACAATGTTCTGGACAGACCTCCTAATAGGAAGCTCAGAAAATCCTTACCAGGGGGCTGGAGAGATGGCTCGGTGGTTGGGAGCGCTGACTGCTCTTCCAGGGGACCCGGGTTCAGTTCCCAGCGCCCACATGGTGGCTCACGACTGTCTGAAGAACAGTTCCAGGGGATCTGACACTTCACACCAATGCACATAAAGTGGAGTTAAATAAAGCATAAACATATTAAAAAAGAAAAAAAAAAGAAAATCCTTACCAAATACGCAGAGACTATTTGCAATTATACTAGACAGTAATCTTGGAACTTAACCATCATTTTACTTTCACAGGATCCCATAGAAAGAAAATCCCCCCCCCCATGATAGCTGGAAGTAATTCTAAAAGACAACATCTCCTCTCCCAACAAAGTTTGTTCTCAGAATTAGGGATATCATTTAGGGGTTGATTATAATTGGTATAGGGTTGCAGGATGGAGAGAAAATTTTAGAGGCTGAAGGATCACTTTGAAAAAAAATGGGAAAATTGAATGGGATAATAGATTAGTGTGAGTTTGCTCACACTAATAATAATAGTGAATAACAGAGTGAATATTGTGAGTTATTATTTACAGGGAATTGCATTGGTATAGATTATTGTATATTGATATAATGTGAAATTATATTGAATATTGTATGCATTCATGCTTCTACCTCTGCTTAAAAACATTGTTATGGATTGATATATATTTATCATATTGCAACATACATTTCTACCTCTGATCAAGATACTTATACATTGTTTACATTTTGAAGTCATTGTCCTCATTTGTTTTAGTTGTTTATTGTATAATATTCCAATATGTATTTATTTATTTATTATGTATACAATATTCTGACTGTGTGCATGTCTGCAGGGAGTCTCTCTGACTCCCAGGATGCCATCCCATGGATTGATAGTGTTAATACTGCCTGAGTATTTTGGGTCATTAAATTACAGTTGTATGAACATCTTTGAAGGCGTAAGTCACAAACAATGCCACACCAGTTTGGAATTATGATTACTAGGTTGGTATTTATTTAAAGGGGGAAAAACTTACAGATCACCATCCCAGACAACAGCCCTCTGCGCAACCAGGAAGGGAGTCTAGTCGCCCGGTGGAGCAGGAAGTGAAGAGAGTGAGGAAAGGGAAGTGGTGGCTTTTTTAAAGGGAGAGAGACCACGCCCCAATGGGCTGGTATCTCAGCGGCTATAGGCTGGAGGAGCGGGAGGACCTCCCGCAACACCTCCCCCTTTTGTTTAAATAAGAGAGTTCTAAATCTACTATGAAATTACATACAATAAGTACAAATATCCTATTCTAACTAGCTTAGGTCTTGTATAATAAATAACTTCGCTAAGTCATGAGAGAAAGTAACTACATTTATATAGTCTTCAACACCATCAAAGATCTGAGAAGGGAAATAATGTTACTTGGGTAATTAGGAAGTTCAGTAAAACAACTTCCAAAACATGTACCAAAGACAGAGACAACTAGCTACCTGGGCAATCACCCAAAGTCATGTTAGCAGCATTGAAGCGACCAACATTGGCTAAGGCCTAACATAACTGACATACCATTTTTAAAGGCAAGCGACTTTTCAAAACTATCTTACCCTGTCTTGGCAGGATATGACAGTCCTGTTTTATCCACTGATGCATGCTCTGTATCTCTGTCAGTGGTTGAGGTATGGGCATTTCTTTGCCCAAAGGCCAGTTCTGCCAAAAAGAAAGGCTCCAGGTGGAGTGTCTTTGGTGCTCAACATTCTCTCAGGCATAGAGTGGTGTTGCCAGGAGCAATTGTGTCTCACTACCACAAAACTCTGAGTTAGATTAAAGGCCATTTTCTACAGCTCTTTGAAGAAGTTGAAGATTATCTATGTATACTGAGTATAATCTCTATATATCTAAAGAACCTGATTAGTCTAATTATAAATGGCAAACTTAGATGACTATTAATCTATATAATTTTCAATATCTATCTAACTTAAAGACTAAGAAAATAAACGACTGTGAAACAAATGAGGACAATGACCTCCAAATATAAACAATGTACAAATATACATTGCAGTAGGTAAATATATATCAATACACAAACATTATATAAGTATCTTAATCAGAGGTAGAAATGTACACTGCAATATGGTAAATATATACTATATATATATATATCAATACAATATATGTCAATACATAAAAAAATGTTTTAAACAAAGGTAGAAACATGCATGCATACAATAGTCAATATAATTTAACTTTGTATCAATATACAAGAATCTATGCCAATATATTTGTCTAAAAACAGTAACTCACAATTACAAATGTATTATCCCATCATCCCTCTTTTTTTTTCGAAAATGATCCCTGAGCTTATAAAATTCCTCCCCCAACCCTCAATCGTATACTAATTATAATCAACCCCTAAATGATGTCCCTAAACCCAAGGGCAAACTTTACTGGGAGAGGGGGCGTCGTCCTCTAGAATTACTTAAAGCTGTCATGGGGGCGACGTTCTTTCTGGGGGATCCTGTGAAAGTAAAATGATGGTTAAATTTCAAGATCAATGTCTTTTAAAATTGCAAATAGTCTCTGAGTATTTTGTGCATGTCTGGCCAAAATGTTGTATAAGATGTGCACCATTTCAGCTAACCAAGTTGGAACTGTCTTGTGCAGCTGGTACCCAAAGCAGGTCTTGTAGTAGCGCTATCAGTATCATGACGTCATATCAACCAGGTGGAGTTGTTGTTATGGGGCCCCATCTTCTCCCTGGAAACTTCAAATGTCACTGCAGGAAAACTCATTGTTCATTGTGAAAAACTTAAACATTAATCATATAGACATATATAGGCATACATATATTCAATGGAAGGCATGATAGATATATTCAATGAAAAGTATGATAGATATGAAGAAAAGCAAAGATGTTTTCTAAACTCATATTTCTTTTTGTCCCATATCATGACTCTTGACATGAGACAGAAACTCCAGAAACTCTGGGTTTTTCTCTTACTAACAGGCTTGGAATTGGAGAGGGACTGAGCCAGAGTCCAACTTCAAAACCAGCTCCATAAATTTAGAAATATGGTTTAATATTACTTACACAACTCATTCAGTTTTTTGATATTTCCTATTGGGCAGGTATTTTTCCATCTGTCAGTATCCAAACATCCAGGGTCCCTTGAATTTTTCAAAGATGAGTGTTTTGCTGTGGAGATAAGAACAGAACCCTGCCCCCATTTTATATGTTTTTCTTACCACCTGTATGAATATCATCATTGTGGATGAGTTGTCATTTCTCCTTTACAAGAGGTTTCTCCTCTTCAAATCAAAACTTTATTAATTTTGATGGTATCCACAATTTTTCTTCTCCTGTGGAAACAAGAGCAAAACCCCTTACCCAACGTAGCACATCTCCTGGCTTCCATTGAGAGGTCAGCATGTCTTTGAAATAAATCGGTTGATTTAGTTCAGCAGACTTTTCCATTATCCAATGTCTTTCTGCTGCTGTCGTTCCTTTCTAATTAGCGTTAAGAAAACTCAAGGTTAATAAAGCATTATGTAATCTATTTCTGGGAGTATTTTAGGTCCCTTTCTGTTTGTTTAGCATATCCTTTATACTACGATTTGATCTTTCTATAACTGCCTGACCTGTAGGGTTATTTGGTATACCTGTAATGTCAAAAAAGCATTTCATTTTCTTAGATACATATGCTGGACCATTACCTGTCTTTATTTGTGCAGGTATACCCATGATGGCCATAACTTCCAATAAATGTGTGATTATATGACTAGGATGCAGCTCAACAAAGTAAATGTAATTAAATCAATTCCAGAGATGGAACCAGAAACCCAGAATCCAGGGGTAGAGTGGAGCAACCTGAAAGCTGCTTATGCCTCCACGTGACAGATACACCCTGAGGGGTTGCAGCTTTCAGCAACCGGCCACTGCATGCTCTGGTTCGCGCCACTTAAGAGCTGTGTTTGCAAGGGAGATTTAAACGTGACTCAGAAAAGAGCAAACCACGCCGGCAGAGACTACGTAGGCCTGTGGAGTTTAAATCCACGTGGGGAGGCAGATGATAGGGTGTGTGGGGACTGGAAGTCAATCTGAGGTGTCTAAAGGGAAAATATAAAGAACTGCAGCAGGAAAATCCAGTGCATGATGATTTATATTAAGCTGCTGGCTCCACGCACAAGACACAGGCCACAAGGCTGCCGCCGCCAAGGAAGGGATGCTCGCACCAAGCTGAACTCGCGGCCAGCAGCCAAGAGGGGGAAGGAGAGGTCCTAACACCAAACTTTGGGTGCCAAATGAAGGCGTAAGTCACAAACAATGCCACACCAGTTTGGAATTATGATTAATAGAGTGGTATTTATTAAAGGGGGAAAAACCTACAGATCACCATCCCAGACAACAGCCCTCTGCGCAACCAGGAAGGGAGTCTAGGAAGTGAAGAGAGTGAGGAGAGGGAAGTGGCCGCTTTTTTAAAGGGAGAGACACCACGCCCCAATGGGCTGGTATCTCAGGGGCTATAGGCTGGAGGAGCGGGAGGACCTCCCACAACACATCTTGTTGCTTGTTATGCTTGCTTTGATTTTTTTAAATCAATATGACTGTTTTATATGCCTGCATGGATATGTACCATGAAAGTGATCAAAGGATATCAGAAATCCTTACCCTGGAAAATGGATAGTTATAATCCCCAAGTAAGTACAGGCAAATTTGTCCATCTCCATTCAAGATCAGCAAGAGTGCTGAATTAATCTGCCCTCTCTCCAGGTCTGTGTTGATTATTTATGACCAACATTTATATTTCTACTGTTTTCATCTGTCTACTTGTAACTGTTTTATACAGGAAGTTCTTTTTGTTCAAAATGTTATTGGTATTGCAGTTTATATTAGGGTACTTCAGGTTTTGGAAGAAGACTATAGAACTGGAGTGAAAACAACTCTTTGTAGAAACTTCAATAAAAGCCTGTTAGTTTTTCTATCCCATTGTTTGTGTTATTGAGGTTTGCAATGGAGACAGAGTCTTAATGTGTACTGCCACCTCTCCTGGACCTGATTATATTGACTTGCATGGCATTCAACTCAGAGACAAATATACCCACCTCTGTTTACTGAGTGTTGTGGTCAAAGGCACAATACACCAATACACCCACTTGTGTATCTTTTTTCCTTTCTATAATGAGAAATTTTTCATACAATTTTCTCATGCATACAATTTACTGTTGATCTTTTTTCTTGTCTCACCCTGTTAATAGATATTGTTCTTATAAGGTGAAATCCCATTCAAAGTGTACAGAAATGACAGAATTGGCTGTCCTTTCAATTTATTTCTAAAGTAACTGACTATATCACAGAATAAGAATGGGGAACACCAGAATCATACAACTGTACGTTCAAAGAAGTATGCATTTCCAATGATGTCACTGTCATGCTTACATTGTACACATGTGTGGTATATTTTTGAAGGCAGTGACCTATGATGATGTGCATATCAACTTCACTCAGGAAGAGTGGGATTTGCTGGATGCTTCCCAGAAAAATCTCTACAAAGATGTGATGCTGGAGACCTACAGGAACCTCACTACTATAGGTAAAAATTAATTTCCTTCATGTTTCAAAATATGGAGACAACCTTTCCTTGCCTTATAATGTTGTTCTGTAATTTGATTTAGAAAGAAGAAAATGAGATGAATAACACAATCATAGTTCTTAGGTGCACTTAAGATAATGAGCTAATTGTTGTACAATATTAAATAATATAACATACATATTCTGGTACTGTATTTCAGGGAACATTTTGAAGGACTGTAACACTGAAGAACATAGTCAATGTTCTAGAAGACCTGCAAGGTAATTTTCCTGTGCAAGTTTATAACAATGTGCCTCTGATGAGTTTGTAATATGTCCTGGAACAATGAATCAAAAGCAGCAGTGTAAATAAGCACAGCTTTAAATGCATTGATGGTTATTAAATTCTCACAAATCCATATTCCTCAATTTCTCATATGTTAATTGCATTTGCAAGGCATTTATTTAAGAAAAAGTCAAGGAAGCAATGACTAAACAGATATCACCATTTGAATCATAGCAACGTGAGAGCTATGTAGTAGATCTGTCAGTCCATTTCTTTCTTGCTACTCATGACAAAAACTGTATACACATTTCAGTGATGAGTGTAGCTGCAAACTTTCTCCTAAATCAATAGCCTATGGTAAGACTTGGATTACTCATATACTTTTTGTGACTTGCTAAGTTTAGTGAAAGTGGCAGTTAGAGTCAAGGGTCAAGGGGCAGTTGTTGTGGAGAAACCTTAATATCTATACCACAAGTCCATGAGGAACAGCAAGTCAAACCATGAGGATTCAATGTGGAAATCTTTTATTCACTATTCTTCCTTTACTATGTATATCATATGTTCCTCTTGATACAGGCATATGAGAATATGGATATGGAAAGATGTAGCATACGTCTCATTAAGAACAATTAGAAGATAAACTGTAGTTCCCATGGAGAGTATACTTGTTCAATTAAGTCCAAGTATACAGTAATTGGTTTTCTACCATCATTGTTAATACATAAACAACTTCACATTACAAAAAAGCCCCATGAGTTCTAAGTCTGCCTATACTTCTTGGTGTCTTAGTTCACTTAGCCAATGTATAAGGATTCATAGCAAAATTTATGAATGCAGTAAAGTTCGTAAGGCACTCAGTGTATGCAGTTCTTTTAAAAAACATGAAAAATATCATAGAAAAAATATAGGGATAGGTATAGATGAAATGGTAAACCATGACACAAAAGAATTTATCATCACAAATTTTTTTTCTGATGCAAAATGACCCCTAAAGAAAGAAGAAAACATGATTTTAAATGAAGTTATAAGACATTAATATTTGATTCATTTTTACAATTGGAACAAATTATGAAATTAATTCATACAGATCTGAGGATCAACAGTGTATTGAATGTGGTAAAGCTTTGACATGTGTAAATTATCCTTGCAGGATTGAAAGAAATCAAATTGGAGAGAAATTTTCAGGATGTTCTCAGTGTGATAAAGCCTTGTCTTATGACACTCACCTTCTAAGGAAGGAAAAAACACATACCAGAGAAAAATGCTGTGAAATTAAGCAATGTGGTAAAGCCTTTGATTATCACAGTCATCATCAAATGCATGAAAGAACACATACTGGAGAGAAACCCTATGAATATACTCAAGATGATAAAGACTTAGTTCTTTATGAAACTCATCAAAGTCATAAAAGAACACAAAATAAAGAAAAATCATATGAATTTAATCTGCTTGGCAAGGCCTTTGCTGATCACAGTCATCTTCAAAAGAATAAAAGAACACATACTGGAGAGAAATCTTATGAATCTAATCAGTATGGTAAGGCCTTTGCTCAGCACAGTAATCTTCAAATACATAAAAGAGCACATAATGGAGAAAAGCCCTATGAATGTAATCAGTGTGGTAAATACTTTGCATGTCTGGATTGTCTTCAATTGCATGAAAGAACACGTACTGGAGAGAAACCCTATGAATGTAATCAGTGTGGTAAGGCCTTTGCTGAAGATAGTACTCTTCAAAAGCATAAAAGAACACACACTGGAGAGAAACCCTATGAATGTAATCAGTGTGGTAAGGCCTTTGCTCAACGTGGTACTCTTCAAATGCATAAAAGAACACATACTGGAGAGAAACCCTTTGAATGTAATCAGTGTGGTAAGGCCTTTGCACGTCACAGTTATCTTCAAATGCATAAAAGAACACATACTGGAGAGAAACCCTATGAATGTAATCACTGTGGTAAGGCCTTTGCTCAACGTGGTACTCTTCAAATGCATAAGAGTACACATACTGGAGAGAAACCCTATGAATGTAATCAGTGTGGTAAGGCCTTTGCATGGCATAGTCTCCTTCAATACCATAAAAGAGCACATAGTGGAGAGAAACCCTATGAATGTAATCAGTGTGGTAAGGCCTTTGCTCAACGTGGTACTCTTCAAATGCATAAAAGAACACATACTGGAGAGAAACCCTATGAATGTAATCAGTGTGGTAAGGCCTTTGCTGAAAATAGTACTCTTCAACTTCATAAAAGAACACACACTGGAGAGAAACCCTATGAATGTAATCAGTGTGGTAAGGCCTTTGCACGTCATGGTCACCTTCAATACCATAAAAGAGGACATACTGGAGAGAAATGCTATGAATGTAATCAGTGTGGTAAGGCCTTTGTTCAACGTGGTACTCTTCAAATGCATAAAAGAATACATACTGGAGAGAAACCCTATGAATGTACTCAGTGTGGTAAGGCCTTTGCACGTCACAGTCATCTTCAAAGGCATAAAAGAACACATACTGGAGAGAAACCCTATGAATGTAATCAGTGTGCTAAGGCTTTTGCTGACAGCAGTGCTCTTCAATGCCATAAAAGAACACATACTGGAGAGAAACCCTATGAATGTAATCAGTGTGGTAAGGCCTTTTCTCAAAACAGTAATCTTCAAAGGCATAAAAGAACACATACTGAAGAGAAACCCTTTGAATGTAATTAATGAGGTAAGGTCTTTGCTCACAACTGTGCTCTTCAAAATCATAAAAGAACACATACTGGAGAGAAACCCTATTAATGCCATCAATGTGGTAAGGACTTTGCATGTCACAATCATCTTCAATTGCATAAAAGAACACATACTGGAGCGATACACGTGAATGGAATCTGTCCTGAATTCTTTTTCCCAATCATCTCCAATTATGTAAAATAAGACATCCTATTGAGAAACTCTGAGTTTAATATGTGTGTTCTTTAAAAACATGAGAAAAATCATACTGTAGTGATATTCTACGAAAATCAGTGTCAGAATGTTTTGTGCTTCATATAGGAGTGAAACTTTTTGTGTGTAATCAATCTGATTAAGTTTGTGGTGCATATTACCATAATCTTTGGACCTGAGGGAAAAACTGAGGGCTTATTGTAAATTATTCTTTAAAAAAACAGTTATTGTATAGAAAAGAATTTTATAGTGTCAACAATTTGTTCAAGCATCATGATACCTCTTATTATTTTAGTTTGAAGTAGCAAACTAATGGACAAACATTTTATGAAGCATTATTGGTTTGTGAAAGGGTAGTCAAAGAAACATACATTGGTCCTGAAACCAGAGCCAAAAGAAAGTACCTTGTCTCTGAATCTAGAAGTAGTTAAAGAAACAACATCTCTCTGAAAAGAGCCAACATTAAAAGGGGCCAGTAAAGAAACACAATTTGGCTCTCAAATCAGATCCATCAAAACAAACTCTATCCTTGTCCAACTGAGCACAAAAGCAATGAATCCCTCGGCATAAAATCAATCCCATCCCTGAGCTTTTTCAGGATCAGGGATTGAAATCCAGCAAATTCCCACCATCAAAATCTCCATTGCTCTCTGCTATTAAGAAGTCCTATTTGAGCCATATGCTCATTCAGTATACATCTGCCCCTTTCCACACTTTGCAGAGGTATTCATACTCATGTTTTCTTCCTTCTCAAATAAATCTGATTCAAGATCTATGTGAATACCTCTTTTACTGGAATGTTTCAGAAACTCCTGGAGTTGAGCCAAGATACAATTGATGCCTCTGTTTGGGAACTAGTTCAGAAGATGACAGAGGAATTGGACATATATTATGAAATATTCCCTTGGGAATAGAGAAGATCAGCACCAGATATTTCTACTGGGAAACTTTCTTTTTTTGGTTTTTGTTTTTTTTCTTCTGTTTTTTGAGACTGGGTTTCTCTGTAGCTTTGGGGCCTGTCCTTGAACTAGCTCCTGTAGACCAGGCTGGTCTCTAACTCACAGAGATAGATCCACCTGCCTCTGCCTCCCAAGTGCTGGGATTAAAGGTGTACACCACCACTGCCCAGCCTGGAAAACTTTCTTAGAAGAATTAATTTCTTTTACTTCAAGTCTAAGTTTGCTTTTTCTTTACATGAACCAATTCATTGTGTAAGTATGCTGTACAATGACTCTCAGCTCCTCTTTTACAGAAATGAATGAATGTTTACAGGAGAAAAGTGTTCATGAGTGAAAAACTGTCTTAAAAGTTGTGTTCATTGTAGTTATGTGATGTATGTGTGTGTCTCTTGTGTGTATTTGAATGTGCATTCTGTATCCACATAAAGATAATACTTTGGATATTATTGCAGAAGAAATTACAGGAAGCTGTCAAACATCTGACATTAGTTCTCACCTAGGCATGACTCTAGTGCCTCATATATTTTAAGTCTATTTATATCTTTTTGAAATCTGGAAATAGGAACACACTCTTAGAAAAAAGAAAGTTCAATTCATGACAACAATTGGTTAATTTCTTTCACAGTTTTCTTTAGCTTTAAGTAAAAATTTTTATCATAACCTTGAAGGAAGTAAATTACATACCATGGCTAATCAGGACTGGTGGAGATCATTGCATTGTGGTTTCTACATTGAAATATTTGAAGTATGTACTAAAGTGAGCTATATTTGTGGCAAATCCATTTAGTTAATTCTATTTTGTAGTCTTTATATTACTTCTATGGATTTTGTTCATCTTTTATTGTGCCTTTACCAGGTGATGGGTATTTTTCTGCTATAATGTATAGAATGGTAAACCCATCATACTTGTTTCCCGTTGGTTATTGAAGTGTCAGGCCATGTGGGAACATACTTTTTGAGTAAATGTTTTGGGTTGTTTCTGGTTTTGATTTTTATCTTTTCAGAAATTCCCTTCAGCTTTTGTTTGTTATTAATCCTAGCTTGGATGTCAGTAAAAATTCAGGGATAATTTTGAACTCATGGTGCTCAGATGTCTGCCCCCTGTATACAAGACCAAGGGTCAATGATGAACTCCAAATGTGTGTGGTTTTTCAACAGAATTTGACAATATTCACATTAAAATGACTGATAAAATAAATAATAAGAAACATTAAATACCTTATGTGTATTCAAAGAAGTATTTTCATTCATGTTTTATAGATGTAATAACGTAGTCTAATCAGCAATCAACTGTTTATCTGACACCATAACTTAATGTTCTTTTCTTTTGAATTTTTTTGATCTTTATTGAGCTCTACATTTTTTGCTGCTCCCCTCCTGCCTCCTCCCTTCCCTTCAATACTCTCACAAGGCCCCATCCTCCCAATTTACTCTGGAGATCTTGTCTTTTTCTAATTCGCATGTATATTAGAACTTTGTATGCCTCTTTAGTGGCCTCATGTTGTCTAAGTTCTCTGGTGCTGTGATTTGTAGGCTGGTTTTCTTTGCTTTATGATTAAAACCCACTTAATGACTGAGTACATGTGATAATTGTCTTCTGTGTCTGGGTCACCTCACTCAAAATGATGTTTTCTAGCTCCATCCATTTTCCTGAAAAATTCAAGATGTAATCGAGGTTAAGATTCTAGTCTTACCCATAAGAGTCCTTTCCCACTGAGTCATCTCATTGGTGCTCAAATTCAATTAGAAGAAATATTACAACAGTAGTGTTATTTTCTTTTCAAATTATAAATGCAATTTCATACAAGAATAGAGGACCATGGGACAATTTGAATAGTCAATCCGCTATGCATGTGAAAATATTCTTACCAGCACAGATTTTTTTAATTTCTTCATTCCGAGAACAAGACATGTATTTATACTTTCTCAAAACCAAAATTACATGCCAAAAAGTTGCATCATTTATTAAAGTTCCTTGCCTCTAAGTCTGATAACCTGGCTTCCATATCTTGTTTACCCTAATACTCTTACAAATTTTTTCATATTTGCTGACTTCATCAGTTACTTATACACACTCCTACATCATCTCATTCACAAATAATTTTTAAACGAAAGGAAGTGTCTTTCAGTGTATTTGCAGTCAAATGACTCCCTAGGTTTAAGGACTAAAACTCACAAAGTGGAAGTAGATCATAGACCCCGGTTAGTTTTCCTATCTGTGCTACATGCACATCATGTCGCAGGTGTATTCACAAAGGCACACTTCAAACATTTTTAAATGGATGGAATTGACAATGCAATAAAAATGACTCATTTTGAACATATGAAATTATTTGGCCATTTAAATTATACAATTTGAAGAAATATTGTTATTTTTCAAAACAATGATGTTCCCTTTTAAGTCTTTCATTATGTTTTTTGACTCAATAAGTCCTTTACAATCATTTCAGCTCAACATAGAGGTGCATGGCTCTAATCACAGAACACGGAAGTGTGGGTGGGTCCAATCTCAGTGAGTTTGATGCCAGCTTGTTCCACATAATGCATACCTGGCATCAATGGCCACATGGACACATCCTATCTCAAAAAGATCACAAAAGACAAAGACTCCCAAATTATGGAAGTTTTCCTAATAAAATCTGCCTGGAGTCAGACTGATTTCAACCAACATTTTAAATATTCCCTCACATAAAGAGAACTGTCTTAACAATGAAAATAAGAAGCAATATACAAATTCCATTCACATTCCATCCATGGAATCTTTGACAACCATCTAGAGTGGACTTTATCGTTCAAGTGATGAGAGACAGAAGGAACAGTGTGACTCCTCTCCCTTAAGAATTATGTCTCAGGAGTACTGCTCCTCTTGGGTACCCAAGTTTGACTCATAGCACCATATCTGATTGGACAGAACTCCCTATAATTGGAGGTCCTGAAGATCGGGTGCATTCTTCTGGCCTCTTAGGGTACAAAATGTACAAATACTGAAAATACAGATCTGTATTTGATTCTATATTTTAAATAGGTTTTCTTCATGTGTCTGTTACCTAAAAAAGGAATGAAATTCAATTTAGATGTAGGATTTTGACCAGTGAATGTAGCAAGTGTATCTCAGGTACTAGTGATGACCAGAAGACAGTGTCTACTCTCCTGTGACTAGAGGTACAGACAGTTGTGAGCTGTCTTGTGGGTGCTGAGTATCAAAGATTCTCTGGGTGAGTCACCAATGTTCTAAGAGCTGAGCCTTCTTTTCAGCCTCATGAACATGTCATTTATAACAGTAAGGTATAAAAGGATGATCTAAGTTCATCTTAACTCATCCTTGTCCCAGAAAAAATAAGGACAGATAGTATTGGAAACTAACTTAGTCTTTGTTCTTTTTTTGTCTTTGTTCTTAAAGAATCCTTGAGCCCAAATGTTCCTTAACTGAGGGAAAAGTAAAAAACAATCAGGAAACAAGCTGAAAATGTAAGTCTTTAAAAGATAGTTGGCTATTTAACCAAAGCAATTGGCTATAATTGGAACATAAAAACGCACTTTTCAGGTGTACTCTTGCTTGAGTTCATTCTACAAGGTTGTGGATCATTCTTGGGTGGCCAGAAAGAGCAATCATGTTGTTATCATTTATTTGTGGCACCTACTAATGACAGTAAACACATCACTTTTATATTCAAAGTTTAAAATTTTCTCTTATCCTGACTCGTTTATAGACCATAATCATCATGCACTTAAATAACTCAAAATTCTGAACTATCAAGAAATTGGACACAGAATTAAAAATGGGGAAAATACCATTCCGCAGTAGAAGTCAGCAATCATATCTTTGAACACAGAACTTTATGGTAAATTTCTATATGATATAGTGCCCAGTAGCAAAGGAGATCAGTGCAGTGACTAAGAAAGGACATTTCTGTGAAGGTGTTGAAGGTAATTCCCAATAATGCTATCTAGAAACTATTCAAGATACAGTCATGTCGAATAAAAGACCAAAGGTGGGCTTCAGCCACAAACACATGACCTTAACACCTGAGCATGTCTGTCCTGGAGAATCAAGTCAGGGCTCCACACATTCTTTGATTTTTTTTATTTACAGAAATACAGGGGTGTAACCAGCAGGTTCATAACCTTGGCTCTCAGGTCAGCAAGAGAAAGAAGATACCCTATGAGTAAACTTGATGTCTCTTTAAAGAACTGCCTATTTTCTGCAAATGCTGATTCAGAAAGCCATCTGTAACAGGAGGCAAGCCTCTGATCACTGATCTCTAGCATAGCACACCAAAGAAAATGCAGTTACCGAGAAGCTGCATTTGACTATGTAGTTTTGGGTTTAGATTCCTTTTCCAAGGTATTTCAGATTTTATCTGAAATTTTTGGCCACACATTGTAATGCCATTTTTATTTTTTTTTTACTTTAAAAAATTATACCTTTAATTATAGAATATTGTTAGGATAATACAGCCATAGACAAGACACTAGGATAACTAACCAATACCAATGGGATCCGCTCTCCACAACCACAGAACACAGGTACAGAGTGTCTGGGTATGTGCAGGAACAGCCAGGGGCCTGCAAACAGCATTGGTGAAGTGTGACAGAGGCATGACTTCCACAGAGCTCAGCACTGGGAGTAGGCAGCGGATGACTGCAGGAGGGAGGGCACTCAGCTGGCGCAGACAGGTATGGGGAGATGGGAAGACAATCAGAGACCCTCCCTGAGCCTTTCCTCTACAAGGCAAAAGCAGCAAATGGCACACTAGCAAAACTGTAGCTAACCACGTTGTGTCCTGGAGGAAACAGACAAGATTCCTATGGCGTGCAGGATTGTGGCAGTGTCTGCTATTGGAGGCTCGGGCAAGTGTTGTTGAAATGACTATTTTTGCAGATCTAGAAAAGACTTTTGATGGGAGCAGAAAGGAATGGCCAGGAACCACTGTGCTGTCTCTTTAAGCAAACTCTAGCCCTTTGGGAAGGTTCATCCCACTCAATCATCACTAGCCAATCAGGCCCTCCAGTTGACCTGCCAGTCAGAGTGGTGCCAGTGCTCTTCCTGCAACCCGCCTCCATCTTAGGCTTTCCAGAGGAGCTGGCGCCAGCCATTTCCTGTGCTGTTGTGCCTTTGCTGCTGCAGGGAGATGATGAACCAAGAGCTATGGTGAGCTGGGGAACCACAACATGGTGAGCGAAGGAATGCTGTCTCCAGATGGGGAGGAGCAGAGGGTGAGATGTGGGAGACACTAAGGTGCATTCTCCCTGGATCTGGGTGGGAACTTGCCGCCAGTTTTCCTGTGTTGTGAAGTTCCATGCAGTCCTTGCTAATTCATGGACCTGTGGGCAGGCCTCTGAATAACTCTGCTCTATGGGCTTAATTTGCTTAGAGAGTTGGGAGGAGGGAGCTGTGTGTACAAACGTCTTTCTAGTCAATTTCTGCAGGCATGATACATTCATGGAAAATCATTGGCAAACTTGGAGAGGCCTAGTTTCTCCAGTATCTTCCTGACATTCTGTAGTTTTCATTTAACCTTCGCATATAGTCATCATTAATTTTAAATTTGTGGAGGTTATCCACGGCTTCTCATGTGTTTGTAGCACTCCACTGCCTATACTTAATACATAGGCTAAAAAATGTATCCAAGGGAGGACTGCATGTAAAACATCCAAACCCTAAGGATGTGTTACCCAGGGCTGTTAGAGATGGAATGCTCGTGTACACATTTTTCAACCGGAATGTTCAGATATTTGACTTCAAACCATTTTAAAGAAGCCATTTAAACTTCTTGGCCCTTCCCCATGTCAAAAAACAGGCCTCTAACAAGCTGTTCAAGGAGGTATTAGAGGGTCACAACCAACCATAAGGCCTGGTGTGCCTTAAAGTTCCCCTTTCTTTGTAAGAAAAGCATAGTTCTGCCAGATGGGCAAAATGACATCAGGTGACAAATATTTGAAATGCAAAATACTGTTTGGTAAGGACTGACCTGGTCAATCAAGGCTTTCATTTAGGACCTCAGGCAGGGAGAAAGAACATTCTTGGAAGCCTTTCCTTAGGGCCTGATGTATTGATAATAAAACAGAGCCCCTTATCTAAAACCAGGAATATGTTTGGAAGCGCTGGTAATGATCTGGCGATAAGCCTTTTGTGGAGAAGTTTCTTTGGGTTCTTAGAAACCAACTCTTCCTAGCATATGGAGCTATAATTTTCAGTCCCAAAGCCAACTCTGCCCATACGATAGTTCTTGAGGTACCCTGTGTTCCCATTGTGTAGAATTGTTTCACTAGCCTCCTCCTAAATTTTTCCCATTGTGTAATAGTTTCTACTGACTTCATAAAATTCTTCCATTTCTTTCCATTTACTCCCTGGAAGTATACGAGATACAGGATGCTTTTCTTCTTCTCTCTTTTTTATTTTGTTTTTGTTTTTTGGGACAGAGTTTCTCTGTAGGACTGACCTGACTATCCTAGACTGTCTTGACTATTCTAGAACAATCTCTGTAGACCAGGCTTGCTTTAAAGTCACAGAGATTACTTGGTTCTGCCTCCTGAGTCTTGGGATTAAAGGCCCGTGCCACCATTGCCTGGGAAGATACTACTTTTCTTAAGAAGCTTACAAAGCATAGGCCATATCTTCTCCAAGACCACCTTAACCTAGCTTCTATCCTTTTTACATTTTACTTGTCCTGTCTTTCTCATCCCCTGTGACCTTCACCTCAGAACCCTGTCAATGAAGAATTCCCTGCTGTTTCAGGTTACCCATGTACTTAAGAAATTATTCTGAGAATAACCATGTCGTGTAACTCTCTTGTCTGCCTAAATATCTAGCCTGGCAAGTTGTCTGTTTCTATTTCAATAGTTCAAAGTGTAACATAGAGCCTGAACCTAAAGGACACTCAAGGATAATAGCATACGTGGAACTCAAAATCTCTCTTAGTTTTCTCCTCTTTGAGCATTAGCCAGAGATGGATGTGTGCCATCATTAAACAGATTTTTCTTTATTAATTTACTAAGTGAGTGAAGTGGTTTCTCAATAGAAAGGCATATCAGTTCTAGAACAGCTGCATTTCCATCTTGTTAGAAAAATTGTTTCTGAGACAACTTCTGTTTTATTGACTTAGGTGGCCTTGGTCTGTTGCTGTCCAGGGCAATGACCTTGCTGTTCTCTATATTACACTTTCAAAATTCTTAAATAAAAAGACTGTACCACCTCACAGTTTTAAAATTATCCATTTGAGTCATGTAGTTGACTATGCCATGGAGTCACAGGAAAATGATTTGTATATGGAGCATTCCTTCTGTCTTCAGACCACAATAGGAGGAATAGATTATTGTGTACACTGCAGGGGACACAGCATAGACAATCAGGTGTTGGTGCCACCATTATGAAAAAGGACTGGACTGTGATTGGGGGAGTGACTTTGTAATTTCCCAGTATGGTTTATTTTAATTAATGCCATGTTAATGTATACAGAGCAGATGGTGAGAGGTGAACACTTTGGGAAGGTTATCGTGAGCCAATGAACATTGAATTTGCAATTAGGAAACAATCCTATGAAGATATGAATGATCTTACTTGGCACAGTTATGTCAGTTCAGAATTTTGGGAAACAGGCCATTGATTGTAACTCTACTTGTCAGATTATATATCTCAGCGGCCATCATATGCATAGGAGCAACATCAATCTATCTCTTATTAATGATGTCCTCTCTCTTAGGGAAGGGCCTATTCTTTTTCACAGTCAATATGGCAAAGTTTTTATTTAATCTTAAAAGTGTAATATTTTTTATCACTTTTGAAATCACTTATTGGAATCATTTTCAAATATTTAATTTCAGTGTATTGCTGCTCTTATCTCTGTTTGTTTCTGTCCTCCAATGTTTCTAAGTCATTACTAGTTTCATTTCATTTCTCTCATGATGTTGACTGTTGATTTCTTTGTAGAGAAATGTCTCCTATAGTTTAGGCTTGCCTCATGTTAGGTAACTGAGAATCATTTTGAACATGTAATCCTGCCTCTGGTGGGAAAACAAACTTGCAACTTCTTCCAGGTTTGGCCTTGGCTAGCAATGAGAAAGGAAAATAGAACAGTTAATGAGTGTCTGCTGATCTTTCTGGATTTTATTGGGGACTAAGAAGAAGAGGGACCTGTGCAAGGATTGAGCTCATTGACAAACTTTGAAGCTGTGGAGACACAGTGCAGAAAGGGAAAGGATGGATGGATGGCGAGAGCTTTCCTCCTTCAACAGTAGTTGAGATTACCTATGTGGAATCAGGCAGTCTGTAGGCCTATATTTCTGTATGGCACAAGAGCCATAAGCCTGGTCTGAGGTGGTCACGAACTCTGCAGACTCGCGACTCCATTCCAGTCTAGTTAGGGAATCTATGTTGGACCTACATGGCCTTCAACAGCAGTCCATTGTAGATGTGGTATGATTGTCCTGTTTGACCATTGCTTGCCATGCACAGACCAGGGCAATCAAGAATCTGGGTAAGTTACAGACTTATCTTTAAACCTAATTGCAATATTTATAGTAGCTCATCCAAAATAGAAGATCTGGGTAAAATGTTTTGGTCCTGCTGAACAGAACTGTTACTTTTCTGGATTAAGATGTTCATCTTTAGAGAAAATATATAGGACATCTTTAATGGGCTGTAATAAAAATCCCTAGTCTCTGGAACACATGGCCAAAATGTCAGTTTCAACTTTTCAAAATGAGTTTTGAGATTAAACGTGTATCATATTCACATTGTCTTTCCTCCCTCCAAGCCTTATCATGACCCCAATTGTTTTCTAGTTCATGGTCTGCTTTTCTTTAACAACACTTACACAGTAATAGTAGTTATTATTTTATGACTGTGACCTGTGTTTGTCTGCAGGATTTCCCATCTCTGAGGCAGTGGGATGGCTGCACTGGAAAGTGAGTGTGCAATGCAATGTGCACACAATGGACCCTGTACTTTGGATGAGGAACAGAATGTGCTCTAGGAGAGGGGAATAATGTGTACTAAAATACAGAGTGAACTAGGGAACTGTCTTCTGGCCTGGGAGTGCAGAACTGAAAAAAACTGTGCTGTCTGCATCATTTAATCTCTAGCCATCCTGTACGGGAGCTGCTAGTATCCTGAGTCCCAGTTAGTTGACCCTAGCCAATTAGGGATTCTGGGAAGGGTTAGCAATCAGGAGTACTAGTGGCAGGTTTGTGGGTTCTTTCCATGTTTCTCTTCTGCCTCTGTTGTAGGAAGACAAAAAGCTATACCATGTTGAGTGGAAGGTGTTCAGAGAAGGTTTGTTGAACTCTCATTTCTGCTGTGACTTGGATGGACCATGAGACAGACTGTAGTCCTGTTGGTCCATGTAGTTCATGTTGGCAGGGGCCCTTGTTCTCTGAGCCTCCTTTTGTAGAGATTTACAGGGTAAAGGGAGACTCTGGAGCCCTGGAAATGAAGAATATGATGCAGGTTGTATCACTCTCCAGAGTATCCACATGGGCACTGCTTTTGTTGTGCAGTGGGAAGTGAGATTAAAAAACTGAATGTCTAGATTCCAGAAGTTTTCATCTAATTCTAATTTCAGGTTTGTGTTATAAAGGTTTTAATATTTTGGTATCTGGTAGGAAAATGATGATATTAAACATTTTACAGCGATACATGTATTGTAGGCTTTTAACGTGATGTTGCTGCTAGCCACAATGATGTACGATACAGTGAAGCTTAGTTCCAGAAGACAAAAGGAATTTCTGATGTGCAGAAACTTCTCAGGTGCGCATCGTGTTAGACAGTTAGATAGTACACAATCCACATCTCCTGCCATATCCCATGTAGCAGGAATCCATTTTAAATCATTTTATGCTTGTTTGGGGATTGGTCATCAGTGGGGCTGCCTTTCCCAGAAACCAGAAGAAATCATGATGGGCAGGAGAACCATTGAAAGAAATCTCCCCCACTGGAAATACAGCATCTATATCATGAGGCTTCTTCCTTTGGAAGACATCAGTAACTTAGGGGTCAGAAATAACAGTTTAAGGATCACTTTGAAAAACCTTTGTGAAAGTTGTGAAGTTTGTCATTATTTAATTTCTGTTCACTCATTATCAAAGGCAGCTGGATAACATTGGTCAAGTTCACATTTTTCCTTACCTAAGTTTTCCTTGGTCTTTTGATTTAAACTTGACAATATTTCACTGCTTCTGTTCTTTGTTTCTCTCCAACCCTCTTATTCTTTCACAAATTCTATAAACATTCTTGATTGTTGTGCATTTGTGGAAAATAAAGAAGTCATATGCCCTGTTTTTTTCTGTAATGTATGACTGTAATTTAGTATATTATTCATTTTCTTTAAAATGGTAGACCTTCACCAATTTTATTCAGAAAGTATTTTCTGTGATCAGTTTCTTAAGTTTTGGTTTTTGGTGCAGTTTACCTGGAGAGATTCATTTTTTTTTTATCTTAGATGCTTGCCTCTTTCCATTTCCTGGTGTATCTGTGTTTTATAGATGTTGCTATCTTCATATTTGCGTCTTTGCTACCTAAGTGTTGGTATGAACAATACATAATCTCCTTGAGTGTTTTTTTTTTTGGTATTTTGAGACAGGGTTTCTCTGTGGTTTTGGAGCCTGTCCTGGAACTAGCTCTGTAGACCAGGCTGGTCTCGAACTCACAGAGATCCGCCTGTCTCTGCCTTCAAAGTGCTGGGATTAAAGGCGTGCATCACCGCCACTCAGCTCCTTGAGTGTTCTTTGTGTTTCCACTGTGAATGTAGCTTTGTATTCAGCTTTCCTGTTGTAAATTGTTGGACAAACTCATTGGATTCCATTCATTTAATTGTGAAAATTTACCAGACACAAAAACTTAATTTTGATGCATCATCTCCCTAAAGATCATTTATTTCTTTATTTCTTTATGATTTGTTTGTCTTGTTTTTATCAATATTAGATAGACTTGACTTATTGGATATAAGATTCCATGTGTCTTGGCAAGTGGCTCAGCACATATTCTTTTTGTGAGTAACCTGAGTTCAGATAGTTACACTCAAGATGGGAGGTTAATAAATCTCTACTATTCCCAATCTAGCAGATCTGACAACCTCCTTTTCTGTATGTCACCTGTATACATATGCAAGACATTCTCTCCCATACACAAACATACACAAGAAATAGCAATAACCTTGTTTGCAAAGGTGCTTGTGTCTCAAAGTCAGAGCAAAGGAATTTGCTTTACATATACCCTGATTCTTCAAAAATCTGTTCTCTTGAAATTTCTTTTAAAAAGTTTTTATTTCCTCACTGGGATGCAGACTTAGATTCATTCACCAATAGTAGGTAACAAAATGTTATCTAAGTTATCCTGAGACACATTATTTTTTTATCATAAGAGAATGAAATGTTTTAATAAGCAAAACTATTTTCTACAAAGTAAAAACATCTGAAGACTTCAAGTGAAGCCTCTGACTTTTTTAGAACAGCCCTTCTCACCCAACCCATTTTCTGTCATTGGTAAAGGAGAGAACTGGAGTGTATAGGATGCCAGTGATTTCTTGGAGTTTGATTTTGATGAATATCTTGTAGTTCATGTTTAATGGACATAATATATATATGTAGATCTCTGCTTGTATTGTATTTTATAATGGTGCCATCCATATTTTTTATTTTTTTGAACCGTAAACTTATTACATCATTCATTTTCTTGAAAATTATAGACCTTCACCAATTTGTATTCAGAATATTGCTTATGCTATTTGATCCTTAATTGTTCATTTATAATAGTTTCTGGGATAAACAGTTTTAGTTTTCTCTTATTGATCTTAGGTGCTTACCCCTTTCCATTTCCTGGCATGTCTGTGCTTTCTAGTTGTTGCTATCTTTATGTTTGAGTCTTTGCTGTTTAGCTCATTGACTAGACTAATACATTGTGTTTGGTTCTCTAAAACCTTCTCATATATTATTGTGTCTGTGTGTTTATTAGTCTCAGCTGTCAACATGACAAAGCCAAGGTTCATCTGAGGGCACAACAATTAACCGTGTGCTCAGATCAGAATGTCTGATCTGTGTCTGAAAGACACCGTGTCGATTGACGATTGATGTTGGAAGATCTTCCCCTGAGTTGGCAGTGTCTCTAAGCAAGTGGGCCTGGGATGATGAGGAGAGCTAGCTGAGCACAAGACAGTGACAAGGCAAAAGAGAAAATTAGGCAACAATGGTTCTGCATGTTTTGCCTTCAGTGATTAACTTGAGTTTTGATCCTCAGCTCCTACAGTGGTGGACTCTGACTTAGGCATAACAACCCAATAAACCCGTTCATTTCCAGAGTTGTTTTGGTTAGATAATTTAATTACAGCAACAGAGATGAAAGTAGCAACAAAAAATGGTGCCTCAAAAGGGATTTTGTTGCTGCAATGGACTTGGAAATATGGACTTCGGAAGAATTTTGAAGATATCGAGACTTTAGATGGCAAAAATTCAAAAGTCAAGGAAAGCTCTACACAGTGCATAACTGACTGTTCTTGTAGAACATGAAAGCCTGGAATGTTGACAGTGCTGGCAGGCAGTGGAGCTCAGGGTCATAGGATTTTAATGGGCAAAAAGGAGTTGATCTGGACTATCAGTCCTGAGAGATCTGTGTCTCAGGGTTTTCAGGTTAAGTCAATGGCTACTGGGGCACAGCGTGACTTCCAGTTCCTGACAGATTGATGGACTCACTCACAGAGGCATTCAGGCTAATTTGTGTTTCTCTTTATAATCCCTTAGTAGTCAAGGAAGCTCAGAAGCTTTATAGGGCAACTGGTCTGAGACAATGAACTTGTATTCCCTGTATAGCCTACAATCTTCATGGCATCCGGGGAACCACAAATGTGTTGAGCCCAGAAATTGCCATTAGCTTCAGTTCTTGATAAATATATAAAAATTCTGATTGCTGTCAATAAGCTTCTTAGCATCATCTAGCTCTGGTCCCTCCAGCCCAAGTCTGTCCTCTTTCCTTGTGGGTTTATTAGGTGATATTGGTCTGGTAAGTAACTACAGGTGCTTAGAAGACTTTATAAAAATTTTCCTAGAGATTATTTTTGTGATTCTTTGGCCCCAAATATTTCTTAACATTTTCATATGCCAAGAAGGTTATTAAGGCACAATTAAAGAGTAATAGACTGATATCTTAAAAAAATGTTATTTCTGTTGGATAGTTGTTACTGCTGACTGCATTAGGTCTACAGTGAAAAAGAAACACATAGAAAGGAATGAAAAGAAAGAAAAGCATTAGATAATTTCAGATGGCAGTCCAGTGGTGTAAAAGAGGGATTTTCAAAGATTTTGCACCATTAAAGGGAAGATCCTTGCTCTGCATTGAAAGCCAAGCAATGTACCTTACAGTGCAGAATGTATCTAGCTAATCTCTTAATTTTAGAAGGCATATGCAACAAAATTCCTTATCTCAGGGCAACATCATACAGAACCTGTAGTCAATTTTGTTTAAGCTTGGTAGAATACTCCATATGATCTGTCCAGCAGAATTCAATTAGGGTTCCCTGAGAAGGGACACTGAGACTGAGGAAAATTTATATCAAGTGAAATGAAGACACAAACATAGGTTAGACCACTGAAGGCCATAGGACTGAAGGCCAGTACCAAACAGCTCCGAGTTTATTTCTTGGACAGCATATATACTGTTTTCAAGTAATGTTCAGTCTCTGAATCTCTTAAATGTCTTCCTACAGTTGTCATCAATTGAGAAACAAAATCTTGAAACAATTCATCAGGTTTCTGTTTCATCTTAGACAATTTTTTGTTTTCTTTCCAGTGCAAGGTAATTTATACCAGGCCTTTTTTTTGCTGGAATATTAAGTTGAGCATATACTGCCATGTCAAATTTCAACTGATGATCTAAGCCTTTACAATCACCTTCTCCTGCTTGCATGTCAAACTTAATAGGCATTTAAAATTTTTTTCATGGTTTTTTAACTTTATTTTATGTGCATTGGTGTGAAGGTGTCAGATCTCCTGCAACTGGATCTTCAGACAATTGTGAGCTGCCACATGAATGCTGGGAATTGAACCTGGGTCCTCTGGAAGAGCAGTCAGTGCTCCAAACTACTGAGCCAGCTCTACAGCCCTAGACAGGCATATTTTGAGCTTTATTAATATTATCTCCAAGTTCACATACTCATGGAATTATGATTCCACAATATATAATCTCCTCCAGACAAACAAGCCCTAGCTTGTTGGGGATTGTATCTGGAAATTTAGTGATTGTGTTAGTTTCATAGATTGGTGGGCTGCCTACCTATTCTTCTGGCTGGGATGATGTGCACATGAGCAAGGATTTTCTGCTTGAATTTGGGGCTGAAGCACAACTATATTCCTTTTTCTGAATGGGAGTTTATCCTATGCCATTGCATGTTGAAAATCCTTAATTTGTTACTTGAAATTTCAAAATGTGTCAGACAAGAGGTTGGCTTGAATTCCAGAAGAGTTTATAGACATTTGTGCTTTTTGGGTTATTACAGATTATGAAGCTCAAAAAATTCAGACTAAATGCATTTTAATTTTTTATTCTCTCTTTTATTTATTCTTTTCTCATACAATACATATTTACTGCTGCTTCCAGTTCCTCCACCGCTTCCAGTTTTCCACAGTCCTCATTCCCCCAGGTCCATTGCTCCTTTCTCATCTGTCATAAAATAGAAGACCTCCAAGGGATATCAAAGAAACCCTTCATAAAAATGTTCAAGAAAGGGCTGGAGAGATGGCTCAGAGGTTAGGAGCACTGGCTGCTCTTCCAGAGGTCCTGAGTTCAATTCCCAGTGACCACATGGTGGCTCACAACCATCTGTACTGAGATCTGGCACCCTCCTCTGGTGTGCGGGCATACATCGAGGCAGAATGTTGTATACATAATAAATAAATAAATCTTTAAAAAATGTTCAAGAAAACTAGGTAAAATCCCTTATCAAAACTGGACAAAGCAAGTGAATAGGAATGAAAAGGTCACAAAAATTGGCAAGAGTAAGAGATACCAAGAGTTCTACAGTTAGTAATCACACAAATACCCCAAGCTAACAACCAAAGCATGCATGCACAGGGCATGCACAGAGCTGTTCATGTTCCATAATTCTCACTTCATTTTGTCTGAGACCCTATGAGACTTGTTTTGTTGATTCTGTAGCTTTGGTTTTCCTGGGTTCCACAAACCCCCCAGATCCTACATTTTTTACCCCTTCCTTCCACAGGATTCCAAGAACTCAAGGTAATGTTTGGGTAGGGATCTATGCATGTGTAACCATCAGCTGCTGGAAGAATTCTCTCTCGTGGCATTTGTGCTGGGAATCTATCTATGATTTTAGATATGAATCATTTTTTTTTTGTTTAGTTGTATTTGGTTCTACCCTAATTCTGCAAGCAATCAAGCTCTGGTTCCTGGCTATCCTGGCAGTATCAGACATTGGCTTCCTCTCACAGCTTGGACTAAAAGTTAGATCAGTCATTGGCTGTTCACTTCACAAACTCTGAGCCACTTTTTCCCCAGTGTATCTTGCTAGCAGAACAAGTATAGTTCTAAGTTTAGTGGCTGACTTTGTGTCCCAATGCCACCAATGGGAGCCGTATGTTTTTACAGAACAAGGCTGGTTCAGCCTCTGTATTCCTCACTACTAGGAATCTTCAATAGTGTCTTTCTTGTAGTTCTGGAAGTTTGCAGTGTACTCTTTCCATATCTCCTGCAAAAAGCTCCATTATTCCTATCATCTCTCCCTCCTATACTTCATCTCTGTCCCTTGCTTACTTGATCTTTCTTGTTCCCATCCCCACCTGCCTCCAGTGCACCCACAAAATCTATTCTGTCTTCCCAGAGAAATCCATGCATGGCCCCCAGAGCCATTCTTATTACTTAGCCTTTCTGCATCTATGGCTTGTACTGTGTTTGACTGTGATTACTATGGTTGTACTTTACTTACCTGCTCATATCCACTTATAACTGAGTAAACCATTTTGATTTATGTGCTTCTGGGTTGCCTCACTCAGGGTAAAAAATAGTCGTGCAACAACACAGCAACCAAATAATTCAAATATGGTGCGGTACACCTCTAAATGGAACTCTCAGTAGAGGAATCTAAAACAGATGAGACACATTTAAAATATGTTCAGTATCATTAGCCATCAGGAGATTTCATCATAAACCTGACAGAAAGGTTAAGTTCAACAACACAAGTGACGACTAAGGCTTCAAGGATGTGGAGCAAGGGGACTCATTGCTCTTGCGGTGCAAAATTGTAAACATCCAGCCACTGTGAAAATCAATATGCAAAAATCCTCAGAATATTCAGTCAAACTACCCCATGACTCAGGTATCCCACTCTTGCGCATATTCCCAAAACTCACTCTTCCATCCCAGCACAAGGACATTTGCTCGACTCTGTTCATAATAGCCAGAAACTGCTGTGTCCGTGAGAGATTGTGTTGATTGCTGACTGATGTAGGAAGCCCCTAAGAAGGTGGGCCTGTGCTGGGATATGGAGCATTCTGAGCATGAGGTAGAGACTAGGCAAAGAGAAAGGCTGTAAGCAGTCTTAGCAAGTGTGTTTTGCCTTCAATTGTTAGCGTGCAGTTTCTGCTACACTTCCAAAATGATTGAGTGTGATTTGACACAATCAATGAAATAATCCCATTTACTGCCTGAGATGCTTTCAGTTTGAGGATTTAATCACAATAGCATAAAAGCAGGCACCACAAACAATTACAGCACAAAAGTTGATTTTGTTTGTCAGTAGAATATAGGAATGATGACTTTTGCCACAATGTGGAAGATATCAAGATTTTTATTTGACACAAAAAAGAAACATGAACATAATTAACTGTTCTTATAGAACCAGGAAAATTAAAATGTAATGGCAGAGAGTGGGTATTGAGATCATAGGATTTTAGTTGAAAATAAACTTGATAAAAAAAACCAAGCCTGAGGACTTTTGTCTGATTTTTTTTTTCTTTTTGGTTTTCCAAGACAGGGTTTCCAAGTGAAACAGTCCTGTGGTCCTGGAACTAGCTCTTGTAGACCAGGCTGGCCTCAAATTCAGAGGGATTCACCTGTCTCTGCCTCCTCAGTTCTGAGATTAATGGCGTATATCATGACCATCCAGACTTTTGTGTGATATTTTGGCACCACAATTTTTCTTCTTCTGCCTATGCACTTGAACTTTAGTAATGCCAAATTAAAAAGTAATGGGCTAATGTCTTAAATGGAATATTTGAAGCTGTTCAATGGTTATCATTCATGACTCATTTAGGAGCACAGTAAAAAAATCCAAGTAGGGCAGAAATAAAAGAAAATAAAAAGATAGTTTCAAAGGGCATTTTATGTTAAAGCAGGCAGCAATTTTCCAAGAGTTTATTATCACTACAGAAAAGCCATTACTCTGTAGTGGAAGCTTATCAAGGTGCCTGAGGGTAAGACTCTGTACACATAAACCTTCACTTTAGGGTAGCTTGAGCAATGTGACTCATAGTCTCAGGAAGCTACTTCATTCAAAACTGTCTGCACTTGTGGTCCAAGCTCGTTAGTGTTCTTTGCAATTAAGAGACCTAATTTCTCAGCATCACCAGTAATGTGTTGGTCTTGGGAACATGAGAGAATCACAATTTAAGATCATGGCTTTTTTGTTTAAGGTTACAGTTTACCATTATTGCAGGCATCTGTGTTTGGCAGAGTCAGAAGCCCAGTGAGGAGACAGTGAGAGTTCATTGCATGAAGCTGTAAAGATTGAAGCTGGGTGTGGTGTGGTTTCTTTTCCTCTCTTGTTCCTTTAGGGCCTCCCACCCAGTTGTCAATTAAATTTCACACATGGAGGCTTATTTTTTTTCTTATAAATGCTTGACTTGGTTTGTTTCAAGGCAGGTTGTTTTTAACTTAATTGTTCTCTCTACAATTTCCCCCTGGCCTTTATCTTTATTCTGTATTCCTCTCTTTATTTCTTACTCCATGGCTTGCTGTGTAGCTGGATTAAAGGCTCCTGTTATTCTCTCCTTTTGTTGCCTCTTCTTTCTGTTTTCCTCCCAGATTTTCCCTCCCATTTATTCTCTTTTCCTGGCAGCCCTGCCTGTTCTTTCTTGTCATGCGATTGGTCATTCAATCTTTTTTTTTTACACCAACCAGGTATTTTAAATAGGCAAAGCATCAAAACTTCACAGAGCTAAACCAATGCAGCAATTCCTTGCATCATTAAAACAATTTTCCACAGCTTAAGTAAATATAACACACTTAAAAATGTTATTTCACAACATACTGGGTTGCATTTTGAGCCCAAAGATGTTAAGATACCTAAGTTATGACACAACTTCCATGGAGACCTAGCTGCTTATAATGAGTGGAAGTTACCAAAGAAAGAAATGCATGAGAAGTTGCAAGGATAGGGCCATTTAAGTCAATTGAAACTGAAGCCCATACATCTGACAAGAGAGCTACAGGATTTGAGATTTTCTTGCTCTGCTTCAGTCTTGGTTCAAACTTCCCTTACAGTGTCTTTATTTTTCTCTTTTGGGATGTTAATGGTATTTTGTGCCACTGATGTTAGAAAGAGGTAATGTGTTTTCAGGTTTTATAAGATGTTGCTGTCAACAGATTGTCTTGAGTGCCAGAGGAGACATTACACATTTGGACAGTGTAGGGACCATTGCAGATGAGGATCATTAAATGTCTATCCTTGAAATGACTAACTACAATTTTTCCATTGTTGACCATGAACCAATAGTGGCCGGGGTCAGAATGTACTTGATTGAATGAACAACCTCCCAGAAAAGATCATGTATTTGAAAAAGTTTCTTTCCTTGGTGGCTTTCTTTCAATTTCCTGTGGATCTTTAGTAGGAGAAGCCTGTCTAGATGAAATTCCTCATTGTATGTGATGAGTCTCAATACCCTCAACTTATTTCCTGACATTTGTGTCTACTGTTTTGTGCTTGTCATTAATTAGACAATTTCTCTCTTATACTAAAATATTTTTGCCATCATTATAGGCTTGATTTCTATATTCTGTATATTACCTATATTCTATAGGTTAAAATAAGATATAGCAGAAACAGTTGCTATTAAGGAGTTTGGCAACTTGCTATTTTAATTTTTTTCTTTGCTTGTTGAAGTAGCCCTTACTGTGTGGCTCCAAATTCCTGAAAGTAGAGAGGGGCATCATTTCTGGCTCTATACATTTTTATATTATTGGGTGATAGCCTTGGGATATAGGATTTTTTATATGTCAACTATATGCTGCTGTGCTGTGCCTCATGCATATCTTGAATTTTAAAATTTGAAAGAGAGTATCACTCTGATTCCCAGGATACCATGTATTTATGACATTAATACTGCCTTAGAATTCTGAGTTAGTTATTGGAGGTGTATGAATTTCTTCTGGATGGTTATGCTTGATTTGATTTTTCTTAAATCAAATATGACTCTTTTATATGTCTGCATGGATATTCATTATATGGGTACCTAGTCACCGAAGTGACCAAAAGATCTCAGAATTCCTGTTCATGGAACAATGGAAAGTTGTGATCTCCATGTAAGTACTGGAAAATGTGCCCACGTCCATTCAAGACCAGCAAGATCTCTGAATTCCTCTGCCTTTTCTCCAGCTCTCTGTTGATTATTTGTGACCAACATTTATATTTCTAGTGTTTTCATCTGTCCATTTTAACTGCTTTGGTTATTGGTATGACAGATTAAATTATGGCACTTCAGATGTCTGGAAGATGAATACAGATCTGGAGTAAATGCGAAATTACTTGTAAGAACTTCAGTAACAGCCTTTAAGTTATTTCTATCCCATTTGGTTTTTTTTTCACTGTTTTTTGCAATGGAGACAGTGATTTCATGTGTACTTCTACCTGTCCTGGACCTGATTGCATAGACTTGACTGGCATTCAACTCAGAGACAAATATACCCACCTCTGTTTTCTGAGTGTTGTGGTTAAAGGCACAATACACCAATATACCCAGTGTGTACATATTACTTTTGTTTGTGTGGTCAGTAACTCTTTATACAATTTTCTCATGCATACTATATACTGTTGATTTTTTTTTTTTTACTGTTGATCTTTTTCAATACCTCTTCCTCTCAGTAGATGTTGCTCTTATGAGGTGGTATCACATACAAAGAGTACAGAAATGACAGAGTTCACTCTGCTTTTCAATTTCCCTCTAAAGTGACTGTCTAAGTCATGGAATAAGAGTGGGGAACACCAGAATCATATGACTATACTGTCAAAGAAGTATGTTTCTAACATTGTCACTGTCATGCTTTCCATTTTAAACATTTATGGTATATTTTAGGAGACAGTGACCTATGATGATGTGTATATCAACTTCACCCGGGAAGAGTGGAATTTGCTCAGTCCTTCCCAGAAGAATCTCTATAAAGATGTAATGCTGGAGACCTACAAGAACCTCATTTCTATAGGTAAAAATGAATTTCCTTCATGTTTTAAAATATGAAAGCAGCCTGGCGGTGGTGGTGCACGCCTTTAATCCCAGCACTCGGGAGGCAGAGGTAGGCGGATCTCTGTGAGTTTGAGACCAGCCTGGTCTACAGAGCTAGTTCCAGGACAGGCTCCAAAACCACAGAGAAACCCTGTCTTGAAAAACAAAAAAATAATAAAATAAAATAAAATATGGAAGCAACTTTTCCTTGGTTAAGGATGTTGTTCTACAATTTGATATAGAAAAAGAGTGAGGTGAATACAGCAGTCATAGTTCTTAGGTGCACTTAAGATAATAAGCTAAATCATGCACATTGTTCAATGATATAACATATATTCTGGTCCTGTATTTTAGGATACATTGGGGAAGACCATAACACTGAAGAACATTGGCAATGTTCTAGAAGACATGCAAGGTAATTTTCATGTGCAAGTTGATAACAATGTGCCTTTGATGAGATCACACTTTCTCCTAGAACTTTTAAACAAAAGCAGCAGTGCAAATAAGCACAGCTTTAAGTGCATAGATGGTTACTAAATCCTCACAAATCCATATACCTCAATTTCATGTACATAAGTTATTCTTCCTTTCCTATGTGTATCCTACACTACCCTTGATATAAGCTAATGAGCATAGGGATATGGAAAGATTTAACATACCTCTCCTTAAGAACAGAAAGAAGATAAGCAATAGTTCCCATGTAGAATATACCTGTTGAATTTGATTCAAGTATGCAATAATGAAGGTTTTCTACCATCATTATTATATATAAGCATTACAAAAATTCCCCATGAATTCTAGGTCTGTGCAAATACTTCTGAATGTCCTAGTTCACTTAGCAAATGTAATATGATTCAAGTATAGTAAAATTTATGAATGCAGTAAAGTTTTTTAAAGCTCTCAGTTTAATCAGCTGTCTGCTAAAATATGAATAATATCATATAAAATATTTTTGTAAATGTCAAAAGATAAACCATGAAACAAAGGAATTTATCATTATACTTATTTTCCTAGATGCAAACTGAACCCTAATTAAAAAGAAAGCATGATTTTATACAGAGTTATAAAACCTTAATAACTAATTCCATTTTAGAATTGGAACAAGTTATAAAATTAATTCATACAGATACCAAGGTTCAACAGGGTACTGAATGTAGCAAAGCTTTTAAATGTGCCAATTATCCTTGTAGGATTGAAGAAAATCAAAATGGAGAGAAGAAACTTTCAGTGTATACTCACGGTGTTAAAGCCTTGTCTTATGACACTGACCTGCTAAGGAATGAAAACCCATATAATGGAGCAAAACCCACTAAAAGTAAGCAATGCAGTAAAGCCTTTGCTTATCACAGTCATATTCAAGTGCTTAGAAAACACACTGGAAAAAAACCCTATGAATATGGTCAAGGTGATAAAGACTTTGTTCTTTATGAAACTCATCAAAGTCATTAAAGAACACATACGGGAGAGAAAGACTATGAATGCAATCAGTGTGGTAAGGCCTATGCATGTCAAAATGATCTTCAAAAGCATAAGAAAACACATACTGGAGAGAAGCCCTATGAATGTAATCAGTGTGGTAAGGCCTTTGCAGCTCAGGGTAATCTTCACAAGCATAAAAGAACACATACTGGAGAGAAACCCTATGAATGTCAGCAGTGTGGTAAGGCCTTTGCCCAGCACAGTCATCTTCAAAGTCATAAAAGAACACATACTGGAGAGAAACCCTATGAATGTAATCAGTGTGGTAAGGTCTTTGCAGATCAGAGTAATCTTCAAAAGCATAAAAAAAAAATACATAGTGGAGAGAAACCCTATGAATGTAATCAGTGTGGTAAGGTCTTTGCTGACAACAGTGGTCTTCAAAAGCATAAAAGAACACATACTGGAGAAAAACCTCATAAATGTAGTCAGTGTGGTAAAGCCTTTGCACGACATACTCATCTTCATTTGCATAAAAGAACACATACTGGAGAGAAACCGTATGATTGTAATCAATGTGGTAAGGCCTTTGCATGACTCAGTCATCTTCAATTGCATAAGAAAACACATAGTGGAGAGAAACCCTATGAATGTAATGAATGTGGTAAAGCCTTTGCGTATCAAAATAGTCTTCAATTGCATAAAAGAAAACATACTGGAGAGAAAGAAACTCTATGAATGTAATCAGTGTTTAAAGCCATGCACATCACAGTAATCCTCAATTGCATAGAAGAACACATTCTAGAGAGAAATCCTATGATTGTAATATTTTTGGTAAGGCTGTTGCACAAAACAGCCATCTTCAAAAATACAAAACATCACAGACTAGATAGAACCCCTATGAATGTAGTCAGTGTGGTTAGGCCTTTGGAGACCACTGTACTCTTCAAGGGAATAAAGAACACACAGTAGAGGAAAACCTTATGAATGTATAGTAGTGTGAGAAAGCCTATTCACATCTTATCTTCAAATGCATAAAAGAACACAGACAGGAGCGATAACTGTGAATGGAATCTGTGGTAAATCTTTTGTCACAACCATCTCCAAATGCATAAAATAAACCATCTTGCAAAAAACTATGAACTCGGTGTGTGTATTCTTCAAAAACATGAGAAAAGTCATACTATAGTGAAACTCTAAGTGAATTTAGTGTTTTAATGTTTTGTACTTCATACAGGAGTAAGACTTTTGTGTGTAATCAATCTGAGAAAGCTTATGCATATTACCCTAATCATTTGGACCTGTGGAAGAAATGGAGGGCTTATTATAACTTATTTTTTAAAGATCTTAAGCCCACACACATATAGTCAGTTAGCCAACAGCAGTTATTGTGTAGATAAAAATGGATAGTGTAAAAATCTGTTCAAGCACCAAGATATCTCTTTATTTTGTTTGAACCAGCAAACTAACGGCCAAAACTTTTTTGAAGCCTTATGGGTAAGAGAAATGGCTAGTCAAAGAAATACACCTTGGACCTGAAAGCAGAGCCAAAGGAAAGCACTTTTTCTCTGAATCTCAAACTAGTTAAAGAAACAACATCTCCCTGAAAACAGCCCAAACATTAAAAAGTACCAGTGAAAGAAACACACTCTCAAAACACAACTAACAAGTTGGGAGCATAGACCCCAGTCCCTCGCATCTATCCCAGCCCCCAGGCCTGGTCTGGACTCTAAATCCCAGCTGGCCATGTCCCTGAGTGTGGGGTCAGGACCACTCCGCAGGGTCTTTAAGTGATCCCCCAAAAGAGGAACACGTGGTCTCCCTCTCTTCCTCCTGGGGGTCACATTTCTGCAGCTTCCTGGTTTCCCCTCAGGTCCACCTGAGAGCACAGATCTCCCATTAAACCTGGATATTTCTTAATTTGTCTTGTTATGATTTGGCTTGATTGGGAATTTTGCATCGGCAGGGAGCTAGTATTAAGAAATATTCCTAGGGGCTGGAGAGATGGCTCAGTGGTTAAGAGCATTGCCTGCTCTTCCAAAGGTCCTGAGTTCAATTCCTGGCAATCACATGGAGGCTCACAACCACCTGTAATGAGGTCTGGTGCCCTCTTCTGGCCTGCAGACATACACACAGACAATTGTGTACATAATAAAGTAAATAAATACATTTTTAAAAAAAGGAATATTCCTAACATTTTGGAGGTTCCCGCCAAGCTAGGCCAGGCCCTTTCCACTTGGCAGGCCATGTGTTGAAAGGCTCCTAGCCTATAGTTTGAGCTCTCTACGCCATGCTTAAAACTGGCTTCTGGGCCACAGCAGTTTCGTCTTGGTGAGTCCCTTTTCTTATCTATGCTATAGGGTTCTGGGGTACCCATTCATACTTATTTTTGTCATTTTCGGATTCCCGCTGAAGTCATGAACTCACACCGGGAATTTGAGTCAGGTGGCAGTCAATCCCACGGGATCAGGCTTGGCCGAGTTGGAGATCTGTCTGTCCTGGGACACCAGGCATCCAATATACATTTGAGGACATGCTAAAATGGACTTAGGCCACGTGGTTGGGCACAGACTCTAAAATGGACACTTACTGTTCAAAGCCAGGTCTGTTGTTGCCCCTATGAGCCTCTTACAAAAATCTTTTTAAATTGAGCTTGTCTGATACAAATAAACAGAGCTTACATATATATGTCCGTGACTTTTGGCCTCTGCGCTCTTGCCCCCCCCCCACTTAGTAGCCAGTGTCTCTCAGCACCACAGTGCCAGAGGCACTGGCCCCTCTCCAACTCCCTGAAACCCACACTTCCCAACCCCTCCTGTGGAGCAACATTCTTTCCCCTCCCTTTCCCAATTCAGAGGTTCAAGGTCAATTTCAACCTTCCCCTCCCCCTCCTACCTCACTGCACTCCTGGATCCCTTCTGCACACTAGGCTAGTCCCTCCCCTGTTCCCTTTTCTCTTCCAAATCTATCAGGTAGAAAAGTAGCTACGTTCCTTTTCTACTAACAATTCTGCTTCCTCAGTCAGAACCAGATATTAGAAAAAAAAAGTTGAGGATGGTCCCCAAACTCCTATATGGGAATTAGTGAAAATGGTCTTTAAAGTTTTTAATGCCTGAGAGGAATCAGCTGAGGCTTCCCGACAGACAAAGCTACAACAATTTACAGGCCCAGGCCTTAGCAGCTGCCCTAAGGTCACAAGAAGGGGGACAAGGGAAGCCTATCATAGGGCTGTTATCAAGTGTGGCCTAAATGGTCTCATGGCACGATATTGCACTACACCTGCTCCGAGGTTGTGCCCTATCTGCTAGCAACCTGGACACTGGAAATCACAATGCCACAATACGGGCTTGTCCTCTATGCCAAGCCACAGAGGTCCGGGCTCATCACTATCAGTAAGTGAAGCTGTGCCAGCCTTCAAACATCTCAGCCTTGCAGAGGATTGATGCTGCCCAGATTTGGTTTATTCCATAACCCTCGCCTAGCCTAGGGTCATGCTAAAGTGGCGGCTAAGTCCATTACTTTTATTCTCACTCAGGCCTTAAGTTTCCCTCACCAATTTCATCCATGGGGATACACGGGACCAGTTCCTCCCCCACTTAAAACTCTGCCACTGCCCTACATTCTTGTAGGACAATTTTTCTCTTATTCTTTCTTAGTGATACCTGCTTGCCCAGCACCCTTACTGGGTGGAGATATCCTTAGCCACTTCCCCAAAGCTTTGTTCTGCTTCTTGGAGACCCTTTTAACCCCTCCCATCTCCAAGATTCTATTATACAGGTTCCCTCCTCCTGCCAGATGTGTGTCCAGGCCAACTGACAAGGAGCTCTCCACATACACCAGCTTCATGGACACCAACTGGGCAAACATTGGCAGGTTACTTGCACCCATATGCCTACTCAAAAAAAACACACACAAAAAAAAACTTTGTTATCTCTTAACACTTGTGGACGCCTTTACAGGATGGATAGGAGTGTTTTCAGTCTCCAGGGAAACAGCAGATGCAGTGGCTCAGGGTCATGGAGCAGGTGTCAGAAGCTCTCAACATCTCCTGGACAATGGGACTCATGAAACAACAACTAAACAAGCTCTTCACTGAACTCAGATTATCTTGGCTCTCGCCTCAGGGCAACCCCGCATTCCCCTACGGACCTGAGCTTTTTTGAGTTGCTTCATGGCAAGCCCTTTCTCCTTAACCATCACCCACCAGTTCAAACTCCTCCACTGGTGGGGTACCTACCCTACCTCTCCCTCTTAAGGTCCCTTCTCCGTTCACACGCTGGAAACAAACTAAATGTCCCCCAACCCAAAAATGGACAAGGAAAATGTGGTACATTTATACAATGGACTACTACACAGCAGAAAATAACAATGTCTTGAATTTTGTGAGCAAATGCATCAAACTAGAAAACATCATTTTGAGTGAGGTAACCCAGACCCAGAAATAAAATTATCACATGCACTCACTCATAAGTGGTTTTTAAGCATAAAACAAAGAAACCCAGTCTACAAATCATAATTCCAGAGAGCCTCAACAACAATGAGTACCCTAAGAGAAATATACATGAGAAGTAGAAAAAGACAAATTCTCCTGAGTAAATTGGGAGCATGGGGATCTTGGGAGAGAGTCGAAGGGGAGGGGAGCAGAGAAAAATGCAGGGCTCAATAAAAATAGATTTAAAAAAAATGACGCTTCAATGCGTAGGCAAAATTTTCACATAAAATCTGAAATAACATGGGAAAAGATACTAAACACCCTAAAAGCATAGTCAAACACAGCTTCTTGGTAACTGCCTTTTTTGGTGGGCTGTGTTTGATAGCAGTGACCAGAGGCTTGTCCCCTTTAACAGAGGGCTTCCAGTCTCAGCATTGGTGACAGATAAGGTAGCTCTTTTAAGAGATCCCAATTTGGTGAGTATGTGTCTTCTTTCTCCACCTGACCTGAGGGCCCAGGCTATGATCCTGCTGGCTGCTCTCCCTATATTTCTGTAATTGAAAGAATGTGTGGAGCCTGATTTGATTCTCTAAGACAGACTCTCTCCAGTGTGAAGGCCATTAATTTACAAGTGGCTGCTCTCCCTCTCTGGTCTTTTGTTCAATATGGCTGCCTCTTGAATAGTTTCTGGGCACCATTATGGGGAATTACCTTCAAATCCTTTCCAGAAATGTCTTTTCTTAGTCAGTACACTGATCTACTTGGTTACATTCAGTATAACCTATTAAAATTTACCACAAAGTTCTGGGGCCAAAGATAGGATTGCTGACTTCTACTGTGGAATAGTATTTCTTGCACTTCTAATTTTGTGTCCAACTTATTGATAGTTCAAAATGATGAGTTAGTTAAATGCATGATGGTTAAATAGTCTATAAATAAAAGAAAGGATAAAAGAAATTTTTGGTCAGCCTACAAAAGTGATTTCTTTACTGACACCACGAGGTGGTGCCACCAATAAATGAAAACAATGTGGCTGTTCAGACTGGCCTATTATAAACCACCTACAACCTAGTGTGGCACATGAATGAATACGTGCATATATCCAAGAATATGTACACATGAAAGAAATGATCTCACTAGTTATCACGATGTGACATAAAGTGTACTTTTGCAGATAAAGACATTCATTAAATTGAGGGAAGGGATTGAAGTAAGACAGCAAGAACTCCCAAAGACTTGCAAATCAGTTCATAGTCTGAAATGACTGCATAAGAAAGCTTCCTTTGGAGTACTGCAGATGATTTAAAAGCAATCAGCTGGAACTTATTGTTTCTTTTTTTTTTTAGAGTTTCTGACTTGTTTTTTTTTATTGAGAAAAGAAAAAAAACAAGCTTCCACCTCCTCCCAGCCTCCCACTTCCCTCCCCCTCCTCTCACCCTTCTCCCCCTTCCCCCACCCTTCTCTCCCTCCCCCCACTCCTCTCCCCCTCCTACTCCAGTCCAAAGAGCTGTTAGGATTCCCTGCCCTGTGGTAAGTCCTAGGTCCTCACCCCTCCTTCCATAACTAGGAAGGTGAACATCCAAACTGGCTAGGCTCCCACAAAGCCAGCACATTACATAGGATCAAAACCCTGTGCCATTGTCCTTGGCTTCTCATCAGCCCACATTTTTCGCCATGTTACGAGAGTCCAGTTTTATCCCATGCTTTTTCAGTCACAGTCCAGCTGGCCTTGGTGAGCTCCTAATAGATCAGCTCCACTATCTCAGTGGGTGGGTGCACCCCTCGTGGTCCCGACTTCTTTGCTCATGTTTTCCCTCTTTCTGCTCCTCATTGGGACCTTGGGAGCTCAGTCCAGTGCTCCAGTGTGGGTCTCTGTCTCTATCTCCATCCATCACCAGAGGAAGGTTCTATGATGATATGCAAGATATTCATCAATATTGCTATAGGCTAGGGTCATTTCAGGCTCCATATCCTCAGCTGCCCAAGGAATTAACTGGGGACCTCAGCTTGGGCTCCTGGGAGCCACTCTAGGTTCAAGTCTCTTGCCAACCCTAAGGTGGCTTCCTTAACTAAGAATTTTGCTTTCGTGTTCCCCTATCCAACCTTCCTTTATCCCAATCCTCCTTTATTCCAAAGTTCCCCCCATTCTCCCCTTCTCCCTTTTCTCTCCCCATCTCCCCTTACCCCCATTCCACCCCACCCCCAAGATCCCAATTTTCTCCCCGGCAATTTTGTCTACTTCCCATAGCCAAGAGGATAATTATATGTTTTTCCTTTGGTTCACCTTCTTACTTAGCTTCTTTAGGATCACCAATTGTAGACTCCGTGACCCTTATTTATGGCTAGAAACCAATTATGAGTGAGTACATCCCATATTCATCTTTTTGGGTCTGGGTTACCTCACTCAGAATAGTGTTTTCTATTTCCATCCATTTGCATGCAAAATTCGAGAAGTCATTGTTTTTTACCGCAGCGTAGTACTCTAATGTGTAGATATTCCACACTTTCTTCATCCATTCTTCCATTGAAGGGCATCAAGGTTGTTTCCAGGTTCTGGCTATTACAAATAATACTGCTATGAACATGGTTGAACAAATGCTCTTGTCATATGATAGGGCATCTCTTGGGTATATTCCCAAGAGTGGTATTGCTGGGTCCAGGAGTAGGTTGATCCCGAATTTCCTGAGAAACCGAAACACTGATTTCCAAGTGGTTGCACAAGATTGCATTCCCACTAGCAATGGATGAGGGTACCCCTTCCTCCACAGCCTCTCCAGCAAAGGCTATCATTGGAGATTTTTATTTTAGCCATTCTGACAGGTGTAAGATGATATCTCAAAGTTGTTTTGATTTGCATTTCCCTGATCGCTAAGGAGGTTGTGCATGACCTTAAGTGTCTTTTGGCCATTTTAACTTCCTCTGCTGAGAATTCTCTGTTCAGTTCAGTGCCCCATTTTTTAATTGGGTTAATTAGCATTTTAGAGTCTAGTTTCCTGAGTTCTCTATATATTTTGGAGATCAGACCTTTGTCTGTTGCGGGGTTGGTGAAGATCTTCTCCCAGTCAGTAGGTTGCCTTTTTGTCTTGGTGACAGTGTCCTTTGCTTTACAGAAGCTTCTCAGTTTTAGGAGGTCCCATTTATTCAATGTTGCCCTTAATGTCTGAGCTGTTGGGGTTACACATAGGAAGCGATCTCCTGTGCCCATCTGATGTAGGGTATTTCCCACTTTCTCTTCTATCAGGTTCAATGTGTTCTGACTGATATTGAGGTCTTTAATCCATTTGGACTTGAGTTTTGTGCATGGTGATAGATATGGGTCTATTTTCATTCTTCTACAGGTTGACATCCAGTTATGCCAGCACCATTTGTTGAAGATGCTTTCTTTCTTCTATTGTATACTTTTGGCTCCTTTATCGAAAATGAGGTGTTCATAGGTTTGTGGGTTAAAATTCGGGTCTTCTATACGATTTCATTGGTCGACTTCTCTGTTTTTAGGCCAGTACCACACTGTTTTCATCACTGTAGCTCTGTAATAGAGTTTGAAGTCAGGGATGGTAATGCCTCCAGAAGATCCTTTATTGTATAGGATTGTTTTGGCTATCCTGGGTTTTTTTGTTTTTCCATATAAAGTTGATTATTGTCCACTCAAGATCTGTGAAGAATTTTGATGGGACCTTGATGGGGATTGCATTGAATCTATAAATTGCCTTAGGTAGAATTGCCATTTTTACTATGTTGATCCTCCCAATCCAAGAGCAAGGGAGGTCCTTCCATTTTATGGTATACTCCTCAATTTCTTTCTTCAATGCCTTAAAGTTCTTGTCAAATAGATCTTTCACTTCCTTGGTTAGAGTTACCCCAAGATATTTTATGCTGTTTGTGGCTATCGTGAAAGGTGAAGCTTCTCTGATTTCCCTCTCTGCTTCCATATCCTTTGTGTATAAGAGGGTGACTGATTTTTTTGGAGTTGATCTTGTATCCTGCCACATTACTAAAGCTGTTGATCAGCTGTAAAAGTTCTTTGGTGGAGTTTTGGGGGTTGCTTATGTACACTATCATATCATCTGCAAATAACAAAAGTTTCACTTCTTCTTTTCCAATTCGAATCCCCTTGATCCCCTTATCTTGTCTTATTGCTATTGCTAGAACTTCAAGCACTATATTGAAGAGGTATGGCGAGAGTGGACAGCCTTGTCGTGTTCCTGAGTTTAGTGGGATGGCTTTGAGTTTCTTTCCATTTAATTTGATGTTAGCTGTCGGCTTGCTGTATATAGCTTTTATTATATTTAGGTATGACCCTTGTATCCCTAATCTCTCCAAGAATTTTATAATAAAGGGATGTTGAATTTTGTCAAATGCTTTTTCAGCATCTAATGAAATGATCATATGTTTTTTTTTCTTTCAGTTTATTTATATGATGAATTACATTGATAGATTTTCGTATGTTGAACCAGCCCTGCATCCCTGGGATGAAGCCTACTTGATCATAATGGATAATTTTTCTAATGTGTTCTTGGATTCGGTTTGCCAGTATTTTGTTGAGGATTTTTGCATCGATGTTCATGAGTGAGATTGGTCTATAATTCTCTTTCTTGGTTGAGTCTTTGTGTGGTTTTGGTATCAGAGTAATTGTAGCTTCATAAAAGGAATTTGGCAATGCCTCTTCTGTTTCTATATTGTGAAATACATTAAGGAGTATAGGTATTAGGTCTTCTTGGAAGTTCTGGTAGAATTCCGCATTGAAACCATCTGGTCCTGGGCTTTTTTTTTTGGTAGGGAGGTTTTTGATAACATCTTCTAATTCTTTGCGACTAACAGGTCTATTTAGATTATTCACCTGGTCCTGGTTTAACTTTGGTATATGGTATTTATCTAAAAAAGTGTCCATTTCCTTTACAATTTCCAGTTTTATGGCATATAGGCTTTTGTAGTAAGATCTAATGATTCTCTGAATTTCCTGTGTCTGTGGTTATGTCCCCCTTTTTATTTCTGATCTTATTAATTTTCAAATTCGCTCTCTGCCGTTTGATTAGTTTGGATAGGGGTTTGTCAATCTTGTTGATTTTCTCCAGGAACCAGCTTTTTGTTTCATTGATTCTTTGTATTGTTTTCTGTGTTTCTATTTTGTTGATTTCAGCCCTCAGTTTGATTATTTCCAGACTTCTACTCCTCCTAGGTGAGTCTGCTTCTTTTTTTTCTAGAGCTTTCAGGTAGGCTGTTAAGTCTCCAATGTGAGCTTTCTCTGTTTTCTTTAAGTGGGCACTTAGTGCTATGAACATTCCTCTTAGGACTGCTTTCATAGTGTCCCATAAGTTTGAGTATGTTGTTTCTTTATTTTCATTGAATTTCAGGAAGACTTTAATTTCTTTCTTTATTTCGTCCTTAATCCAGGTATGGTTCAGTAGTTGACTGTTCAGTTTCCATGAATTTGTAGGCTTTCTGGGGGTAGCATTGTTGTTGAATTCTAACTTTAATCCATGATGATCTGATAAGACACAGGTGGTTATTAATATTTAATATTTTTTGTAACTGTGGATGTTTGCTTTGTTACCGACTATGTGGTCGATTTTTGAGAAAGTTCCATGAGCTGCAGAGAAGAAGGTATATTCTTTCCTATTTGGATGGAATGTTCTATAGATGTCTGTTAAGTCCATTTGATTCATTACCTCCATTAATTCTCTTATTTCTCTGTTAGGTTTCTGTGTGATTGACCTGTCCATTGGTGAGAGAGGAGTGTTGAAGTCTCCTACTATTAGTGTGTGTGGTTTGATGGCTGCCTTGAGTTTTAGCAATGTTTCTTTTATGTACGTGGGTGCTTTTATATTAGGGGCATAGATGTTCAGGATTGAGACTTCATCCCAATGAACTGTTCCTGTTATGAGTATAAAATGCCCCTCTCCATCTCTTCTGATTGATTTAAATTTGAAGTCAACTTTGTTAGATATTAGTATGGCCACACCTGCTTGTTTCTTAGGTCCATTTGCTTGATAAGCCTTTTCCCAGCCCTTTACTCTGAGTAGGTGCCTGTCTTTGTGGTTGAGGTGTGTTTCTTGTAAAGAGCAGAATGCTGGATCCTGTTTTCTTATCCAATCTCTTAGCCTGTGCCTTTTTATAGGAGAGTTGAGTCCATTGACATTAAGTGATATTAATGATCAGTGGTTGTTAACTCCGGTCACTTTTTTAGTCGTAGAGTTTGTGTGTTTCCCTTCTTTGATTTGTGTTGGTGAAGGGTCTCTAGATATCTGAGTTATTGTGGTCATTGTTGGACTCCTTGGTTAGTGATTTTCCTTCTATTACTTTCTGTAGGGCTGAATTTGTGGCTGCGTATTGTTTAAATTTGTTTTTATCCTGGAAAATTTTATTTTCTCCATTTATAGTGAACGAAAGCTTGGCTGGGTATAGTAATCTTGGCTTGTATCCATAGTCTCTCAGTTTCTGCAGTACATCTATCCAGGACCTTCTGGCTTTCATGGTTTCCATGGAGAAGTCAGGTGTAATCTGATAGGTTTACCTTTATAAGTAATTTGGCCTTTTTCCTTTGCAGCTCTTAATATTCTTTCCTTATTCTGTATGCTTTGTGTTTTGATAATTATATGGCGAGGGGATATTTGTTTTTTTTTTTTTGATGCAGCCTATTTGGTGTTCTGTATGCTTCTTGAACCTTCATATGTATATCTTTCTTTAGGTTGGGAAAGTTTTCTTCTATAATTTTATTAAATATATTTTCTGGACCTTTGAGCTGCATTTCTTCTCCTTCTTCTACTCCTATTCTTTTAGGTTTGGTCTTTTTATTGTGTCCCATATTTCTGGAACGTTTTGTGATGAGAGTTTGTTGGGCTTGCTGTTTTCTTTGATAAGTGTGTTTATTTTCTCTATGGTATCTTCAGAATCTGAGATTCTTTCTTCTAACTCTTGTATTCTGTTGGTTATGCTTGTTTCTGCAGACTCTGTTTGTTTACTTAAATTTTCCATGTCCAGCTGGCCCTCTGTGTTTTCTTCTTTGCCTCCATTTCAGTTTTCAAGTCTTGAACTGTTTCCATTATCTGTTTGATTGTTTTTCCTTGGTTTTCTAGGGTATCATTCACTGATTTATTCAATTCTTCAAACTTTCTGTTATATTTCTCATCCATTTCTATAAGGGTGTTTTTTACATGCTGTTTAAGGGTGTCAATCACTTTCATGAAGTCAATCTTTTCTACTTCTTCTTGATTAAGGTGTTCATGTCCTCCCGTTGTGAGGTCGCTGGTTTCTGGTGGTTTCATGTTGCTTTTCAGCTTGTTGGGCAAATTCTTGCCTTGGCGTCTGCCCATCTCTTCTTCCAAATGCTCCCTTATGGATCTTCTTTTACCGGATCAGGTCTCCTTGCCTACCCAACGCTGACTCTCCCCAATATTGGCTCAACCCAATGCTGTCTCTCCTGGCACTGAGAGATCAGGCCTCCATGCTTGTTGGGCAGCTCGCAAACAAAGCGCCTAACCTGCTTGGTGCAGGCAGGCCATAGAAGCAAAGGAACTCCCACCTGCTTGGGTGTCCCGAGGATTCCGTCCCAGTGCCCAGACAGGCTGGGCTGGGTGATGTTATGTGCCGAAAGAGGGCAGTGGGGCAGAAGTGGGGAGGGTTCTGGAGGGAAGCTGGGTGGGCTAGGAAGAAAGAGGCGGTATGCAGGGAGTAGAGGCCCTGCAGAGAGCCCAAGAAGAATAGGGGTCCAAGGAACCTCTGAGCTCCCCGTCCCAGGCTGGCGCTGCAGGGCCAGAAACTCACCCCAACTCTGGCTCTCCTGGTGCTGAGAGATCAGGCTTCCGTGCTGATTGGGCAGCTCACAAACAAAGCACTTACCCTGCTTGGTGCAGGCAGGCCATAGAAGCAAAGGAACTCCCACCTGCTTGGGTGCCCCGAGGATTCGGACCCAGTGCCCAGACAGGCTGGGCTGGGTGATGTTATGTGCCGAAAGAGAACTTATTTGTTTCTTAAACATGCACCACCGCCAAATGTAATATCTTTGTACAAGTTCAGCAATGTGAAGGTTAAATCATGTCGGAAACAAACCCAAGGCCATTTTCTTGTGTTCTCTTCTACTCATTTGAATTGTGGAATATTATAGAGGTCACTGTTTATTTAATTCCAAAAGAATACTCTTGCTTCCCTCTAAGGAGAAATACTATTTGAGTAACTATTTAAATAATATAAAAGCATATGTAATGGTATTATGTATTGCTAGGCTAATTATATTTTAATCATTTGTTAACTGATACATTAAAATATTAATTCTTTAAACAGTATACAAAGCATAAATGAAAGGATTACTGTTTAAGGTGGGTTATTTCAACAAAAGAAAACAAAGACTCAATGTATAAGACTAGCATATTTTTGTCAAACTATAATTATTGTCATTATTTAAATTCAAACAAAACAGGTGGTCTGTTTCTTAACTTTGCTTTTACTTCTTGTGTAGTATAAATCATTGGCAAAAATTTCTCAAACTAACAAAATTAAGCAATTTCCTGCATTTTTACATTACAATAGCACATTTGAAGCTCATCTTTATAACAAACCTTTCTACAAAAATCTTGATACTTTTGTTCTCCACATACTGACTAAATGAACATTAGAAAACTATTTAGAAGTGATTGCCGCAGCTAGGTTCATTTTTTCTGCCCCTCATTTTTCATTGCTGAAGCTCTCACTTCCATCTGATTTATGAGACTGCACTAGTTGCTTAAAAGCAGATGGAAGAAATAGGTAGTTTGACATAGCCTAAGCTGTAATTACATTTTGTTTTATGACAAACACAATACAGACTGTGACAGTACTTTAGGAGTGCCTGAGCTTTTTGACCATTGTTGTCATCATTCATTTTGGTTTAGCACAGTGACCTCATGAGGCACAGCACTGTTCCTCTATATGTGAACATTTAGGTCATTTTATGAGTACTCTGTATATTATGAAGACACATAAACAAAGGAATATAAAAAGAATGTCTATGCATTACAAGTCACTGTGTTTTCTATGGTAATGGTGCTGGCCCATGGGCTTATATGTCCAAATGCTCCAGAATACACACACTAAATATGTGTAATTTTCATCAACTCTAACAATGCAACATGCTGCCATTTAATTTTAGTTGATGTCTGTGGGAAATCCCAACCTCCTGCTATCAGAGTATATTTCCCATGATAATACACAATCTCATGACACATTCAGATTCATTGTTAAATTCTGGAACGTGCATTATCTTCACTGTTTGTTTTCTCATTTACATAATACTGAGTGTAGAATCTTTTAGATGAAAATAACCATGTATTCTTTGTCACTATCTTATACTGCAGTCTTCTTTCTATGTCTCTTTACACTATTTTCCAAATCCACACGCAAGAATGTTTAGAGTCCAGGGTGCATGATCAACACATGAATGAACAGAACCACACTGTCTTATGGTCCATCGAACTCCCAGATCTGGCAGCTCAGCCAACCTGTTTTTCCTGTTCAGAAGGCAATGCACCACTACTTACCATGGCATGACTTCTGGTCTCCCTCACATTTCCCCCAGAGCATCATAACTAGAGCACCATAAGAGGAGAAAACAAGAATACCAAAGTCCACTTCCCAATGGTGCCCCTTACCATCACCCTTCTGGGCCTCAGGAAAATAGCAGCTCTTCTACTAGATGAGCAGAGATCAAATGATTAGACTGCACAGGCTTTCCAGCTATGGCCTTAGACCCTAGGGGAAGACAGGAGTCTCATCAAGGAAGTTTGTATTTTAGTAGAAACTCTTGTCAGTCTCTCAGTGCACTTCCTGTTATTCTTTCAAGATACAGTGTTCCTTGTGTGCATATTCTACTACACACTCAATATTCAGTGCAGAATAACTCCTAAATCCTGGTGCCAAAGGTCATATTTAAACAGTAACTTCTGTTAAAGCAAAAAGAGGCCATGAATTAGAAAACAATGAAGAAACTATGGAAGGGCTTAGGAGAAGGATGAAGTAGAGGAAAACTAAGCAATTGTTATCTCCAAAAAAATATTTTAAAAAGGTGAAATAGGCTTTATGGCCATGTGCTCTAGAGTTGAAAGATTCATATTAGAGCACAAGTTTTAGCCATACATTTTCTCTCAAAATGTTCATCTTAAACCTGTAATATAAGCGTTCTTTTAGGCAGGCTCACAGCATTTTATCCAGTTCTATTTTGTTCACACTAGCGTACCTTCTGAAATTTGGTTCCATAATAATTTCCATTCTTTATCTAAATTCTCAATTCCCTGGTCTGTGTAATATAGAAATGACCATCCAGAACATATATCAATTACAATATGATATTTTGTGTCTGTTCCAACAAATAAAGCTTGCCTGGAGATTAGAGGCTGGAGGTAACCACTATTGAATGACAGGATCTGACAGAAAGTGGCTCATGCTATTAATTCTAGCATTTGGGAGATAAAGACAGGAATATAAGGTGGGTAGAGACAGGATCTCATCCCCCATTCAGTCTGATGATTTGGAGAGGTAAAAAGTGAATTTGACTGCTGGGTTGCTTCTCTCTTCTGCCAGCTGTTCCCCAATATCTTCTCTGGGATTTTATTAACAATACTAATTAGGACCATGCATCAAGCAATAATCATCTTAACTACTTATTTCTAAAGTGTATTACTTTCAAAAGATAGAAATATTTGTGCTCCTTTCTGTCTATAACTTTTTGTGCTTGGACTGCACATGGTTTAAAGTTGACCTTTAAATTCAGTTCTTATACAAGGGGCACTCATTTACTGGTATATATTTTTTTCTAACTGACCAGATGAGGCACAGTGTTGAAGCAGTTGAAGGACTTTCTTTCCAGTGCAGAAGTATAGTGAGTTCAATAAAATTCTCAACTGCATAGTGTAAGGCAAGCCTACTCTACAGGAGGCTTTGCTCTAAACAGAAATAAAGAATCAACATAACTTGAGAAAACAAGAAAGAAATTCTTAATGACCTGGAAATAATGGGGGACAGAAAGAAATAAGAGATTAGAGCAAAGATAAATTTAAAGGAATTCAAATTTAAAAATTAAAACTCACAATTGTTTTTTTTAAAAATATAATTTAAAAAACATAGCTATATTGACTTTCCAAAAGATAAAATAATCCCTGCACTGAGGGAATGGCATTAATAAGATATTACTTCACCCTGTGCTTATGTGTAATGTTAGCTGCTGAGACCTGTCAGCTGACACATGCAGTTACAGCGAATGGATGGAACAATGACAGCAAGATTGAACATATCTGTATGAGAGTTCCTTCTTGCAAATTCCATATTCTTTGGCTCAATTAATCTTCTCACATTGTATACAGAAATCTGGTCTGACTTCATTTACATGACATGGATCAATACATGTTGGGAAAAAATAAAATCACATATCCATGTACAATCATGTCTTATTTCATAATGGTGACTCCACAACTGTTTGACTTCAGTGTTTCCCCTATAGTGTACACAGTAAACTATTCCACCTATTATGGTATGAAGGCAAAAATCATGCTCTACACACAAATACTTTTTCTATTACTGAAATGGAAAGTTGACTATATGACTCAAATATTTAATTGTATGACTAAGTGGTGAATGAGTTGTTTAATCTAAAAATTTAGTTGGTTTAATCATGAGAACAAGGTCATTTCCCTGGGGAACAATGGAGTTGGATCAAGGGAACTTGATCCAAAATAAGAACTTTTGATTCAGAAACATTATTCTACAAAGTGGAGATACTTATGTTCTAGAATTAATGCACCTTCCTCTGGATAAATTATTCCACAAAATTAAGTTTAATAAAAAAAATCTCTTTAAAAACTGCATGCATCTGGGGTGGTTAATTTTTAAAAGGGGAGCCAGCCTGGAAAAAAATTTTGCATACCATATAAAATGTCATTTTTAAGTCTCTTTTGTGTTCAGACCAAAGGTTATACTGTGAACAATTTAAAAAGGAACAAGAGAACCTAGGCAGTAGTTGCACATGCCTTACTTCCAGCACTTTGGAAGCAGAGGCAGGTGGATTTCTGTGACTTCAAGGCCAGCCTAGTCTATAAGAGCTAGTTTCAGGACAGGATCTAAAGCTACAGAGAAATCTTGTCTTGAAAAACAAAACAAAACAAAAAACTAACAACAACAAAGAAAAAGGCACATCTAACCACTTAGGCAGATGGAGATTTACAGAGCAAAACTATCTTTTTGATCATGCATAATGATCAGAAATTCTGAAAGAACCAAGTCTAAGTTAGATTCTGGTGCTGTCAATCTTTGGTTCTTCTGGGTCATGAAAGGTGAGGAAAAGATAAACTTATTATATCAGCCTTTTCCATCTCACTATTATTAATGACATCCTCATGAGGCTCAAGACTCAGCACTTAGAACACTGGATACTCATCCACAGGGCCTAACATTGATACTACGTACCCACAGCAGTCTGTAACTCCAGACAAAGAGCATTAGACACCACCTTTTTATCCCCATGGTACCTGGGTTGTGGGGCTATAAACCAAACTCGGGTACCCAAGAGGGGCAGTACTTTGAGACAACTCTCCAGGTCCCACACATGTCATTATAATGTGGAAGGTGAAGGTGTCTCACTGTTCCTTCTGTCTCTTAGCACATAAATGCCCTCTAGATGGTTGTCAAAAGATTCAACGGATTGAATGTGAATGGAATATCTATAATGCTTATGTTATTGTTATCACAGTTTTATTTTGTGAGTAAAGATACTAAAAAGTTGGTTGAAATCAATCTGAGTCCAGCCAGATTTTATTCGCAAAAAGTTACATAATTTTACATAGACTATGTTAGAATTTCTGAGACAGGATACTTTCTCATAGCCATGGATGCCATGAATTTATTATGGGGAAGAAGCTGACCTCACTATGATCCGGCCCACCCACACTCTGGTGTGCTATAATTATAGCCATACACCTGTAAGTCCAGTTGAAATATGTGTTTCTAAAGGACTTATCATTGAGTCAGAGAAAAAAATAATAAAATAAGATTTAAAAAGTAGCATCATTGTTTTGATGGATAGTAACTTCTCACGAAATTCTATAATTTAAAAGAACGAATCATTTCATATGCTCTCAATAACGGGTTATTTTCTTTGCATTGTTAATTCCACCCATTTATAAATGTTTGAAGTGTGACTGTGTGAATACACCTGTGCCATGATGTGTATGTAGCACTGACAGGAAAACCGACAGGGGTCTATGATCTACTTCTGCTTTGTGAGTTCTAGTGATTAAACCTTTGGAGTTATTTGACTGCAAATGACCTCAATGGCACTTCTTGTGAAGTGAAGAAATATGAGAAAATATGTAGAAGTATGGTGTATAACCCAGAGATAGAACCCAGGTCAGACATAGCAGCAATGAACTTTACAAAATGTGGCAATTTTCTGGTGCATAATTTTGGTTCTAAGAAAGTGTTATAAATAAATGTGTAGTCTTCAAAATGAACAAATTTTCCTGTTGTAATGTTTCTTCAAATTGAAATTGAGCACCACTGAAATGGCTCAGGGGGAAAGGACTGTTGTGTGTAAGACTAGATACCTATCCTCAATTTTCTATAGAACATCAAGCTGTGGTTGATTACATACACAGTTGTTTGCTGGTTCTCATACATTATTACATCCATATCAGATAAATGAAAATCTTTGAATACACACATGAATTATTTAATGTTTCTTATAATCTCTTTTATTAGTCATTTTAACGTTTACATTGTTAAATTCTCTTGAAAACCCAGCACACTGGAAGTTCGTCATCTACCCTTGGACTTGTACTCAAGAGTAAGACAAACGAGCATCATGAGTTCAAATGTATCCCTGAATCACTACTGACATCCAAGGTAAGATGAATAACAAATAACAAAATCTCAAGGGAATTTGTGAAAAGATGAAAATCAAAACCAGGAACACAAACCACCACCCTATGTGTAAAGCATCATCAAACATGGCCTGATATTTCAATAACCAATGGGAAAAATTATATGATGGAGGCTCCATTATATACATTACAGTAGAAAAATACCTATCGCTAGGTACAGACAGAATAGAAGATAAACTAAAGTCATAGAAGTAATATAAGGTCTACAAAATAAACTTCGGCCGGGCGATGGTGGCACTCGCCTTTAATCCCAGCACTTGGGAGGCAGAGGCAGGTGGATCTCTGTGAGTTCGAGACCAGCCTGGTCTACAGAGCTAGTTCCAGGACAGGCTCCAAAGCCACAGAGAAACCCTGTCTCGAAAAACCAAAAAAAAAAAAAAATACAAAATAAACTTCACTAAATGGATTTGCCACATATACAGCACACTTTAGTGACTCCCTCAAATACTTTAAAATAGAAACCACAATACAATGATCTCCTCCATCTGTCTTGACTGAACATGGTATGTAATTTACTTCTTTCAATGCTATGATAAAAAATAATTTTTCATGAAGCTAACGAAATCGGTGATGTTTAATGTCATTAAATTTTTTTCATGAATAGGAATTTTTTCATGACTTCTTTCCTATTGCAGACTTAAAAGTGTTCTAAATAGAATTTAAAACATTTATAGCACTAGAGTCATGGCGAGGTGACTAAGAAATATTCATTCCCAAGACTAAGATCAGATTTTTAAAAGTTTGCTGTAATTCCTGGTATAAGAAGATCCAAAGTCTTAATTTTTATTTTTGTTTTGTTTTTCGAGACAAGGTTTCTCTGTGGTTTTGGAGCCTGTCCTGGAACTAGCTCTTGTAGACCAGGCTGGCCTCAAACTCACAGAGATCCGCCTGCTTCTGCCTCCTGTGTGCTGGGACTAAAGGCGTGCATGACCATCACCCAGCTTCATATAGGGTTTCTTAAAACCAGATCTCTTCTAAGGAGATTTTGAAGGTGGGGACTGGTCAGATTTCAATCCCTGTGCTTGAACAACCAGAGAGATGGGCTGGATTTTGTGCTCAGAGATTGGTTGTTTTGGTGCTCAGTTGAACAAGGGAAGAGTGTGTTTCTTTGGCTCTGGTTTGAGAGCCAAAGTGTGTTTCCTTCACTGGCTCTTTTTAACTTTTTGGCTCTGTTTTAGGGTGATGTTCTTATAACTAGCTCTAGATTCAGGGACAAAATGTTTTCCCTTGGATCTCATTTCAATAACAGGGTGTGATTCTTTGACTAGCTGATTTTCCTGCCTGTAGGACTTCATAACTCCAAATAATATGTTTTTTCCATTAGTTTGCTGGTGCAAATAAAACAAAGTGTTATCATATTGAACAGATTATTGACACTATCAGTTTTTTTCTACAGAATGAATGCTGTTAGTTATCTGACTGTAAATGTATTGGCTTAGGATCTTGAAAAATAATTTAGAATAAGCCCTCGGGTTGTTCTTCAGGTACCCAAAGGATATTGTAATTTGCAAAAGCTTTATCAGATTGATTACACACAAAAAGTTTTACTTTTGTATAAATTACAAAATACCACATTGAATTTATTGATAGAGTTTCACTGCAGTATGATTTTTGTAATGTTTTTGAAGTCTACATTCATCAAATTCACAGTTTCTATCCTGGATGGTTTAATGTATTTGGAGATTATTGTGACAAACGATTTACCACACAGATTCAATTCATAGTTATTCTTCTGTATGTGTACATTCTTGCATTTGAAGATGAATAAACTTCACACTGATTTCATTATTACTATTTCTTATACTTTTAAGCATTTGAAGATTACTGCAAAGGCTTTACTACACTGAATACATCCATGGAGTTTCTCTCTTTTGTATATTTGTTTATGTTTTTGAAGATCACTGTACTGTGCAAAGCTGTTACCCCACTGATTACATTCAAAGAGTTCCTACCTAGGGTGAGATCTTTTATGCCTTTTAAGATTACTTAAAGCTGAAAATGACTTACCACACAGATTACATTCATATGGTTTCCTCCAGAATGTGTTCTTTTATGTTTTTGAAGACTACTGTGTTGGGCAAAGGCCTTACCACACTGACTACATTTACAGGGTTTCTCTCCAGTATGTGTTCTTCCATGGGATTTAAGAGTATTGTACCGAGCAAAGGTCTTACCACACTGATTACATTCATAGGGTTTATCTCCAGTATGTGTTATTTTATGGTTTTGAAGATTACTCTGATCTACAAATGTCTTACCACATTGATTACATTCATATGGTTTCTCTCCAGTGTGTGTTCTTCCATGGTATTGAAGACCAGTGTACCATGCAAAGGCCTTACCACACTGCTTACATTGATAGGGTTTCTCTCCAGTATGTGTTCTTTTATGCACTTGAAGATGACTACGACGTGCAAAGGCCTTACCACACTGATTACATTCATAGGGTTTCTCTCCAGTGTTGTTCTTTTATGGTTTTGAAGATGACTCTGAGCTGCAAAGGCCTTCCCACACTGAATACATTCATAGGATTTCTCTCCAGTATGTGTTCTTTCATTCCATTTAAGGTGACTGGCATGTGTGAAAGCTTCAGAACATTGAATATCTACTGAAAGTTTTTCTCCAGCTTCAATTCTTTCAACCCTGCAAGGATAATTGGCACATATAAAAACTTCACCATATTCAATACACTGTTGTGGCTACACATTTGTATGAATTAATTTTATAATATGTTCCAATTATAAAGAGGAATCAGATACTAAGTTTTTATAACTGTGTCTAAACTCATGTTTTGCTCTTTAATTAGGCACTGTTTTGCCACGTGGAAGATACCTCCAATGGTCAATTCCTTTCTTTCATGGCTTACCTTTTTACCTTCACAGAATCTTTTTTCTATATGATATTATATATATATATATGAATAGAACTGGATAAACCCAGAGCTTTTATATTCATAACTTCTCCTATACTGTGAATCATATTGCATATGCTATGTAAACTAGAACACTCAGAATTATTTGCACATTTCTAGAAATTATAGGGCTTTTTTGCAGTGTGAGATTGTTCATGTATTAACAATGAGGGTGGAAAACCAGTTACTTGTATACTTCAATCCAATTCAACAAGTATACTCTACATGGGGACTACTGGTTATCTAATTGTTCTTAGAGAGTGGTATGCTACATCTCTCCATATCCCTCTGCTCATACACTTGTATCAAGAGCAATGTATGGTATACATAGTAAAGAAGAATAACAAATAAGAGATTTCCACATTGAATTCTCACGGTTTGACTTGCTCTTCCTCACAGACTTGTGGTATAGATATCAAGGTTTCTCGAAAACAACTGCCACTTGACTCAACTCTAACTGCTTCTCTCACTAAACATAGCACAGTCACAAGAAGTGTACGAGGAATACAAGATTTACTATGGGCTATTGGTTTAGTACAAAGTTTTGCAGATATACTTATAATCTCTTCAATGTGTATTCTTTTGTATTATCAGTAGCAAGAAAGAAATTTATTTGCAAATCTACAACAAAGCTCTCATGGTGCTATGCCTCAAAAGATGATATCTTTTTAAGCTATTGTTTTCTTGACTTCTTTCTTAAAAGAATGTCATTCAAATGCAATTCACATATATGAAATAGGGATTTGTGAGAATTGGATAAAACTGTACATATTATCAGTATTGCTTTAAACTAAAACTTTTAAGACACATAAAAATTTCATGAGAGGCACATTGTTATCAGCCTGTATATGAAAATTACCTTTCAGGTCTTCTAGAAAATTGACAATGCTCTTCACTATTATGGTCTTCCCAAATGCATCCTAAAATATAATGCCAGTAAATGTATGTTATATTATTGAAAATTGTGCAGTATTTAAGCTGTTATATGAAGGGACCCTTAGAATTATGTCTGCTCTATTCAACTAATTCTTATTCTTTCTAAATAAAATTACAGAACATCATTAACCAAGAAAAAGTTGTCCCCTTATTTTGAATCATGAAGGAAATTCAATTTCACCTATAGTAGCGAGGTTCCTGTAGGTCTCCAGCATCACATCTTTGTAGAGATTCTTCTGGGAAGGATCCAGCAAATTCCACTCTTCCTGACTGAAGCTGATATGCACATCATCATAGGTCACGGCCCTCTAAAATATTTCATTCACGTGTATAAGAGAAGCATGATGGTGACAGCATTGTAAATGCATAGTTTTTAACAGTATAGTCATCAAATTCTGGTGTTCCCCACTATTATTCCATGACAGAGACAGACACTTTTAAAAAAAATATTTATTTATTTATTATGTAAACAACATTCTGTCTATCTGTATGCCTGCAGGCCAGAAGAGGGCACCAGACCTCATTACAGATGGTTGTGATCCACCATGTTGTTGCTGGGAATTGAACTCAGTACCTTTTGGAAGAACAGGCAATGCTCTTAACCTCTGAGCCATCTCTCCAGCTCTGAGACAGACACTTTAGAAGAAAATTGAATAGAAGAGTCACATCTGTTATTTTTGTACCCTTTGAATGGGATATCACCAACAAAAGAACTGTCTATTAATAAAGATAGCCAAGGAAACAGATCAACAGGACATAGTACACTCAGAAAATTGTATGAAGAAACACTAATTACAAAATAGAAAAAAATATGGTGGACAAACTGGGTATGTTGACTCATGCCTTTAAGCAAAACACTCATAAAGCAGAGGTGTGTAGATTTGTCTCTGAGATGAGTGCCAGCCAAGTCTATGGAATCATGTCCAGGATAGGTGAAAGTACACATTAAGACCCTGTCTCCATTGCAAAAATCAGTAAAACAGGGCTGTAAAGATGGCTTGGCAGTTTGGAGCACTGATCCTTCTTGCAGATGTTCTGGGTTCAGTTCCCAGCAACCATATGGTGGCTCACAACCATCTGCAATCAGATCTGGTGCCCTCTTCTGGCCTGCAGGCAGACATATAGGCAGAACATTGTATATATAATAATTAAATAAACCTTAAAAAATCAGTGAAATAAACAAATCACACAGAAAGAATTCAGAGCTGTGTACTGAAGTTCCTACAAAGAATTATGCATTCACTCCAGTTCTGTGTTCATCTTCCAGACAGCTGAAGTGTCCTATTTTAAACTGCAATACCACAAACGTTTTATGAAAAGGTACTTCATGTTTAAAATAATTACAAATGGACAGATCAAAAACATTAGCAATATAAATGTTGGGCATAACAAATTAACACAGTTCTGGAAATGTGGCTGAGTACTACTGAGCTCTTCCTGGTCTTGAAAGAGGTGGGCACAATTGTCAGTACTTACATGAAGATCACAATTATTTATTATTCTAAGTTCAGGATTTCTGAGAAGCTTTGATCACTCTGATGACCAAGTATCCATATGGTACATATCCATGCAGACCCATAAAATAGTCAAATTGAGTGAAAAATTAAAAGCAAGCTAATCAAGCAGGAAGAAGTTCATGCACCGGCAATTCAATGACTCAGGATGCTCAGGCAGTATTAATGTCATGAATAAATGGCATCCTGGGAATCAGAATGAAACCCTCTGTCAAATTTAAAATTCAAGATATGTGTGAAGCTGAGCACAGCAGCATATGCTTGACAGGGAAAAAGCCTACATTCCAGGGTCATCATCCAACAACATAAAAACAAATAAAGCCATGAATGAAGTCCCCCTCCCTTTAATTTCAGGAATTTGGAGCCACACAGCAAAGGTTACTCAGACAAGCAAACAAAACAATTAAAACTGCAGCCTACCAAACTCCTTAGCACTGAACAGCAACTGTTTCTTCTATATTTTCTGTGGTTTACAGATCAAGCCTATAACGATGATAAAAGCATTTCAGTGTAAGTGGGAAGTTGGCTGATTAATTCCAACCACAACACAGTAGACATAAAAGTCAGAAAATTAGTTAAGGATATTGAGACTCATCACATACAATGAGAAATTTAATCTTGAAAGCCTTTTTTACTGACGGTTCATAGGAAATTGAAAGGCCAGCAAGGAGAGAAACATGATCTTTTATAGGAAATTGTTCATTAAATTAAATGCACAGACTGGACCAAGAGAGTGACTCAGGAGAGCAGACCAAAAGAGCAGGCCAAGACAGAGGGCAAAGACACACCTCAGAGGTGTGGCTTTCTGAAACCCATAGTAGGCCAAGAACAGGTCACAAAAACAAGCGGGGTGGTGGTGGAGCACACCTTTAATCCCAGGCAGAGGCAGGCGGACCTCTGTGAGTTCAAGGCCAGCCTGATCTACAAGAGCTAGTTCCTGGACAGGCTCCAAAACCACAGAGAAACCCTGTCTTGAAAAACCAAAAAAAAAAAAAGAAAAGAAAAAAAGAAAATGATTTCCAATGTAACTTTGTGAGGATGATGAGGAAATGAAAATTCCCTTAAAGAAATTGAGGAAAACATAAGCAAAAGAATGGAAGACATCAATAAATTTCTCAAAAAAACCCAAGAAACCAAGAAAAAAACAATATTTGATTGAAACAAGCAAATCTAGACTTGAAGACTGAAATAGAAGCAATAAAGAAACCACAGACAAAGGGAATGCTGTATATGGAAAATCTGGGTAAACAAATGGGATCCACAGCGGGAAGTGTAACCAACAGAATACAAGAGATAGAAGAGAGAATCTCAAGTGCTGAAGATTCTATAGAAGAAATCGAATCATTGGTCAAAGAAAACAATAAATCCAAAAATTCCTTACACAAAACATTATTTCTGGTATACCATGAAAAATCCAAACCTAAGAATAATAGAAATAGAAGAAAGAGAAGAACACTAACTCCAAAGCACAGAAAATACATTTAACAACAACAAAAAAATCATAGAAGGAAATGTTTCCTACCCAAAAAAAGGATATACCTATGATGGTATAAGAAGCTTAGGAAATACCAGATAGACTGGACAAAAAAAGTACCCCTAACATATAATGATCAAAATGCAAAACAGAAAATGAAGAAAGACTATTAAGAGTTGCAAAGGATTATGGTCAAGTACAATATAAAGCAGACATATCAGAATAACACCGAAATTCTTCATGGAAACTTTGAAAGCATGAAGGCCCTGGACAGATGTGCTGAAGACACTAAGAGACCATGAACACTACTCTACCCACCAAAGCTTCCAACCAGACTACTATACCCAGCAAAGCTTTCAACCACCATCAATGGAGAAAACACTGTATTCCATGACAAACCCAGATTTAAACAATACTTATTCCCACAAGTCCAGTCATACAGAAAGTACTAGAGGGAGAACGCCAACCCAAGGAAGCTAACTGTAAACACAGGCAACAGATAACCTGACTTCTGCAAACACCAAAGAAGGCAAACATACAAACACTACTACTGAAACATAGAAGGAACTAGCAAGCACTGGTTATTTACATCTCTTACTATCAATAGACCCAATTTGACTATAAAATGGCACAAGCTGGGCTGGAGAGTTGGGTCAGAGGGTAAGAGCATTGCCTGCTCTTCCAAAGGTCCTGAGTTCAATTCCCAGCAACCACAGGGTGGCTCACAACCATCTACAATGAGGTCTGGTGCCCTTTTCTAGCCTGCAGGCATACACAGACAGATTATTGTATATATAATAAATAAATAAATAAATATTTTTTTAAAAAAGGCACAAGCTTAGAGAATGGATCCAAAAGCAGGATCCATCCCTTTGCTTTATAAAGAAAACAAACCTAACCCTCAAGGACAAACATTGCCTAAGAGTAAAGTGTTGAAAAAGTTTTTCAAATCATATGGACATAAGCAACACACAAGTATAGGTATCATAATAGTGAACAAAACAGACTGCAAAGTAAAGTCAATCAGAAAGATGAACACTTCATATTCATAACAGGAACCATCCATTAAGATGAAGTCTCAATCCTGAACATCGATGCCCCAAATATAAGAACACCCACACATGTAAAAGAAACATTCCTAAAGCTTAAAATCACATCAAATGCCACATATTACTAGTAGGAGACTTCAACACCCTACTCTCCCCAATGAACAGGTCAATTAGACAGAAACATAACAGAAAAATGAGACAACTAACAGATTTCTTGTCTTAAATGGACCCAACAGACATCTACAGAATATTCCACCCAAGTGCAAACTATAACTTCTTCTTAGCACCTTGTAGTATCTTCTCTAAAATGGACCACAAACATGGTCACAAGGCAACCCTTGACACACACACACAAAATTGGAATAACCCCCTGTGTTTTATCAGATCACTATGTTTTAATGTTACAGTTTAACAACAACACCAATCACAAAATTGAATAGTGGAAATTGAACAGTACTCTATTAAACTACTACTGGGTCAAGGAAGAAATAAAGACATTCTACAAAAAAAAGCTGTTCTCCACAAAATTGAAAAGGTTAAACACATTTGGACAGGGTTAGTCAGCAAAATAAAAATCAACCTAATGACAGCAGACAACTTATCCATCTGCTTTTGGCCAACTTTGATGAGACCTGATTTTGAAAATCGGGAGTTTGTGTCTACCACTATAATCCATCATTCTGTCCTTGAAACATTCATTCAACAGTGTCAGTTTTTCTTTTACAATGGAGAAGTTGTAGAAACCATGAACACTGCGGCTCCTCCCCCACTCACAATTCCAGGACAATTGGTGGAGTCAATGGTACCACTTCAGTTGCCACCACCATTGCAACCGAAGCTCATTCAACCACAACTGTGACAGAGCCTCTTGCTATTATATAAACAGAATGTGATTGCATAGGGCCTGAAATTGGACAAAAGCAAATCTAGACATGCATGTTTCAGGGTTTAGTGGTATATTTCATTTTTCATAGAGATAATTCACATTCAAAATTATGAGACATTTTCTCTTTGAACTATGTGGTATTTCCTGTTAACTTACACTGCAAACCTAAACATGTGGGAAGCATGACTGGAGAGGCTAAATTATTATAAACAAAAAATGTTATAAAAATGCAAAGCTGCTGCTGCATGCAATACTATTGCAATCAGTATATCATTCCTGTGGTGATTTCTGTCATATTATATTGTGAATAAAATTGTTCTATAGAAATTAAATGATTTAAAACTCATATATAAAACGTTTAATGCTTTCAGCCTGCTTTATGGCTGTTTTGTTATTTGATGTGCTAATTTGGGAACTTAATTCACATTCATGCAGTCTGTATAGATAACTAAAGCCCAGTTAAGTATTTTGTAATTTCAGGCCCCTATACCATGCTTGGGATGTGGTTTGAAAGAAAGAAAAAAAATACATGTAACATATTTCACATTTCTGCACTTTCACCTTCTATGTAAATCTGTGGAAGATTTGATGAGGAGGGAATGAACCTGTTTCTTTTACTCACATGCCAAGACACACTTGTGGTTGAAGTGAGTTGATAATGTGGTGTACAGGATGGTCGTCACCAACCCATTTCTTTATGATCTCTAATGAAAAATACATTTTGTATACGGTTAACTCTGTAAACAGATGCATGTTTATAAGATCTATAATGGTCTTGTAATCTTAATCTAGTATATTTTATTTATTTTTTAAAAATATTCATTTATTTATTTGTTATGTATACAATAGTCTATCTGTGTGTATGCCTGCAGGCCAGACGACGACACCAGACCTTAGTACAGATGGTTGTGAGCCACCATGTGGTTGCTGGGAATTGAACTCAGGACCTTTGGAAGAGCAGGAAATGCTCTTAACCACTGAGCCATCCCTCCAGCCCAATCTAGTATATTTTAGATATTTTAATTTTTCTCTCTTGGGAAATACATTTAGTATAGTGTAGAAAAATACTTCATGATATTTTCATATAAGGTTAGATAACTTTTCATACATAAACATGAAATTTGTTGTAGATAATTCTTTAAATGAAACATTTAATCTAGAAATCCAATTTAATATATTCCCTGAATCTATTTTTATATGGCCATTGAGAATATATCCCCAAAAATTCATTGCTGATCCAGCAATAAAAATAATTTGAGTACTGATAAACTTCTTGGAGTACGTATATATAAAATCACAAAACTTGTATTCATTCTCTTCTGTGATATGTTGTTCTATAATCCAGAATGGCTTTTGCACCATTTTTTTAAACCAGTTTTCCCCTTTGATGTTGATACCACAGTTGCTATAAATAACTGCTGCTTTAGGGTTAAATATTTTGTTAGTGGAGATACAACCAATACACTAAATTATGAAAAAACTTTCTGACTGGATAATAGGTATATGTCTCCTGGTGGCATATTGCAAATATGGAAAAACTGAGTTTTCCTCAAATAGAAAACTGGAATGATAAGCGACATCAGGCCTTAAAGTAGGTTAGGAACCTGAAAGCCTCCTTGAAAAGCTTGTTAGAGGTTTTTTTTTTTTCCATATGGGGATGTGCCTGGTGTCTGGTTTTAGATCAGTGGTGGCTTCTCTGTTGTAGTTTGGAGCTAAATATCTGGACAATCCAGTTGAACAAAGTGTGCCCTAGCATCCTAATCTCTAACAGCCCTGATTAAAACACATTTATCTTCTGGGTGATTTAGAAGCAGTCCTCCCTCAGGTAATTCTACTTTGTGAGACTGAACTATTTCCAAGGCATTGGAAACTCATTTACATCACCAATTCAACTCTTCTACGGTGCGGCTTAGAAGTACAGCGCTACCCAACAGGTGAGATTCCTTGATACCGTCCACCTAGTTAAACACAAATGGAGACTGTGTGCAAAGCTTACATGCAAAGTGCTCAATTTTGAGAAGATACTGGAGAAACTAGGCTTCTCTAAGTATGACATATTGAAGTTGACAAGAAAAACGTTTGTACACACAGTGCCCTGCTTCCAATTCTCTAAACAAATTAAGCCCAAGGAGCAAAGTTATTCAGAGTTCTGTCCCTAGGTCTAAGAATTAACAAAGACCTCATGGGACTTCACAGCACAGGGAATCTGGCGGCAGGTTCCCAGGCGGATCCCGGGAGGACGCACCATGCTGTCTCCCGCACTTCACCCTCGGCTCCTCCCCATCTGGAGACAGCATTCCCCCGCTCACCATGTTGTGGTTCCTCAGGTCGCCAAAGCTCTCAGCTCATCAATTTTCAGCACACGAAACCACTGAAAACAGCGCCTCTGCGAAGCCGAGTCAGAACTTGGCTTCCAGGAAGAACCCTGCACTGTTGCTGACTGGCAGGTCACCTGGAGGGCCTGATTGGCTAGTGCGGTCTGAGTGACAAGAACACTGTCCACAGGGCTATAGTGTGCTTAAAGACACAGCACAGTGGTTCCTGACCATTCCTCTCACCCCATTCAAAGATCTTTTCTAGATAGGCCAAGGTAAGCATTTCAATAGCACTAGCCCTTGGCTACAAAAGCAGACAATGTCACAATCTTATTTTTTTTTTGTTTTTTCGAGACAGGGTTTCTCTGTGGCTTTGGAGCCTGTCCTGGAACTAGCTCTTGTAGACCAGGCTGGTCTCGAACTCTCGGAGATCCACCTGCCTCTGCTTCCCGAGTGCTGGGATTAAAGGCGTGCGCCACCATCGCCTGGCTGACAATGTCACAATCGTGCACTCCATAGGAACTTTCCCTTTTTCCTCCAGGACTCAATGTGGCTAGCTGGCTTGTACTGTGCACTGTGCTTATCTAGGTGGGTGGAGTTATTTCCTGTCCCAGAGGGAAAAATATTAACAGCTGAAGAGTATTTTAAGGTCACAAAAGAAGATGATTGTCATCGTGTTAAAAGTGAGCACTGCCAACAAGGAGCTAAAGGTGGTCCTATCATCTCAAATTATACAGATTAATGGAGGTTTTTCCCATTTAAAACCCTTTAAGTAAAATCTCTATCAGGCATAATCAATTTTTAGGTAATCCCAGAGGTAGTCAGTTTTACTACCCAAAATCACGATCTCAACAGCCAAGAGAGAAGAAATGAGAAAAAATACTTGCCTGCAGGAGGCACAAAGTGCATGGGAGTTATTTTCAAAACAGTGTTTTTCCTCAACAAAGGAAGCATGGGGATTTTATTAGGGAGTCTGAAGATGCTCATGTAATGTTCTCTCTTTCTTTAAGCATGCTCAGTTAACAAATCCACTTCTGAACATGATCACATTGTAAAAACAGAGATATTTCGGGGGCATTCTTACCTCAAAGTCGTGTAGGAACATAAGTTATCACTAGTGCTTTAAATCTTAGCCATTCTGACTATTGTAAGATGCTATCTCAGAGTCATTTTGATTTACATTTTCATGATTACTAAGGATGTGGAACATTTCCTTAAGTGTCTCTTAGACTCTTGAGATTCTGCTGTTGAAATTTCTCTATTTAGATTTGTATCCTACTTTTATTTGGAATATTTGGAATTTGATGTCTAATATCTTGAGTAGTTTATATATTTTGGAGATCAGTCTTTTGTCTGCTCTGGGGTTGGGAAGATATTTACCCATTCATTGTGATGCCTTTTTATCTTATTGACTGTGTTCTTTGCATTACAGAATTTTCTCAGTTTCAGAAGGTCCCATTTATTTATTGGTACTCTCAGTGTCTGTGCAATTGATGCTATATTTAGGTAGTAGTTTCCTATGCCCATGCTCTGAAGGCTACTTCTTGCCAGAAGCAAAGGCCTGTATTTTGAGATCTGTGTTTTTGTTACAGCCATCTTAAGCTCACAAATTAAGAAAAATATCTACCTCTATCCCCTCTGCAGGGTCCAGGAAATCAACCTGGTATCTTATCTCCTAGCAGAGACCCAAAGACACCAGGCTCTGGAACCTATTAGCATTTTCCTTGGTTAGTCAACAATCACAGACCCTCAGTATATACTTATCAGCTAGGGATGTCTCCAGACTTGAATTCCGGTAGACCTGAGTTTCCTGACACCCTTCCCTTCCCCCTCTGCCTGTTTGCTATATAATTGCTTCTGAGAAAGAATAAACGGACAGCTTGATCAAAAATCCTGACTTGATGTCATTTCTCTCTCTCTCTCTTTTTTTTTTTGTTTTTTTGAGACAGGGTTTCTCTGTGGTTTTGGAGCCTGTCCTGGAACTAGCTCCTGTAGACCAGGCTGGTCTTGAACTCACAGAGATCCGCCTGCCTCTGCCTCCCAAGTGCTGGGATTAAAGGCATGCGCCACCACTGCCCGGCTTGGTGTCATTTCTCATGTCTCTTGTCTCCTTTCATTCCTCTCCACTAAGTTTATCAGGGACCCCCGTTCGTATCCCGCAGGCCGGGATAACTTCCCACTTTCTCCCCTACTGTGTTCACTGTGGCCAGATCCATATTTAATGCATTTGGACTTGAGTTTGTGCGTGGGGATAGATATGGATCTACTTGCATTCTTTTTCATTTTGATATCCACTTATTCCAGCACCATTTGTTGAAGATGCTTTGATTTTTCCATTGTATAGTTTTAGCTTCTTTGTCAAAAATCAAGTGTTCATAGGTCTGTGGATTCATATCTGAATCTTTGTTTTTATTCCATTGGTCAACCTGTCTACTTCTATGCCAATACAATCTGTTTTCATTACTGTAGCTCTATAATCCAGGTTTATGTTAGGAATGGTGATACTTCCAGAAGTTCCATTACTGTACAGGATATTTTAGTTTTTTTTTTTTTTTTTTTTTTTTTTTACTTTTATCTGCATTTATTTCATGTTGAATTTATTCACGTGCCATAAGTTTTTGTTTCTTCAGTTTCTTCTGGGATATCTTTTTCTTCTGTGCAACCTCCTCTTCTGGCTTTGGAACAATCTGTTCCTTTTCAGTGAGGATCATCTCGATGTGGCAAGGGGAGCTCATGTATGGGTTAATCCGGCCATGAGCTCTGTAAGTTCGTCGGCGCATCTTAGGTGCTTTGTTCACCTGGATGTGCTCAATGACCAGAGAGTCCACATCTAAACCCTTCAGTTCAGCATTGCTCTCTGCATTTTTCAGCATGTGCAGCAAAAATTCTGCACTCTTTTTTGGCCACCGACCCTGTGTCCAGCCCCACTGTTTGGCCTGGGCGCACCTACCGACTCCACCATTGTACCGTCGGAATGGCACACACTGCTTCTTCAAAGTGACATCTTTCAGATACTTGGTGGCTTTTCGGATATGCATACCCTTGATGGCCTGGGCCGTTTCACGGGTGTTCTTAAAGTGAACCCGAAGGTTTGATCCTCTCGATTTGCATGATTTTGTGGGGTTTTCTGGGTCAAGAGAGTAGCGAACCATCTTCACAGGTAACCTCTGGCCGCTTACAGGAAGAGAGGATATTTTAGTTATCTTGGGTGTTTTATTTTACACTGTTTTGTTTTCTGATTTGAATTTGAGTAGTGTGCTTTGAAGGTCTGTGAAGAATCATGTTGGGATGTTTTAAATTATTTGTGACTATTGTAAATGCTGATGTTCCTCTGATTTCTTTCTCGGCTTCTTTAATATGTGGTTTTTATTTTGTTGTTGTTGTTTTGGTTTGGTTTTTTGGGTTTTTTTTTTGGAGACAGGGTTTCTCTGTGGCTTTGGAGCCTGTCCTGGAACTAGCTCCTGTAGACCAGGCTGGTCTCGAACTCACAGAGATACAGCTGCCTCTGCCTCCTGAGTGCTGGGATTAAAGGTGTGCGCCACCATCGCTCGGCTCTTGTATATTATTTGTATATAGGAGGGCTACTCATTTTTTGAGCTGATCTTGTATCCTGTCACCTCACTTAAGTTATTTATGGGTTGTAGGAATTCCCTGATAGAGTTTGTGGCATCACTTATGTATACTATCATATCATCTGTGAATCGCAAAAGCTCAATGTCTTCCTTTCCAGTTTGGATTCCCATGATCTTCTTTAGTTTTCTTCTGCATATGTAGTAGCCATGTCAATCCCCTGTGTGCATACACTAGGCAGCTTTTATTTTTGATTTTTCGAGACAGGGTTTCTCCGTAGCTTTTTGGTTGCTGTCCTGGAATTAGCTCTTTAGACCAGGTTGGCCTCGAACTCACAGAGATCCGCCTCTCTCTGCCTCCCGAGTGTTGGGATTAAAGGTGTGCGCCACCACTGCCCGGTTCTAGGCAGCTTTTAAAAGCTGGATGAGCCATCTTCCTCCCTCTCTCTACACACTGACTTCCGAGGCCTGTGCACAGCCCCTCTAATAAACTCCTAAGAGTGTTCGCTGTGTGTTCTGTGTTTCTTGTTAAGAAAAAACCCAAGAAGGCGCAGCTCTGCCAGCACAAAGAAGTCCAATTAGGTGAAATGAAACCAAATCAAAATGCTCATTATTTTATTAAATACAGTGCTCTCCGGGGGCTGAGCACATGTGGGGGAGACAGGACAATGGGGAGCCCATGCAAACCCAGAAACACGTGTTTCTCCACTAGGAACCCACCTAAAGGCACTGTGGGAGTGGTCCTGATCCCTCCCCAGGGACAGGTCAGGACCTGGAATGCTGGGATTTGGAGTCCAGGATAATGCAATTCCCAGACTAGAGGGTCTGGGATGGATGCCAGGGGCTGGAAGCTAAGGTCCAGACTTAACACTTCTCACTTGTACCAAGTAATTTCTGTGACCCACTGTCAAATGTTCAGTTTTTCTCAGTGAACTGAATTAATGGCACGTGCTTGCATATTTTTTATTGATATTTATTGAGCTCTACATTTTTCTCTGCTCCTCTTCCTGTCTCTCCCCTTCCCCCTTTAGTTGTCCTCTAAGGTCCCCATGCTCCTAATTTACTCAGGAGATCTTGTCTTTTTCTACTTTCTAAGTTCCATGTATATTAGATCTATGTAAGGCACTCTTAGCATCCATATTGTTGTCTAAGTTCTCTGGGTTTCTGGTTTGTAGGCTGGCTTTCTTTGCTTTATGTTTGAAAACCACCTATGAGTGAGTACCTGTGATAATTGTCTTCCTGTATCTGGGTATGTTATTCAGGTTTCTTCTTTTCCTGGGTTGTGTAATTTTTTTGTTTGTAAACTATGTAGTAGCTCTGGTCTTCTCCTAGTCAGACTGCTCAGAGCAAAAGCAGCTTTCTCTGAGATTAATAGAGATCATCATAACTGTTCCTCCAGAAGCATTGTATATAGGGCTGTTAGGTAACTTTTCCTTGAAGTTTTCTGGTTTTGTGTCCCCTTCTTTTAGGTTTGTGAAAATTATGGTGTTGGTAAAGTTATCTTTTAGAATAAGCATCAAGATTGATAGTCGACTTTTCACAGTGTCATCCTCTTGATTTTCAAGCAAGACCTTAATGGCACAATATGAACATGCCAGAGACATTTCTTTCCATCATTTGTCTAATACACATTTGTTCCTACATAATTTTGAGGTAAGAATATCCCTAAATGTCTCTGCTATTACACTGTGACTATACTTATAAGTGGATTTGTTAACTGAGCATGCTTAAGAAAAGGGAGAACATTGCATGAGCATATTCAGACTCCCTAAGTAAAATCTCCATGCTTTCTTTGTTGAGGAAAAACACTGTTTTGAAAACAACTCTCATGCTCTTTGTGCCTTCTGTGGGCAAAGAATTTTTTTCTCATTCTTCTTTCTTGGCTGTTGAAATGGCTGGCTATTTTTGATAGTAAAACTGACTACCTCTGGAATCATCCAATCCACAAAGAATTGATTATACCTGGGACATTTTACTTAAAGGTTTTTAAATGGGAAAATCCTTCATTAATCTGTATAATTTGAGATAATAGGACCCATCTTATGCTGCTTGGTGTCTGTGCACACTTTTAACACCAACACGCATGAGCAGAGGTAGTGGGATTTTCTGAGTTTGAGACCAGTCTGGCATACAGAATCAGTTCCACAATTACGCAGAAAAATCCAGTCATGAAATCACCAAAAAAAACAAAAAAAAATCTGAATCAAACAAAGACTATGACCCAACTTCAATCAGCATCTTACATTCTAGCAGCAGCAGTCACATATAAAGTATTTTGAAGAAGAAAAGTCTCGTTTTGCCTCTGTGCTCTGGCTCTGGCTACCAAGCTCATTCCTGTACTAGCATTGGCGCCTACGTCATTGTAATTTTGGTGAATACTTAAAATGAGCTGAGAAGTAAAGCTTTGTGGGCTGAACAACTACTGGATTCTTCACTTGATCTTAGAGAAAAGGCTGAGAAGCAATCTATTGGATTCTTCAATTGCCATTGGTAAGCAGCTGTTCTTAAGTTACCTGGACCACAGCTTGTAAGACATTCTAATAAGTAATAAGCTCACTTTTTACATCAATGGTGAGAATCATTCTACCTGTCCTGTTCATGTAGAGAATCTTGAATACTGCAGCTGTATATTTTATTCACCTGACTATGGAGGAAGATGTGCTGGCTGACAATAGTGCTCATGAAGTCATTCTTTCTAGCTCCATTATTCTCTACATATTCAAATTTCCACGAACACTACCCTTTTTATAATTATTCATTCGCCTGGAGTTTGCTTCGAATTTAAGGAATAAAACCGATAAACAATGGAGTCATCATCCAGCTTTCCGATGGGGGAAAGACCAATCATCTTGAGACCTGGTTCCTGCTTTTCTCCTTCCTGTTGTGTAAAATCCCTGTGAAAACCATGTAAAAAGTTCCTTCAGTTCATCTGACCTCAGAGTGAAGGCATAGAACAAATATTTCATTTTGTAACTTTATTTTTTATTTATTTATTTTTTGTTTTTTCGAGACAGGGTTTCTCTGTGGTTTTGGAGCCTGTCCTGGAACTGGCTCTTTTAGACCAGGCTGGTCTCAAACTCCCAGAGATCCCCCTGTTGAGTGCTGGGATTAAAGGCGTGCACCACCACTGCCCAGCTCATTTTGTAACTTTAAAATTCTCTTCTCGAGGGGCGGGGTGGAGCCGCGGCAGGAAGGCGAGGGGCGGGACCTGCTGGGAGCGAGGCAGATGCGGCGTGAGCGGGCGCGAGCGAAGGGACTGCTTTGTGCTCAGGCGAGGCGGGCGCGCGCTGCTCCGGTGTGCGGGACACAGGCTGTTGTGCTCCCGGTTCTGCTCGGTCCCACCTCGGCGGCTGGCGGAGGCCCCAAGCGCTGAGCTGTGGGGCGCGTCCCTTCCTTCCCCGCTTGTCCTGCCCTGCTCCTCTGGCGCTGAGCTGTCTCTGAGACGCCAGACCAGACCAGCCCGGCCCGGATATGGCTCGTGGACAGCAGAAGATTCAGTCTCAGCAGAAAAATGCCAAAAAGCAGACTGGACAAAAGAAGAAACAAGGACACGACCAAAAGGCTGCTGCCAAAGCTGCCTTAATATACACCTGCACAGTCTGTAGGACACAAATGCCAGACCTGACTCTTGTACTGTCTCAGACCTAGGTAACAATCCTGCAGCTGCTTTTTTTTCTTTTCTTTTTCTCTCTCTTTTTTTATTTTTTATTTTTCGAGACAGGGTTTCTCTGTAACTTTGGGGGGGGGGTGTTCCTGTCCTGGAACTAGCTTTTGTAGACTAGGCTGGCCTCGAACTCACAGAGATCTGCCTGCCTCTGCCTCCTGAGTGCTGGGATTAAAGACGTGCTCCACCACCGCCCCGCGGCAGCTGCTTTTTTAAACAAACTGTTGATCAGCAAAAATAAAGGGGCTACAAAAACATTCATTTTTATGCTGTTCCCTTTGGGCTTCATGCAAAGACAATTCTGTGTAAGTGTGCAGTCAACTTTGATTTGGAAATCTGAAAAATCACTCCATTCTTGTTATAAAATTTTTTTACAATTGTAATTATATTGATATTCATATTGTGTAAAATAACTCATTTAATAAAGTAGTGCTTTGATTTTACAACATCACAAGAAATAAAAACTCTTTATAGTTGTTAGTGTTCTACGCATCCTTACCCCTGCTGGACAGTAAATTGCTCGATCCACCTAGTACAGTGCACTGTACAAGCTAGCTAGTCACCATTGCATCCAATAGGAAAAAAAAAGTTCCTGTGGAGAACAAGAAGATGACATTGATTGCTTTAGTAGCCAGGGGCCAGTGCTATTGAAATGCATACATTCTCAGATCTGGAGAAGTTCTCTGATGGGGTGAATGGAATGGACAGGAACCAGTATTCTGTCTCTTTAAGCACACTGTACCCCTATGGGCGGTGCTTTTGCCACTCAGGACTCATTAGCCAATCAGCACTCCAGATGACCTGTCAGTCAGAAGCAGTGCAGGTCTCTTCCTGGCAGCCGCCTTCAGTCTTGGCTTTGAAGAGGAGCTGGCGCCAGTGGATTCCTGTTCTCGGGTGCAGTTGCTGTTGCAGAGAGATGATGAGCTGAGAACTTTGACAAAATTAAGAAGCACAACATGGTGAGTGAGGGAACGCTGTCTCCTGATGGGGAGTTGTAGAGGGCGAGGTGCAGAAAACACTATGGTGTGTCCTTCCGTCATCTGCATGGAAACCTGCCGCCATAGTCCCTGTACTGTGAAGTCCCTCATGGTCCCTGCTAAACTCATGGGTCTAGGGGCAGGCCTGTGTATAATTTTGCTCTGACTCAATCAGAGCTAAGGATATGCTAAGCAGGGCTGGTAGAGATTAGAATGCCCAGGTATACATTGTTTACCAGGATTGTCCATATATTTGACTCCAAACCATTTCAAAGAAGCCATCACTGATTTTTTTTTTAAAAAAAATTGCCGGTGGGCAACCGTTGTGCACACCTTTAATCCCTGTAATCCTGAGGCAGAGGCAGGTGGATCTCTGTGAGTTCAAGGCCAGCCTGGTCTACAAGAGCAAGTTCTAGGACTGGCTTCAAAGCTACAGAGAAACCCTGTCTCGAAAAATCAAAAGTAAATAAATAAAAATCACTAGGCTCATCCAAATATCAAAAAACAGACCTCTTATGAAGCTGCTCAAAGAGGCATTACAGAGTCACAGCCAACCATAAGGCCTGGTCTGATTTAAAGTTCCTGTTTTCCTTTTGAGAAAAGCTAGTTCTACCAGACGGGCTATATGACGCCAGGTGACACATATTTGAAATGTAAAACTCTGTTGTGTGAAGGACTGGCCTGAACAATCAAGGCTTTCATTTAGGACCTCAGGCAGGGACGAGGGACATTCTTGGGAGATCTAGAAACAGCCTAGGATATAAGTCTTGTGAGTTTCCCTAAGAACCTGATGTATTGATAATAAAACAGAGCTCCTTCTCTAAAACCAGGAATATGCATTGGAGCTGGTAATGGTCTGGTGCCATTTGTGGAGGGGTTTGCTTCAGATCTTGACAACCCAACCCTTCCCACTAGATGGAGCTCTGCACTTAGGCAAGATTTCCAAATACCCTGTATACGCTTTGTGTAGAATTGTTGGACTAGCTTCTTCCTAAATTTGTCTCATTGCATGATAGTTTCTGCTGACTTCATATAATTCTTTCATTTCTCCTCAGGAATTAGGATACAAAATGCTAGACATCATCTTCTCTCTCTCTCCCTCTATTCTTTTTCTTGATACAGTGTTTCTCTGGCCTTGAACTCACAGAGAAGCACAGGGCTCTTCTCCTTGTGTCTTGGGATTAAAGGCATATGCTACCACCACCTGGCTGTTTTTCATAAGAAGCTTAGTAGCATGGGATGTATCTTCTGCAACACCTCCCCCCCGTCTTTTTTTATTTTTTACTTGTCCAGTATTTCTCATCCCTTGTGACCTTCACCTTACAACCCTGTCAGTGAAGAATGAGCTGCTGTAACAGGTCACTGGCATACATAAGAAAATATTCTGGGAATATTTCTTGTCTAAATATCTAGACAGGCATGTTGCGTGTTGCTATCTCAATTGTTCAAAGTATAATCTGGACACGGTGGTGGCGCATGCCTTTAATCCCAGCACTCAGGAGGCAGAGGCAGGCAGATCTCTGTGAGTTCAAGACCAGCCTGGTCTACAACAGCTGGTTCCAGGACAGGTTCCAAAAACCACGGAGATACCCTGTCTCAAAAAACCAGAAAAAAAAAGGGCTGGAGAGATGGCTCAGTGTTTGAGAGCACCTGCTGCTCTTCCAGAGGTTCTGAGTTCAATTCCCAGCACCCACATGTTGGCTCACAACCATCTGTAATGTGATCTGGCACCCTCTGGTGTTTGGACATACATGGAGGTAGAATGTTGTATACATAATAAATAAATGAATCTTTAAAAAAAAAGTATAATCTGGACCAAGTGCCTAAGAGATACTTAAAAGATAACAGCATATATTGAATGCAAAATCTGTCTAACCTGGTTCCACTTGAGCATTGGACAGAGATTGATGCATACTCTCATTATAGAGATGTTTTTTCATTAATCTCCTAAGTGTGTGATGTGATTTCTCAGTGAAAAGGCATATTAATTCTAGAAGAGTTTCATTTCCATCCTGATAGAAATATTGTTTTTGAGACAGGTTGTGTTATGTTGACTCAGGTGGCCTTGGTCCCTGTCTGCTGCCTTACAAAGCAGTGACCTTGAGTGTCCTCTATATTACACCTTCAAAATTCCTAAATGAATACACCAACTCACAATTTTAAAATTAAGTATTTGCTGGGCAGTGGTGGTGCATGCCTTTAATCCCAGCACTCAGGAGGCAGAGGCAGGCAGGTCTCTGTAAATTCAAGGATAGCCTGGTCTACAAGAACTAGTTTCAGGACAGACACCAAGGCTACAGAAAAACCCTGTCTCAAAAAACAAAACAAAATAAATAAAATAATGCATTTGAGGCATGTAGTTGACTGCCCAATGCAGTCTCAGGAAAAGGATTTGCATATGGAGCATTTCTTTTGTCCTCAGACAACAATAGGAAGAATAGATTATTGTGTGCACTGCAGGGGGCACAGCATAGGCAATCAGCTGTTGCAGCCACCACTATGAAAAAGGGCCTGACTGTGGTAGCAGGAGTGGTTTGTAATTTGCTAGCATATTTAAATTAATGTCATGTGAATGAACACAGACTAGATTGTGTGCTATACATATTGGGAAGGTTGTCTTGAGTCAAGAAATATTGAATTAGCAAATAGGCAACTATCCTCTGCAGATATGATTGATCTTGCTTGACACAGTTATTTCGGCTCAGTGATTTGAAAAACAGGCCATTGACTAACTCTATGTGTCAGGTTACAGATCTCAGCAGCCAACATATGTATATGGGCACCATCAATCTTATTAATGACATCCCCTCCCCTAGGGAAGGGCCTTCTCTTTTTTCAAAGTTATTATAGAAAATTTTATTTAATCTTAAAAGTACATTATTATCAGCACTTCAAAAATCACTTTTTGGTATCAGTTTCAGACACTTTCTTTAAGTGTATTGTTGCTCTTATCTCTATTTGTTTCTTTTTTATTTACTAGCATGAGTTCTCAACTTTTAATTTGTAATAACCATTGACAAGTATGAATAAATATTTGTACAGGCAAGGACAAAAATATTGAAGTGTTTGTATATCTTATAGAAATTTTCTCATTTAGTATAATTTTCACAAAAAGAAATCTAATTTTTTAATTTACAAAATTATTTCAAATCTCCCCAAAGAAGCTACATTCAGGCCTACTTCTTTGTTTCTCTATTTGTTTCTGTTCTCGAATGTTTCTAAGTCATTAGTAATTTTATTTCATTTCTTTCAAGTTATGTTCATTTCTTTGTGGAGCAATGTCTCCTGTAGCTTAGGCTTGCTTCATGTTGTGTAATTGAGAATTATTTTCAACAACTAATCCTGCGTCTGCAGCCCAATGCTGGGAAGACAGTCCTGCAACTCCTTCCAGGTTTGGCCTTGACTAGTCAATGAGAAAGAAAAATAGAGCAGTTAATGAGTGTCTGCTAATCTTTCTGGCTTTTATTTGGGGACTTAGAAATGAAGAGGGATTGCTATAGGCTTGCAGTCTTCTGTTCCTATTTAAAGTGTTCAGAGTGTGGAGCCTGAACCTAAAAAATGCAAAGATGGTAACATGTGGAATGCAGAATCTCTTCTAGCCTGGCTTCTCTTTGAGCTGCATCTAGAGATGGGTGTACCATATAATCAAAGAGACTTTTTTTTTTATTGATCTCTCAAATGTGTAGAGTGAATTCTCTTTGGGGAAGTCCTATCAGTTCTAGACAGCCGTAGTTTCAGGCTTTCAGAAATTCCTTTCTGAGACTAGCTATCTTACCCTGACATAAGTGGCTTTGGTCCCAGACTTTTCCTCTCCAGGGCAATGACCTTGTTGTCCTGTATGACACCTTCAAAATGTTAAATTAAATGATTGTAGCACCTCAGTTTCAAAGTTACACATTTGAGTCAGGAAACTGAATATCCATTGCAGGAAAAATATTTGCATGTGGTCTCTCTCTTCAGACCAGAATAGAAACAACTATCTCTATTTTTTTCTCTTCTCCAATGTTTCTAGGTCATTAATAGTTTCATTCCATTTTTCAAGTGGTGTTGATTGTTGATTTCTTTGTAGAGTAATGTCTTCTGTGGCTTAAGCTTGCCTCATGCTAAGTAATTGAGAATTGCTTGAACACCTAATCCCACCTCTGTTGTCTACCACAAGTTAGAAGCCAAATTTGGGCGATACCGCATGTTATACTTGTACTGGAAACAAGAAAGATGCACAATCGATAAGTGATAGAATCTTCTTCTCAAGTTCACTTCAGCACTGTTGCACCAATCTGTTTTGCAGAGTTGGAAACTCAGTTAAGATTCTGTGAGAGTTTACTGAATGAATTTGTAAAAATGAAGCCACAGTTGTATGATGCGATGATAGGATGTTGAGATACCAAGCTATGAGACATATGCCATAAAGAGCTTCATACGGGGAGTGGAAGCAGCAAATGAGAGACATATACAGGAATAGAACTATGTAAGCCCTTTGAGAATGAAGTCCTGACAGCCTGAGACAGACCTACATGATTCATTGTTTGCCCTGATAAGTTTTAGTCTTACCATGGTCAAATACCCTAACTGTACTCATATTCCTTTTTTTAAAAAATTTATTCTTCTCTCATACTATACAATGAGTCAATACACCCAATTTTTTCATCTTATTTTTCCTTTTAGTAGTTAGTAATTCTTCATTCAGCTTCAGTTTTTTATGTGCACTGTGTACATTGATCTGCTTCCTTGCCTCTCTCTGTTAATAGACATTTCTCTTGTAAGGTGATATCCTATTCAAAGGGTACAGAGGTATAGAATCCTGAACATAATTAGCTGTTAGTCTAGAACCAGGAAATTGGAAGTAAATGTTAGGAATAATGGCAGAATTTGGGTATTGTGGTCATAGGATTTCAGTTGGAAATAAACTCGAGAAAAAAAATGAATGCTGAGGTCGTTTGCGTCATATTTTGGCTCAATTCTTTCTTCCTCTGCCTATGCTCTATAAATTGAGTAAGACAGAATTAAAAAAATAATGAGCTAATATCTTAAATGGAACATTGAATGTGTTCAAAGGTTATCACTTATGACTCATTCAGGTGCACAGTGGAAAAAAAAACAAGTGGATCAAAAATTAATAAAAATGAGAAGGTAGTTTCAGACAGCAGTCGTGTTTTGAGATAGGCAGGAATTTTCAGGGTGTTTATCACCATTATAGAGAAGGCCCATGCTATGTTATGGAAGCTTATCAAGGTGCCCCAAGCGTAAGACTCTGCCCACAGAAAACTTCAATTTAGGGAAGGTGTGAGCAAAGTGATTCATAGTCTCAGAAAGCTACTTCTTTTTTTTTGTTTGTTTGTTTGTTTCTGTTTTTCCAGACAGGGTTTCTCTGTGGTTATGGAGCCTGTCCTGGAACTAGCTCTTTTAGGCCAGGCTGGTCTCGAACTCACAGAGATCTGCCTGCCTCTGCCTCCAGTGTGCTGGGAATAAAGGCATGCACCACCACCGCCCAGCAGGAAGCTACTTCTTTCAAAACCTTCTGCACCTGTGGTCCAAGCTTGTTAGTGTCCTTCACAAATAAGAAATCACACTTTTCAGCATCACCCCATGTGTTGCTCTTGGAAACAAGAAAGAATCAAAATTTAAGATCATGAATTTTTAGTTTATGGTCACAGTTTATCATTGTTGCAGGCATCTATGTTATGCAGAGTTAGAAGCCCAGTGAGGAGACTGTGAGAGTTCATTGCATGGAGCTCTGAGGATTGAAGCCTGGTGTTGTTGTTTTTTTCTTTTACTTCTTTCTCCATTGAGAACCTGCTACCCATTTATCAAATAAATCTCACACATGGAGGCATATGCTTTCTTTTCTTCTCTTTTTTTTTGGGGGGGTTTTATGAGACAGGGTTTCTCTGTGGTTTTGGAGCCTGTCCTGGAACTAGCTCTTGTAGACCAGGCTGGTTTTGAACTCACAGAGATCTGCCTGCCTCTGCCTCCCGAGTGCTGGGATTAAAGGCTTGCGCCACCACCTCCTGGCTGGCTTATGTTTTTTTATAAATGTCTGACCTTGCTTTGCTTTGGCTTCTCTTTCAAGGATGGTTATTTTTAACTTAATTTTTTCTTTCTATCTTTTCACTCTGGCCTTCATCTTTCTCTATTCTGTATTCCCTTCTTTATTTCTGACTCCATGGTTTGCTGTGTAGGTAAGTGAATGTCTCCTGTTGTTCTCTCTTTTTCTTGCCTTGTCTTCCTTTTTTCCTTCCAGAGTTCTCCTTTCTTTTATTCTCTTTGGCTGCCAGCCGTCTCTATGCTTTCTTGTCATTCTCTTGGTCATTCTGTTCTTTACCATATAAACCAGGTATTTTAGATAGGCAAAGTATCACAACTTCACAGAGCGAAACCTAATGCAGCATAAAAATGGCAGCACTTCTTTGCATCATTAAATCAAAAGTTCTACAGCATAAACAAGTACAACACAATTAGAAATGTTATTTCACAACACACTGGGTTGCATTTTGAGCCCAAAGACGTTAAGATACCTAAGTTATGACACAACTTCCATGGTGACCTAGCTGATCATAGTGAGTGGAAGTTACCAACGAGAGAAATGCATGAGAAGTCACAAGGATAGGGCCATTTAAGTCATTTGAAACTGAAGCCATACATCTGACAAGAGAGCTACAGGATTTGATGTTTATCTTGCTCTGCTTCAATCTTGCCATGGACCAAATGTCCCTCACTGTGTCTCCATTTTTCTCTTTTGGAATGTTAATGGTATTTTGTGCCATTCTATATTGGCAATATGTAACTAGTTTTCATATTTTACAAGATGTTACTGTCAAGAGACAGAAGCTTCTCAGCTTCAGGATGTGCCATTTATTATCTGTGCTACTGTGGTTTTACGTAGGAAGTGGTCTACTGTGCCCATGTATTACAGGCTACTTCCCACTTTCTCTTCTATCAGGTTCAGTGTGTTCAGATTGATATTGAGATCTTTAATCCATTGGGACTTGAGTTTTGTTAATGGTGACAAACATGGATCTCTTTTTATTCTTCTACAGGTTGTCATCCAGTTATGCCAACACCATTTGTTAAAGATGCTTTCTTTCTTCCATTGTATAATTTTAGCTTCTTTGTCAAAAATCAGGTGTTCATAGGTTTGTGGGTTAATATCTGCGTCTTCAATTCAATTCCATTTGTCAACGTCTCTGTTTTTATGCCAATGCCACGCTTATTTTGTTTTTGTTTTGTTTTTTCAAAACAGGGTTTCTCTGTAGCTTTGGGGCCTGTCCTGGAACTAACTCTTGTAGACTAGGCTCATCTTGAACTCACAGAGATCCACCTGCCCTGCCTCCCAAGTGCTGGGATTAAAGGCATATGCTACCAGCACCCAGCCAATACCAAGCTTTTTTCATTGCTGTAGAGTTTGATGTTAGGAGGGTCATGCCTCTGGAAGTTCCTTTATTGTATAGGATTGTATTGGCTATCCTGGGCTTTTTGATTTTCCATATAATGTTGATTATTGTTCTCTCAAGATCTGTGAAGAATTTTGTTGGGATTTTGATAGAGATTGCACTGAATCTATAGATTGCCTTTGGTAGAAATGCCATTTTACTATGTTCATCCTACCAATCCAAGAGCATGGGAGATCCTTCCATTTTCTGGTCTCCTCTTCAATTTCTTTTTTGGAAGACTTAAAGCTTTTGTCAAATAGATTTTTCACTTCCTTGGTTAGAGTTACCCCAAGATATTTTATGCTATTTGTGGCTATCGTTAAAGGTGATATTTCTCTGATTTCCCTCTCCACTTCTTTATCTTTGTGTATAGGAGGGCTACTGATTTTTTTAAGTTGATCTTGTATCCTGCCACATAACTTAACGTATTTATTAGCTGTAGACATTCTCTGGTAGAGTTTTGGGGGGCACTAATGTACACTATTATATCATCTGCAAATAACGAAACTTTAACTTCTTCCTTTCCAATTTGAATCCCCTTGATCTCCTCATGTTGTCTTATTGTTATTACTAGAACTTCAAGCACCACATTGAAGAGATATGGTGAGCGTGGACAGCCTTGTCTTGATCCTGATTTTAGTGGAATGGCTTTGATTTTCTCTCCATTTAATTTGATGTTAGCTGTCAGCTTGCTGCATATTGCTTTTATTATATTCAGATATGATCCTTGTATCCCTCTTCTCTCCAAGACCTTTATCCTCAGTATGGGAGCAGGGCCTCTTGCCTGGCTCCAAGGCCCTCACAGAGAAAAAGGCCATGCATCATTCTTTGTAGGAACTTCAGTAAACATCTCTGAATTCTTTGATTTGTTCTTTCATTGATTTTATTCAATGGATACAGTGTCTTAATGTATACTTCCACCTGTCCTGAACATGATTCCATAGACTAGGCTGACATTCAAATCAGAGGAAAATATACCCACCTCTGCTTCTGAAATTCTGAGTTTAAAGGCCTGAGTCAATACACTCAGTTTGTCTACTGTATTTTTTTTTGTGATTAGTATTTCTTCATACAATTTTCTCATGAGCACTATGTCCTATTGATCTATTTCCTTTGTCGCTCTATTAATAGTTCTTTTGTGAGGTGGTATCCCATTCAAAGGGTACAGAAATGACAGAGGTGACTCTCCTATTCAATTTACTTCTAAAGTGATTGTCTGTGTCTTGGAATATTATCAGAATTTTATGACTATACAGTCAAAGAAGTATACATTTACAATGTTGTCACCATCATGCTTTCTATTATACATGTGACTGAAATATTTTAGAGGGCAGTGACCTATGATGATGTGCATATCAACTTCACACGGGAAGAGTGGAATTTGCTGGATCCTTCCCAGAAGAATCTCTACAAAGATGTGATGCTGGAGACCTACAGGAACTTCACTACTATAGGTAAAAATGAATTTTATTCATGTTTCAAAATAAGGAGATATTTTTTTCTTGTTTAATGTTGTTCTTCTGTAATTTGATTTAGAAAGAATGAGTTGAATAAAGCAGTCATAAGTTCTAAGGGTCCCTTGAGATAACAGCTTAAATATTGCATAATTTTCAATAACTTAACATATATTTTCTGGTATTATATTTTAGAATGCATTTGGGAAGACCATAATAGTGAAGAACATTGTCAATTTTCTAGAAGACATGAAAGGTAATTTTCATGTGCAAGCTGATAACAGATATTACTTTTTAAGGCATAGCACCATGAGAGCTTTGTTGTAGATCTGCAAATAAATTTCTTTTTGCTACTCATAATACAAAAGTATACACATTGAAGTGATGATAAGTATATCTGCAAAATTTTGTACTAAACCAATAGCCCATAGTAAATCTTGTATTCCTTGTACACTTCTTGTGACTGTGCTAAGTTTAGTGAGAGAAGCAGTTAGAGTTGAATCATTGGCAGTTGTTCCGTAGAAACCTTGATATCTATACCATAAGTCTGTGAGGAACAGCAAGTTCCCTTAGAACTCCACGCGAAAATATTTTATTTGAAATTCTTCTTTACTATGTATACCATAGGTTCCTCTTGATACAAGAATATGAGCATAGGGATATAGAGAGATGTAGCATCACACACTCTAAGAATAATTAGATAACTGATAGTCCCCAGATGGAGTATACTTGTTGAATTGGATTAAATTATACAATTAATTGCTTTTCCACCATCACTGTTAATATATGAACAAACTCTCACTGCAAGAAGCCCTATGAGTTCTAGAACTGTGCAAATACTGTTGGGTGTCCTAGTTCACATAGCATATGTAATATGATTCACAGTATAGGAGAATTCATGAATGTTAAAGCTCTGAGTTTATCCAGTTCTCTTCACCTTTGTGTAAAATATCATAGAGAAAAAAGTTTCTGTGACTATAAAAAGGTAAGCCATAAAAGAAAGGCATTTGCCATTGGAGGTATCTTTCAAGTTGCAAAGCAGTGCCTAATCAAAGAGCAAAGCATGAGTTTAGACAGACTTACGAAAACATAGTATCTGATTCCTCCTTATAATTGGAACATATTATAAAATTCATAGAAATGTGTAGGCACAACAGTGTATTGAATGTGGTAAAGCTTTTACATGTGCCAATTATTCTTACAGGAGTGAGAGAATTCAAACTGGAGAGAAAACTTCAGTAAATTTTCAACGTGGTAAATTCTTGACATATGACAAGCAACTTAAATGGAATGAAAGAACACATACTGGAGAGAAACCCTATGAATGTAATCAGTGTAGGAAGGCCTTTGCACAGCATAATGCTCTTCAATACCATGGAAGAACACATACTGGAGAAAAACCCTATGAATATAATGAGTGTGGTAAAGCCTTTGCAGCTCAAAGTACTCTTCAAAACCATAAAAGAACACATACTGGAGAGAAATCCTCTGAAAGTAATGAGTGTGGTAAGGCCTTTGCAGCTCACGGCACTCTTCAAAACCATAAAACAACACATACAGGAGAGAAACTGTATGAATGTAATCAGTGTGGCAAGGCCTTTGCAGTTCACAGTAATCTTCAAAACCATAAAAGAACACATACTATAGAAAAACCCTATGAATGTAATGAGTGTGGTAAGGCCTTTGCACAACACAGTAATCTTCAAAACCATAAAAGAACACATAGTGGAGAGAAACCCTATAAATGTAATCAGTGTGGGAAGGCCTTTGCACAATGCAGTAATCTTCAAAAGCATAAAAGAACACATACTGGAGAGAAACCCTATGAATGTAATGAGTGTGGTAAGGCCTTTGCATTTCACAGTAATCTGAAAAGCCATAAAAGAACACATACTGGAGAGAAACCCTATGAATGTAATGAGTGTGGTAAGGCCTTTGCAGCTCACGGCACTCTTCAAAACCATAAAAGAACACATACAGGAGATAAACTGTATGAATGTAATCAGTGTGGCAATGCCTTTGCAGTTCACAGTAATCTTCAAAGCCATAAAAGAACACATACTGGAGAAAAACCCTATAAATGTAAAGAGTGTGGGAAGGCCTTTGCATCCCACAATAATCTTCAGAACCATAAAAGAACACATACTGGAGAGAAACCCTATGAATGTAATGAGTGTGGGAAGGCCTTTGCAGCTCATCGTACTCTTCAAGTACATAAAAGAATACATACTGGAGAGAAACCCTATGAATGTAATGAATGTGGTAAGGCTTTTTCACAGTACATTATTCTTCAATGCCATAAAAGAACACACACTGGAGAAAAACCATATGTATGTAATCAGTGTGGCAAGGCCTTTGCATCTCACGGTAATCTTCAAAACCATAAAAGAACACATACTGGAGAGAAACCCTATGAATGTAATCAGTGTGGAAAGGCATTTGCAGCTCGCAGTACTCTTAAAAGGCATAAAATATCTCACTCTAGATAGAAACTCTTTGAACTTAATCAGTGTGGTAAGAGCATAGCACAGCACAGTCATTTTCAAAGGCATAAAAGAACAGACAAAAAAGAGAAACCCGATGGATGTATTTCATGTGGTAAAGCACAGTACTCTTCAAAGGCTTAAAAGAACAAGAAACAGGATGAAATCAGCATGATAAAGCCTTTTCATGTCTTATTCATCTTCAAATGCATATATGTACAACTTCAGGATAGAAACCGTAAATGGAATCTATGTGGTTAATCCTTTGTCACAATAATTTCCCAATACATTAAGCAATCCATCCTGGAAAGAAACTATGAATTTAATGAGTACACTCTTCAAAAAGATTTTTTAAAAATCATACTGCAGTGAAATTCTCTGAATATGTCCATTATGGCAATGTTTTGTACTTTATACAGGAGTAAACCTTTTTGTGTATACATCTGATAAAGCTTGTGCAAATTACAATATCCTTTGATTACCTAAAGAAGAACCTAAGGGCTTATTCTAAATTATGTTTTAAGATTCTTACAGTCACCACAGAGAAACCCTGTCTCGAAAAACCAAAAAAAAAAAAAAACCAAAAAAAAAAAAAAGAAAAAAAAAAAAGATTCTTACAGTCAGCTAACTAACAACATTCATTCTGGAAAAAAAAATTTAATAGTGTCAATGATCTGTTCAATATGATAGCTCTTTATTTTGTTTGCAACAGCAAACTAATGAACAAAAGCTAATTCTTGAATTTATGAAATCCGATGGGTAGGAGAAAAGGCTAGTCAAACACATCCTGATCCAGAAATGAGATCTAAAGTAAAACACTTTATCTCTGAATCTAGAACTGGTTATCAAAACAATATCACCCTGAAAACATAACCAAAAAGATAAAAAGGGCCAGTGAAGAAAACACACTTTTGCTCTCAATCCAGAGCCAAAGAAACACACTCTTCCCTTGTTCAACTGAGCACCAAAGCAACGAATCTCTGAGCACAGAATTCTGCCCATGTCTCAGCTTGTTCAAACTCAGGGACTGAAATCTGACAAATTTCCACCTTCAAAATCTCCTTAGATCTGGTTTTAAGAAGCCCTGTATGATTCATATTGCTCATTCAGTTAGCAGCTGTTTCTTTCGACCCTGGCAGAGGCAGTCACTCTCTTCCCTCCCAAATAAATCTCCTGACTGAGGTTTCTGTGAAGAACTTCTTTCACTGAAATGGATCAGAAACTCCCTAGTAGAGTTGAATTGAGACATAATTGATACTTCTACTTGAAAGTCATTTAGCCCAGAGGAGCACAGCAGCAATGGACACCTCTTTTGAGGCACTACGTTAGGGGAGTGGAGCAGATCAGTAACAGGCATTTCTGCTGGGAAACTCTCTTAGAAGAATGGAGCAGATCCCAGCTTTGATGGCTCTCTCTCAGAGAGGAACATCATTGCCTCATCTAGTGTGGTGCCCTTCTCTTCACAACTGTAGGTGTTTCCTGACTTCAGGGAGTAAGGGTACCTTTCCCTTCAGAACTGTAACTCTTGAGTTGTGAATTTGAATGATAATGTAACTTTTTAGATTTTATACTTCTTCAATTGCAAGACCTAAGTAATTAAGGTATAAGGATTTATGGATGGGTACTTGGGTCTTTTGTTTTGTTTTTCAAGACAAAGTTTCTTTGTAGCTTTGAGCCTGTCCTGGAACTAACTAGAGTTGTAAATGTTTTAAATTCTATTTAGCTCACTTTTTTTTTTTTGGTTTTTCGAGTCAGGGTTTCTCTGTGGTTTTGGAGCCAGTCCTGGAACTAGCTCTTGTAGACCAGGCTGGTCTCGAACTCACAGAGATCTGCCTGCCTCTGCCTCCCGAGTGCTGGGATTAAAGGCATGCGCCACCACCGCCCGGCCTATTTAGCTCACTTTTAAGTCTGAGGTAGGAACAAACTCATAATGAAGAAGTTCATATTCATGAAAAAAATGTTAATGGCTTTAAACAGATTTCTTTAGCTTCAAGAAAAATAATTTTTCATCATAGCCTTGCAAGAAGTAAATTACATACCATGTTCTTTCAAAACTGATAGAGGAGATAATTGCATTGTGGTTTCTATTTTTAAGCATTTGAGGTAGTCACTAGAGTGTGCTGTACGTGTGGCAAATCCATTTAGTAAAGTTTAATTTGTAGACTTTATATTCCTTCTATGACTTTTTTCATCTTCTGTTGTGCCTGTACCTTGTGATAGGTATTTCTGCTGTAATGTATGTAATGGAGCCCTTATCATATAATTTTTCTCAATGGTTATTGAAATATCAGGCCACATTAAGCATACTTTCACAAAACAGTGGTGACTTATCCTTCTGGTTTGATTTTTTTCTTTTCACAAGTATTTCATTGAAATTTTGTTGTTTGATATCCATCTCATCTTGGATATCAGTAATGATTCAGGGATACATTTGAACTCATGAGTACAAGTCCAAGGGTAGATGATGAACTACCAATGTGCTGTTTTTTCAAGAGAATTTAACAATGTTAATTTTAAAATGACTGATAAAAATTATAAGAAACATTAAATACCCAATGTGTGTATTCAAAGAAGTATTTTCATTTATCTGATATGGATGTAATAATTTATAAGAATCAGCAAACATCTGTGTATGTAATTCCATAGCTTGAGGTTCTATAGGAATTGAGGTAAGATTTCTAGTCTTGCTCCCAACAGTGCTTTCCCACTGAACCATTTCAGTGGTGCTCAAATCCCATTTGAATAAATATTACACTAGTAAAATATGTTCATTTTGAGGAGTAGACATTTATTTATAAAACTTTTTCAGAACCAAAATTATACACCAGGAAATTGCCTCATTTAGTAAAGATCATTGCTGCTAAGTCTGATGACCTGGGATCTATCTCTGGGTTATGCACAATACCTTTACAAGTTTTCTCATATTTCTTTACTTTAGCAGTTACCCATAGACACTCCTCCAACAGCTCATTCATTCATGAATAATTTTTAAACCCAAAGAAGTGCCATTGAGGTCATTTGTAGGCAAATATCTCCATAGGTTTAATCACTAGAATTCACAAAGTGGAAGTAGATCATAGACCCCTGTTAGCTTTCCTGTCAGTGCTACATACACATCATGGCACAGGTGTATTCACACAAACACACTCCAAAGAATTTTATTTTATTTATTTTTTTATTTTATTTTATGTTATTTTTTTTTCGTTTTTTGAGACAGGGGTTCTCAGTGGTTTGGAGCCTGTCCTGAAACTAGCTCTTATAGACCAGGCTGGTCTCGAACTCACAGAGATCTGCCTGCCTCTACCTCCTGAGTGCTGGGATTAAAGGCCTGCGCCACCACCGTCTGGCTCCAGACAATTTTAAACAGATGGAATTAACAATGCAAAGAAAGTGACAAATTACTGAGACCATATGAAATAATTTGGCCATTTAAATTATAGAACTGCAAGAAACAGTGCTATTCATCAAAACAAAGATGCTCCATTTTATATCTTATTATTTCTTTCTCTGATTCATTTCAATTAAAATTTAAATTCAGTGCATTTAAAAAAAATTTCAACTGGATATAGAATTGTATGGCTATAATTACAACATACAGGCATGTGGGCTGGGCTGATCTCAGTGAGGCCAGCATATTCCCCAAAATAAATTCCTGGCATCCATGGCTATGTGGAGGTAACCTGTCTTAGAAATAAAAAAAAAATCTTAAATTATGGATCTTATGTTCATAAAATATGAGTGGTTCTTGGTTGGCCAGGAAGTACAACCACCTTGTTTTCATTTACTGGTGGCACCAACTATTGGTGACAGTAAAAATAAAATCACTTGTATGCTTACACATAACAAATTTCTCTTATCCTGACTTTTGTTTATAGACCACAATTAACCATCATGCACTTAACTAATGCATCATTCTGAACTATCAATCAATCAGATACAATTAAAAACGGGAGACAGAGCATTCCACAGTAGAAGTCAGCAAACATATCTTTGGCTCCAGAACTTTGTGGTAAATTTTTATAGGGTCTAGTGTGTGGTAATCAAGTAGATCAGTGGTACTGACTAAGAAAGGACATTTCTGGGAAGCAGTTGAAGGTAATTCCCAGTAATGCTGCCCAGAAATTATTCAAGATGCCGTCATGTTGAATAACAGACCAGACATGGGCTGGAGCCACAAACTAATGCATGACCTTGATACCTGTGGGTGTCTGTCCTAGAGAATTAAATCAGGGCTCCACACATTTTTTTGATTTACAGAAATACAGGGAAAGTGGCCAGCAGGTGTATGACCTGAGCCCTCAGGTCAGATAGAAAAAGAAGACACACAAATAGTAAACTTAGGGTCTCTTAAGAGAGCTGCTTGATTTGTTGCTAATGCTGAGTCATGAAGCCCTTGGTTGAAGGAGGCAAGCTTCTGGTCACTGCTAACAAGCATAGCCCACCAAAGAAAAGGCAGTTACAAAGACATAGCATTTGACTATGTTTTTGGGTGTTCAGAATTTTTTCCATATTATTTCAGATTTTTTGTGAAAGTTTTGGCTACACATTGGAATGCCATTTGTGAACAGACTTTTTTTCCTAACTAGCAGCTCAAGATTACCAAACAGAGGCTTTTAAGATTTTAAGAATTGAAAATGTTTACCCAAAGATCATAGTTATTACTAGCCTGCTCTTACATTTTAAGTTAACCCATATTCCCCATTTAGTGTCTTCCACTGGTAGAACATTTATCAGCATGGCACATTCATGTCTTCCTCCCTCTGCCTCATGCCCAGCTTCTGGCCAGTCAGTGTTTTATTAAACCCATTTGAGTGACAAATCATTGGAGTACACAAGAGAATTATTCCAACATAGATGTTACTTAGAAATGGGATTTAGTTTACCAAAAACCTTGGTACTCATGGAACTGTGACTTCATTTTTATGTAAAACCTACTCAATGGCTGGGAAAGTTCATGTTACAAATATAAATAAGCATACACAAACATTTAGAAAGCTACACAAAGTTAGTATTGATTTGTATGTATATTTGTAGGTGCTAGTGTATATTGTGTGGAGATGTATGTATGTGTATGATTCTGTATGTGTGTATGATGAGGAAGCTCTATTAAACAATCATGCCTAGTTAAGACATGGCTACCTGGAATCCAGGGACTTACCAGGTGCTCACTCTCTGCATAATTCTCACCGACACAGAGGATGTTGGACTCCCCATTCTTGTGGTGTGAGTTTCCCATTGAAACCATTAAAAATATAATTGTTATCCTTAAGCTGGCCTGGTTATTTCTCATATCGAGCTAATTCACAACATGCATGTTTATATGTGTGGAATACAAGAGAAAATCTGGTGTTATTCCTCTGATTTTCCCAAACTTATTTGTTATTTCTTTTGAGATAGAGTCTCTGATTACTCTGTGACTTTCCAAGTAGACTAGGCTAGCTGGCCAACAAGCCCTATGTAGCCAATATTCTCTGTGTCCCAGTACAGTATTAAAAGTCCTTGTGACCATACTTTTTTTTTCTTTTTCTCTTCAGCATGGATTCTGGGCCTCAAATTGATTTCCTTAAGCTTACAAGGCAGGCTCACCTGTCTTCTCATCCCCACACAACTTCAGGTTTTTTGTCCTCTCTTTGGTTTTGGTTTAGTTTTTTGAAACATTTTCATGTAGCCATGGCTAGGTGCCTTTAAACACACCTATAATACCAGTGTTTATGAGGCTGAGGCAAGATGTTGATAAACTTGATGTCAGCCTGTGCTACACTGTATGACCCAGTACCAAGTAAATAAATAGATACTACTCGTTAGTATTGCCCTCTTCAGTGTCTCCTCAGTCCAGCATCAGGAGTGCCATTTTAGTTACCAATTAAGATTGCATCAATCTGCTGCCTGACATCCATAAATGGCTCCGCATTCCTCTCGAGATGATGAAGATGCTCATCAGCAGGGCCTCACTGCTGTCTGCCTGACTCCCTAGCTCCCAGTTTCTCCCCACTCTTTCATAGTCAATGCAATAAATAACCAAATGTGTCTTTCAATCTTACCGATACTCAGGATGTGACGTATCAAACCATGAGCCTCATGGTAAAATATAAAATAATGGAAATGGGTTAATTTAAGATGCAAGTACTAGGTTGGAATAAACCTGAGCTGTTGGCAAAATAGTGTTGTAATTAACAATGTTTTGTGTGATTATTCAGGTTTGGGTGGTCAGGAAACACAAGTGCACTCTCCGTTTACACATCATCCACACCATAGTGAGCTAGGCCTGAGCTCTAACAGTGGTCTGCTGTTGTGGAATATTATTTTCACTGTGTAAAGGTGTGCTACAATTTTCTACTACTTTGTAAAATGATGCAAACATGATACAGGTTTTGATTAAAGGGGATTAACCTGGGGTCAAGGGGCTTTACAGCAATCAATGGACAAGACGTTGTAGGGAGAAGCTAAGAGTAGCAAGTGTTCTTAAGCGGGCTGAGTAGAAGGACAGCACATTTTGGAAGGAGCACGCAATGAGAACATATTAGGTTGCTATTCAATGTCTTTGAATACTTCACCTCAACTTTTAAGTCCTGTGTTCTATAGAAGGATAGAGACTTAGATATGTAGTTCCTTACTCGCTTTCATAGCATCCCCTATCTCATGTCTCTATGAGTGTGAGGCTGGAGACCAAGGGCCAAACTGCTGCTGGTAAATGTGGAGTTGCAATCATGGGTTGAGACAGCAGTTGCTTGAGGTACAGTCACTGGATTAAATGCAAAACATCAGTCTGGGGAACTGGAGAGATGGTTCAGAGGTTAAGAGCACTGACTGCTCTTCCGGAGGTCCTGAGTTCAATTCCCAGCGGAGACATGGTGGCTCACGACTATCTGTAATAAGACTGGTGCCCTCATATGGCTAGCAAGGAGACAGACAGAACACTGCATACACAATAAATAAATAAATAAATCTTAAAAAAAGAAAACAAAAATCAATTAAAAAATTGCAAACTTGATGCTCAAGTAGAACAGAAATGTTTAAATAAATTTCTGTGGAGTACAATGTTGAAATGCAACAGATAGAAAACATTTTTAAAGAAATATTGGATTCTTGGAAATTATCATGATGTAATCAATGGGAGGGGAAATATGCAGACCATAAAACATTGTATTAACTTTGGTCCTAATCTTATTTTTTTAATTATTATCCTATGGATATATGTTAAGTCTAGAAAATTCTGGATAATTGTGCTGAGATACTAATAGTTGCTTCCTTTCTGGGCAATGGTTACAGATAACTACTCTTCTTTTCACCATTTTAGTAATGTTAGATATTTCTAAATAAATATGACCTTGGACCAGAGAAATGATGGTATTCTATTTAAGAAGGTGGGGACACCTTGTTCCAAACAGATGGGCTCCATGAGGGTGTAAGTGATGGAGATGGTGATGCAAGCTCAGCCATGTGGGAAGACACAGAGAGAGGGTCAAAAATAAAAGTATGAAATATTGACAGGGATGAATAAAATAGTTGGGAGAAGGACATATGTGGGATAGAATATGGGATTTACCTATACTATTTGCCATCCTAGAAAAGGGTGAGGAAGAGGGAAGACTGTGGGCTTCAGGAGATTTCTTGGATGGGTAGAGATGCTACTGCCATCTACTGTGGTGCAAAAAATATGTGCAACACAGGTAGCCTGTGCTGGGGAACTCCTGCAGTCAATAGCCTTTAAGATACCTGCCCACCTTGGGCATCATCTCATGTACGATAAATACAGACAAAGCCTCTTGGCTGTTGGATTTGGTTCCGATTCCCATTGCTCACAGAAGACTCTGGACTAGTATTCTTTCTGTTAGTTTATTTCCAGATGAGTAAACCTTTGTTATCTCTGTTCTGGACTATTTAGGAACTCTTTGTACAACAACAAATTGGTGACCATATGGCCAGAATCCTCATTATTGCTGGGTCTCTCCTGCAGCCTTCTCCCACCACACACAGCTGAACTACCTCTCTGCAACTTAACCACCTCTCCTCTGGCACACAGCTGCACACCATTGTGTTGGCCTCCTGGAAGACAGCTTTACAATTTCCTTCCTCCTATGCCCAAGTGGCTTAGTCCTTCCTACTAAGTGGCTGACTTACTGCTGCTTGTGGCTTTTGGCTGAAACTCCTCTGCAGCTTCCAGCTTCTCTGGATTCTGCCAGCCCTACTCTGATTAGGCTGAGATCTGACTCTGGGAGGAGGGGCGGCTCCAGCTTGCATTTTAGATCAGCAAATGCCTGACACAAGCTTTGTTCTTTAACCTCATGGCTCAAAGCTGTCTGCAAGCTCTATGTTCCTTGATAGTCTGCCCAAAACAAACCTGTATGGGGATGTGCTATTCTTAAGTAATTAACTAAATTTTGTTGTGTTTTGTTTTTTGTAAAGATTGATAGAGCATTGTATTTTTTATTTTTTTAAATTTATTGATTGATTGATTTAAATTTTCTACCTCCTCCCATCCTTCCATTTCCCTCCCACTCCCTCTCCCCCTCTCTCTCCAGTCCTAAGAGAAGTCAGGATGCCCTTTCTTGTGGGAAGCCCAAGGCCCCCCTCTCCATTCTAGGAAGGTGTGCATCCAAACAGACTAGGCTCCGAAAAATCCAGGACATGCAGTAGAATCAAAATCCAGTGTCATCATTGGCTTCTCAGTCCACCCTCATTGTCAGCCACATCCAGAGAGTCTGGTTTGATAACATGCTTGTCCAGACCCAGTCCAGCTGGCCTTGGTGAGCTCCCACTCGATCAGTTCCAGAGTCTCCGTGGGTGGACGCACCCCTCGTGGTCCTACCTTCCTTTCTTATATTCTCCCTCCTTCTGCTCTTCATCTGTGCTTTGGCGACTCAGTCCAGTGCTCCAATGTGGGTCTCTGTCTCTATCTCCATCCATCACCCGATGAAGGTTCTATGATGATATTCAGGATATTCATCAGTGTGGCTATAGGACAAGGCCAGTTCAGGCACCCTTTCCTCTACTGATCAAGGACCTAGCTAGGGACATTTCCTTGGACACCTGGGAAGCCCTCTAGAGCCAAGTCTCTTGCCAACCCTAAAATGGCTCCCTTAATTAAGATATCTTCTTCCCTGATCCCATATCCACCCTTCCTCCATCTAAACCCTCCCAGTCCCCCAAAATCTCTCCATACTCCCCTTCTCCCTTCTCCCTTCTTTCTTCCCCTCTCCCCTTCCCTCAACTCCAACCCCTTCCCCATGCTCCCAACTTTTGCCTCGTGATCTTGTCTGCTTCCAATTATTAGGAAAATCTATATGTTTTTCTATGGGTTCACCTTGTTATTTAGCTTCTCTAGGATCATGAACTATAGGCTCAATGACCTTTGTTCATGACTAGAATCCACTAATGAGGTAGTACATACCATATTCATCTTTTTGGGTCCTCTCACCACATAATAATCAAAACACTAAACATACAGAGTAAAGAAAGAATATTAAGAGCTGTAAAGGAGGGGGGTGGAGAGATGGCTCAGTGGGTAAGAGCATTGCCTGCTCTTCCAAAGGTCCTGAGTTCAATTCCCAGCAACCTCATGGTGGTTCACAACTATCTGTAAAGAGGTCTGGCACCCTCTTCTCACCTTCAGGCATACAGGCAGAATATTGTATACATAATAAATAAATAAATAGTTTTTTTTTAAAAAAAAGAGCTGTAAAGGAAAAAGGCCAAGTACCATTTAAGGCAGACCTATCAGAATTACACCTGACTTTTCATTAAAGACAATAAAAGCCAGAAGGTCATTGTCAAGATTTATGCAGACATTAAGAGACCACAGATGCCAGCCCAGACTACTATACCCAGTAATACTTTCAATAACCATAGAAGGACAAAACAAGATATTCTAGGACAAAACTAGATTTAACTAGTACCTAGCCACAAACTCAGGAAAACTGAAGAAAGTTAGGTTAACCAACAAAAGCACAGATAATTGATGGTCTCATAGCAGTAAATCCAAAAGATGGGGAAAAGGCACGAATTAACATCCCCAACAATGAATACTAAATTAATAGGAGAGAGCAATCACTGGTCATTAATAACTCTTTTTTTTAAAGGTTTATTTACTTATTGTGTATACAACATTCTGCTTCCATGTATGCCCACATGCCAGAAGAGGGCTCCAGATCTCATTACAGATGGTTTTGAGCCATCATGTGGTTGCTGGGAATTGAACTCATGACCTCTGGAAGAGCAGCTAGTGCTCTTAACCACTGAGCCATCTCTCCAGCCCCGTCATTAATAACTCTTAATATACATGGAATCAACTCACCTATATAAAGACACAGGCTAACAGATTGGATGCAAATACAGAATTCATCCTCCCCCTGCATAAAAGAAACACATCTCAACCTCAAAGACAGACATTGTCTCAGAGTAAAGAGTTGGAAAAAGTATTCAATCAAATTGACCTAAGAAACAAGTGGCTGTAGATATCCTAATATCTAACAAGATAGACTTCAAGCTAAAATTGATCAGAAGAGACAAGAAGGTCATTTCATATGAGTCATAAGAAAAATCTATCAAGAGAAATCTCATTACTGAACATCAATGTCCCAAATATAAGGCCACGCTCATATGTAAAAGAAACACTTCTAAAGCTTAAAACATACATAAAACCCCACATACTAATGGTGGAAACTTCAATGTTCCCCTCTCACCACTGGATAGGTCATTCAGACAAAAAATTAACAGAGAAATAAGGTATCTAACATATGTTATGACTCAAATGTACTTAACAGACTTTTATAGAATATTCCTTTTAAACAGAAAAGAATATATTTTCTTCTCCATACCTGCTGGAACTTACTCAAAAATCAACCACATACTCAGTAACAAAACAAACCTCAACAAATACAAAAAAAATCAGAATACCCCTATGTACTTTATCAGATCATCATGGTTAAAAACTAGAAGTCAACAGCAATACTAATTTCATCAAATCCACAAACATGGAAATTAAACAATGCTAACAAGAATCATCAATGGGTCAAGGAAGAAAAAAAAAAGAAGAAATTAAAGAATTTCTAAAATTCAATGAAAATGACCGCACAACATATCCAAATTTAGGGGACACAATGAAAGTAGTGTTAAGAGAAAAGTTCATAGCACTAAATGCCTACATATAGAAGACAGAAAAATCCCACATTAGTGAATTAACAAAACCTTTGAAAACTTTTGAACAAAAAGTAGTAAACTCACCTAAGAAATTAAGACAGCAGGAAAAATCAAATTAAGAGCTGAAATCAACAAAATAGAAACAGAAAAAACAATACAAAGAATCACTGAAACAAAGAGTAGGTTCTTATAGAAAATCAGCAAAATAGACAAAACTTTATCCAAATTAACCAAAAGGCAGAGAGAAAATATCCAAATGAACAAAATCAGAAATGAAAAGGGGATCATAACAATAGACATGGAGGAAATACAAAGAATCATCAGGTCATATTTTGAAAACTCCACAAAATTGGAAAACTTAAATGAATGGACAACTTTTTGGATAAATATCACTTACCAAAATTAAATCAAGACCAGATAAACAAAGTAAACACAGCTATAACTGCTGAATAAATAGAAACAGCCATCAAAAGACTCCCAACCAAAAAAAGCCCAGGACCAGATGGTTTCAGCTCAGAATTCTACAAGACTTTCACAGAAGAACTAATACCAATACTCCTTGAGTTATTTCACATAATAGAAACAGAAGGAACAATGCCAAACCCCTTTTTATGGCTACAATTACCCTGACACTCAAACCACAGAAAGACATTATAAAGAAAATTACAGACCAATCTCACTCGTGAACATTGATCCAAAAATACAAATAAAAAAACAAAAAACTGGCAAATCAAGTCCAAGAACACATCAGATCATTCATCCACCGTGATCAAGTTGGCTATATCCAAGAGATGCAAGAATGGTTCAACATACAAAAATCAGTCAGCATAATCCACCATATAAACTAACTGAAAAATAAAAACCACATGATCATCTCATTACATAACGAAAAAGCATTAGATAAAATACAACATCCCTTCATGATAAAAGGAATATACCTAAACATAATAAATGCAATACTCAGCAAGCCAACAGCCAACATCAAACTAAATGTAGAGAAACACCCAGCAATTCCACTGAAATCAAGAACAAGACAAGATTGTCCACTCTCTTCATATCTATTCAATATAGTTCTTGAGGTTTTAGGTAGGGCAATAAGACACCATAAGGAGATCAAGGGACTAAAAATCAGAAAAGAAAAAGCCAAGTGCTCACTGTTTGTTGATGGCATGATAGTTTACAAAAGCGATCCCAAAATTCTACCAAGGAACTTCTACAACTCATAAACACTTTCAGTAATGTAGCATGATCCCGGATCAGAAAAAAAAAACAATATCCCTCCTATACAAAGATGATAAAAGGGCTGGAAAAGAAATCAGAGGAACAACACCCTTCACAATAACCAAGAGTAGAATAAAATATTTCGAAGTAACTCTAACCAAACAAGTGGAAGACTTGTATAACAAGAACTTTGAATCTTTGAAGAAAGAAATTAAGAAGAAAACAGAAAGTGGAAAGATCTCCCATACTTTTTGCTAGGCAAAATAAACATAGTAAAAATGGCAATCTTACTACAAAAGCACTCTACAGATTCAATGCACTGCCCATCAAAATCCCAGAAAAATTCTTCACAGACGTCGAAAGAATGGTACTCAACTTCACATGGAAAAGAAAATATCCCAGGATAGCCAAAACAATCCTGTACAATAAAAGAACTTGGGGAGGCATCACAATTCCTGACTTCAAACTTTACTACAGAGCTACAATACTGAAAACAGCCTGATATTGGCAAAAGAACAGACAGAAGATGAATGAACCAAATCAAAGAACCAGATATTAATCCATACACCTTTGAACACCTGATTTCTGACAAAGCAAAACATATCAAATGGAAAAAAGAAAGCATATTTAACAAATGATGCTGGAATGACTGGATATCAACATGTAGAAAAATAAAAATAGACCCATATCTATCACCATGCACAAAACTCAACTCCAAAAGGATCAAAGACCTCAACATGGAGCCAGCCTCATTGAAATTTATAGAAGAGAAAGTGGGAAGTACACATGAACACAAGGGCACAGGAGACCACTTCCTAAATATAACCCCAGCATCACAGACACTGAAAGAAACAATTAATAAATTAGACCTCCTGAAACTGAAAATCTTCTGTAAAGCAAAGGAGATGGTCAACAGGACAAAACAACAGCCTACAGAATGGGAAAAGATCATCACTAACCCCACATCACAGGTCTGATCTCCAAAGTAGACAAAGAACTCAAGAAATTGGTCATCAAAAGAACAAATAATCTAATTTTAAAAAATGGAGCACAGACCTAAACAGAGAACTCACAACAGAGGAATCTAAAAGGGCTGAAAGACACTTAAGGAAATGTTCAACATCTTTAGTCATCAGAGAATTGCAAAACAACTCTGAGATTCTGTCTTACACCAGTAAGAATGGCCAAGATCAGAAACACTGATCACAACTTATGCTGGAGAGATTGTGGGGAAAAGGGAACACTTCTGCATTGCTGGTGGGAATTCAAGGGGTACAACCTCTTTGGATATCAGTGTTGCGATTTCACAGAAAAGTAGGAAACAACTTTCCTCAAGACCCAATAATACCACTTTTGGGTATATAATCAAAGGATGCTCAAAAATGCACAAGGACATGTGCTCAACTATGTTCATAGCAGCTTTGTTTGTCATAGCCAGAACCTGGAAACAACCTAAATGTTCTTTGACCGAAGAATTGATAAGGAAAATGTGGTACATTTACACAATGGAGTACTACACAGCAAAAATAAATGACAGGTTGAATATTGCAGGAAAATGGATATAGCTAGAAAACATTATTTTGAGTGAGGTAACCAAGACACAGAAAGAAAACTGACACATATACTCACTTATAGGTGGTTTTTAAAAATAAAGCAAAGAAAACTAGCCTACAAAACACAATCCCAGAGAACTTAGACAAAAATGAGGACATTAGGAGGGACTTACATAGATATAATGTACATGGGAAGTAGGAAAGACAGGATCTCCTGACTAAATTGGCAGCATAGGGACAATGGGGGAGTGTTTAAGGGGGTAGGGAAAAAACAGGAAGGGGAGTAAAGAGCAATGTAGAACTCAAAAAATTCAATAAAAAAATACATTCCTAAAAATGTCATTTGGTCATAAAAATATTAGAAACCCCAGTAGCACAGACAATGAGAGCAACAATGAATAAATGGCACCTCCAGAAACTGAGAAGCTTCTGTAAAGCAAATGATACTCTCATTAAGACAAAAAGGCATCCTACTGAATGGGAGAAGATTTCACCAACCCCATATTAGACAAAGGACTGATCTCCAAAATATATAATGAACGCAAGAAACTAGACACTAGCCGGGAGATGGTGGCGGATGCCTTTAATCCCAGCACTCAAGAGGCAGAGGCAGCTGGATCTCTGTGAGTTCAAGACCAGCCTGGTCTACAGAGCTAGTTCCAGGACAGGCTCCAAAGCCACAGAGAAATCCTGTCTCGAAACACCAAAAAACAAAACAAAAAAAAAAACGTAGACACTAAAATTCTAATTAACCCAATTTAAAAATGGGGAGCTGAACTGAACAGAGAATTCTCAACAGAAGAAGTTCAAATGGCCAAAAGACACTTAAGGTCATGTTCAACTTCCTTAGTGATCATGGAAATGCAAATCAAAAAACTTTGAGACACTATCTTACACCTGTCAGAATGGCTAAAATCAGAAACACCAATGATAGCCTTTGCTTGAAAGGATGTGGAGTAAGGGGAACGCTCACTCATCCACTGCTGGTGGGAATGCAAACTTGTGCAACTATTTTGGAAATCAGTGAGGTGGTTTCTCAGGAAATTCAGAATCAACCTACCTCAGGATCCAGCAATACCACTCTTGGTAATATATCCAAGAGTTGCCCAATCATGCTACAAAAGCATTTGTTCGACTATGTTTATAGCAGCACTGGTTGTAATAACTAGAAGCTGGAAATAACCTAGATGCCCCTAAATGGAAGAATGGATAAAATGTGAAATATATATATGAGTACTACTTAGTGGTAAAAAAAATGACATCTTGAATTTTGCATACAAATGGATGGAAATAGAAAACACTATCCTGGGTGAGATAACCCAGACCCAAAAAAATGAATTTGGTACATACTCACTCATTTGTGGACTCTAGCCATAAACAAAGGATACTAAGCCTATAGTTTACAAGCCTAGAGAAGCCAAATAACAAGGTGAATCCAAAGACAAACATATATAAGTCCTTCTGGAAATTGGAAGCAAAAAAGATTTCCAGGCAATAGTTGTGAGCATGGGGCTGGGGGTAGGGGTGGGGGTGAAGTTGGGGGAAGGGGAAAGGGGAAGAGAGAAGGGAGAAGGGAATGACTGGCAAGAGCTTGGGGGAGGGGGAGGGAGGAGATGGAGGAAGGGCTGATATAGGAGCAGGGAAGAGGATAACTACATTAAGGAATGCATTTTAGGGTTGGCAAGAGACTTGCCTCTAGAGGAGATCCCAGGTGTTCATGGGGATGTCCCCAGCTAGGTCCTTGGACAGCAGAGGCAAAGGTGCCTGAACTGTCCTTGCCCACTATCACACTGATGTGAGATCAGACTATCACACTGATCTCAAATATCACCATAGAATCTTTCTTCGGCCGCGATGGATGGAGATAGAGACAGAGACCCTCATCAGAACAACGGACTGCGCTCCCAAGGTCCAGTTGAAGGGCAGAAGGAGGGAGAACATGAGCAAAGAAGTCAGGACCTCGAGGGTTTGGTCCACCCACTGAGACAGTGTGCCTGTTCTAATGGGAGCTCACCAAATCCAGGTGGACCGGGTATGAATGAGCACGTGATCAAACCGGACTCTCTGAATGTGGCTGACAATGGGGGCTGACTGAGAAGCCATTGTTAAAGGCACTGGGACTTGTTTTATGGCATGTTCTGGCTTTTTGGGACCCTAGTCTATTTGGATGCACAGCTCCCTAGGCCTGGATGTCGGGGGGGCGGGGGGGGAGGGCCTTGGACTTCCCACACGACAGGATTCCCTGCCCTATCTCAAGCAGGGAGAGGGAGGGAGGAGGTAGATTGGGGAGTGGGAAGGGATTGGGAGGAGGGACGGAAGTGTAAATATTTGAATGGAAAAATAAAAAAAGAAGGAAATAAAGAAGGAATGAGCAAAACAAAATATTAGAAACCAAGGACACAGGAGGGAGATAATGAGAGGAGAAAATGGCTTTGAGCCTAAAGGAAAAGAGGGTTCAACTGCTCTTGAATGAGTGCTGAAAATAACTGCCTCACAAGGAGAACACAAGTGCTTGTGAGGTAGGGAGTTTAGGGAAGATCGAAACACACATTTGTCAATTGTGTGTGACTGTGAAAGTGTAGGAGAAATCTGGGATCTAGGCAGGCATGCAGGCAGCTGTGAGGTCCTGCTGATGAGCATCTTTTTCATCTTGAAAGCAGTGAGGAGCCATTTGTGACTGTCAGTCAGGAAATGATGCACTCTTAAATAGTACTTAAAATGGTACTCCTAGCTCCCCACTGAGGACACATTAAGAAGGGCAATACTAAAGTCTAGTATCTATTTATTTTCTTGGTACTGGTCATACTATGTAGCCCAAGATGACATTAATTTAACCATCAATCTGCCTTAACTTCACAAATGCTGGTATTATAGTTGTGAATGAATGAACCTAACCAAGACTGAAGTCTTTTTCTTTTCTTCGAGACAGGGTTTCCTGTAGCTTTGGTGCCTGTCCCGGAACTAGCTCAGTTACTGGGTGCACGGCAATTAGAGGTATTCTACCGAGATTTCATCAATTGGAGGTCCTAGCCGAGATATCGGGAACTAGGGAACGCTGAGAGGTCACCCTCAGAAGGTGAGGGTGGATTGGGGTATATGTGTTAATCTTGACATCCTTCACTCAGTTTGGCAGCAAGTGGAACCAACCAAGAAAGAGAGGTAAGCAAACAGGGTTTTCCCCAGCCAGATGGTATGTATGTATTGGGAATAGATAATGTTTATAGCTTAAAAAGATAAATGTGTACAGATGTATGATATGTTGATTGTGTTGTCTTTTGTGTTCTGGACTGGAGAAAGACATTTGATTCTAGGAACTGCTAAGAAAAGTATCTTGACTTTAAAATATGGGCTTAAGAATTTGATGTTTGGAAAAGAGGTTCTGTTTTTGTCTCCACAGACAAAAAGAGCCTAAGGATTTATTCGATATTCATATGGTTTGAATCCCTGAGACCTTCTGAAATGTTGCAGTGGACTGTGAACTGCAGCAGCTCCAAGCAGCGGCCACTGAGGGGCTGCGACACATGCAAAGCCCGGGACCAGCCTCGAGGACCGATGAGGCAAGAACACTAGGCCCACTTCCAGCGCGGGCCTCAGGGCACAGAAGCTCAGCACAAATGCCACAAGGCCTGTTGGCCTGGACCTCTGTCCCAGCCCGGAGCAACCGGCCTGGATGGAATCTACCCCATCCCGATGGGGTCGGAGCCAACTGCTCCGCCCCACCGTGCCTCCACCTTCCAGCTTGGTGAGACCACAGATCCTGAATTTCTTGTAATCCCCTGATCTGAGTGCCTACAGCTGCTCTGAGCATGAGACCTTCAGGAGTTCCTGATGGCAGGAGGATGGTTTTTGGTGGGTTTGGCTGGGGCGTGGCTCTCTCCATATAATCTGCCCCTGAACACAATAAAGGGGGCATTCTTGGGGAATTCAAGGATGACCCGTGTCACTGTCTCTCTGTCTGGTGTGTCTGTGTATTTTAACCTCCAGTCCCCTTGCCCAAAGCTAGTGAACTGCGTGCCAGCGCACAGGGCGCAGACACAGGGGCACAGGGCGCGGCATTTGGAGGTCTCCACCGAGATATCGGCACTACATAACACAGAGTTATGCATGGATACACAGTAGAGTGGAAGGACAGAGGATGCAGGGTATTGAGAACAGAAAATGTGTTAAGGTCTTTTCCAACATGGATACAGGTTCTGTGACTTTGGGACAGTCTTCTAATTTTCTGTAGGTTACATCGCATCCATGTGAATAGTGAGGATAATATCCCTAAGAGGGTATTTATGGAAGTATGAATAGGCAGAATCACAGAGATCCAAAGGTGAATGAGAAATAAAGGTCTTTACTGTAGGACTTCTTGAAACCTCTAAATGGCTAATGTTTATTGGTGACTCTCCAAAAGCAATGTAGATTATGCACTTACAAACTTATCAGAACATATATCCACTTCACCTCTGGTCCTATGCCCAAGAAGAGCCCTGCAAATAGCATTTGAGAGCTGGTAGCCTGGATCAGAGGTCCTAAAACTTACACACATACTGGAATTATTTGGAAGACTCTCAAAACACAGTGTGTTTTCCTTCCAGAGTTTCTGGCTTAGGGCAGGTGTGTGTTGTTGCTGCTCTGATGGCACAGGGATGAATGGCTCTAAAGATCCTGCTGACTTTGCTGCAGCTCTAAGCCATGGCTTGCACTGTTCTCACTATCTGGAATATTTTCATTTTTCCTACACTTGTAGCTGATCTGTCTCTTCTGGTTCTGTTTGCACACACCACGTGCTTTCTGTCTCAGGAAGGGGGCAGCTACTGACCTATAAGCCTGTGAGTGAGCCCACCCCCAGAGAGATAATCTGTTAGGTGCTTTGCATGGGCTACAGCTTTAGAAGATGTCGCCTTTGTATTTGCATCTCTACTTCAGAATCAGAAATGGTTTTAGAATTAGACAGTGTCAATCCTTCTCTAAATCCAAGCAGAACGTTAAAAGAATAACTCTAAACTTCTGTCTCATATCAACAGCCTTCTCGTATGGGACAGAAAGAAGATAGATTTTAAAGGAACATTATACTTTCCTTCATGCCCATTTTGTCTATATCTTATATTTCACTAAAAATATGTCTACATGAATAATGTTTACATTTTCAACAATGAACAGCTTCCAAGAAGAAGACATTGGGGCCCCACAATGTCTCTACCTGATTGATATGAAAGCATGATGCTAATAGCACCATGAGACCGACTTATGGGTACAAGCTGCAGATATGGTGCACCTTCTTACAACGTTCTGGCCACAATTCCAAATTAGAACTTCAGAACAACCCTATCAAATACTTAGAAATCATTTTACTTTTATAATATCCCATAGAAAGAACATCGCCCCCATGACATCTGGAAGCAATTCTAGAAGATGCCATCCCCTCTCCCAAAAAAGTTTGTCTTCATGGTCAGGGACAACATTTAAAGAGTTGATTATTACTCATATAGGCTTGGGTGAAATTATGTATACCCAGAGATCCCAAAAAAAGATGGAAAATTGAATGGGATAATAGGTAGATTACTTACTCACACTACTAATAATAGTTTGTAATAGAAGGAATACTTGTGAACTATTATTTATGGATAATTTACATTGGTATAGACTTTTCTTTGATACAAATTCAAATTATACTTATCATATAGAATATTTCTATTTTTGTTTAGAATGTTTGTAACACCTATGCAAAGTTATTTTGTCAGATTGTATCTATGCATGATTGTACCTCTGTTTAAAACATTGTTTATTGACACAATTTTATGAGATATTTATCATATTGCATTATATAATTCTACCTCTGATCAAGATACTTATACATGGTTTATATTTTGATATCATTTTCCTGCCTTACTGCATAGCGGATTAAAGATTTTTTATATTCTGATAAGAAGTCTTAATCTTCAACATTGTAATGAGACTTTAGTTGATTGCTCAGGCAGTCAGTTGTCTCTGTCATCTACTACACTTTTTGCGGGCTGCTGGACTTCACTACCTGCCTACTCAAGTAATATTAATGCTCTTCGCAGGCCTTTGATGGGGCTGAAGATAAGATAATCATACTTACTAATCATCCTCTTGTGATCTAGCCAAGCCATTTCTACAAGACATGAATTACTTAGGATAGAATGCTTATCAAAACATTAGTATAGGGCTGGAGAGATGGCTCAGAGGTTGAGAGCACTGGCTGCTCTTCCAGAGGTCCTGAGTTCAATTCCCAGCAACCACATGGTGGCTTACAACCATCTGTACTGACATCTGGTGCCCTCATCTGGCATGTGGGCAGAGGCAGAATGCTGTATACATAATAAATAAAAAAATTTTTAAAAAGACAAAAAAACATTAGTATATATTCCATCCTTAATATTGATTATGCTTATAACTCTAACTTTATATTTGACGTCTGTTTCTCGTATACATAGTTTTGTATTGAGTTTGGAATTTCTTTTTTTCTTTCTTTTTTTTTTTTTTTTTGGTTTTTCGAGACAGGGTTTCTCTGTGGTTTTGGAGCCTGTCCTGGAACTAGCTCTTGTAGACCAGGCTGACCTCAAACTCTCAGAGATCCGCCTGCCTCTGCCTCCCAAGTGCTGGGATTAAAGGCGTACGCCACCACCACCCTGCCAAGTTTAAAATTTCTTATTTAAGCAAAAGGGTTAGGTGCTGGGAGAGCTTCTTCAGTCAATAGCCTGTAAGATACCACTCCACTTGGGCATGGTCTCGTACATTATAAATCAATCTGTAAACTGTGTGGTCACTTTCTTCAATTCAGCTCTTGATTCTGGCTGCTAGATTCATTGGATACAACATCCATTACCCTTGGCCTGGAGATATGGCTCAGTGGTTAAGAGCACTGACTGCTCTTCCAGAGGACCTGGGTCCAATTCCCAGCACCCACATGGTAGCTCACGACTGTCTGAAGATCCAGTTGCAGGGGATCTGACACCTTCACACATAAAAATAAAGTTAAATAAACCATAAAAATATTTTTTAAAAAAAATCCATTGCCCTGTAGGTGCTCATCTGACGTATAAAAGCCCAAGATATTCTTACACTCTAACTTGGTATTTTCAAAAGTTAAAGATTCAATTAGTACTCACATAGTTCAGGGTCTGTCACTGTGACTTGTACAACCTTCAAAATTCATAATAAAAACATGAACTCAGTGTTTAATGGTGAATTTAGAATGAATGCAGCTATATTAAGTAAAATCAAACACTTCTCTCTCTCATGTGTGTGTGATCATAGGTTTGGAAACATGGGGAGATATGGTATACACCTTCAATTTTCTTTTGGAAAATATGTGTGGATTGCTTTTACTTAAATGTCACAAATCAGTTTGCCTTGGAAAGAGGAAATATTTTATTCAGCTACAAAATTAAGCATATTTCAGCTATTCATTTTGTCCTTTGTATAATTCACCCATGAACTGCTGTTTACCAAGGATTTTTTAACTATCTTTTATTCAACTACTCTCCCTTCAAGTCCCCTTTCCCTTTCCCATGATCCACACGTTCCCAATTTACTAAGATCTTGTCTTTGTCTAAGTCTATATAGAATAGATTTATGTATATCTGTTTGTTTCCATTTTGTTGTCTTTGTTCTTTGAGAATTGTAGATTGCTTGTCCTCTGTTTTATATTTAAACGCCACTTAGGAGTGAGTACATTTATGTTTTTCTTTCTGGGTCTGGGTTAACTCACTCTTATCTTTTCTAGATCCAAAAATTTGCCCATAAATTTGAAGATGTAATTGTCTTTATCCATGTTAATTTCTTTGTCCATTCTTCAGTGGAAGGGATGTTTTTAGGTTCTGGCTGTGAACAAATAATATTGCTGTGAACATGGTTGACCACTAGTCCTTGTAGTATGCCTGAGTATCCATTAGGTACATATCAAAAGTGGTATTGCTGGGTTTTAAGATAGATTGTATCCTAATTTTCTTACTTTATAATTTTTGGTTTTCCAAGACACAGTTTCTCTGTAAATTTGGAGCCTGTCCTGGAAGTAGCTCTTGTAGACCAGGCTGGCCTTGAAGTCAGAGGGGCCTGTCTCTGCCTCCCAAGTGCAGGGATTAAAGGCATGCCTCACAACCAGGCAGTTGGCTTTCTAATTTTCTGAGAAAACACCATATCAAAGTGGCTGACTCAGTTTGCACCCCCAGCAGCAATGGAGGAGTGTTCCCTTAACCCCACATCCTCTCCACATTAAGTTGTCACCAATGTTTTTGATTTTGGCTATTATTACAGATATGAGGGAATTTCAGAGTTGTTCTGATTTTCATTTCTCTAATCGCTAAGGAGTTTGGAAATATCACTAAGTGTCTCTCAGTAATTTTAGATTTATAAGTTGAAAGTTGTTTATGTCTGTACTCCATTTAATATTGGATAATTTATTCTTTTGATGACTATTTCTTTTATTTCTTTATATGTTTTAAAGATCAGTACTCTGTCCAATGTGGGATAGGTGAAGATCTTTTCCCATACTATAGGCTGCCTTTTTTGTATTTCTGATCATGTCTTTGGTTCACAGAAACTTTTGTTACCAAAGGTCTCATTTATTAATTATTTCTCTCAGTGTCTGTGCTGCTGGGGTTATAATTTGAAAGTGGTCTCTTTTGCCAGTGTGTTCAAGTATACTTCCTATGTCTTTTATGTGGCTTAGTGTGTTTGGCTTTCTGCTATGGTCTTTGATCCATTTGGACTTGAGTTTTATTCATGATGATAGATGTGGATCTACTTTCATTCTTCCCCACATTGATATTCAGTTATGCCAGCATCATGTTGAATATGCTTTCTTTTTCCATCATATATTGTTTTGGTTCTTTGACAAAATTCAGGTGTAGTAGGTGAGTGGATTGATATCCGATTCTTAGAATCAGTTCCATTGGTCCTCCTGTCTGTTTTTGTGCCAATACCAGGCTCTTTTCAGTACTGTAGCTCTGTAGTAGATTTAAGTCAGGGAATGTGATGACTCCAGAAATTATTTTTTGCATACAGTTGTTTTGCATATCCTGCATTTTTTTGCTTTACTATATGAAGTTGAGTATTTTTATTTTGAGGTCTGTGAAGAATTTTTCTGATGTTTACATGGGAATGGCATTGAACCTGTAGATTGTTTTTGGAAAGGTTTTCATTTTTACTATCTTGATTTCTACCTAACAGGGGCAAGGGACATCTTCCCATTCTCCGGTGTCTTCTTCAGTTGTTTTCTTCAAAGTTTTAATGTTCATTTCCTACAGTACTTTCACTTTTTTAGTAAGTGATTCCATAATATTTTATATTATTTCTGCCTATGGTTAATGGTGATAATTCCATAATATATTAATTCTAGCCAACTTTTTCAAAAAATATTCCTTGTAACCACCTTCTATCTACCTTCCTGATGACCATTCCCAATCTTCTGATAAACATAATTATACCCCAATTTCTAAGGTAACTTTTAAACAAAACATACAAGTAAACGTATGAGAGATTTGACTCTTCAAGCCTCTCGTATTTCAGTTAATGGTATCCTTTGGGCTTAAAAACATCATTGAATTTTATGATTTTATGGTTCTGGTTTGAGAGCCAAATTGGGTTTCTTTCACAGGCCGTTTTTTAATGTTTTGGCTGTCTTCAGGGACATTTTTTTTTACCTAGTTCTAGATTCAGAGATAAAGTGCTTTTCTTTGGCTCTGGTTTCAGGCCCAATGTTAGAATACCCTTGCTGTAACCCATAATACTTCATAAAAGGTTTTATGAAATACAATCCTGGTTTAAAATAGAATAAATAGAGGTATCATGATGCTTAAACAGATTGTGGACAGTATCAAAATTTTCTCTACACAATAGCTGCTTTTGGTTAACTGACTGTAAGTGGCTTAAGATTGTAAAGAATAATTTAAAATTAGCCCCTAGCTTTTTCCTCAGGTCCAAAAGATTATGATACTATGCACAAGCTTTATCAGATTGATTACACACAAAGTCTTACCCTCATAAGAAGCACAAAACAATATGACACTGAATTAGTTTATAGAGTTTCACTACAGTATGAAGTTTTCTCATGTTTTTGAAGAATAAAGACATTAACTTCAGACTTTCTCCACAGATAGGCTCATATTATGTATTTGGAGATGATTCAAGGAGCTGCCGGCCACAGCTGGCCTCAAATGGGGCCAAGGAAGATCCTCTATTAATCAATGACCTTCCTCCATCATTTCCCCTTTATCTGTTTAAACAAGTAGGAAAAGCTTTCACTTTAACATGGTAAAATTACATATAACAAAACAGTTACAATTTAGAATTACAATATTTACATCTATTTTATCTTTATCATAACTAAGGAATACTAAAACTATTCTTCAATTCCATCAAAGACTCCAGAAAGATACAATATTAGCTGGACGGTGAGAAATAAGCAACTTAGAAAACTCTAGAAATCACAGAGACATCTCACTTCCTGGACAGTCACCCAAAGTTTCTCTGTACAGTTGGGGCATCCATCTTCGGCCTACAGTGCCATAGTTTCCAGCAGACATTTCAATGAAGCAGGAAATTTCAAAGGCAGTTCAGTCACTATCTGCTGTGTCCTGCAGAATGTCTCACAGACTCTTTCATGAATCAGGAACTCCGAATGATCATCTCACCTTTAGGCAATTTCAGCAGTCCTCTCTCTGAGGATTTTCTGTGTCCAGTTTATGCAGTAGTCCAGGCAAGAGCAGTTTCTTGCCCAAATGGCTATCAAACTCCATAAGGAACCTCTTCGATGCCCATCTTCCTCTTGAAGGAGCTGATGTTGCCAGGAGCAGATGTGTCTCATTGCCATGCAAAACCCTAAGTTATTAAAATATTTTAAATGCCATATGCTGCAGTCTTTGAAAGATATGAAGAATGCCTATCTAAAATATATCTATGCACATCTACAAAATCTAACATGACTACAAACTTGACTATTATAGATGAATATCTATTAATAACCTATATACATTACATTTTTAAATAAACTACACAATCACAATACCTTAATCAATATCAGAAATATATACACACATAACAAAATTGACCTTAAATTAGTATCAGTAAAGCAAGATTCATTTCAATCCAAATTATTTATATCTATATTATATCACCCTATATATGTAAAAGAATATTTATAAACAATATTTGGGAATATGGACGTAGTTATTTCTCTCCAAACTGCTTCCTGCTGTAAAGGGGTGCTGTTAGTCAGGTCTTTGAGGGTATAACCTGTGTGCTAGATTTGTCTCAGTTTGCAGATAAGTAATTTTCTGAAGGTGTTCACAGCAACCTTTCAGAAGGGCGCAGTCTATTATACCATATTAGAATAGAAGCAATCCATATGGTCTAATCCTGTGAAAACAAAAGAAGAATCTCTTTTCCAAAGTATCATATCCTTAGATCCAAATTCTGAAGTCCAGGTATTATCAAAATATCTATCTTGGATGAGTTCAGCAGCATTTATAAACAAATACCTTTGAGCAGATGTTGGTCTTTCCTCACCATTAAAACAATTCAAAGAGCACAATAGCATAGAGTATCAAGATTCTCTGTGTATTTTCCATCTTTGAGCGGTTTTACTTTAACCTCTATTTCATTTATTTTTACTTTTATTTTATATTCTCTGTATATCTTTGTCCTGGAATAACTCTGTAGAGAAGGCTGTCCTTGAACTCTCAGAGATCTGCCTGTCTCTGCCTCCCAGGCATTGGGATTAAAGGTGTGTGCTACCACACCTTGAAGTCACAGAAGTCAATCTCCCTAGGCCTCCCAAGTGTTGGGATTAAAGGTGTGTACTACCACAACCAAACACTCTCTTTCCTTTTTGTTTTTTACTTTAAGAACTTTAACTTTTAGCCTGCATATATTCTTAACACACTGTAAATCATTTAAAGGTTTTCTTTGTTTTTGAATCTCTCTTTACTATATATCTCCCTCTTTTTTTCTGACCACACAAGCTTTTAAACTACTGAGCAATATGGGCAGGATTAAAGCCGCGGCATTGGCGGCTAGATCCAGCCTTAGCTTTCAGCTTAACGGTGAAGGTACCAGCTTTAGCCATGTTTATTGCCACAAGTCTAAGGCGTTTCAAGGTCCCTGCCAGCAAGCAAGCTGGACCATTCTGCTCCCAGACCACACTCAGTCAACTGCCTGCTTTAAGAGTCAGAGTCTGCCCTGGCAGGACAGCTCAGAACAGGGCATTTTAAAATGGCACTTTATTCCTGCTACTGCTGAAAACAAACAAGCATTCAGTTGGCTTTTATCAACACCATTTAAGTGTTTCTTGGCAGGATCTCTTAAGAGATGCAGGGTTTTGCAGCTAAAGCTCAGTCAGGAAGCCTCTCTTAGATGAGAGTGCTTGCTTGCCTCTAGCAAGCAGAGCAGAATGAGAAATTGCTGCTACCAAGAAAACATGCTTTACTCTATTCTTTCCCACGCTTTTTGTGGAAGCAGTTGTCGACATCGGCACCATTCTGTTGAAGGAACTTCGGGCCGCTTCCTGAAACCCAGCTTCCGGGTGCCTAGCTAGCTTATGCCCAAAAATAACAACACACAAATTGTATAAATGAAAACACTGCGTGGCCCATTATATCTAGCCTCTTCTAGGCTAATTCTCACGTATTAATTTAGCCCATTTCTAATCTGTGTAGCAGCAAGAGGTGCGCTTACCGGGAAAGATTCAGCATGTCTGCCCTGGTGGCAGGCTGCATCGCATTTTCTCTGGACAGGAGAGGAAATGACGTCGGCTTCACTTCCCTCTCCCTCCCGGCATTCTGTTCTGTCTACTTCAGCCACCTAAGTGCTGGCCTATCAAATGGGCAAGGCAGTTTCTTGATTAACCAATGACCTTCATCCACCTACCACAAATTCAATTCATTAATATCTTTACAGTAGGTGCTATATTATGCCGTTCAAGAGTACAGGAGTTCTGTTCTGTAAAGGCCTTACCACACTGATTTCACTCCTAAGGTTTCTTTCTAGCATGCATTCTTTTATGAATGTGAACACTGTTTTCATATTCAATGGTCTTAACACACTGATTGGATTCATAGGGTTTCTATCCAGTATGTGATCTTTTATGCCTTTGAAGTTGACTATGATGTGCAAAGGCCTTGCCACACTGACTGCATTCATAGGGTTTCTCTTCAGTGTGTATTGTTTTATGTATTTGAAGACCACGAAGTTAGGTAAATGCCTTACCACACTGATTACATTCATAGGGTTTCTCTCCAGTATGTGTTCTTTTATGCAATGTAAGAGAACTATGACGTGCAAAGGCCTTACCACACTGATTACATTCATAGGGTTTCTCTCCAGTATGTGTTCTCTTATGCAATTGAAGATGACTATGCTGTGCAAAGGCCTTAGCACACTGATTACATTCATAGGGTTTCTCTCCAGTATGTGTTCTTTTATGCAATTGAAGGGAACTATGACGTGTAAATGCCTTACCACACTGATTACATTCATAGGGTTTCTCTCCAGTATGTCTTCTTTTATGTCTTTGAAAAGCACTGTTGTCAGCAAAGGCTTTAGCACACTGATTACATTCATAGGGTTTCTCTCCAGCATGTGTTCTTTTATGTCTTTGAAAAGCACTGTTGACAGCAAAGGCCTTAGAACACTGATTACATTCATAGGGTTTCTCTCCAGTATGTGTTCTTTTATGTACTTGAAGATGACTACGTTGTGCAAAGGCCTTACCACACTGATTACATTCATGGGGTTTCTCTCCAGTATGTGTTCTTTTATGCAATTGAAGATGAGTATGATATGCAAAGTCTTTACCACACTGATTACATTCATAGGGTTTCTCTCCAGTATGTGTTCTTTTATGCACTTGAAGATGACTATGACTTGCAAAGGCCTTACCACACTGATTACATTCATAGGGTTTCTCTCCAGTATGTGTTCTCTTATGCAATTGAAGATGACTATGCTGTGCAAAGGCCTTGCCACACTGATTACATTCATAGGGTTTCTCTCCAGTATGTGTTCTTTTATGCAATTGAAGGGAACTATGACGTGCAAAGGCCTTACCACACTGATTACATTCATAGGGTTTCTCTCCAGTATGTGTTCTTTTATGCAATTGAAGGGAACTATGACGTGCAAAGGCCTTACCACACTGATTACATTCATAGGGTTTCTCTCCAGTATGTGTTCTTTTATGCAATTGAAGATGACTATGCTGTGCAAAGGCCTTGCCACACTGATTACATTCATAGGGTTTCTCTCCAGTATGTGTTCTTTTATGCAATTGAAGGGAACTATGACGTGTAAATGCCTTACCGCACTGATTACATTCATGGGGTTTCTGTCCAGTATGTGTTCTTTTATGTTTTTGAAAAGCACTGTTGTCAGCAAAGACCTTAGCACACTGATTACATTCATAGGGTTTCTCTCCAGTATGTGTTCTTTTATGTTTTTGAAAAGCACTGTTGTCAGCAAAGGCCTTAGAACACTGATTACATTCATAGGGTTTCTCTCCAGTATGTGTTCTTTTATGCACTTGAAGATGACTACGCTGTGCAAAGGCCTTACCACACTGATTACATTCATAGGGTTTCTCTCCAGTATGTGTTCTTTTATGTTTTTGAAAAGCACTGTTGTCAGCAAAGACCTTAGAACACTGATTACATTCATAGGGTTTCTCTCCAGTATGTGTTCTTTTATGCACTTGAAGATGACTACGCTGTGCGAAGGCCTTACCACACTGATTACATTCATGGGGTTTCTCTCCAGTATGTTTTCTCTTATGCAATTGCAGATGACTATGATGTGCAAAGGCATTACCACACTGATTACATTCATAGGGTTTCTCTCCAGTATGTGTTCCTTTATGTTTTTGAAGAGCACTATTCTCAGCAAAGGCCTTAGCACACTGATTACATTCATAGGGTTTCTCTCCAGTATGTGTTCCTTTATGAGTTTGAAGAACACTGTATTGAGTAAAGTCTTTACCACACTGATTATATTCATAGGGTTTCTCTCCAGTATGTGTTCTTTTATGCCTTTGAAGATGATTGTGATGAAGAAAGGTTTTATCACATTGCTTAATTTTCGAGCATTTTTCTCCGGTACGTGTTTTTTCATTCCTTAGAAGATGAGTGTTATAACACAAGGCTTTAGCACAGTGAGAATATACGGAAAACGCCGCTCCAGTTTGATTTCTTTCAATCCTGCAAGGATAATTTACGCATGTAAAAGTTTCACCACATTCAATGGACTGTGAAACCTCATATCTATAGGAATTAACTTCATATTTTTTCCAATTGTAAAAAGGAATCAAACATTATGGTTCTATATCTTTGTTTTAAATCACCCATTAGGGGTCATTTTGCATCTCAAAAAATATTTGTGATAATTTCCTTTGTGCCATGGTTTACCTTTTCGTCTATACCTATATTTTTCTATTAAATTTTTTACATTTTTGAAGACAACTGCATACACTGAGTGCTTTACCAACTTTACTACATTTATAAATTTTACTATATCATGAATCATTATACATTTGCTAAGTGAACTAAGACACCTAAAAGTATTTGCACAGACCTAGAACTCATCGTGGTTTTTTCATAATGTATGTTTAAGTATTAACAATGATGGTAGAAAATGAATTAACGTTGTATTCTTGTATCAAATTCAACAAGTATACTCTACATAGGAACTACATTTTATCTTCTTAATTGTTCTTAAGGAGAGGAATGCTAAATCTTTGCATATCCCTATGCTCATACTCTTGTGTCAAAAGTAACATATGATATATATAGGAAAGGAAGAATAGTCAATAAAAGATTTCCACATTGAATCCTCACGGTTTGACTTTCTGTTCCTCAGAGGCTTGTGGTATAGGTATTAAGGTTTCTCCACAACACCTGCCCCTTGATCCTTGACTCCAACAGCTGCTTTCATTAAACTTAACATGGTCACAAAAACTATATGAGTAATACAAGACTTACTTACCATGGGCTATTGATTTAGTAGAAAGGTTTGCAGCTATATTCATCATCACTGAAATGTGTATACATTTTCTGTCATGAGTAACAAGAAACAAATGGACTGGCAGATGTATAATCTAGCTCTCATGATTAATGCTAAAATCTGTTTAGTCATTGCTTCCCAGAATTTTTCTTAAATGAATGTCTTGCAAATGCAATTCATATACAGGAAATTGAGCTATATGGATTTGTGAGAATTTATTAACCATCAATTCATTTAAAGCTGTGCTTATTTACACTGTTGTTTTGTTTAAAAGTGTCATAACACATTACAAACTCATCAGAGGCACATTGTTATAAACTTGCATAAGAAAATTACCTTACATGCCTTCTACACCATTGACGATGTTTTTCAGTGTTATGGTCTTCCCAAATGTATCCTAAAATATAGTACCAGAATATGTATGTTATATTATTTAACATTGTGAAATAATTAGCTTATTATCCTAAGAACTATGACTGTGTTGTTCACCTCATTCTCCTTCTTTCTAAATCAAATTACAGAACAACAACATAAACCAAGGAAGAGTTGTCTACATATTTTGAAACATGAAAGAAATTTATTTTTACCGATAGTAGTGAGGTTCCTGTAGGTCTCGAGCATCACATCTTTGTAGAGATTCTTCTGGGAAGCATCCAGCAAATCCCACTCTTCCTTACTGAAGTTGATATGCACATCATCATAGGTTACTGCCTTCAAAAATATACCACACGTGTGTACAATGTAAGCATGACAGTGGCAACATTGGAATGCATACTTCTTTGAAAGTATAGTTGTATGATTCTGGTGTTATCTACTCTTATTCCATGATAAGGACACTCACTTTACAATGAAATTTAAAAGGAGAGTCAATTCTTTTATTTCTGTACCCTTTGTACCACCTTATAAGAGAAATATCTATTCATAGGGAGAGAAAAACAGAAAAGATCAACAGTACATTGTGTGCATGAGAATATTGTACAAAAAAACTACTGACTACAGAAAGGAAGAATAGATGGACAAACTGGGTGTATTGAAGTATTGTGCCTTTAACCACAACACTCAGAAAACAGAGGTGGGAATATTTGTCTCTGAGTTGAATGCCAGTCAAGTCTAAGCAATCAGGTCCAGGAGAGGTGGAAATACACATTGAGACCCTGTTTCCATTGAAAACCGGAATGAAACAAACAATGGGATACAAAGAACTGAAAGACTTTTATTGAACTTTCCACAAAGAATTGTTTTCACTCCAGTTAATGACTCAGAACACTCAGGCAGTATTAATGTTATGAATACATGGCATCTTGGCAATCAGAGTGATGCCCTCTGTCAATTTTTAAAATTCAAGAAATTATGAAGCTAAGCACAGGAGTATATACTTGACATAAAAAATACCTACATTCTAGCACCATCATCCAATAACATAAAAACAAATAGAGCCAGGAATGATGCCTCCCTTTAGTTACAGGAATTGAGAGCCACACAGTTACTCAGATAAGCAAACGAAACAATTAAAACAGCAGGTTACCTGAGGACTGAATAACAACTGTTTCTGCTATATTTTATGTGATTTAGAGATCGAGCCTATAATGATGTTAAAAGCATTTCAGTATAAGTAGGAAGCTGGCTGATTAATGTCAAGCACAACACAGTAGATTTATTTAATTTTATTTATTTTTTGGTTTTTCCAGACAGGGTTTCTCTGTGGCTTTGGAGCCTGTCCTGGAGCTAGCTCGGTAGACCAGGCTGGTCTCGAACTCACAGAGATCTGCCTGCCTCTGCCTCCTGAGTCCTGGGATTAAAGGTGTGCGCCACCATCGCCCAGTTAACACAATAGATTTAAATGTTAGGAAATTACTTGAGGGTATTGAGATTCATTGGATACAATGAGAAATTTCATATAGAAGGGCTTCTTCTCCTACTAAGGATCCACAGATAATTGAAAGAAAACCACTATGGACAGAAACTTGTTCAAATACATGATCTTTTCTGGGAGGTTGTTCATTCAGTCAGGTACATTGTGAACCCGGTTACTATTAGTTCATGGTCAACAATGGAAAAAAATGCATTTAGTCATTTCAATGATTCCCATTTAATGTTGCTTGAAGAAGGATGCTTTAAAGAAATACAACACCAGCTCAGAATTGAGAAATAAATGTATACTTATTTAGGGATGGACTCAAATCAGAAAGTTATGCTTCAACAGAGATCAGAATCTGAATCACACAGCCAGAAAAGAGGCCAAACTCATGCTCTACATTTGCATGTACAGTATAAGATGCCATGCCCCAATGGGCGGGAAACCACTGCCTGTAATTCTTTCTACAGCATCTCCCCCTTTTGTATAAATAAGAGAGTTCTAAACCCAATACAAAATTATATACAATAAGAACAATATATTCAACAATTTTCCCATCCTAACTAGTTTAATTCTTGTTTAATAAATAATTTGAACAAGTCATGAGAGGAAAGTAACTACAACTATCTAGTTTTCAACCCCATTGAATCTGAGAAGGGAAATATTACTTGAGTAAGCAGGAAGTGCAATCAAGCAACTTTTCAAAATGTGCAACAGGGCTGGAGAGATGGCTCAGAGGTTAACAGCACTGACAGCTCTTCCAGAGGTCCTGAGTTCAATTCCCAGCAACCACATGGTGGCTCAGAGTCATCTATGGTGAGATCTGATTCCCTCTTCTGGCAAGCATACATGGAAGGAATGTTGTATACATAATAAATAAATAAATCTTTAAAAAAAGACAAAATGTGCAACAAATTACAGAGATAACTGGCTACCTGGGCAATCATGCAAAGTCTCATTTGCAAAGTTGAAGGGACCAACTTTTGCAAAGACCTAGAATAACTGAAAGATCATTTTCAGAGGGAGGAAATTTTTCAAAACCATCTTACCCTGTCTTGTCAAGATTTAACAGACCTGTTTATCCATATTCAGACATCATCTATCTTTTCAGTAGTTGAGGCATGAGCATGTTTTTGCCCAAAGACAGTTTTTCCAAGAAAAAAACAAGCTCCAAGTGGAGTGCTTTCGGTGCTCAAATTTCTCTGGGGGAATAGATCCATGCTACCAGGAGCAATAGTGCCTCACTTCAAAAGAACTCTAAGTTAGTTAAATGCCATATTCTACAGTTCTTTGAAGTGTTTGAAGATTGCCTATCTATGCAGAATATAATCTCTACTTATCTAAAGAACCTGATTATTCTAACTATAAGTATGACAAACATAGATGACTATTTTTTTTTTTGGTTTTTCGAGACAGGGTTTCTCTGTGGTTTTGGAGCCTGTCCTGGAACTAGCTCTGTAGACAAGGCTGGTCTAGAACTCACAGAGATCTGCCTGCCTCTGCCTCCCGAGTGCTGGGATTAAAGGCGTGCGCCACCACCGCCCGCCTAGATGACTATTGTTCTGCTATTTTTAATACCTATAATTAAAGACTAAGATTTCATAGGAGAATATTATACAATATTGCAACAAATGAGGACAATGACCTCAAAATGTAAACAATGTATAGTTATCTGGATCAGTGGTAGAAGTGTGCATTGCAATATGATAAATATGTATCAATGTATAAAATATTTTAAGGAGAGGTAGAAGCATGAATGCATATAATATTCAATATGACTTAACATTATATCAATATAAGGATCTATACAAATGGCTGGTGGGTGGTGGTGCACTCCTTTAATCCCAGCACTCAGGAGGCACAGTCAGGATGATCTCTGTGAGTTCGAGGCCAGCCTGGTCTACAAGAGCTAGTTCCAGGACAGGAATCAAAAGCCACGGGAAAACCCTGTCTTGAAAAGTCAAAAAAAAAATCAATACAAATGCAATTGCCTATAAATTATACCTCACAAGCATTTACTCTATTACTCCTTATTATTAGTGTGTGTAAGCTCAGAATAATCTATTATTTCATCCAATTTTCACATTTTTTTTGAAAGAGATCCCCGAGCCTTTAAAATTTCCCTTCTAGCTGGGCGGTGGGGGTGCATGCCTTTATTCCCAGCACTTGGGAGGCAGAGGCAGGTGGATCTCTGTGAGTTTGAGACCAGCCTGTTCTACAAGAGCTAGTTCCAGGACAGGCTCCAAAATCACAGAGAAACCCTGTCTTGAAAAACCAAAAAAATAAAATTTCCCCTCCAACCCAAAATCCTATACCAATTATAACCAACCCCTAAATGATGTCCCTAACCCTGAGGACAAACTTTGTTGGGAGAGGAGAGGAAGTCTTTTAGAATTACTTCTAGCTGTCATGGGGGCGATGTTCTTTCTTTAGGATCCTGTGAAAGTAAAATGATGGTTAAGTTCCAAGATTACTGTCTGGTATAATTGCAAATAGTCTGACTATTTGGTAAGGTTTTTCTGAGCTTCCTATAAGAAGGTCAATCCAGAACATTGTAAAAAGGGTACCATTTCAGCTAACTAAGATGGAACCATCTTGAGCATCTGGTACTCAAAACAGATCTTATAGTAGTGCTATTATCATCCTGATGTAATGATAACAAGCAATTTGACTTGTTGTGGGGCCCCATCTTCTTCCTGGAAATTTAAAAATTACTGCAGGAAAATACATTGTTCATCGTGGAAGACTTACACATTATTTATATAGACATATACAGACATACATATTCAATGCCATGTACAATAGAGACAAAAATAGATATTAAGAGCAGTGAAAATTTTTCCTAATTTTAAAAGTAACTACTTATTTATACATTTTACATTGATATAGATATGGATGCTTCCTTTTGATACAAACTTGACATTATTTTTGTTACAACATACTGTCTATGATATTATATTCTTACTCAAGATATTTTACCTAATACCATTCACTTAAACATGCAATGAAAATTTCTGGTCCTCAAAAGTTTTATCATAAACGAATTAGGATATAAAGTACTGCAGGTTAGTAGTTTGTTACTTAATATAATTGAAATTATACTCAAGTAAGCTTTGTTTTCAACATTATACAGAATTTTATTAGATGATTCAACTGAACATACTTTAGAGAAAATGTTTGCTGAAGTAAAGCAAACTTTGTCTCCTTGGGGATTAAAAATTTACAAAATATTCTGAAAATATACAAAAAGGAGAATCTATTAATTATTCAGCATGTAAAATGCTTTTACAAAAATTTGAGCCCTAAATTTAAAAATTAGGAGAGATTATTTGTGGAATCTTAATAATTTTCTGAAATTGCTGCAAGGCATTTACCATCTATAGTCCACTCTTTGGGTAAAAATTTCAAAACAGTAATTAGAACCAAACTATAAAGGGTGACAAAGATTTAAATAGTCAAAGAGAATTATCATCTAAAGCAGAGAAAAAAATTGGATTAGTGGAAATAAAATTATAGGACGCACATATGGATGGTTTGGATCTGAAGTTTGGTTACATTCAAGACATTTTTCTTGATACAGGGTTTCTCTGTAGCCTTGGAACATGTACTGGAAGTAGCTCTTGTAGACCAGGCTGGCCTCAAACTCCACCTGCCTCTGCCATCCAAGTGCTGGGATTAAAGGCATGAGCCACCACCTCATTGTCTTCATTTTAGGCATTTTAACCTCTACGCATTCCCCTATAGGAATTTTACAGCAGAGGAAAAATATTATTTTATTTTTTTTTATATTTATTTATTTATGTGCATTGGTGATTTGCCATGGGTGTTGGGTCCCCTGGAACTAGAATTATAGACAGTTGTGAGCTACCATATGGGTGCTGGGAATCGAACTCGGGACCTCTGGAAGAGCAGTCGGTGCTCTTAACCGCTGAGCCATCTCTCCAGCCCCCGAAAGATATTATTTTAAAATCAATATTTTTCGCACATAAACAGACAAAAAGCTATAAATTTATGTGGAAAAAATCTGAGTTGATATTAAAAAGAAAATTGAAACATCATCTATTAGCAAGAATTGACCAAGGTTAAATTATAGACTGTTTTACTAATGTTAAAATTGAATCATAATGGACAGCAAGTAAACACTGGCAAAGTGCTTGCAGTAATTTCTTGGGGGAGATTAACAACAAATATCTCTTTTGCCATAATATTAATAATCATAATGATCATCCTGAGTCATTTCAGACTTAAGGAAGCCTTTTGAGTTCAAGCATGCCTGCTGTGCTTCTTCCAGTAAACTTGAGGGCTGTGAATAACATCTGCGTTAGCCAAGAGAAAAAGCATTTTGCACAACTGAAAGAGTGCATTTTTTCTATTAAGATTTGGGCTTATGCAGGCCAGCCAAGGGTACTCTTTGTTAGTGATTAGAAGCTGCTTAGCTGAATCAGATAATGCACAGGTTTGAGCTGCCTCCAAGCACAGTGCAGGGAGGTGGGGAGCTGGCTGTACTGCTTTTTGATCTGCCATTTGGCTATATTTAGTATATATGCTGGCTGAGAAATAAACTCAGGCTGTTTTCTATTGACCTTTCTCCTCTAGGTCTAACCTATGATCCTGTCTTCATTTCTCTTAATCTAACTTTTCCTAAGCCTCGGCATCCCCTCCAAGGGAACCCCTAGGTGAATTTTGCTAGACTGATTAAATGGGGTATCCTGTCTCTGTAAGTCCTCAGACTGAATGCTGTTTCTACAAAGACTCAACCCTCAGCTCCTCTCTCGTACCACCTTATATTCCTCTCTCTGTCCAGACATGTCACTTCCTATCTGCAACTCCTTAGTGATGGGATTAAAGATATGAGACACCAGCATTTGACTCTACAACAAACTAGTGTGACTACTGGGATTAAAGGGGTGTGTCAGACTTGCCTGTGGTGTAAGGCTGGCCATGGCATCTGTTTTACATTATGATCATCAGGCAAGCTTTATTATTAAAATATAAATGAAAAAATAAAATTAAATAATTAGAAGCAAGCATATGAGATCAAGAAGAGAAATGTACAACTGTTTATCACCAAAGAGTATAAGAAATATTCTGAGTACAAAATGGTGAAGGTCCATCATTTTCAAAGACAATGACTGATACGATGAAATTATAGTTCACAAAATCAGCAATATAGATGACACTATTGACAAAAGAAATGACAAAGACAAATATATATACATATATATGTTTCTTTTTTTTTGTGGTTTTTCGAGCCAGCGTTTCTCTGGGGTTTGGAGCCTGTCCTGGAACTAGCTCTTGTAGACCAGGCTGGTCTCGAACTAGCAGAGATCCGCCTGCCTCTGCTCCCCGAGTGCTGGGATTAAAGGTGTGTGCCACCACTGCCCAGCTCCTGTTCTCTCCTTTACCAATAATAGAAAATGGGTTGACTGTTTCACCAAATTTACAATATTCTCTTGATGTCTTCTGATGTTTTTACTTTACAGAAAATAGTTTTGATTACTGAAAGCATCTCATTCTCTTATGATAATAAAATGATGTATGTTAGGATCACTACCATGTTGTTTCTTACAATTGGTGATTGAATCCAAGTCTGCACCACAGTGAGGAAATGAAATTTTTTTAAATGGAATTTCAAGAGAACAACTTTTTAAAGAATCAGTGTACATGTAAAGCAACTTGCTTTACTCCATCTGCTCTATAAGTTCCAAGCACTTTTGAAAATAAGGTTACTGATATTTTTGTGTGTTTGTGCATGACAGAGAATATCATACACACACACAGACACATACATACATACACACACAAACAGGTGACATACAGAAAGGAAGGTTGCTGAATTGGAAATATTAGAGATTTGTTAACTGTAGGCCCATATTTCTGTATGGTGTAGCAGCCAAGCATAAAAGCCATAGGCCTGGTATGAGCTGATCACGTAGCTCAGCAGACAAGTTGTCTCTGCATAACAATAGCAAGAATGTATAGTTCCTCTCTTCTTTTGTTACAAATGTAGATTTCCTGAGGAGAGGTATTGGCTGAAACTGTTCATAATGTTTGTTGCCTATTTCTTGGTAATTTGGAGGAAGTCTTATAGAGATGCTAATTCATGGCCTGCTAGACAGCTAGCATACACTTAGGTGAGAACCTGACTAAAAGCCCATTCACCTGGTTGCCTAGGAGATAGCCTAATGTTGTTTTCCCACTCAATAATAAACAAAAAGAGATCTTCCAGAGATCTTGCCCTACAAGGATGACCCTGTAAATTGCGTCTGATCTTTCCTCGTGACTCCATTCCAGTCCAGTTAGGGAAAATAATTATCTGTGTTGGACCCACATGGGCTTCAACAATTAACCTATCAACTAGCATGTAGGTATTTGAATTCAGGTCATCCACATAAAGAATATGTGCGGATCCACCTGCCCAGACACATAAAAGCTTTTATCCAGTAAGTCAAGTCTTTCTCAGATTAATAAAAACAAGAAAAACAAAACATAAAAAAGAAAAAGATGACTCTTATGAAGACGATCTATAAAAATTATGATTTTGTGTACGATAAGTTTTTACCATTAAATGAATACAAATAGCTTTGCCCAACAATTTATAACTGGACAACTGATAATAAACCAATATTTACAGTGGAAACACTCAGAAAGCTCAAGGGATTATGTATTGATTATACCAACACTTAAGTAGCAAAGATTCAAACATGAAGATAGCAACAACTGGAAAACATAGAAATGCCAGGAAATGGAAAGAAGCAGGCATAAAAGATGAATGAAAGCAGTCTTTCAACATAAACTTTCCAAAAAACAATAATGACCTGATAAAATTACAAATTTTCTGAATAAAATTGATGAAGGTCCATTATTTTAAAGATAACTAATAATATATGTAGATTACAGTCAGATTACAGAAAAAGTAGTGTAAAAAATCATGTATGACTTCTATACTTTCCACAATTAAACATAAATAAAAAATGTGCACAATTTTTGTGAAAGCATTAAGGGGAAGGATATAAAAAGGCAAAAGGAGATGCAGAAATCTATAGTCAACTTTTAATCAAAAGACCAAAGAAAACTTAGGCAAGGAAAAGTGTGATCTTGACCAATGTTACCCAGCTACGTTTGATTGTATGTGTACAGAAATTAAATAAACACTGGGCTGGAGAGATGGCTCAGAGGTTAAGAGCACTGGCTGCTCTTCCAGAGGTCATGAGTTCAATTCCCAGCAACAACTTGGTGGCTCACAAATATCCATAATGAGATCTGGTGCCCTCCTCTGGCATGTGGGCATACATGGAGGCAGAATGTTGTATGCATAATAAATAAATAAATCTTTAAAAAAAAGAAATTAAATAAATACAAACTGCACAACTTTCAAAAAGTTATATCAAAGTAACACTTAAACTGTTGTTTCTGGCTGGGCGGTGGTGGCACATGCCTTTAATCCCAGCAATGTAGAGGCAGAGATAGGCGGATCTCTGTGAGTTTGAGGCCAGCATGGTCTAAAGAGCTTGTTCCAGAACAGGCTCCAAAGCCACAGAGAAACCCTGTCTCGAAAAACCAACAAAAAAAAAGAAACCAAAAAAACAACAAAACTGTTGTTTCTGACCTCCAATTAGTGATACATCTTCCAAAGACAGAAACCTCATGATATAGTTGCTCTCTTTGCAAACAGAGGAGATCTATTGTGATGGCTCCCCAGCCCCTTGTGTTTTCTTCTGGTTTCAGATAAATGCTGCTCCACTGATGCCCAATCCCAAACAACCTAGAAAAATGATTTAAGGGGCAGTGGGGGAAGCAGGTGGTTGGAGATTCGTGCCTGAGCAGTGGGCCCGGGGACTTTGGGGAGCCTGAGAGGGAGAGAGCCAGGGGTGCAGGGGACCATGGGAACAACCTTCCCAAAGAGCACTGATCCTGTGCCCCCTCTCCAGGTTCTGGGCACACCTGGGGACTCCCTGGCAGCCAGAAGCAGGAAGAAGAGCCAGTACTACTTAAGGTGAACCCCAGGGATAGCATAATTGAGGGTCCAGACATAGATGTGATCAAAGGTTCCGGGAGTCAGGGAGATAGAGGAAGAGGATGAGAAGTTAAACAAGCTACAAAATGAGGTAGAGAAGAAGATGAAGAAGAGTACAACCCCAGGCAATGCTGGCTCAGTGATCTCATCTCTTGAGGAGAAGATGGAGGCTGATGCAGTTCCATCTATGTTGGCAATGTGGACCATGGTGCAACAGCAGAAGAGGTGGAAGCTCACTTTCATGGATGTGGTTCAGCCAAACATGTTACTACAGTCTGTGCCAAATTCAGTGGTCTTGCCAAAGGGTTTGCCTATGTAGAATTCTTAGACAAAGAGTCAGCGAGGAATTCCCTAGCTTTAGATGATTCCCCATTTAGAGGGAGACAGATTTAGGTGATTCCCATCAGCACAACAGATGGGTTTCCAATATGCCCAATACCGTGCATGAACTGCCAATTACAGCAGCTCCCAATCTTGATTCTGGGATAAAAAAAAAGTTAAAAGAAAAGAAAGACAGAAGATGGAAAAATATTTTTTAAAAAAGATATACTGTGGAAGGGGGAGAATCCCATAACTAACTGAGGAGGGACCTACTCTGTGTAGTAGGCCAGGCCCAGGGACTGGGGCAGTGGTGACATGTTCCCTCTGGAGATTCAATATAGACACTTCTTAAATGTGCAACCTGCTCCCTGTTTGCCTGATCCACCTCATTCTCTTTGGGCCTGCTCAAGGGTAGGTGGGCATGGGTGGTTGGAGGGCATTTTTTCAACCAGAGCTCTGGAAGGGCACCAATCTGTTCAGCTTGTTTCCTTCCCTCATTTTCTCCCTGCCTTTTGCAGACCCTGCCTGCCTTCTCCTGTCCTTTCAGGTCTAGTCAAAGTCTGCCTTTCTTTCCTAGGGGCTCCTGCTCCTCAAGATTTTCTGGTGAACTATTGTTTGCTTTTTTGTTTCTTTTTCTGTCTTGAGTGTCTTTCTTTGCATGTTTTTGTAGCAGAAAGAACTCACTCCAGGGGATTCAGTGTGAATTACACTTTCCCTTGGAGAAATACACTACTTTGTTTTGGGAAGTTTTGCAGTGTATTTTTGTTGTTGTTGTTGTTCAAGGAGGAGGAAGCTGAATTTTGTTATTTTTTTAAACTCATTAAAAAGGAATGGGGTTTAGGCTGGGTGGTGGTGGCACACGCCTTTAATCCCAGCACTTGGGAGGCAGAGGCAGGTGGATCTCTGTGAGTTTAGACCAGCCTGGTGTACAAGAGCTAGTTCCGGTACAGGCTCCAAAACCAGAGAAACCCTGTCTCGAAAAACCAAAAAAAAAAGGGGGGGATGGGGTTTTTTAAAAAACTGTGTCATGAATAAACTTGTTTATGAAAAGAAAGAAATATGATTTAAAATTTATTTTCTCCTACATGGATTATGGTCCAAGATGTGAATTATGCTCTATCTACCTGACCAACACAATGCAATCCTGAGAAATGTCTGCAGATCAGAAACTCCTTTGTTCCCTGGAACAAGCTTCACTGGATCACATGTTTGCAGCTAACGGCAGGATTACATTAAAAGCATTCTAATCATGCATCGCTAAAAGATCAATATCATCATTTCTTACCAGTTCCTAAACTATTTGTAATCTTTATAACACAAATCTGAAATTGCAATGCAATACTGACAACTTCTGGAATCTAGATCTTCAGTTTTCTAATCTCTCTTCCCACTGCACACCAAGAGCAGTGTCCATGTGTGTACTCTAGACAATCAGCATCATATCCTGAATTTCCAGAGTCTCCCCTGCCCCAACAAATTCATATACAGGGAGGCTCAGAGGATAAGGGCCACTGCCAACATGAACCACATGGACCAACATAACTACAGTCTTGTCATGATCAGTCCAAGTCATAGCAGAAATGACACTTCAACAGATCTGAACACCCAACACTCACCACGGTATAGCTTGTGATCTTCCTTACTACTCCTTACAGCAGAGGCAGAAGAGAATCATGGAAAGAACCCACAAACTGTCTGCCACTAGTACTCCTGATTTCTAACCCTTACCAGAATTCCTCACAGGCTAGGGCCACCCAGCTGGGCCTCATAATATGAGCAGCTCCTCTATCAGAGATCAAATGACTCAGACAGAAGAGTCCTTCCAGTTCTGCCCTCCCAGCCCAGCAGACAGGGACCTAGTTTAGAAAGACTGTATTTAGTACACCTTATTCTACTCTCCTACACCACATCCTGTTTCTCATCCAAAGCACAGGGTCCTTTGTGTGCACATTCCATTGTACACTCACTTTCCAGTGCAGCCATCCCACTGCCTCAGAGATGGCAAATCCTGCAGACAAACACAGGTCACATTCATAAAGTAAACACTGTTCCTGTGTAACTGTGTTTATTTTATAACTGTTGTTAGACAAAAGCAGACCATGAATTAGAAAACAATCAGGATCATGTTATGGCTTGGAGGGAGCAAAGACAATGTGAATATGTTGTGCTTTTAATTTCAAAAATTATTTTGAAAAGTTGAAACAGGCTTTATGAACCTGTGCTCCAGAGACTAGGGATTTGTAATAGAGCACAATATATATTTCTCATGTATTTTCCCTAAAGATGAAGATCTTATTCCGAAAAGTAATGGTCCTGTTAAGCAGGGACACAACATTTTACCCAGATCATATATTTTGGAGAAACTACTGAAATATCACACATTAGGTTTCAAGATAAGGTCAGTCCATACCCAGATTGCCATTGTCTGTGGACTGCAAACAATGGTCAATCAGGATAATAATACAGCATCACAACTGACTAACTGATTCCACATAAGTAATCTCCGTTGAAGGAGGAAAGCTCTTACCCTCAGGGGAACCTCTCAGTTCCTGTACTGTGTCTCCAACAGCTTCAAAGTTGGTCAATGAGTTCAATTATTATACCAATCCCTCTTCATTTCTAAGTACACAGTAAAAGTCAGAAAGTTCAACAGACACTCATTAACTGCTCTATTTTTCTTTCTAACTGACTAGTGAAGGACAAACCTGGAAGGAGTTGCAGGACTGTCGCCCCAGAACTGGGCAGCAGAGGCAGAATTAGGTGTTCAAAATAATTCTCAATTTTTTTTTCGAGACAGGGTTTTTCTGTAGATTTGGTGACTGTCCTGGAACTAGCTCTTGTAGACCAGGCTGGCCTCGAAGTACCAGAGATCCACCTGCCTCTGCCTCCCGAGGGCTGGGATTAAAGGTTTGCGCCACCACAGCCCGGCAAAATAATTCTCAATTACACAGCATGAGGCAAGCCTGAAGTATAGGAGACATTGATCTACATAGAAATCAACTTAACTTGAAAGGAATGAAATGAAACTATTAATTACTTAGAAACATTGCATAGGGGTTAGAGAGATGGCTCAGTGGTTAAGAGCATTGCCTTCTCTTCCAAAGGTCCTGAGTTCAATTCCTAGCAACCACATGGTATCTCACAACCATCTGTAATAAGGCCTGCAGACATACACAGACAGAATATTGTATACATAATAAATAAATATTTAAAAAAGAAAGAAAGAAACATTGGATAACAGAAAACAATAGAGATAAGAGCAGCAATACACTTAAAGAAAGTATTTGAACCAGCGGTGGTGGCCTTTAATCCCAGCATTCAGGAGGCTGAGGCAGGCGGATGTCTGTGAGTCTAAGGCTAGCCTGGTCTACAAGAGCTAGTACCAGGACAGGAACCAAAAGTTACGGAGATCCCGAATTTCCTGAGAAACCGAAACACTGACTGATGAAGAAAGTATGGAATATATACACACTAGAGTACTACGCTGTGGTAAAAAACAATGACTTTTCGAATTTTGCATGCAAATGGATGGAAATAGAAAACACTATCCTGAGTGAGGTATCCCAACCCAAAAAGATGAACATGGGATGTACTCACTCATAAATGGTTTCTAGCCATAAATAGGGGTCACGGAGTCTACAATAGGTGAACCTAATGAAGCTAAGTAAGAAGAACCTTCATCTGGTGATGGATGGAGATAGAGACAAGGACCCAAACTGGAGCACTGGACTGAGCTCCCAAGGTCCCAATGAGGAGCAGAAGGAGGGAGAACATGAGCAAAGAAGTCGGGACCACGAGGGGTGCACCCACCCACTGAGACAGTGGAGCTGATCTACTGGGAGCTCACCAAGTCCAGCTGGACTGTGACCGAAAAAGCATGGGATAAAATTGGACTCTCTGAACATGGCGAACAATGGGGGCTGATGAGACACCAAGGACAATGGCACACGGTTTTGAACCTATGCAATGTGCTGGCTTGGTGGGAGCCTAGCCAGTTTGGATGTTCACCTTCCTAGATATGGGGGGGGGGACCTAGGACTTACCACAGGGCAGGGAACCCTGACTGCTCTTTGGACTGGAGAGGGAGGGGGAGAGGAGTGGGGTAAGGGGAGAGGGGTGGGAGGAGGGGGAGAAGAGTGGGAGGAGGGGGAGGGAAATGGGAGGCTGGGAGGAGGTGGAAATTTGTTTTTTTTATTCTCCTTTTACCAATAAAAAAAAAAGTTACAGAGAAACCCTGTCTCGAAAATCCAAAAAAAAAAAAAGAAAGAAAAAGAAAAAGAAAAAAAGAAAAAAGAAAGTATTTGAAACTGATACAAAAAAGTGATTTTTAAAGTGATGATAATAATGCACTTTTAAATGGGCAGTGTGACTCAGGCCTCTAATCCCAGCACTCAGGAGGCAGAAGCAGGCAGATCATTGTTAGTTTGAGGCCAACCTGGTCTACAAGAGCTAGATCTAGGACAGGCTCCAAAACTACAAGGAAAACCTTTCTCAAAAGACCAAAAAAAGGTGCACTTTTAAGATTAAATAAAATTTTCTATATTGACTTTAAAAAAGAGTACGCCCTTCCCGCGGAGAGGGGATGTCATTAACAAGAGATAGGTTGATGGTGCCAATATACATATGTTGACTTCTGAGATCTGTAACCTGACACATAGAGTTAGGAAATGGCCTGTTTCTCAAATCTCCAAGTCGACATAACTCTGTCAAGCAAGATTGATCATATTTCTAACCAAATTGAATTTCTTACCAAATTACAGATTGAATACAATGCTCATCAAAATCCCAGAAAAATTCTTCAAAGACTTCAAAAGAATGGTATTCAAATTCATATAAAAAAAAAACAAAAAAAAAAAACAGGAAAGCCAAAACAATCCTATACAATAAAAGAACTTCTGGAAGCATCACAATCCCTGACTTCAATCATTACTATAGAGCCACAATACTGAAAACAGCCTGGTATTGGCGTAAGAACAAACAGGAGGAACAATGGAATTGAATAGAAGACACGGATATCAATCCACACATCTTCGAACACCTGATTTTTGACAGGGAACCAAAAAAATATCAAATGGAAAAAAAAGAAAGCATATTTAACAAGTGGTGCTGGCATAACTCGATATCAACATGTAGAAAAATGAAAATAGACCCATATCTATTACCATGCACAAAACTCAAGTCCAAATGGATCAAAGAACTCAACATGAAGCCAGCCATACTGAAACTTATAGAAGAGAAAGTGGGAAGTACACTTGAAGGCATTGGCACAGGCAACCACTTCCTAAATATAACCCCAGCAGCACAGACACTGAGAGAAACAATTAAATGGGACCTCTTGAAACAGAAAAGCTTCTGTAAAGCAAAGGACATGGTCAACAAGACAAAATGACAGCCTACAGAATAGGAAAAGATCATCACTAACCCCACATCAGACAGAGGTCTAATCTTTAAAATATACAAGGAACTCAAGAAATTGGACATCAAAAGAACACATCATTCAATAAAAATGGAGTAAAGACCTAAACAGAGAACTCAACAGAGGAATCTAAAATGGCTGAAAGACACTTAAGGAAATATTCAATATCCTTAGTCATCAGATAAATGCAAATCAAAACAACTCTGAGATTATAACTGACACCTGAATATATGGCCAAGATCAAAAATACTGATGACAACTTATGCTGGAGAGGTTGTGGGGAAAAGGGAACATTTCTGCATTGCTGGTATGAATGCAAGCTGGTACAGCCCCTTTAGATGTCAGTGTGGCAATTTCTCAGAAAATTAGGAAACTACCTTTCTCAAGACCCAGTAATACCATTTTGGGGTATATATCCAAAGGATGCTCAATCGTGCCACAAGGACATGTGCTCAACTATGTTCATAGCAGCTTTGTTTGTCCTAGCCAGAACCTGGAAACAACCGAAATGCTGCTCAACTGAAGAATGGATAAGAAAAATGTGGTACATTTACACCATGGAGTGCTACACAGCAGAAAAAATGATGACATCTTGAAATTTGCAGGGAAATGGATGGAACTTGCAAACATTATTTTGCATGAGGTAACCTAGACCCAAAAAGACAATTATCACATGTACTCACTCATAAGTGGTTTTAAAGCACAAAGCAAAGAAAGCCAGCCTACAGACCACAAATCCCAGATCTTAGACAAAAATGAGGATGCTAATAGAGACCTACAGAGCTCTAATCTACATGGGAAGTATAAAGTATAAAAAGACAAGATATCCTGAGTAATCTGGGTGCATGCAGACCATGGGAGAGGGTTGAATAGGGGAGTGGAGAGGCAGGGAGTGAAGAAAAGAAAATTGTAGAGCTCAATAAATACCAATAAAAAAATCAATCATATCTGCAGAGGATAGTTGTCTAATTGCAAATTCAATGTTCCTTCAGTCAAGATAACCTTCCTAATCTGGACACCCACACAATCTGCTCTGTGTTCATTCACATGACATTAATTTACACATGCTGGGCAATTACAAACCACTCCTGCTACCACAGTCAGGCCCTTTTTCATAGTGGTGGCTGCAACAGCTGATTGCCTATGCTGTGCCCCCTGCAGTGCACACAATAATCTATTCTTCCTATTGTGGTCTGAGGACAGAAGAAATGCTCCATATGCAAATCCTTTTCCTGGGACTGCATTGGGCAGTCAACTACATGCCTCAAATGTATTATTGTATTTTATTTTATTGGGTTTTTTTTGAGACAAGGTATCTCTGTAGCTTTGGTGACTGTCCTGGAACTGGCTCTTGTAGACCAGCCTGGCTTCAAACTCACAGAGATCTGCCTGCCTCTGCCTCCTGAGTGCTTGGATTAAAGTCATGCATCATCACTGCCCAGCAAATACATAATTTTAATACTGTGAAATGATACAGTCACTTAAGAACTTTGAGGGTGTAATATAGAGGACACTCAGGGATGCCTAGGAAAGCAACAAACAGGGACCAAGGCCACCTGAGTCAACATAACAGAAGTTGTATCAGAAGCAATATTTCTATCAGGACAGAAATGCAGCTCTTCTAGAATTAATATGCCTTCCCTCTGAGAAATCACATCACACACTTAGGAGATTAATAAAGAAAAGTATGTTTAATGATGTTATGCGTTGATCTCTATCCAATGCTCAAGGGACCGAGGTTAGATAGATTTTTGCATTCATTATATGCTGTTAGTCATAAGTATCCCTTAGGATAATGGTCCGGATTATACTCTGAACAATTGAAATAGATACAGGCAACTTGCAAGTCTAAATATATAGGCAAAAATATTCTCAGGATATTTTCTTAAGTATGCCCGTGACCTTTTACAGCAGGTCATTCTTCACTGACAGGATTCTAAGGTGAAGATCAGAAGGGAAGAGAAAGACTGGACTGGACAAGTCAAAGATAAAAAAGATAGGGTGGAGAGGTGTTGCGGAAGATATGTGCAGCCTAGTAAGCTTCTTAAGAAAAATAGCCTCTTAGCTGAGCAATGGTGGGACATGCCTTTAATCCCCGCCAGCAGATCTCTGTGAGTTCAAGGCCAGCCTAGCCTATAAAAGCTTGTTCCAGGACTGGCTTAAAAGCTACAGGGAAATTTGAAAAACCAAAAAAAAAAAAAAAAAGAAAAAAGAAAAATAGCATCTTGCCAGGTGGTGGTGGTTTATACCTTTAAACCAGAGACACAGGGAGAAGAACCCTGTGCCTCTCTGTGAGTTCAAAGCCAGCCTGGTCTGTTACTTCCTAGGGGGAAATGAAATAATTACATGAAGTCAGCAGAAACTATGATGCAATGAGACAAATTTAGGGAGAGACTAGTCCAACAATTCTACACAAAGGGTATACAGGGTATTTTGAAATCTTTGCTATGTCCAGAATGGCCTTGGTACTGAGAACCATAGCTCCATATGGTGGGAAAGGTTGAGTTGTCAAGAACTGAATCAACCCCTCCACAAAGGCCTGGGCACCAGACCATTATGGGCTCTCCAATGCACAGTGCTGGTTTTAGAAAAAGCTCTCTTTTAGCATCAATACTTCAGGTCCTTAGGGAAACTCACAGGCTTATGTCCCAGGCTGTTACTAGGTCAGCAAGAATGTCCCTCCTCCCTGCCTGAGGTCCTAAAAAAAAGCCTTGATTGATCAGGCGAGTCATTCACACAACAGCGTTTTACATTTCAAATATACGTAACCGGTAATATTGCTCTTCTGACAGAACTATGCCGCTCTCAAAAAGAAAACTGGAACTTTATGGCATGCCAGGTCTTAAGGTTGGTTGTGACCTGTAATGTCTCCTTGAGCAGCTTGTTAACAGGTCTATTCTTTGATATTTGGGTGAGTCTAGTGATATTTTTTTATTTTTTATTTTTTTTTGTTTTTCAAGACGGGGTTAATCTGTGGCTTTGGAGCCTATTCTGGAACTAGCTCGTATAGATCAGGCTGGCCTTGAACTCACAGAAATCGACCGGCCTCTACCTCAAGAGTATTGGAATTAAAGGTGTGCACCACAACCACCCAGCAGTGACTTTTTATTTTTAACTCAGTGGTGGCTTCTTTGAAATGGTTTGGAGTCAAATATCTGGACAATCCTGATAAACAATGTATACCTGGGCATTCTAATCTCTACCAGCCCTCATTAGCCTAGACTCACAGTTTGGCTGTTTAGACGCATTTCTCCCTCTGATAAATTCTACTTTGTGAGACTTAATTATTTTTTAAGCATTGGTCAATCTATTGTATCACCAATTCTACTCTTCTACATTATGACACAGTAGTGGAGAGCTACACGACATGTGAGATGCCTTTGATAACGTCCACAAATTTAAATATAAATTCAGATTATATTTAAAGCTTAAATGCAAAGTGCTCGATATTGAGAAGACACTGGAGAAACGAGGCTTCTCTGAGTTCGGCAACTTGTTTCCGTGAATGCAGGAACCCTCTTGAAGTTGACTAGGAAGGTGTTTGTACACACAGCTTCCTGCTCCCAATACTCTAAGCAGATGAAGCCACAGAGCAAAGTTATTCAGAGGCCTGCCCCTAGGTCCAGGAGTTAGCAGGGACCATGAGGGACTTCACAACACAGGCAATATGGCGGCGGGTTCCCACCCAGACCCATGGAGGTAACAACATAGTGTTTTCCGCACCTCACCCTCTGCTCCTCCCCATCAGGAGACGGCGTTCCCTCACTCACCATGTTATGCTTCTCCATTTTGCTAAAGTTCTCAGCTCATCGTCTCCCTGCAACAGCAACTGCACCCGAGAACAGGAATCCACTGGCGCCAGGTCCTCTTCAAAGCCAAGACTGAAGGCGGCTGCCCTGAAGAGAACTGCACTGCTTCTGACTGGCAGGTCATCTGGAGTGCTGATTGGCTAGTGAGTCCTGAGTGGCTAGAGCACCGCCCATAGGGGTACAGTGTGCTTAAAGAGACAGAATACTGGCTCCTGTCCATTCCACTCACCCCAACAGAGAACTTCTCCAGATCTGAGAACATATGCATTTTAATATCACTGGCCCCTGGCTACTAAAGCAATCAACGTCATCGTCTTGCACTCCTAGGAACTTCCCTGTTTTTCCCAGCACACTGTGTGACTTGTAGGGTGCACTGTGCTAGGCGGGTGGAGCAATTTCCTGTCCCACAGATATAAGGATGCCTAGAATACTAACAACTAAAAAGAGTTTTAAAGTTACAAAATGAAATATTTGTTCTGTGCCTCATGCTGAGGTCAGATGAACTGAATGTACTTTTTACATGGCTTTCACAGGGATTTCACACAACAGGAAAGAGAAAAGCAGGAACCAGATCTAAATCAAGATGATTGGTCTTTCCCCCATCGGAAAGCTGGATGATGACTCCATTGTTTATGGGCTTTATTCCTGAAATTCGAAGCAAACTCCAGGCAAATGAATCATAATAAAAAGGGTAGTGTTCATGGAAATTTGAATATGTAGACAATAATGGAGCTAGAAAGAATGTCTTCATGAGCACTATTGTTTGCCAGCACTTCTTCCTCTTTAGTGAGGTGAATAAAATATACAGCTGCAGTATTTAAGATTCTCTACATGACCAGGACAGGTAGAATGATTCTCACCATGGATGTAAAAAGTAGGCTTATTAGAATGTGTCACAAGCTGTGGTCCACGTAATATATGAACAGCTGCATACCAATGGCAATTGAAGAATCCAATAGCTTGCTTCTCAGCCTTTTGTCTAAGATAAAGAGAAGAATCCAGTAGTTGTTCTGCCCACAAGGATCTGTGACTCAGCTGGTTTTAAGTATTCACCAAAATTACAATGACTAATGCTAGTAAAGGGATGAGTTTGGTAGCCAGTGCCAGAGCACAGAAGCAAAAAAAAAAAATGTTTATTCTTCAAAATACTTTATACATGACTGCTGCTGCCAGAATGTAAGATGCTGATTAAAGTTGGGTCATTGGGCTGGAGAGATGGCTCAGTGGTTAAGAGCATTGCCTGCTCTTCCAAAGGTCCTTAGTTCAATTCCCAGCAACCACAGGGTGGCTCACAACCATCTGTAATGAGGTCTGGTGCCCTCTTCTGGTCTGCAGACATACACACAGACAGAATATTGTATACATAATAAAAATAAATAAATAAATAAAGTTGGGTCATAGTCTTTGTTTGATTCAGTTTTTTGGTTTTTTGTTTGTTGTTTTTTTTGTGACTTCAAGACAGGATTTTTCTGTGTATTTGTAGAACTCATTCTATAGCCTAGACTGGTCTCAAATGTAGAAAATCCCACTACCTCTGCTCATGAGTGATGGTGTTAAAACTGTTCACAGACATGGGTGGGAGAGATGGCTCACTGGTTAAGTGTGCACAAACACTAAGCAGCTTAAGGTGGGTCCTATCATCTCAAATTATACAGATTAATGGAGGATTTTCTCATTTCAAAAACCTTAAAGTAAAATCTCTCTCAGATATAATCAATTCTTTGTGTATCAGATGATCCTAGAGGTAGTCAGTTTTGACAACCCAAAACAGCTATTTCAACAGCCAAGACATAAGAAATGATAAAAAAAAAATCTTGCCTGCAGGAGCCACAAAGAGCATGAGAATTGTTTACCTAACAGTGTTTTTCTTCAACAAATAAAACATGGAGATTTTATGTAGGGAGTCTGAACATGCTCATGCAATGTTCTCCCTTTGTTAAGCATGCTCAGTTAGCAAATCCACATCTAACCACAATCACAATGTAAATGCAGAGATATTTAGGGACATTCTTACCTCAAAATCATGCAGGAACAAAAGTAAATTAGACAAATGACGGAAAGAAATGCCTCTGGCATGTTCATACTGTACCATAAGGTTTTAGTTGAAATTCAAGTAGATGACACTGTGGAAAGTCGACTATCAATCCTGATGCTAATTCTAAAAGTTAACTTTACCAACACCATAATTTTCACAAACACAAAAGATAGAGAACACAAAACCAGAAAATGCCAAGTAAAAGTAATCTAACAGCCCTCTATAAAGTGCTTCTGGAGAAACAGTTATAATGATCTCTATTAATCTCAGTGAAAGCTGCTTTTGCTCTGTACAAACAGACTACGCAGAAGGCCACAGCTGCTACATAGTCTACAAACAAAAAAAAAATCCCACAACCCAGGAAAACAAGAAACCTGAATATCATCCAAAAAAGGACCTGTGGAGAATTGGAAAAATATTACCTCTTTTTTTTTTTTCGCGATGGGGTTTCTCTGTGGTTTTGGAGCCTGTCCTGGAACTAGCTCTTGTTAACCAGGCTGGTCTCGAACTCACAGAGGTCCGCCTGCCTCTGCCTCCCAAGTCCTGGGATTAAAGGCGTGTGCCACCACCTCCGGCAAAATATTACCTCTTAAACTCATTCCAAATATCTGCCACTGCTGCCCATAAAAGCATTTGCAAAAATAAATATACTCAAATGTGCAAGCACATACTATTAATTCAATTCACTGGGAAAAACTGAACATTTGACAGTGGGTCAATGAAATTACTTGGCACAAGTGAGAAGTGTTAAGTCTGGAGCTTAGCCTCCAGCCCCTGGCATTCATCCCAGTACCCCCTGGCCTGGGAGTTGCATTATCCTGGACTCCAAATCCCAACATACCAGGTACTGATCCCCCATGGAGGAGTCAGGAACTCTCCCACAGCATATTTAGGTGGGATCCTAGAGGAGAAACACTTGGTTCCCAGTTTGAATGGGCTCCCCCCCTGTCCTGATTCCCAACATGAGATCATCCAGTAGAGGGCGCTGTACTTAATAAAATGATGGATATTTTGATTTGGTTTTATTTCACCTAATTGGACTTTGTTCTAGTAGAGCTGCGCAATCTTAGGATTTTTTCTTACCAAGAAGGAAACACAGAACACACAAAAAACACTCTTAGGAGATTATTAGAGGGGTCATGCAAAGGCCTGGGAAGTCATTGTGAAGAGACAGGGAGGAGAATTGTTCATCCAGCTTTTAAAAGCTTCCTGGTGCATGCACACAGGGGTTGACATGGCTCCATCATATGCAGATGATGGGGCTCATGGAAGCGGGCAAGGGCTTAGCTGAGTCATACGTGGATCATGCAGGAGGGGGCCTTTAACATCCCCAGGTGCCTGAGGGCTTGTCTGCCCCTGCATGACCCCTAGAACCTAGAAGTACCAACCATATGTGGCTTAATCCATTGCAGTAACCACCTTACCAAGTGATGTGAAATGCCCATCATGAGCTGAATATTACTGATCTATCAAGTTATAAAGTAGGACATGTACACCTGCAACCTGTTATCAAATGGATGTGGTATATTAGAGATCAGGACCATGTAGGTCCTGAAGACACAAGGAAGATACATGAAGAAATACCCAACTTCCAATGGTTTCTACTCCTGTTACTATGCCTTCTGCTGTCAAGCATACACCTATAGTCTATTCCCTATGATTGGTTGAATGAGGAAGAGACGACTAGGCCCTGGCTGATGGTTCAATACATCATGCACAAACCACCCAGAATTAGGCAGCTGCAGGATTACAATCCCTGGCTGGGACAACCCTGAAAGATGCTTGTGAAAGGCAATGTTCACAGTGGGCAGAAAATCAAACAATACACATTTGAATGTGGTTTATTTGGAAGGAGAAATGATCTAATTAACAACTAACAATGCACTGATTGATAAACTTTATCCAGTGGTTTGACTGGATGCTGAGGGATTAGTAAAGAGCATAATTAGAAAATTGGTGAGAGAAGACATCTAAGGAAGGAGGATGTGATTAATCTCTGTGAAAGGGAAAGGGGAATAAAGATCCGTGTATTCCATGTAAATGCTGATCAAAAGGTGAATGCAGCTGAGGAGGAGTTCCATATTCAAGTAGACAGGATGACTCTTCCGTGTACAATCAGCCTCTTTTTCCAGATAGTCATGTCAGTGTCCAATGGGCCCATGACCAAAGTGGCCATATTGACAAAATGGGAGACAGGCATGGGTTCAACAACATGGACTTGCACTCATCATGGCTGACTTGGTTACAGCTTTTGCTGAGTTGCCATATCACACATCAGCAGACACCAAAACTTAGCCCCATATATGACACCATTACTAGGGTGACCAGTCACCAACCTGCTGGCAGGGTGACTACACTGAGAAACTTCCTCTGTGAAAAGGACATTTGGGGTTCAAATGCTCTTAAACCAATAGACTAACGAAAGAATAACAACTTTAGGCAGGGTGATATATCCAGATTATCATGGGGAAATTGGATTGTCTCTTCACAATAGAGATAAGAAGGATAATATGTCCAGAATGCAGGAGATCTTTTAGGGCATCTCCTTGTGATACCAGGACTTGTCATTAAGATAAATGAGAAACAAAAACAGTGTAATCTAATAAGTATGACAAAGGTCACACATTCATCAGGAATGAAGGCATGGGTCACTTTTCTAGGAAAAGACCCAAGACCTTGTGAAGTGCTTGCAGAGGCTGGGAGAAATACAGAATGGGCAGCAGAGTCTGGCAGTTCTAAATACATCTAAAGTCACGTGACTATTCCAGCAACGAGAACTTTAACTGATATGAGTGTTTCTGTTGTATTTTGTTGATAATGCATTTGTAAAGTTATTTCTGTCCTTTAAATTTCCTTATCATATGTTTCAACATTAATTAAGAGAATATTTGTGGTTATCAGAAGTTTGAGATACTAGAAAGATATTCTCCAAGAGACATTGCCACTATTCTAGATTTATAACCATTTTTATTTGACATAATTATGTTATGTTTAGTCATAATTACAACCCGGTTATTGATTTTCATTTGGAAATTAATAAGGTGATATGATTGTATGCCATGTTGACAATGGATTCATTATGACAATTGTTCTTGGTTTTCAACTTTATTATATCAGGAATGAACTACAATTCAAAACTGGAGGGCACAGTTGTGATCTGTACCTTAAGGGAGGAGGACAACAGACCAATGATCCAAATAGTAAGAAGGGATGACACTCAACTTTGATCTAGATCTTGAAGCTAGAAGGCACACCTTCAATTTGTGTCCCACCTTCTGCTGGAAGGACAGTGGAAGAAGAAACATGGGGTATTATTTCTCTCTACCAGGGAGCCTTGAGTGCCAGCCTCAGTAACCCCAGAGTGCTTAGAATTGGATGTGTACAACAGGCAAGGATCTGAGTGTAAAAGTTAAACTGAAGTACATTACCACTGCATCTTCTTTAGTTTTCATGCAAGGGTAAAGAAATGAACTGAAGAATGGTAAAGGAAAGAAAAGAAGGAGAAGGGGAAGAAACTGAGAGGAAGGAAAAGGATAAAAAAGGAGAGTAAAAGGAAGAAGTAGAAGTAGTGAAGAGAAGAACTGTAAGAGTAAAGGTTGATCTCCACAAGGCTTCTAGTCTTTACAGACATAGTTGGAATATTCCCCAAGCAAGAACAATGATAATAGGCATATCAGAATGACAAAAACAGGCAGGTAGAACCTGACACAGCAGTACACCTGAACACGTGACCTGACCCAGGAAAGAGCCAGCATTCAAGGGGAAGTGCCAATATTCCAAATCGTTAGATAAGGTTAATAAACAAGCCTAAATCCTGAATCCACCCATTCTCCTTATCTAATCTCTTTGTGATAACCAGTTTTGGGAATGCCCAGATTTGTTTTTTAGCAAAGGTGGGGCATGCTGTCTTACTGCTCAAGGCCTGCCTTCTATAGAAATTTCTATGTGGTCTGTTAGAGGGTAAATTTGTGGGACTGACAAATGTCAATTTGACTGTTGGAAAAAGGAATGAATGTTATCACTCTAAATCCCACTGTTGTGGGGAGGCAAGTTCACACCATTGCCCAGAGAACTCACACTGCTGAGGTGTTTTGGGAACAAATCCCATTTCAAAGGGAAGAATCATGGCTCCACAAATTAACACAGGTACGACAGTGACTTTTCCAAAAGAGAAGTATTCCCACAGCTCAGAAAAATGGGTTGCTCCATGTTTGGGTGGATGTATACACTTCCTGTGGATCTGCCTAGTGCTCTGTCACATGTGCATTCCCTGTACAGTCCTGTGGACTCTGACATCGCTGCATTTCCTCACCTTGTCAGCACATGTATTCCTTCATTGTCAGTGAAGTCTACTTTGGGATTCCAGCATATACACAAAACAGCTGAGACACCCAGTCTGGTGGGTCTGAGCTAGATTCTTGAACCTTCCATTCACTGACAGCCATTTTTGGACTGCACTCTGAAAGTTATTCCAAAAAAATCCCCATATGAACACAGATAGATAGATAGATAGATAGATAGATAGATAGATAGATAGATAGATAGATGATGGATGGATGGGTGGGTGGGTTGGTGGGTGAATGGGTGGGTGGGTGGGTGGATGGATGGATTGATGGACAGACAGATAGATATGATAGATGAATGGAGAGAGATTTAGTCCATAAGTTCCATGACTCGAGAGAACCCTGACTAATATACTGTGAGTTCCAGTCAATTAAATTTTTAAACTTTTAGTTTCTAATTTTTCTATTTATACTCTAACTACACATCAGAAACATTTTAGCAAAAAGTTTAGTATCACATTATAAACATTTTAAGACAATAACCCTTTATACTGTAATTGTAGATGTTTAAGACAATTCTGAAGCCATTTCTGACAACTCTCAGTACTTCCCCACCTCCCCTGGGAACCAACATAACAGCTAAGCATTATGAGATGTTACAAGCACGTACTGAGAGGTGTTGGGAACTTTCCATCTCCCTGAATAGGGAGGGGCAAGATAACCCTTAGGTGTTGACTCAGTTACTGATGTTTTGACTTAGTCCCTGGGAAGGGGCAAAGTGACCCTCAGAAGTTTCCCTTTACCTCACCTCATCTGGCAACCACTCTCCAGCCAATTATTGGTATTTGCCCTTTTGAATAAGCCAATCATAATAGTTAAAGAACACCCCCCAGACACCCCTTCCTTCTATGGTTTTCCCCTTTAAAAATAGCCTGTTCCATACATTCACGGTCTTCTGGCCTCCTGACTGCTGGAAGACCCTGTCATGATGGAATTAATAAAATTTTCATGCTTTTACATCAGCTGTCATGAGAGATGGTCTCTTGGGGTAACTCCTCGTCCTCCTCCTCCTCCTCCTCCTCCTCCTTCTCAGTGATTGGACACTAGGGTCCAATATAATAAGGTAAAAAAAAAGTCAAACAGTGAAGCAAAGGACTGAGTGCTATTTCTGACAAGAGAAAACTATAAAACAGTATGAGGCATTAGATCTACGCAAGATTTGGTTATTTGTTTTAATCAAGTTGAGAGGTATTTGTTAGTGGAAAGTGATTTACCTATTAGTTTATTTTTACATTCATGTGTCTATTAAAATAGAAATGTCAAGGAAATTGACACTTACAAGGAAAATCAAAGCTTGTACCACCAAAGCATGGGAAAGTAAACTCTGTCTCCTGTTCTAAAGCCACATTTAGAATTGTACTTGAATGATGGCAATGGAGAGATGGTACTGTGGTTAAGAGCACTCACTGCCTGCTCTACTAGAGGAACTCGGCTCAGTTCTCAGCAACCACATGGAAGCTCACAACTGTCTATAGTTCCAGTTCTAGAGGACATGACACTACCGCACAGACATCCATGAATGCAAAGCATGATGCACATAACATAAAATAAATACATTTAACATACAGAATGAAATTCACCATTACTTTCTAAATGGAGGTCTCATCTAGTGTCATCTATACTTAATGGATTTTCAGAGGTATGTGTGCATGCTTCAGTAGCTAAACCTGAAGGGATAAAATTGGAATAAAACACTCTAAAACTAAGTGTTAATAATGATGTCGACTCTAAAAATCAATATACCTAAGAAACTTTTGTGGGATTTTTGAAAGTAAATGGTTTGATGAAATTTATTTTACATATCACTCTAGTACAACATCTAATTGTTCTTTATTATAAAAAGACAGAGTCAGATATTGGAATAAATTCTGAAAGATCAGAGAAGTAAAGGAGTCAGAGATCTTTTATGTCTACTGAATCCTCAGACCAAAGTGGGCAAGATTGTGTCTCCATGAAGACTCAGATTGAATGCTGTGGGCTCCTGTCCCCTCCCACGATATATTCCTCACTCTACCCAGTCAATTTGAGCAGTATAGGTGTTAACTCTTCATTGAAGTTCTGGTAGAATTCCTCTCTGAACTCATCCAGCCCTAGGGTTTCTTTTGGGGTGGCTGGGAAAGAGACTCTGATTTTCTTTTTTCCTTTTCCTTTTTCAAGACATAGTTTCTCTGTATTGCTTTGCTGCCTGTCCTGGAACTAGATTTTGTAGACCAGGCTGGCCTTGAACTCACAGAGATCTGCCTGCCTCTGCCCCCAAGTGTTGGAATTAAAGACATGTGCCACTACCGCCCAGCTGGAGAATCTGATTTTCTTTCTTTCTTTTTTTTTCTTTTTTTTTTTTTTTTGGTGTTTCGAGACAGGGTTTCTCTGTGGCTTTGGAGCCTGTCCTAGAACTACCTCTGTATAACAGGCTGGTCTCGAACTGACAGAGATCCACCTGCCTCTGCCTCCCGAGTGCTGGGATTAAATGCGTGCACCACCATCGCCTGGCGAGAATCTGATTTTCAAGTCACAATAAGACATATGTATCTTTAGTAGGTAGAGCCCAGTTACTATAAATTTTACATAAATCACAGATCTTGCTTAGAGTATGTGATGAATTAATTCATGTAATGGAATATGATTTTAAGATGTGTCAAATGCATTTATGCTGTGGAATATTTGTTTAATGATGCAAAGATGTATTGCATTCATTTTTTTCATTTGTTTAACTCTATAAAGCTGTGTTAATGTGCCTGTCTAAAACACCTGATTAATCAAATATAGACCTTAATAGCCAATGGCTAGACAAGAGAAAGAAATATGTAGGGCTTGTGGGCAGAGACAATAAAGAGGGAGAGATATCTAAAATTGCAAAAATATGAGAAATGAAGAAGAGTAAGAGTCCATGAGCATGCTACCCAGCCACCTGGTCAGCTACAGAGTCAGAAGGAAAGAGATATATAAAAAGCAAAAGAAAAAATCTCAGAGGTAAAATGTAGTTAAGGAGAAATGGGATAATTTCTTGGTGGTAGCGCATTGTATCACATGGGCTCTGTTTGCTAGCAGAGGAAGATTTCCTTTAAGAGAGGGTTCCTGACTCAGCATTAAAGGCAGAAACCTTATAGTTCTTTAAGGAAGATCTACCATGAAATATTTAAACTGTATTTATAAGCAGTCAGCTGCAGGCTTCTTGGTGTCTTCATGGACCTAGAAACTCCAGAGTTGTGATAATAAACCTGTCTCTCTTCAGTACCTCCTTAGTGAAGCTAGACTCTCAGCAATCTATGGAATGCAGTGCAGCCAGCCAAAAAAGATGCAGCTTTAATCCTAGCCACGCTGCTAAACAGATTAAAAACTCATTTGCAGACCTCAGAAGAACTCTAAAGCACAGACTGAGAGGACACACAGTGGAACAAGAGGTGTGTGAGCACACACCCCACTAGGCACCCACTCTCAAGGCCCTTGGCTCCACGCAAAACCTTGGGCCCTCTCCCACCTGCATCAGCTTCTCTAGTCAGCCAGCTGGTAAGATTCCTACAGGTAGTGTGCTCCAAATCCACCACCCTCTCTATTGCACCCTGTAAGCTACAAGTCCCACTCCACCCCCAAACCTTCAAATCTCCTGTGACCTAAGAAAAACTTGCAAGCACAGGCTGCTACTGTTAGACTCTAGCGTCCAAACACTGAGAAGGAGTCGCCCCCAGAGACCATCTCACACACCACAGCCGATGCAAACGCATGAGGATTTTATTAATTCTGTCATGACAGGGTCCCCCAGCATTCGGGAAGCCGAGGGACCCCGAATAGCTGGTACAGTCAACTTTTAAAGGGGCCACAGAAGCAAGGGGGGTTGTTCTTTGACTATTCTGATTGGCTGATTTGAAAGGGCTATTACCAATAATTGACTGGAGAGCTGTTGCCAGATCAGATGAGGTAACAGGTCATTTTGACCCCGTTTCCCAGGGGACCGAATCAAAACATACGTATATGGGTAATTGTTCAGGAACTGAGTACGTGCGTGTGTAGCTGATAGGTCCTTGGTTCCCAGGGGAGGAGGGGAAGCACTATGGCACAGCGGCTGAGAGGATTCAGAATTGTCAAAAATGGCTTCAGGATTGTCTTAAAGTCTTACATTCCCTCCTCTTATTTGGTCAAATATCTCAATCTTGAGATATTAGTAAATTTGGAGGACCAATTGGATCTATACACAGAGATTAACAAACCAGTGTTGTAGGCCCATCATAGATCAATAGAAGGCACCAGGTCTGTTGTCCTGGGACTTGGGAGAGTTAGGTTTGTTCCCAATTATAGGACGTATGAGAGGTGATATTGTTGAAACTGCCAGATGAGGCTATTCCCTCATAATAGGGAGGTCCTGCTTACAAGCATAGCCAGCAAGATTGTGTCAAGCTGGGGTCAGTACTATTTAGCAAAGAAAAGGCTCTCACTATCAGATTATACAGTCGCTGGCCTGTATTAGAGCTTGCCAGCAGTGGAGCAAGGGTTGCAGAAGGGTTCTTAGCATTAGGAGTGGGGCCTAAGGCCCTGGCAAGGGGGGCTACTTCGGCAGGGGCTAGCTGGCCCTGGTCAGGCAATACCGGGTTGGGCCCTAGTACTATGGTCATTGGAGGTGTTACAACAACTCATAGGGTGAACAGAATCCCTATGTCTTTTTTTTCTGAATCATACAACTATAAAGTATTGCCTATTATCTGGTTAGCTCTTTTTTTTTTCTCAGTGAAAGTGATTGTTTTTTCTGGTGTGGTATGGGTAAAAGAGAGTAAGTCCTTTTTGTTAACCCTCAACCAGGAGATATTGACATTGGTTTTACATCCCCAAGCAGCATAATAAAATATTTTAGCCCCCCTCCCACATACTGCAGAGTTTGCTTCCCCCCCCCCAGACAAATATATCATTCAGAATATTTGTATGCAGGATAAAAGTTTCTGGGGTTTGCTCAGTATCCTCCCAAGAGTAATTTGCTAAAACTCACAGGTCAAAAGTTAGCTGGGGGAACCAGGCATCCAGGGGATGAACTGCAGTGGCTAGCCTTAAGGCTGGCCCAGTCTCAAAGTTAATCAGGGTCCAGGTTAAGTAGTCCTGGGTCGTTCTGTGGAGGTGCAGGCTTGATGTGAGGGGCAGGCAGGCTGTAATACCGTCCACTTTGAGGGCAGTAGGTGTAGGGACCCTTCCAGTGAAGTCCAAGATTCTGAGACTAGTGTCTTCGAACGTACATAGAATTGCCAACCTGGAACGGGTGTGAGATTTCCGGGTGCCCGGGCTGGTGGTGGGAGGTGCCAGCAAAGAAGCAGGGGGAATAGCTTAGTCCAGGGGACAGCAGCAGGAATAGCTAGGGCCCTTTCAGGGAGGGTCTAGTCTGGCCGGCAGCAGCAGGCTCTGGTCAGATAGTACTTGGTTTTAAATACTATCTCATGCCCCAAGTCCTTCCCGACACCCATGGAGACAGTCCCACAGCTCGCCCCTGGGAGACAAGTGGGGGAGATGTCACAGGTCCCTGTGCTCCACATGGAGCATTGTTTTCAGGAAGTATCTATGTTCTGGACCCCTGTGCCCAAATATTTTCTCCAGGGGTAAGTCTGCCAGCCTCCAGGGGCAGCTGTGGGGGATATGAATCTCAGATAGCCCAGGAGGCTAGCTCTGCCACTAGTTGACAGAAATTAGGGGTAAGGGCAGGGGTATCAAAGCAAGGGCTTGAGGAGGCATGGATTGCAGGCATGAGCGGGCAGCTGCTGTTCTGGCTGTTGGGTGCTGTAGCTTTCCTCGTGTCCCTCCGGATATACCTCAGGTGTCAATTCTGGAATGAATGCGAGATTTCCAGGTGTCAGGGTGGCCAGGGGTCTCTATGCCTGGGCTTGGAGATCTGGAGAGCCTTCAACCGCGCCTGCAGCTGGGGTTTGTGAGCAAATAGGTCATGAGGGGCCTTAGGAAACTAAGAGGGGAGTCCCCGATATTGGATGTCATAGGGAGTTAGTCCAAGCTGAGACGGTGTGTTTCGTACACAGAACAGGGCTAGGGGAAGGAGCTGTACCCAGTCTCTAGTGCCAGATTCCAAAGGCTAATTTGGTAAGGGTCTTTATTTATCCTTTTTACCTGTCCTGAACTCTGGGGTCTGTATGCATAGTGTAATTTTCCCCATGCCCTGACTTTTCTGAACAACAAGGCAGTTTTGCCATCAACCTCGATTACCTTGAGCAGGCCAAACCTCGAGAAGATTTCTTCTTTGATCTTCTTAGTCCTGGTAAGAAAAAGCTTCTCTGCCTTCCGGCCTATGTCCCTTTAAGTAGGCTGCTCAGCTCATTCACCATTGCTGCCCTGTCTTCTTCAGCAAATCCTACCAGCATACGTCAGCAAAACCAGCTCTGCTTGGGCATTGCAGTACCCCAAGCTTCCCACAGCTTAGGACTGGGAGCTGGGAGCAGTTGTTCTCTATGAAACTTGCAAGCAGCTTGGGAAGGCCATTTGGAATTGGGCTCCAGCACCTCCCAGCCCCTCCTCATTTCATTCAGTTGCTACCTGCCGGGCTGGTGGCTGTAAGCAGAGTTCCCAGGCTTGGGCTGTGACCAAGGCAGCTGGGAGGAGGATTCAGCTGGCAGTGGCTGCAAAGCCTTCCTCAGCGAGGTGGGCATGGCAAAGGCAGAGAGCAGCCTGCTATTCTTTACAGCCCTGGAGAACAGTAGGGGAAGTCAAAGTCTCCAACAGGTCTTTTTGTAATAATAGTGTGGGACACTCAGGAATAATCAGCCATCCTTTCGTCCATAGGCAAATGCTTTAGACATAGCGAGGGGGAACTCCTCCCCCTTTTTCCCCCATACACCCCAGAATTGGACACCAGGGTGTACAGTGTAAACAGGGGGGTGAATTTCAGTACTGTCACTGTGGATACTGCGTAGGCCTCTCAGGTGGGCAGAGCATCGCTTCAGTAGCCGGCTGTACTCGGTGCCGTTCTCCGACCCGCTTCTGCTCAGCAGCTGCTTTGGGAAGTGTCTCGAGCCCAAAGTCCTGTAGGGCCATTTTTCCTCACTGAAGTCCACATTCGACCACTCAGGGGCTGCTCTGTCTGAGGTGTGCAGTCTCTGCAGGTGTCATCTTCTGTTGCCTCCTTATCTGTCTAATTTTTTTCTTTACTAAGTCCTGGAGGGAGCATCTCTGCAGTCCCTCCATTTTCTGCAACTTGCTACGAATATCTGATGCTGACTGGCCTATAAAAGACATCACTGCATTGGCTTGGCAATCTGCTGCCATGGGATCAAAAGGGGTTTACACCCTGTACCCCTCCAATAGTCTTTCTAAAAATCCTCTAGGAGTACTATCAGACCTTTGTACTATTGCTCTTACCTTAGCCAAATTAGCAAATTAGTGGGGTGCTTTGCAACTCCCCCCCCCTTTCTTTAGACCTGCCAATTGGACTCTGGCAATAAAGACGGAGCTGCTCCCTACCAGCTGGAGTATTGAAGTCCCATCCTCTATCTTGTCCGGTGATTGGGTTGGCCTGCTGTCAGCTCCTGGGATATTTTTTTTTCCTCTGTGGTTAGGAGCACCTGTAAGAGCTGTTGGCAATCATCCCAAGTGGGGTTATGAATAACCAGAAGAGATTCTATAAGCCTGGTCACAGCCTGAGAGTTTCAAGAAAAGGAAGGGTTATAAGTAAAGATTAGAGGCAGAAAAGGGCAGTATTGTAATTGGCCTGTGTAACACCAGATTTGGTGTCACACCCTCAGTACAGTTCCCTCGTCACTGTACCAAATGCTAGTCGGGCAAAGGCCTGGAGGTTGAAAAGAAGACACAGAGAGACCAGAGTCATTCTAAAGGAGATTAGCTGAATGCCACTTTATTCAGCCTTTGGGAAGTCCTTATCTACCTAATTGCAGCACAAGGATTTCCCCCCAGGCAGGTGGGAAATTACCATATTAACAATGGAGTGAATGCCCTACAGCTAACCACCAGATGGGGCAGGGTTAGCACAGAAACACGCAGGAAGCTTAGTAGTTGATCATTAACTGTCCCCGCGAATGCACCACAGGAATAAGGGAGACCAGGGCATTACAGGTCCCCCTTTTGTATAAATTATGGCTAGGCCTGTCTTGGGTGGCATTGGACGTCAGGCAATACCCCTTACCAGTCATGGGAAAGCATCCAGGTCAAAACACATTTCCTGTCTTTGGTTGAGGCAGCCCCCCCAAAAGCCTTTCCCGTCTTTGGCTCATTAGTCATCCATCACCGAGTTCAGCCAGATTTGTGTTGAAAGATTCTCTGGGGCAATAGCTAAGAGGACTTGCCACGTGGCAACATTGACCTGAGCTTGCCTTTGGCTCTGGCATCACAACCATGAAGATGATGCTCCAGCACATGGAAGCATCCCTTAAGGAGACTGTGCCTGCTCAATTCTTAATAATTTTGCCCAAATTGGAGCCCTGTAAGTAAGGTCTCAGCGCTGGTGAAAATAACCCTGGTATAGCTAACTAGAATAATTTTAAGAGCCAATTTGTAAATTGTACACCTCAGGGTCTGTGAATAACATCAATAAGCTTATTACTGTAACAACTAGCAGTGGTCTTTAACCACAACCAAGAGCAAAATTAACTGCAATATTCATTTGTAAATTTAGCTCAATTTGAATGGCTATGGCCTTTGCAACCTGCCCTGAGAAGGTATCCTTTGTGCTAGCAGGAAGCAACTGACTGACTAATGAAAAATCCAGCAGCTTTAGCTGCTGTGGCAGCAACAGCTGTGGCTGCCGATATCATGGGATGGGTAGATGGGTAGACGAGTAGAGGAACAATCCTTGGCACTCAGACCACCGCAGCCAGCTCCTCAGGAAACCAGAAACTCTTCAGTTGACAAGCCAGAATCTCTTTGATCTCTCGGCTCCGTCCTGTCTTCAGGCTTCTGGACAGGAAAATCCACAGCACGCACTAGCCGCTCAGGTACCCATATTGGATTGTCAGCATCCTGCGGGAAAACACAAACAGCCCCTCTTCCCCACACCAGTACAGGATCTGGACCATGCCAGGTGCCATCTGATAGATTCTTCCATTTGACATGAGGCATCCCGGAAGAATCTTGCCGCCAATGCCTGTCAGCGGCGGTATGAGATTGAGCATCAACAGTCAAAAAATTTAAAATGTATAAAATAAAAGATAAATGATCTCTGGGGGTGGAACCATATACCCCCTTTTTTGTTTTATGAAAATAGGCTTTGAGCGTATTATGCGCTCGCTCCACTACAGCTTGTTCTTGAGGATTATAAGGTATTCCCGTTTTGTGCGAAATAGAAAACTCAGAGCAAAATTTAGCAAAGCTAGTATAGGCTGGTCCATTATCAGTCTTAACAGTTTTAGGAACTCCCATGTAGGCAAATGCCTGGAGACAATGACTTTTAACATCCCGTAATCTTTCTCCTGTGTGAGCTGAGGCAAAAATGAGCTGAGAATATGAATCTACGGTTACGTGAACATATTGCATGCGCCCAAAAGAAGGAACATGGATCACATTCATTTGCCATAAATGATTAGGGGAAGCCCACGAGGATTGACTCCCAAATGGGGAACAGTTAAAAGTTCTGTACACAGAGAGCACTTTTTAACAATATTAGTTACTTGCTCTCGAGATATCTTAAAATGAAATCTTAAAGATCCAGCATTGAGATGAAAACGATTATGAGCTTTTTCTGCAGCTTCATAAGATTCCTGACTCACTACATAAATTTGATGAGTAAGCTGATCAGCCAAAGCGTTTCCCTCACTCAAAGGACCAGGGAGGTCAGTATGAGCCCGCAAATGCCCTACGTAAATGGGTATAGATCGTGCCCAAAGCAAAGTTTGAATAGCCAATAACTGCATCTGGACTCGAGATACAGAGGCAACATAAGCTGCAGTTTCCAGTGGTGCAAGAATTTTGCTTATATACTGACTGTCAGTAAAAAGGTTAAATGGAATATCAACATATTTCTCTAGGGCCATCTGGACAGCAACCAATTCAGCCACCTGAGCAGAGTTAGTATTAACAGACTGAATATCAAAATCAGGAGGGGAGGCTACCACAGCTCTCCCAGTGGAAGATCCATCAGTAAACACATTTCGTGCCCCTGCCAGAGGCTGCAAAGAAATAATTTTAGGGAAACATACCGGATGATTTTTAAAGAAGGTGACTAACTCATCAGAAGGATAATGACTGTCTAACATGCAGGGATTAGTGCATAAAAGTAAAGTCCAATCTTCAGCAAAATTTTGCAACCAAATGCTGCCTGGGCATATGGTGTAATAACCTCATCAGGTAAAATTCCAAAAGTTTGCAAACTAAACTTATATCCTTTCTGAATAACACGTAGCACAGCTGATGGGTATGAGATAACAATTTTTACAGGTGACACATGTTCATGCACCCACAGGATGTGTCCTTGCTGCCAAAAAAACTCCAGTAGGACTATGCTTGGAGGGTGAAATTATCAACAGCAGTGGCTGACTATAGTCAATATAATTAATATGAGCAGAGGCAAGATTTTCTTCAATTAAAGTAATACATTGCTTTGCTTGAGGTGTTAACTCACGAAAGGAGGTTGGGTCTGGATTCCCCTGCAGAATGTCAAAAAAGTGGTTTTAAGTCTCCAGTAGGAATTCCCAGACTGGGCCGGACCCAAGTCAGGTCCCCAAGCAACTTTTAAAAATAATTCAAAGTTTGTAGTTTATCTAGGCGAAGAGTAACTTTCTGTGGTTTTACTCCTGTCTGCAACAGCTGATGCCCCAAGTATTGATATGGAAACTGTTGTTGTACTTTTTCACAAGCAATAACTAACCCAGCATGTGCTAGGCATTCTTGCAAGTCAGCAAAAGCCTCAAGGACTATTTCTGTGTCCTGTCCATCTAATAGGATGTCATGCAAATAATGACTTATATACAGTTGAGAATATACCTTATAGGGGCAATAACCTGTACCACAAACATTTGGCAAATTACAGAACTATTGGCCATACCCTGGGGCAATGTTACCCATTGGTAGCGCTTGTATGGTTCTTTGAAATTTATAGACGGTACACTGAAAGCAAATTTATCAGAGTCTTTTGGATGCAAGGGAATGGTGAAAAAACAATCCTTCAGGTCAATAACTAAAAGATGATATCCTGCAGGAATACCTACAGGCTGAGGCAACCCAGGTTGAGTTGTCCCCATAATTTCCATGCAATCATTTACTGCTCTAAGATCTTGCAATAACCTCCATTTACCAGACTTTTTCTTAATACTAAAGATAGGGGTATTCCTGGGAGAAGTGGATGGCACTATGTGTCCTGCTTCTAGCTGTTCCTGGACTAGAGTACAAGCAGCCTGTAATTTCTCCTTACTCAGGGGCCATTGTTCTATCCAAACAGGCTTTTCAGTTTTCCATTTTATAGGAATGCTTTCTGGCTGCTCTGCAATGACCCTAGGAAAAGTTTCCTAACCCTGCACTCTGTTCAGGTGACTGTTGTATTATTTTCTTGTCTGCTAAAATCTGCACATCCCCCTGCAGATTTTGGCCCAAACCCTGACCAGGGACAAAGCCCTGCTTCGATAGCATACGCTGCACAGGTTCAGTGGGCAGAACTGCTCCCATAGCTTGCAAAACATCTCTTCCCCACAAATTAAGAGGAAGGTGTTCTGGGACAAATGGTTTAAAAATGCCCTTATGGCCTTCTTCGTCCTCCCAATCTAAATATTGAGTACTGCACTCTGGAGAACTGGCCGTTCCTACTCCCTGCAAGGTCGTTGAGGCTGGCTGTAGAGGCCAGGTTGCAGGCCAGTGCTTTTTAGCAATCACTGAAGAATCAGCCCCTGTATCAGGAAGGCCTTGGAACCTTTTCCCATTTACTGTTAAAGTGAGGGTGGGGCGGTTCTCTAAACTAAGAAACCCAAAAAGCTCCAGGGGATCCAGTGAAGCCAAATCCCTTGTCTCCTCGTTCTTGTTTAAAGAAAGGATTAGTAGAGAGAAACATGGGTAAAAGCACTAATTGAGCTATTCTCGCTCTTTGAGGGATGACAAGGACTCCCATACCAGCTTCAATCATACTTTTAATTTCTCCAGTATAATCACAGTCTATAATTCCTGGTAAAATTTTGATTCCTTTGAGCGCAGAACTACTTCTACCCAAAACTATACCTACTGAATACTCTGGGATAGGTCCAAATACTCCAGTGCCCAAGGCCTGCACACCCATTTGTGGGGTCAATACTGCTCAGGCGGAGGTACAGAGATCTAGTCCTGCACTTCCTGAGGTGCCTCGTACAAGGTTATTCTGGGGGAAACCTGCTTCAGCATTTTTGCCTGCCGTCTTTTTTGCAATTTTCCTATATTTTACCTCTCCATAACAAGTAATCTCCCCCTGAAAGACAAGCCCTGCAAAGCTGCATCCAGTCACTGGGTATAAGGTTGAGCTCTGCAAAGGATTCCAATAAAGCTACAGTGAAAGGAGCATGAACTCCATAGTCCACAACTGTTTCTTTTAACTGCTTAATATCCTTAAAGGCCAGAGGGTTATGCTGCCTGGCCCTCTGTCCCTGCTGATCAATGTTTTCCACAACAGGATAAATCTGCTTCTCTCCACTTAGATTATTTAACCTGTCCCGGATCTCTCGGGTTTCTGCCTCTAAGTCCATAGGGGCAGAAGCAGTAGTGCAAGGATTTTGCGGAGGAGGTCTCATGGAGACATCTCCGTTTGCTTCCTTCCTTTCCTCTTTTTCTAACTTCTTTTTTATCAGTGCGATCTCCTTTTCTAAAATTTCTTCTTCTTCTTCTTCTATATCCTTTCTATTACTTCCTGTTCCTATAACTTCCTGTTCCTCAAAACTCTTAATAGAACTCACAGATTCTACTCCTCGAATCTCCTCAAGGGTTTTGTTTACACTCTCTAATTGCTCTTTCACTTTAACATCATCACTGAGAAGAGCATCTCTGACCAAGAGCCATAGTGAAAATATCGCCATGGGGAATTCTTGTGGCCCTCGCTCTTTCAGTGCATTTTGAAGATCAGCCTTTACCTGCTCCCAATCAGTAATATTAAAACCCCCTGATGTAGGAACCAGGGACTAAACTCTAACTGTCTTAATAATCTCTTGTGCTTTCTCAACTTTAATACCGGTGCCTTTATTTTCCAAAAGACCTAACAACTGGCCTGTTAACCGGCCCTTTAACAATGGAACAGAATAACTTGCACCCATAACCAATTCACCCTCGCGGCACAATTTCTAACCTGCTGGCCAGCCTTCCCGAGGGCGACCTCTCAGGGATCTCTACTTCTCGATCTCGCAGATGGGTCTAGTTGCCGATGATCATCCCAGCGGGGCCTCCAATTGTAACATCCGATTTGGTGTTACACCCTCGGTACAGTTCGCGCACCACTGTACCGAATGTGAGTCGGGCAAGGGCCGGGAGGTTGAAAAGAAGACACGTAGAGACCAGGGTCATTTGAAAGGTGAGCAGCTGAGTACCACTTTATTCAGCCTTTGGGAAGTCCTTATCTACCTAACTGCAGCACAAGGATCTCCCCCCAGGCAGGTGGGAAATTACCATATTAACAATGGAGTGAATGCCCTGCAGCTAACCACCAGATGGGGCAGGCATAGCACAGAAACACACAGGAAGCTTAGTTAGTTGATCATAAACTGTCCCCGCGAATGCAGCACAGAAATAAGGGAGACCAGGGCACTACAGGCCTGCAACTGAGCGAAGGGGAAATGCTTGGGAAGTCATTTTCATCTTTCCCCTGTCCCAGCATAGATGCTGAGTACTGAAGTTTTCAGGGCTAGGGCCCGACCAGCTGGGCTCCTCAGGAACGAAGTGCTTCCTCTGGGGGAGGAGGAGGAAGAAGTCTGTCCTGTTCTGCTGGATATCAGGAAGAACCAGAGGTGCCTGGATTCTGGGTTTCTTTTGCTCCAGTACAGGAAAGAGAGAAGACAAAGGGCTTGGGGAGGGGCAGCCATCACCTCTTCCAGTGGTGCGGCTGCTTTAGGAATCAGGGAAACTGATGATGGCTAGGGGGCCCGGTGCCAGGTTCTGAATTCCTGCAGGTGGATTTTAACAAAGACAAACTGACATACAAAAACAAAAAATACAATGAGACAGACATAAACTCAAAACCAGAAGTTGGTGCTCTCACCACCACTCTGGTGGAGAACTGAAAAAACACAAGAACAAAAAGACAGACATAGACTGAAAATCAGAAGCAGCGCGGCAACAAACTGATATTAACCTGGAAGGGAGTGGGCGATAAGGGCCACACTCCCTAGAAACTAAGATGACCTGGTCGCTCCTAGTTTCACAAATTGCCAGTGAAGCGTCCTCCACGGCTGGGCCAGGGAATGTTCCCGGACACGTCTGTCCCAAAGCCTGGTCCCCTTCAAATACTAGCCCTGCGCAGGTACAATGCTCAAGGTACTAATTCACAATTACACAGAAACAGAAACACAATACACAAACAGACAGACATAAAAATGAGCTCGTTGCTTTATACCTCCAACTGGGTTTAGAGTGTGTCTGGCAGCGACTCGATTCCTGGTCAGGGAACCAAATGTTGGACTCTAGCATCCAAACACTGAGAAGGAGTCGCCCCCAGAGACCATCTCACATACCACAGCCAATGCAAAAGCATGAGGATTTTATTAATTCTGTCATGACAGGGTCCCCCAGCATTCGGGAAGCCGAGGGACCGAACCAAAACTTACATATATGGGTAATTGTTCAGGAACTGAGTACATGCGAGTGTAGCTGTTAGGTCCTTGGTTCTCAGGGGAGGAGGGGAAGCACTATGGCACAGAGGCTGAGAGGATTCAGAATTGTCAAAAATGGCTTCAGGATTGTCTTAAAGTCTTACATTATAAATTACATTATTTGTTTTATTTATTCTTTTTTGAGACAAGGTCTTATGCTTTGCCTGGTCTGGAACTCACTAGGTCAGTGTGCCTCTTTGGTATGGGAAGTCCCTTTGTATATGTGTTGCTTATGATGGTTAATGAATAAAGAAGCTGCTTTCAGCCAATGACTTAACAGAATGTAGCCAGACTGGAAAAGCTATATAGAGAAAGTAGGCATAATCAGAAGAGAAGCCTTGTAGCCACCACAGGAGAAAGACACCACCAAGCGGTGGTATTAAAGGCTTATGCCACTATGCTCAGCTATGAATTACATCCTTTAAGATATGTGACAAATATTTCTGTATCTTTTGTAAAGACACCTAAGCACAGTGTCTCTCTCTATTTAGTACCTAATCTTCTGTGTACACACCTCCCCCTCAATGTCTCTTTGGCTTTTGCTGAAATATTTTCCTGTAGTGTAACCAAGGATTCAATATTACCCAAGTGGTGGTTCCTAAATAGGGCTCTTCCCAAGGCATTTGTAGCAATTCTGGACTGGATCTGCCACTGAAGTTGATACAGAGGTGAAAGGGAAGTTACCAGGGCTCAGAGACATCTTCTGAGCATGCATGAGTCAGGGCTGGCATCAGTCTGGCTAGGCTACTTTTAATTCAATCTCTGACAGGATATTATCTTCCCTTAAAAACTTAGTGTATCAGCTTTTCTTGATCTTGTGCATATTGTTAAATAAAGAGTTGGAGGGGTAATAAATCAATATGAACCTCTTACACAGTAATTGGAAAACAGGGTCCTTAAACATCAGATCGGTTAATCCTTCACTGGCAGCACTAGGAATCTAGTTTAAGAAAAATTGAAGGGCACAGCTATATCATGGTGGTGCCTACCTATAATCCTAGCACTTAGGAGACAGAAACAGGGAGATCAGAAGTTAAAGGCACTCCTCAAACACAAAGCAAGCTTAAGATCAGCCAGGGAAACATGAGACACATTCACACGCACATACACATGCAGGTGCACATTCACACACACAAGAATAAAAGAAAAATATGCAGCACTCGAGAGGCAGAGGCAGGCAGATGTCTGTGAGTTCGAGAACAGCCTGGGCTACAAGAGCTAGTTCCAGGACAGACTCCAAAGCTACAGAGAAACCTTGTCCTGAAAAACCAAAAAAAAAAGAAAAATCTGGTACAGTTATGATTAATATGTACAAATTCTACTTACAGAACAAAATACATTAATCCAAGTTAGAAAAAAATTGCAAACTTGATGCTCAAGTAGAACAGAAATGTTTAAATAAATTTCTGTGGAGTAAAATGGTGAAATGCAAAAGATAGAAAACATTTTTAAAGAAATATTGGATTATAGGAAATTATCATGATGTAATCAATGGTAGGGGAAATATGCAGAGCATAAAATATTGCATTAACTTCTGACGAATCTTATTTTTTTTTAATTATTGTCCTATGGATATATGTTTAGGTCTAGAAAATTCTGGAAAATTGTGGTGAGATACTAATACTTGCTTCCTTTCAGGGCAATGTGGTTACAGATAACTACTCTTCTTTTCACCTTTTTAGTAATGTTAGATATTTCTAAATAAATATGACCTTGGACCAAAAAAATGATGGTATTCTTCTTAAGAAGGCAGGGGACACCTTGTTCCAAACAGATGGGCTCCATGAGGGTGTAAGTGATGGAGATGGTGATGCAAGCTCAGCCATGTGGGAAGATAGAGAGAGAGGGTCAAAAATAAAAGTATGAAATATTGACAGGGATGAATAAAATAGTTGGGAGAAGGACATATGTGGGATAGAATATGGGATTTACCTATACTATTTGCCATCCTAGAAAAGGGTGAGGAAGAGGGAAGACTGTGGGCTTCAGGAGATTTCTTGGATGGGTAGAGATGCTACCGCCGTCTACTGTACTGCAAAAAAATATGTGGAACACAGGTAGCCTGTGCTGGGGAACTCCTGCAGTGAATAGCCTTTAAGATACCTGCCCACCTTGGGCATCATCTCATGTACGATAAATACAGACAAAGCCTCTTGGCTGTTGGATTTGGTTCCCATTCCCATTGCTCACAGAAGGCTCTGGACTAGTATTCTTTCTGTTAGTTTATTTCCAGATGAGTAAACCTTTGTTATCTCTGTTCTGGACTATTTAGGAACTCTTTGTACAACAACAAATTGGTGACCATATGGCTGGAATCCTCACTATTGCTGGGTCTCTCCTGCAGCCTTCCCCCACCACACACAGCTGAACTACCTCTCTGCAACTTAACCACCTCCCCTCTGGCACACAGCTGCACACCATTGTGTTGGCCTCCTAGAAGACAACTTCACAATTTCCTTCCTCCTATTCCCAAGTGGCTTAGTCCTTCCTACTAAGTGGCTGACTTACTGCTGCTTGTGGCTTTTGGCTGAAACCCCTCTGCAGCTTCCAGCTTCTCTGGCTTCTGCCAACCCTACTCTGATTAGGCTGAGCTCTGACTCTGGGAGGAGGGGCTTCTCCAGGTTGCATTTTAGATCAGCAAATGCCTGACACAAGCTTTGTTCTGTAATCTCATGGCTCACTGCTGTCTGCAAGCTCTATGTTCCTTGATGGTCTGCCCAAAACAAATCTGTAAGGGGATGTGCTGTTCTTAAGTAATTAACTAAATTTTGTTGTGTTTTGTTTTTTTTAAAGATTGATAGAGCATTGTATTTTTTATTTTTTTATATTTATTGATTGATTGATTTAAATTTTCTACCGCCTCCCATCCTTCCATTTCCCTCCCACTCCCTCTCCCCCTCTCTCTCCAGTCCTAAGAGAAGTCAGGATGCCCTTTCTTGTGGGAAGACCAAGGCCCCCCTCTCCATTCTAGGAAGGTGTGCATCCAAATAGACTAGGCTCACAAAAAGCCAGTACATGCAGTAGAATCAAAATCCAGTGTCATCATTGGCTTCTCAATCCACCCTCATTGTCAGCCACATCCAGAGAGTCTGGTTTGATAACATGCTTGTCCAGACCCAGTCCAGCTGGCCTTGGTGAGCTCCCACTTGATCGGTTCCAGAGTCTCCGTGGGTGGACGCACCCCTCATGGTCCTGCCTTCCTTTCTTATATTCTCCCTCCTTCTGCTCTTCATCTGTGCTTTGGCGGCTCAGTCCAGTGCTCCAATGTGGGTCTCTGTCTCTATCTCCATCCATCACCCGATGAAGGTTCTATGATGATATTCAAGATATTCATCAGTGTGGCTATAGGACAAGGCCAGTTCAGGCACCCTTTCCTCTACTGATCAAGGATGTAGCTGCGGACATTCCCTTGGACACCTGGGAAGCCCTCTAGAGCCAAGTCTCTTGCCAACCCTAAAATGGCTCCCTTAATTAAGATATCTTCTTCCCTGATCCCATATCCACCCTTCCTCCATCTAAACCCTCCCAGTCCCCCAAAATCTCTCCATACTCCCTTTTTCCCTTCTTTCTTCCCCTCTCCCCATCCATCAACTCCAACCCCTTCCCCATGCTCCCAACTTTTGCCTCGTGATCTTGTCTGCTTCCAATTATTAGGAAAATCTATATGTTTTTCTTTGGGTTCACCGTGTTATTTAGCTTCTCTAGGATCATGAACTATAGGCTCAATGACCTTTGTTCATGACTAGAATCCACTAATGAGGTAGTACATACCATATTCATCTTTTTGGGTCCTCTCACCACATAATAATCAAAACACTAAACATACAGAGTAAAGAAAGAATATTAAGAGCTGTAAAGGAGGGGGGTGGAGAGATGGCTCAGTGGTTAAGAGCATGGCCTGCTCTTCCAAAGGTCCTGAGTTCAATTCCCAGCAAATACATGGTGGCTCAGAACCATCTGTAAAGAGGTCTGACACCCTCTTCTGGCCTTCAGGCATACAGGCAGAATATTGTATACATAATAAATAAATAGTTTTTTTTTTTTTAAAAAAAAGAGCTGTAAAGGAAAAAGGCCATGTACCACTTAAGGCAGACCTATCAGAATTACACCTGACTTCTCATTGAAAACAATAAAAGCCAGAAGGTCACTGTCAAGATTTATGCAGACATTAAGAGACCACAGATGCCAGCCCAGACTACTATATCCAGTAAAACTTTCAATAACCATAGAAGGACAAAACAAGATATTCCAGGACAAAACTAGATTTAACCAGTACCTAGCCACAAACTCAGCCATACACAAAATACTAAAAGGAAAACTGAAGAAAGTTAGGTTAACCAACAAAAGCACAGAAAATTGATGGTCTCATAGCAGTAAATCCAAAAGAAGGGAAAAAGGCACGAATTAACATCACCAACAATGAATACTAAATTAATAGAAGATAGCAATCACTGGTCATTAATAACTCTTAATATAAATGGAATCAACACACCTATATAAAGACACAGGCAAACACAATGGATACAAATTCAGAATCCATTCTCCTCCTGCATAAAAGAAACACATCTCAACCTCAAAGACAGACATTGTCTCAGAGTAAAGGGTTGGAAAAAGTATTCAATCAAATTGACCTAAGAAACAAGTGGCTGTAGATATCCTAATATCTAACAAGATAGACTTCAAGCTAAAATTGATCAGAAGAGACAAGAAGGTTATTTCATATTAGTCATAAGAAAAATCTATCAAGAGAAATCTCATTACTGAACATCAATGTCCCAAATATAAGGCCACGCTCATATGTAAAAGAAACACTTCTAAAGCTTAAAACATACATAAAACCCCACATACTAATAGTGGAAACTTCAATGTTCCCCTCTCACTACTGGACAGGTCATTCAGACAAAAAAGTAACAGAGAAATAAGGTATCTAACAGATGTTATGACTCAAATGTACTTAACAGACTTTTATAGAATATTCCTTTTAAACAGAAAAGAATATATTTTCTTCTCCATACCTGCTGGAACTTACTCAAAAATCAACCACATACTCAGTAACAAAACAAACCTCAACAAATACAAAAAAAAAATCAGAATACCCCTATGTACTTTATCAGATCATCATGGTTAAAAACTAGAAGTCAACAGCAATACTAATTTCATCAAATCCACAAACATGGAAATTAAACAATGCTAACCAGAATCATCAATGGGTCAAGGAAGAAAAAAAAGAAGAAATTAAAGAATTTCTAAAATTCAATGAAAATGACCACACAACATATCCAAATTTATGGGACACAATGAATGTAGTGTTAAGAGAAAAGTTCATAGCACTAAATGCCTACATATAGAGGACAGAAAAATCCCACATTAGTGAATTAACAAAACCTTTGAAAACTTTTGAACAAAAAGTAGTAAACTCACCTAAGAAATTAAGACAGCAGGAAAAATCAAATTAAGAGCTGAAATCAACAAAATAGAAACAGAAAAAAACAATACAAAGAATCACTGAAACAAAGAGTAGGTTCTTATAGAAAATCAGCAAAATAGACAAAACTTTATCCAAATTAACCAAAAGGCAGAGAGAAAATATGCAAATGAACAAAATCAGAAATGAAAAGGGGGGCAGAACAACAGACATGGAGGAAATACAGAGAATCATCAGGTCATATTTTGAAAACTCCACAAAATTGGAAAACTTAAATGAATGGACAACTTTCTGGATAAATATCACTTACCAAAATTAAATCAAGACCAGATAAACAAATTTAACACACCTATAACTGCTGAATAAATAGAAACAGCCATCAAAAGACTCCCAACCAAAAAAAGCCCAGGACCAGATGGTTTCATCTCAGAATTCTACAAGACTTTCACAGAAGAACTAATACCAATACTCCTTGAATTATTTCACATAATAGAAACAGAAGGAACAATGCCAAACCCCTTTTTTGAGGCTACAATTACCCTGACACTCAAACCACAGAAAGACATTATAAAGAAAATTACAGACCAATCTCACTTGTGAACATTGATCCAAAAATACAAATAAAAAAAACAAAAAAACTGGCAAATCAAGTCCAAGAACACATCAGATCATTCATCCACTGTGATCAAGTTGGCTACATCCAAGAGATGCAAGAATGGTTCAACATACAAAAATCTCTCAGCATAATCCACCATATAAACTAACTGAAAAATAAAAACCACATGATCATCTCATTAGATAACGAAAAAGCATTAGATAAAATACAACATACCTTCATGATATAAGGAATATACCTAAACATAATAAATGCAATACTCAGCAAGCCAACAGCCAACATGAAACTAAATGTAGAGAAACACCCAGCAATTCCATTGAAATCAAGAACAAGACAAGATTGTCCACTCTCTTCATATCTATTCAATATAGTTCTTGAGGTTTTAGGTAGGGCAATAAGACACCATAAGGAGATCAAGGGACTACAAATCAGAAAAGAAAAAGCCAAATGCTCACTGTTTGTTGATGGCATGATAGTTTACATAAGCGATCCCAAAATTCTACCAAGGAACTTCTACAACTCATAAACATTTTCAGCAATGTGGCATGATCCCGGATCAGAAAAAAAAAAAACAATATCTCTCCTATACAAAGATAATAAAAGGGCTGGAAAAGAAATCAGAGAAACAACACCCTTCACAATAACCAAGAGTAGAATAAAATATTTCGAAGTAACTCTAACCAAACAAGTGGAAGACTTGTATAACAAGAACTTTGAATCTTTGAAGAAAGAAATTAAGAAGAAAACAGAAAGTGGAAAGATCTCCCATACTTTATGCTAGGCAAAATAAACATAGTAAAAATGGCAATCTTACTACAAAAGCACTCTACAGATTGAATGCACTGCCCATCAAAATCCCAGAAAAATTCTTCACAGACCTCGAAAGAACGGTACTCAATTTCACATGGAAAAGAAAATATCCCAGGATAGCCAAAACAATCCTGTGCAATAAAAGAACTTGGGGAGGCATCACAATTCCTGACTTCAAACTTTACTACATAGCTACAATACTGAAAACAGCCTGATATTGGCAAAAGAACAGACAGAAGATGAATGAACCAAATCAAAGAACCAGATATTAATCCATACACCTTTGAACACCTGATTTCTGACAAAGCAAAAAATATCAAATGGAAAAAAGAAAGCATATTTAACAAATGATGCTGGAATGACTGGATATCAACATGTAGAAGAATAAAAATAGACCCATACCTATCACCATGCACAAAACTCAACTCCAAATGGATCAAAGACCTCAACATGGAGCCAGCCTCATTGAAATTTATAGAAGAGAAAGTGGGAAGTACACATGAACACAAGGGCACAGGAGACCACTTCCTAAATATAACCCCAGCATCACAGACACTGAAAGAAACAATTAATAAATTAGACCTCCTGAAACTGAAAATCTTCTGTAAAGCAAAGGAGATGGTCAACAGGACAAAACAACAGCCTACAGAATGGGAAAAGATCATCACTAACCCCACATCAGAGGTCTGATCTCCAAAGTAGACAAAGAACTCAAGAAATGGGTCGTCAAAAGAACAAATAATCTAATTTTAAAAAATGGAGCACAGACCTAAACAGAGAACTCGCAACAGAGGAATCTAAAAGGGCTGAAAGACACTTAAGGAAATGTTCAACATCTTTAGTCATCAGAGAATTGCAAAACAACTCTGAGATTCTGTCTTATACCAGTAAGAATGGCCAAGATCAGAAACACTGATCACAACTTATGCTGGAGAGATTGTGGGGAAAAGGGAACACTTCTGCATTGCTGGTGGGAATTCAAGGGGTACAACCTCTTTGGATATCAGTGTTGCGATTTCACAGAAAAGTAGGAAACAACTTTCCTCAAGACCCAATAATACCACTTTTGGGTATATAACCAAAGGATGCTCAAAAATGCACAAGGACATGTGCTCAACTATGTTCATAGCAGCTTTGTTTGTCATAGCCAGAACCTGGAAACAACCTAAATGTTCTTTGACCAAAGAATGGATAAGGAAAATGTGGTACATTTACACAATGGAGTAGTACACAGCAAAAAAATGACAGCTTGAATATTGCAGGAAAATGGATATAGCTAGAAAATATTATTTTGAGTGAGGTAACCAAGACACAGAAAGAAAACTGACACATATACTCACTTATAGGTGGTTTTTAAAAATAAAGCAAAGAAAACTAGCCTACAAACCACAATCCCAGAGAACTTAGACAACAATGAGGACATTAGGAGGGACTTACATAGATATAATGTACATGGGAAATAGAGAAAGACAGGATCTCCTGACTAAATTGGCAGCATAGGGACAATGGGGGAGTGTTAAAGGGGGTAGGGAAAAAACAGGAAGGGGAGTAAAGAGCAATGTAGAACTCAAAAAATTCAATAAAAAAATACATTCCTAAAAATGTCATTTGGTCATAAAAATATTAGAAAACCCATTAGCCCAGACAATGAGAGCAACAATGAATAAATGGCACCACCAGAAACTGAGAAGCTTCTGTAAAGCAAATGATACTCTCATTAAGACAAAAAGGCATCCTACTGAATGGGAGAAGATTTCATCAACCCCATATTAGACAAAGGACTGATCTCCAAAATATATAATGAACGCAAGAAACTAGACACTAGCCGGGCGATGGTGGCGCATGCCTTTAATCCCAGCACTCGGGAGGCAGAGGCAGCCAGATCTCTGTGAGTTCAAGACCAGCCTGGTCTACAGAGCTAGTTCCAGGACAGGCTCCAAATCCACAGAGAAATCCTGTCTCGAAAAACCAAAAAACAAAAAAAAAAAACCTAGACACTAAAATTCTAATTAACCCAATTTAAAAATGGGGAGCTGAATTGAACAGAGAATTCTCAACAGAAGAAGTTCAAAAGGCCAAAAGACACTTAAGGTCATGTTCAACTTCCTTAGTGATCATGGAAATGCAAATCAAAAAACTTTGAGATACTATCTTACACCTGTCAGAATGGCTAAAATCAAAAACATCAATGATAGCCTTTGCTTGAAAAGATGTGGAGTAAGGGGAATGCTCACTCATCCACTGCTGGTGGGAATGCAAACGTGTGACACCATTTTGGAAATCAGTGTGGTGGTTTCTCAGGAAATTCAGAATCAACCTACCTCAGGATCCAGCAATACCACTCTTGGGAATATATCCAAGAGATGCCCAATCATGCTACAAAAGCATTTGTTCGACTATGTTTATAGCAGCACAGTTTGTAATAACTAGAACCTGGAAATAACCTTGATGCCCCTCAATGGAAGAATGGATAAAATGTGAAATATATATATATGAGTACTACTTAGTGGGAAAAAAATGACATCTTGAATTTTGCATGCAAATGGATGGAAATAGAAAACACTATCCTGAGTGAGATAACCCAGACCCAAAAACATGAATTTGGTACGTACTCTCTCATTTGTGGACTCTAGTCATAAACAAAGGATACTAACCCTATAATTCACAAGCCTAGAGAAGCCAAATAACAAGGTGAACCCAAAGAAAAACACATATAAGTCCTCCTGGAAATTGGAAGCAAAAAAGATTTCCAGGCAATAGTTGTGAGCATGGGGCTGGGGGTAGGGGTGGGGGTGAAGTTGGCAGAAGGGGAAAGGGGAAGAGAGAAGGGAGAAGGGAAGGACTGGCAAGAGCTTGGGGGAGGGGGAGGATGGAGATGGAGGAAGGGCTGATATAGGAGCAGGGAAGAGGATAACTACATTAAGGAATGCATTTTAGGGTTGGCAAGAGACTTGCCTCTAGAGGAGATCCCAGGTGTTCATGGGGATGTCCCCAGCTAGGTCCTTGGACAGCAGAGGCAAAGGTGCCTGAACTGTCCTTGCCCCACTATCACACTGATGTGAGATCAGACTATCACATTGATGTCGAATATCACCATAGAATCTTCCTTTGGCCACGATGGATGGAGATAGAGACAGAGACCCTCATCAGAACAACGGACTGAGCTCCCAAGGTCCAGTTGAAGGGCAGAAGGAGGGAGAACATGAGCAAAGAAGTCAGGACCTCGAGGGTTTGGTCCACCCACTGAGACAGTGTGCCTGTTCTAATGGGAGCTCACCAAATCCATGTGGACCGGGTATGAATGAGCACGTGATCAAACCGGACTCTCTGAATGTGGCTGACAATGGGGGCTGACTGAGAAGCCATTGTTAAAGGCACTGGGACTTGTTTTATGGCATATTCTGGCTTTTTGGGACCCTAGTCTATTTGGATGCACAGCTCCCTAGGCCTGGATGTCGGGGGGGGGGGAGGGGGGCCTTGGACTTCCCACAAGACAGGGTTCCCTGCCCTCTCTCAAGCAGGGAGAGGGAGGGAGGAGGTAGATTGGGGAGTGGGAAGGGATTTGCTGCAGCCTCTAAGCCATGGCTTGCACTGTTCTCACTATCTGGAATATTTTCATTTTTCCTACACTTGTAGTTGATCTGTCTCTTCTGGTTCTGTTTGCACACACCACATGCTTTCTGTCTCAGGAAGGGGGCAGCTACTGACCTATAAGCCTGTGAGTGAGCCCACCCCCAGAGAGATAATCTGTTAGGTTCTTTGTATGGGCTACAGCTTTAGATGTCTCCTTTGTGTTTACATCTCTACTTCAGAATCAGAAATGGTTTTAGAATTAGACAGTGTCAATCCTTCTCTAAATCCAAGCAGAACGTTAAAAGAATAACGCTAAACTTCTGTCTCATATCAATAGCCTTCTGCTATGGGACAGAAAGAAGATAGATTTTAAAGGAACATTTTACTTTCCTTCATGCCCATTTTGTCTATATCTTATATTTCAGTAAAAATATGTCTACATGAATAATATTTACATTTTCAACAATGAACAGCTTCCAAGAAGAAGACATTGGCGCTCCACAATGTCTCTACCTGATTGATATGAAAGCATGATGCTAATAGCACTATGAGACCGACTTATGGGTACAAGCTGCAGATATGGTGCACCTTCTTACAATGTTCTGGCCACAATTCCAAATAAGAACTTCAGAACAACCCTATCAAATACTTAGAAATCATTTTACTTTTATAATATCACATAGAAAGAACATCTGGAAGCAATTCTAGAAGATGCCATCCCCTCTCCCAACAAAGGTTGTTTTCATTGTCAGGGACAACATTTAAGAGTTGATTATTACTCATATAGGCTTGGGTGAAATTATGTATACCCAGAGATCTCAAAAAAAGATGGAAAATTGAATGGGATAATAGGTAGATTACTTACTCACACTACTAATAATAGTTTGTAATAGAAGGAATAGTTGTGAACTATTATTTTTGGATAATTTACATTGGTATAGACTTTTCTTTGATACAAATTCAAATTATACTTATCATATAGAATATTTCTATTTTTGTTTAGAATGTTTGTAACACCTATGCAAAGTTATTTTGTCAGATTGTATCTATGCATGATTCTACCTGTTTAAAACATTTTGTTTATTGACACAATTTTATGAGATATTTATCATATTGCATTATATAATTCTACCTCTGATCAAGATACTTATACATGGTTTATATTTTGATATCATTTTCCTGCTTTACTGCATAGCTGGTTAAAGATTTTTTATATTCTGATAGGAAGTCTTAATGTTCAACATTGTAATGAGACTTTAGTTGATTGCTCAGGCAGTCAGTCGTCTCTGTCATCTACTACACTTTTTGCGGGCTGCTGGACTTAACTACCTGCCTACTCAAGTAATATTAATGCTCTTCTCAGGCCTTTGATGGGGCTGAAGATAAGATAATCATACTTACTAATCATCCTCTTGTGATCTAGCCCAGCCATTCCTACAAGACATGAATTCCTTAGGATAAAATGCTTATCAAAACATTAGTATATATTCCTTCCTTACTATTGATTATGCTTATAACTCTAACTTTATATTTGACATATGTTTCTTGTATACATAGTTTTTTTTTTTTTTGGTTTTTTCGAGACAGGGTTTCTCTGTGGCTTTGGAGCCTGTCCTGGAACTAGCTCTGTAGACCAGGCTGGTCTCAAACTCACTTAGATCCGACTGCCTCTGCCTCTGCCTCCCGAGTGCTGGGATTAAAGGCGTGCGCCAACACCACGCGGCTTGTATACATAGTTTTGTATTGAGTTTGGAATTTTTTTTTCTTTCTTTTTATTTTTGGTTTTTCGATACAGGGTTTCTCTGTAGCTTTGGAGCCTGTCCTGGAAATAGCTCTTGTAGACCAGGCTGACCTCGAACTCACAGAGATCCCCCTGCCTCTGCCTCCCAAGTGCTGGGATTAAAGGCCTGCGCCACCACCACCCTGCCAAGTTTGGAATTTCTTATTTAAGCAAAAGGGTTAGGTGCTGGGAGAGCTTCTTCAGTCAATAGCCTGTAAGATACCACTCCACTTGGGCATGGTCTCATACATTATAAATCAATCTGTAAACTGTGTGGTCACTTTCTTCAATTCAGCTCTTGATTCTGGCTGCTAGATTCATTGGATACAACATCCGTTGCCCTGGGACTGGAGATATGGCTCAGTGGTTAAGAGCACTGACTGCTCTTCCAGAGGACCTGGGTTCAATTCCCAGCACCCACATGGTAGCTCACAACTGTCTGAAGATCCAGTTGCAGGGGATCTGACACCTTCACACATAAAAATAAAGTTAAATAAACCATAAAAATATTTTTTTTAAAAAAAAATCCATTGCCCTGTAGGTGCTCATCTGACCTATAAAAGCCCAAGATATTCTTATACTCTAACTTGGTATTTTCAAAAGTTAACGATTCAATTAGTACTCACATAGTTCAGGGTCTGTCACTCTGACTTGTACAACCTTCAAAATTCATAATAAAAACATGAACTCAGTGTTTAATGGTGAATTTAGAATGAATGCAGCTATATTAAGTAAAATCAAACACTTCTCTCTCTCATGTGTGTGTGATCATAGGTTTGGAAACATGGGGAGATATGGCATACACCTTCAATTTTCTTTTGGAAAATATGTGTGGATTGCTTTTACTTAAATGTCACAAATCAGTTTGCCTTGGAAAGAGGAATTATTTTATTCAGCTACAAAATTAAGCATATTTCAGCTATTCATTTTGTACTTTGTATAATTCACCCATGAACTGCTGTTTACCAAGGATTTTTTAACTATCTTTTATTCAACTACTCTCCCTTCCAGTCCCCTTTCCCTTTCCCATGATCCACACGTTCCCTATTTACTAAGATCTTGTCTTTGTCTAAGTCTATATAGAATAGATTTATGTATATCTCTTTGTTTCCATTTTGTTGTCTATGTCCTTTGAGAATTGTAGACTGGTTGTCCTCTGTTTTATATTTAAATGCCACTTAGGAGTGAGTACATTTATATTTTTCTTTCTGGGTCTGGGTTAACTCACTCTTATCTTTTCTAGATCCAAAAATTTGCCCATAAATTTGAAGATGTAATTGTCTTTATACATGTTAATTTCTTTGTCCATTCTTCAGTGGAAGGGATGTTTTTAGGTTCTGGCTGTGAACAAATAATATTGCTGTGAACATAGTTGACCACTAGTCCTTGTAGTATGCCTGAGTATCCACTAGGTACCTATCAAAAATGGTATTGCTGGGTTTTAAGATAGGTTGTTTCCTAATTTTCTTACTTTATAATTTTTGGTTTTCCAAGACACGGTTTCTCTGTAGATTTGGAGCCTGTCCTGGAACTAGCTCTTGTAGACCAGGCTGGCCTTGAAGTCAGAGGGGCCTGTCTCTGCCTCCCAAGTGCAGGGATTAAAGGCATACCTCACAACCAGGCAGTTGGCTTTCTAATTTTCTGAGAAAACACCATATCAAAGTGGCTGACTCAGTTTGCACCCCCATCAGCAATGGAGGAGTGTTCCCTTAACCCCACATCCTGTCCAGTGTAAGTTGTCACCAATGTTTTTTATTTTGCCTATTATTACAGATATGAGGGAATTTTAGAGTTGTTCTGATTTTCATTTCTCTAATCGCTAAGGAGTTTGGAAATATCACTAATCTCTCAGTAATTTTAGATTTATAAGTTGAAAGTTGTTTATGTCTGTACTCCATTTAATATTGGATTATTTATTCTTTTGATGACTATTTCTTTTATTTCTTTATGTTTTAAAGATCAGTCCTCTGTCCAATGTGGGGTAGGTGAAGATCTTTTCCCATACTATAGGCTGCCTTTTTTGTATTTCTGATCATGTCTTTGGTTCACAGAAACTTTTGTTTCAAAAGGTCTCATTTATTAATTATTTCTCTCAGTGTCTGTGCTGCTGGGGTTATAATTTGAAAGTGGTCTCTTTTGCCAGTGTGTTCAAGTATACTTCCTATGTCTTTTATGTGGTTTAGGCTGTTTGGCTTTATGTTATGGTCTTTGATCCTTTTGGACTTGAGTTTTATTCATGATGATAGATGTGGATCTACTTTCATTCTTCCCCACATTGATATTCACTTGTGCCAGCATCATGTTAAATATGCTTTCTTTTTCCATCATATATTTTTTTGTTCTTTGACAAAATTCAGGTGTTGTAGGTGAGTGGATTGATATCCGATTCTTAGAATCAGTTCCATTGGTCCTCCTGTCTGTTTTTGTGCCAATACCAGGCTCTTTTCAGTACTGTAGCTCTGTAGTAGATTTAAGTCAGGGAATGTTATGACTCCAGAAATTATTTTTTGCATACAGTTGTTTTGCATATCCTGCATTTTTTTTTTGCTTTACTATATGAAGTTGAGTATTTTTATTTTGAGGTCTGTGAAGAATTTTTCTGATGTTTACATGGGAATGGCATTGAACCTGTAGATTGTTTTTGGAAAGGTTTTCATTTTTACTATCTTGATTTCTACCTAACAGGGGCAAGGGACATCTTCCCATTCTCCGGTGTCTTCTTCAGTTGTTTTCTTCAAAGTTTTAATGTTCATTTCCTACAGTACTTTCACTTTTTTAGTAAGTGATTCCATAATATTTTATATTATTTCTGCCTATGGTTAACGGTGATAATTCCATAATATATTAATTCTAGCCAACTTTTTCAAAAAATGTTCCTTGTAACCACCTTCTATCTACCTTCCTGATGACCATTCCCAATCTTCTGATAAACATAATTATACCCCAATTTCTAAGGTAGCTTTTAAACAAAACATACAAGTAAACGTATGAGAGATTTGACTCTTCAAGCCTCTCATATTTCAGTTAATGGTATCCTTTGGGCTTAAAAACATCATTGAATTTTATGATTTTATGGTTCTGGTTTGAGAGCCAAATTGGGTTTCTTTCACAGGCCGTTTTTTAATGTTTTGGCTGTCTTCAGGGACATTTTTTTTTACCTAGTTCTAGATTCAGAGATAAAGTGCTTTTCTTTGGCTCTGGTTTCAGGCCCAATGTTAGAATACCCTTGCTGTAACCCATAATACTTCATAAAAGGTTTTATGAAATACAATCCTGGTTTAAAATAGAATAAATAGAGGTATCATGATGCTTAAACAGATTGTGGACAGTATCAAATTTTTCTCTACACAATAGCTGCTTTTAGTTAACTGACTGTAAGTGGCTTAAGATCTTAAAGAATAATTTAAAATGAGCCCCTAGCTTTTTCCTCAGGTCCAAAAGATTATGATAATATGCACAAGCTTTATCAGATTGATTACACACAAAGTCTTACCCTCATAAGAAGCACAAAACAATATGACACTGAATTAGTTTATAGAGTTTCACTACAGTATGATGTTTTCTCATGTTTTTGAAGAATAAAGACATTAACTTCAGACTTTCTCCACAGGTAGGCTCATATTATGTATTTGGAGATGATTCAAGGAGCTGCCGGCCACAGCTGGCCTCAAATGGGGCCAAGGAAGATCCTCTATTAATCAATGACCTTCCTCCATCATTTCCCCTTTATCTGTTTAAACAAGTAGGAAAAGCTTTCACTTTAACATGGTAAAATTACATATAACAAAACAGTTACAATTTAGAATTACAATATTTACATCTATTTTATCTTTATCATAACTAAGGAATACTAAAACTATTCTTCAATTCCATCAAAGACTCCAGAAAGATACAATATTAGCTGGACGGTGAGAAATAAGCAACTTAGAAAACTCTAGAAATCACAGAGACATCTCACTTTCTGGACAGTCACCCAAAGTTCCTCTGTAAAGTTGGGGCATCCATCTTCGGCCTACAGTGCCATAGTTTCCAGCAGACATTTCAATGAAGCAGGAAATTTCAAAGGCAGTTCAGTCACTATCTGCTGTGTCCTGCAGAATGTCTCACAGACTCTTTCATGAATCAGGAACTCCGAATGATCATCTCACCTTTAGGCAAGTTCAGCAGTCCTCTCTCTGAGGATTTTCTGTGTCCAGTTTATGCAGTAGTCCAGGCAAGAGCAGTTTCTTGCCCAAATGGCTATCAAACTCCATAAGGAACCTCTTCGATGCCCATCTTCCTCTTGAAGCAGCTGATGTTGCCAGGAGCAGATGTGTCTCATTGCCATGCAAAACCCTAAGTTATTAAAATATTTTAAATGCCATATGCTGCAGTCTTTGAAAGATATGAAGAATGCCTATCTAAAATATATCTATGCACATCTAAAAAATCTAACATGACTACAAACTTGACTATTATAGATGAATATCTATTAATAACCTATATACATTACATTTTTAAATAAACTACACAATCACAATACCTTAATCAATATCAGAAATATATACACACATAACAAAATTGACCTTAAATTAGTATCAGTAAAGCAAGATTCATTTCAATCCAAATTATTTATATCTATATTATATCACCCTTTATATGTAAAAGAATATTTATAAACAATATTTGGGAATATGGACGTAGTTATTTCTCTCCAAACTGATTCCTGCTGTAAAGGGGTGCTGTTAGTCAGGTCTTTGAGGGTATAACCTGTGTGCTAGATTTGTCTCAGTTTGCAGATAAGTAATTTTCTGAAGGTGTTCACAGCAACCTTTCAGAAGGGCGCAGTCTATTATACCATATTAGAATAGAAGCAATCCATATGGTCTAATCCTGTGAAAACAAAAGAAGAATCTCTTTTCCAAAGTATCATATCCTTAGATCCAAATTCTGAAGTCAAGGTATTTTCAAAATATCTATCTTGGATGAGTTCAGCAGCATTTATAAACAAATACCTTTGAGCAGATGTTGGTCTTTCCTCACCATTAAAACAATTCAAAGAGCACAATAGCATAGAGTATCAAGATTCTCTGTGTATTTTCCATCTTTGAGCGGTTTTACTTTAACCTCTATTTCATTTATTTTTACTTTTATTTTATATTCTCTGTATATCTTTGTCCTGGAATAACTCTGTAGAGAAGGCTGTCCTTGAACTCTCAGAGATCTGCCTGTCTCTGCCTCCCAGGCATTGGGATTAAAGGTGTGTGCTACCACACCTTGAAGTCACAGAAGTCAATCTCCCTAGGCCTCCCAAGTGTTGGGATTAAAGGTGTGTACTACCAAAACCAAACACTCTCTTTCCTTTTTGTTTTTTACTTTAAGAACTTTAACTTTTAGCCTGCATATATTCTTAACACACTGTAAATCATTTAAAGGTTTTCTTTGTTTTTGAATCTCTCTTTACTATATATCTCCCTCTTTTTTTCTGACCACACAAGCTTTTAAACTACTGAGCAATATGGGCAGGATTAAAGCCGCGGCATTGGCGGCTAGATCCAGCCTTAGCTTTCAGCTTAACGGTGAAGGTACCAGCTTTAGCCATGTTTATTGCCACAAGTCTAAGGCGTTTCAAGGTCCCTGCCAGCAAGCAAGCTGGACCATTCTGCTCCCAGACCACACTCAATCAACTGCCTGCTTTAAGAGTCAGAGTCTGCCCTGGCAGGACAGCTCAGAACAGGGCATTTTAAAATGGCACTTTATTCCTGCTACTGCTGAAAACAAACAAGCATTCAGTTGGCTTTTATCAACACCATTTAAGTGTTTCTTGGCAGGATCTCTTAAGAGATGCAGGGTTTTTGCAGCTAAAGCTCAGTCAGGAAGCCTCTCTTAGATGAGAGTGCTTGCTTGCCTCTAGCAAGCAGAGCAGAATGAGAAATTGCTGCTACCAAGAAAACATGCTTTACTCTATTCTTTCCCACGCTTTTTGTGGAAGCAGTTGTCCACATCGGCACCATTCTGTTGAAGGACCTTCGGGCCGCTTCCTGAAACCCAGCTCCCGGGTGCCTAGCTAGCTTATGCCCAAAAATAACAACACACAAATTGTATAAATGAAAACACTGCGTGGCCCATTATATCTAGCCTCTTCTAGGCTAAATCTCACATATTAATTTAGCCCATTTCTAATCTGTGTAGCAGCAAGAGGTGAGCTTACCGGGAAAGATTCAGCATGTCTGCCCTGGTGGCAGGCTGCATCGCATTTTCCCCGGACAGGAGAGGAAAAGACGTCGGCTTCACTTCCCTCTCCCTCCCGGCATTCTGTTCTGTCTACTTCAGCCACCTAAGGGCTGGCCTATCAACTGGGCAAGGCAGTTTCTTGATTAACCAATGACCTTCCTCCACCTACCACAAATTCCATTCATTAATATCTTTACAGTAGGTGCTATATTATGCCTTTCAAGAGTACAGGAGTTCTGTTCTGTAAAGGCCTTACCACACTGATTTCACTCCTAAGGTTTCTTTCTAGCATGCATTCTTTTATGAATGTGAACACTGTTTTCATATTCAAAGGTCTTAACACACTGATTGGATTCATAGGGTTTCTATGCAGTATGTGATCTTTTATGCCTTTGAAGTTGACTATAATATGCAAAGGCCTTGCCACACTGATTGCATTCATAGGGTTTCTCTTCAGTGTGTATTGTTTTATGTATTTGAAGACCACGAAGTTGGGTAAATGCCTTACCAACCTGATTACATTCATAGGGTTTCTCTCCAGTTATGTGTTCTTTTATGCAATTGAAGATGACTATGACTTGCAAAGGCCTTGCCACACTGATTACATTCATAGGGTTTCTCTCCAGTATGTGTTCTTTTATGCAATTGAAGGGAACTATGACGTGTAAATGCCTTACTGCACTGATTACATTCATGGGGTTTCTCTCCAGTATGTGTTCTTTTATGCAATGTAAGAGAACTATGACTTGCAAAGGCCTTACCACACTTATTACATTCATGGGGTTTCTCTCCAGTATGTGTTCTCTTATGCAATTGAAGATGACTACGATGTGCAAAGGCCTTACCACACTGATTACATTCATAGGGTGAAGGTGTAAGTCACAAACAATGCCACACCAATTTGGGATTATGATTAATAGGGTGATATTTATTTAAAGGGGAAAAACTTACAGATCACTGTCCCATGCAACAGCCCTCTACGCGACCAGGAGTCTAGTCGCCGGCGGAGCAGGAAGTGAAGAGAGAGAGGAGAGGGAAGTGGCCGCTTTTGTAAAGGGAGAGAGACCACGCCCCAAGGGGCTGGTATCTCAGCGGCGATAGGCTGGAGGAGTGGGAGGACCTCCCGCAACACCTCCCCCTTCTGTTTAAATAAGAGAGTTCTAAACCTACTATGAAATTATATACAATAAGTACAAATATCCTATTCTAACTAGCTTAGGTCTTGTATAATAAATAACTTGGCCAAGTCATGAGAGAAAGTAACTACATTTATATAGTCTTCAACCCCATCAAAGATCTGAGAAGGGAAATAATGTTACCTGGGTAATTAGGAAGTTCAGTAAAACAACTTCCAAAACATGCAACAAATCACAGAGACAACTAGCTACCTAGGCAATCACCCAAAGTCACATTAGCAGCGTTGAAGCAACGAACTTTGGCTAAGGCCTAACATAACTGACACACCATTTTCAAAGGCAAGCAACTTTCAAAACTATCTTACCCTGTCTTGGCAGGATAAGACAGCCCTGTTTTATCCATTGATGCATGCTCTGTATCTTTGTCAGTGGTTGAGGTATGGGCATTTCTTTGCCCCAAGGCCAGTTCTGCCAAAAAGAAATGCTCCAGGTGGAGTGTCTTTGGTGCTCAACATTCTCTCGGGAATAGAGTGGTGTTGCCAGGAGCAATTGTGTCTCACTACCACAAAACTCTGAGTTAGATTAATGGCCATTTTCTACAGCTCTTTGAAGAAGTTGAAGATTATCTATCTATACTGAGTATAATCTCTATATATCTAAAGAACCTGATTAGTCTAATTATAAATGACAAACTTAGATGACTATTAGTCTATATAATTCTCAATATCTATCTAACTTAAAGGCTAAGACAATAGGGCTGGAGAGATGGCTCAGTGGCTAAGAGCATTGCCTGCTCTTCCAAAGGTCTTGAGTTCAATTCCCAGCAACCACATGGTGGCTCACAACCATCTGTAATGAGGTCTGGTGCCCTCTTCTGGCCTGCAGACATACACACGGACAGAATATTGTATACATAATAAATAAATAAATATTAAAAAAAAGAAATGAGCTCTCCCTTTAAAAAAAAAAGACTAAGACAATAAACGACTGTGAAACAAATGAGGACAATGACCTCCAAATATAAACAATGTACAAATATACATTGCAGTAGGTAAATGTATATCAATACACAAACATTATATAAGTATCTTAATCAGAGGTAGAAATGTACACTGCAATATGGTAAATATATACAATACAATATATGTCAATACATAAAAAATGTTTTAAACAGAGGTAGAAACATGAATGCATACAATAGTCAATACAATTTAACTTTGTATCAATATACAAGAATCTATATCAATATATTTGTCTAACAACAGTAACTCACAATTACAAATCTATTATCCCATCATCCCTCTTTTTTTTTTTTCAAAATGATCCCTGAGCTTATAAAATTCCTCCCCCAACCCTCAATCGTATACTAATTATAATCAACCCCTAAATGATGCCCCTAAACCCAAGGGCAAACTTTACTGGGAGAGGGGACGTCGTCCTCTAAAATTACTTCCAGCTGTCATAGGGGCGACGTTCTTTCTGGGGGATCCTGTGAAAGTAAAATGATGGTTAAATTTCAAGATCAATGTCTTTTAAAATTGCCAATAGACTCTGAGTATTTTGTGCAGGTCTGGCCAAAATGTTGTATAAGATGTGCACCATTTCAGCTAACCAAGTTGGAACTGTCTTGTGCAGCTGGTATCCAAAGCAGGTCTTGTTGTAGCGCTATCAGTATCATGACGTCATATCAACCAGGTGGAGTTGTTGTTATGGGGCCCCATCTTCTTCCTGGAAACTTCAAATGTCACTTCAGGAAAAACTCATTGTTCATTATGAAAAACTTAAGCATTAATCATATAGACATATATATATATATATTCAATGAAAGACATGATAGATATATTCAATGAAAAGTATGATAGATATGAAGAAAAGCAAAGATGTTTTCTTTTTTTTTTTCAAATATTTATTTATTATGTATACAATATTCTGTCTGTGTGTATGCCTGAAGGCCAGAAGAGGGCGCCAGACCTCTTTACAGATGGTTGTGAGCCACCATGTGGTTGCTGGGAATTGAACTCAGGACCTTTGGAAGAGCAGGCAATGCTCTTAACCACTGAGCCATCTCTCCAGCCCCGCAAACATGTTTTCTAAACTCATATTTCTTTCTGTCCCATATCATGGCTCTTGACATGAGACAGAAACTCCAGAAACTCTGGGTTTTTCTCTTACTAACAGGCTTGGAATTGGAGAAGGACTGAGCCAGAGTCCAACTTCAAAACCAGCTTTATAAATTTAGAAATATGGTTTAATATTACTTACACAACCCTTTCGGTTTTCTTGATATTTCCTATTGGGCAGGTATTTTTCCATCTGTCAGTATCCAAATATCCAGGGTCCCTTGAATTTTTCAAAGATGAGTGTTTTCCTGTGGAGATAAGAACAGAACCCTGCCCCCATTCTATATGTTTTTCTTACCATCTGTATGAATATCATCATTGTAGATAAGTTGTCATTTCTCCTTTCCAAGAGGTTTCTCCTCTTCAAATCAAAACTTTATTAATTTTGATGGTATCCACAATTTTTCTTCTCCTGTGGAAACAAGAGCAAAACCCCTTCCCCAACGTAGCACATCTCCTGGCTTCCACTGAGAGGTCAGCACATCTTTGAAATAAATCGGTTGATTTAGTTCAGCAGACTTTTCCATTATCCAATGTCTTTCTGCTGCTGTCGTTCCTTTCTCACTAGCGTTGAGAAAATTCAAGGTTAATAAAGCATTATGTAATCTATTTCTGGGGGTATTTTCAGTCCCTTTCTGTTTGTTCAGCATATCCTTTATAGTACGATTTGATCTTTCTATAACTGCCTGACCTGTAGGATTGTTTGGTATACCTGTAATGTGTTTTATATTATAATAATCAAAAAAGCATTTCATTTTCTTAGATACATATGCTGGACCATTATCTGTCTTTATTTGTGCAGGTATACCCATGATGGCCATAACTTCCAATAAATGTGTGATTACTGAATCAGCCTTTTCTGAGCTCAGGGCAGTAGCCCATTGAAAACCTGAATACGTGTCTATGGTGTGGTGTACATATTTTAATTTACCAAATTCCATAAAGTGGAACACATCCATCTGCCAGATTTCATTTCTCTTAGTACCCTTTGGGTTACTCCCTGCAGGCAACGGTGTTTGATTATAGAAAGAACAAGTAGGACATCTCTTTATAATGTCCTTAGCTTGTTGCCAAGTAATGGAAAATTCTTTCTTTAGGCCTTTACTATTGACATGATGCTTCTTATGAAATTCTGAGGCCTGCAACACACTTCCAATCAATAATTGATCAATCTCAGCATTGCCTTGGGCTAGAGGACCAGGCAGACCTGTATGGGACCGGATGTGTGTTATGTACATCGGACAAAGTCTGTTCCTGATTATGTCTTGTACCTGGATAAACAATGAAGTCAACTCTGTGTCATCTGGTATAAATTCAGCTGTCTCAATATGCAAGATAACTCTTTCTGCATATTGTGAATCTGTAACTATATTAAGAGGTTCTTTAAAATCCCTTAGCACCATAAGAATGGCATATAATTCTGCCTTCTGGACAGAATTATAAGGGCTTTGTTCCACCTTACCCAATTCATCTGACTTGTAACCTGCTTTCCCTGATTTATTTGCATCAGTATAGAAAGTACGGGCTCCAGTTATTGGAGCATCACGTACAATTCTAGGAAGAATCCAAGAAGTTCTTTTTATGAGGTTAAGTCTACCACTTTTGGGATAGTTGCTATTAATTTCTCCCAAAAAATTAGCACAAGCTCTTTGCCACGGTTCATTGTCTTCCCATAACTTTTTTATTTCTTCAGTAGTAAAAGGCACTATAATTTCTGCTGGGTCTATACCTGCTAGTTGACGAAGTCTCAGCTTACCTTTTATAATTAATTCAGAGACTTTTTCCACATAAGTTTTTAATTTTTTACTTGGTTTATTAGGTATAAATATCCACTCTAAAATAATATCTTCCCTCTGCATTAGAATCCCTGTAGGAGAAATTCTGGAAGGCAATATGACTAGGATGCAGCTAAGATTTGGGTTTACCCTGTCCACATGTGCCTCCTGTAATTTTTCCTCAATCATTGTCAGTTCCTTTTCTGCTTCAGCTGTCAGTTCTCTTGGACTATTCAAATCTTTATTACCATCTAAGGTTTTGTTTAAATGAACTATTAGATCAGGTGTTATCCCAACAGCTGGTCGTAGACTGGAAATGTCTCCTAGCAATCTTTGGAAGTCATTAAGAGTCTTTAAGCGGTCTCTCCTAATTTGTGCCTTTTGCGTTTTAATTTTCTCTAACCCTATTCTGTAACCTAGGTAATTAATAGAATTTCCTCTTTGAATCTTTTCAGGGGCAATTTGTAATCCCCACCTAGGCAAGACTTTCTTTACTTCTTCAAACATCCTTTCTAAAGTATCTTTATTTGAATCAGATAACAAAATGTCATCCATGTAATGATAAATGATGGACTTGGGGAATTGTTTACGAATTATTTCCAATGGCTTACTTACAAAATATTGGCACAGTGTAGGACTATTGAGCATACCCTGTGGGAGGACAGTCCACTGATATCTCTTATTAGGCTGAGAATTATTATAAGTAGGCACAGTGAAGGCAAATTTTTCTCTATCCTTTTCTTGTAACGGTATAGTGAAAAAACAATCTTTCAAATCAATAACTATAAGAGGCCATCCTTTTGGTAACAGAGAAGGCAAAGGAATTCCAGACTGTAGTGGGCCCATAGGTTGAATTACTTTGTTGACAGCTCTTAGATCTGTCACCATTCTCCATTTACCAGATTTCTTTTTTACAACAAACACAGGAGAATTCCAAGGGCTGGTTGATTCTTCAATATGGTGAGCATCTAGTTGCTCTTGCACCAGCTGTTCCAATGCCTGTAGTTTATCTTCAGCTAGAGGCCACTGTTTGATCCATATTGGCTTCTCAGTTAGCCATTTTAAAGGTAGGGCTGTTGGTACCTCTAAAGGTTTGGTATTTGCTGTATGTTCTTGTACAGCCTGAATGGCTGGTGACCTTTTTCCATAGTACCTCATCATATCCTTCACCGAATTATGAATTCCTGGAAATACAGGAATGTTAATCTGGGTATTCCATTACTGTAGCAGGTCACGGCCCCATAAATTTATGGCAATATTGGCTATATATGGCCTTAGTCTTCCTATTTGCCCTTCGGGCCCTATGCATTCAACCCATCTTGTGCTTTGTTTTACACGAGATAGGGTTCCAATTCCTAGGAACTGAACATCTACCTCTTGAAGAGGCCAATTCGGATGCCAAGATTCTGGGGTAATGATACTTACATCCGCACCTGTGTCTAATAAGCCTTCAATAAAAGTGCCATTTATACAGACTCTTAGCTTTGGTCTTTGATCATTAATAGAAGTCTGCCAAAATATACGTTTACTCTGTCCTACTGGGCTTTTTGACTCATCCTCCACACGTAATTCATCATTTAGACCAGTATTACTTTTTACAGCAGAAATTGGAGCTTTTAATTTTCTTGGTGAGGCACGTTCTCCACTGTGACTGGGAATGACTGGGCCACTGTTGGCTTGGGGGCCTGCGAGAGGCCCCCCATGGAGTTTCCCGATGATATCGGATTGCCCCGTCTATCTGTTGTTGACCTACATTCGTTGGACCAATGCCTGCCTTTACCACATCTCCTACATATACCTGAAGGCCGAGGTCTCCTATTTTTGTCATTCCCAGAAGAGATATTATTCCTAGAAATTCTTTGCCTGCAATCCCTTTGTAAATGTCCTAATTTACCACAATTAAAACACCTGGCAGTTTGATGTCTCCTCATTGCTTTGGAAATCACTTCTCCTACCCAAGATTCATCATTATAGCTAAACGTCTCAACATTCATCGTATGCTGAATCCATTCATCCATAGGTGCTGATGTAGACTTTAAAGGCCCAATTATCTTTTTGCATTCTATGTTTGCATTCTCAAAAGCTAGAGATTCAAGAAGTATTCGTCTAGATTCTGGGTCTGTTACCCCTATGTCCAGAGCCTTAATCAATCTTTGCAAAAAGTCAATAAAGGGTTCTCTCTGTCCCTGCCTAATTCTGGTATATGATTCAACCCTTTTTGCTGGATCTTGTATCCTATTCAAAGCATTTAAAGGTGCTTGGTGACATAGACACAGTACTTCATCATCATAAAGAGCTTGGACCTGTGGATCAGCATATTCTCCTGCACCAAGAATTTGATCTTGGGACACCTCAATACCTTTTGCTCTTCCTTGCTGTTCCATATGTTTGGATTCTTCTCTGAAATAAATTCCAAACATCAAGGAAGGTCCCTTATCTAAAACTGCAGACACTAACTGATGGAAATCATGGGGGATAGCTCTAGCATTAGAAGCCCAAGTCTTTATCATTTCCTTTACATATGCATTGTGCAAGCCAAAATTAACAACAGCTTGCTTAATTTCTTTCAGATCATTCATTGCTATTGGTGTCCATCTAGCTTCTCTGACTCCCTTTGAGCCTTTAGAAGTTGACGCTTTGTCAGAATCAAGTATAGGGTATGTCGCTAGAACCCTGGGTAAGCCAGTTCTAATAGCTGGTGGAGGCATTGTATCCTGTCCTTGTGCCTCCTTACTCTGTTCACCAGCTGCAATAATTTCTCCAATCTTTTCAAATCTTTTTATCATTGTCTCTCTTAAATCCTGAATCTCTTGACCTGTATATATTTCCAGTGATTTCACTGAGGTATCAATTTTTTGGTCCCCATTCTGCACCTGTGATTCCAAAGCTTTAATTTTTTCCTTCAAAGATAACATGTCCTCCTTAGACTTTTCTTGTATATCATGTAGATTCCCATCTTGGAGGTACATTCTGTCTGTTACCTTATCAAAACTTTGTGATAAACTCTGAAGGTCAAATTCAATAGCCTGAACCCTTTCAGGTAACTTTCTAATACCCTTGGATATGGAATCAATTTTGTCTGTCATAGTATCCACTTGTTCAGATAACCTCTGATTTTCAATAATTTTAATCCTGTCAATTAGTTGTTCATTATTAGTTCGTAAAGATTCTATCATTCTTAGGAGTGCCATATTCATCCTTAATGATAGAATATGGAAAAGAAAACTGAAGCCTAGTAACAAGCAAATTAAGGTATTCCCATAATCATATAGACCTCGTATGATGTAATTCATTGTATTAGTAAATACAAAATTACTAATCCATTGTATTAGTGAAAACAAAGCAGTAAAATTTGCGTTAGAAACGAAAATTGCCATATTACCTATTGTCCAGCAGGTGGCGCTGTTGCAGAATCGCGATGAAAACATGGTCCTGTTTCAGTGCCTTAGTAGATGTTAAAAACTGGAAAACACAAGTTTCTCAACAAAGTAAATGTAATTAAATCAATTCCAGAGATGGAACCAGAAACCCAGAATCCAGGGGTAGAGAAGAGCAATCTGGAAGCTGCTTATGCCTCCACATGACAGAGTCACCCTGAGGGGTTGCAGCTTTCAGCAACCGCGTGCTCTGGTTCGTGCCACTTTAAGAGCTGTGCTTGCAAGGGAGATTTAAAAACAACTCAGAAAAGAGCAAACCATGGGAGGCCAAGGCCGCCACTGCAAGGCACAGGTAGCGGCTGAGGAAGCAAGGGCTCCCGCCAAGCCGAACTTGCGGCCGCCAAGCAGAACTCGCGGCTGCGAGCCGTGAGAGGTTCTAAAACCAAACGTTGGGTGCCAAAATGAAGGTGTAAGTCACAAACAATGCCACACCAATTTGGGATTATGATTAATAGGGTGATATTTATTTAAAGGGGAAAAACTTACAGATCACTGTCCCAGGCAACAGCCCTCTACGCGACCAGGAGTCTAGTCGCCGGCGGAGCAGGAAGTGAAGAGAGAGAGGAGAGGGAAGTGGCCGCTTTTTTAAAGGGAGAGAAACCACGCACCAAGGGGCTGGTATCTCAGCGGCGATAGGCTAGAGGAGTGGGAGGACCTCCCGCAACAATAGGGTTTCTCTCCAGTATGTGTTCTTTTATGCAATTGAAGAGAACTATGACGTGTAAATGCCTTACCACACTGATTACATTCATGGGGTTTCTCTCCAGTATGTGTTCTTTTATGCAATTTAAGGGAACTATGATGTGCAAAGGCCTTACCACACTGATTACATTCATAGGGTTTCTCTCCAGTATGTGTTCTTTTATGTCTTTGAAAAGCACTGTTGTAAGCAAAGGCCTTAGAACACTGATTACATTCATAGGGTTTCTCTCCAGTATGTGTTCTTTTATGCACTTGAAGATGACTACGTTGTGCAAAGGCCTTACCACACTGATTACATTCATGGGGTTTCTCTCCAGTATGTGTTCTTTTATGCACTTGAAGATGACTATGAATTGCAAAGGCCTTACCACACTGATTACATTCATAGGGTTTCTCTCCAGTATGTGTTCTTTTATGCACTTGAAGATGACTATGACTTGCAAAGGCCTTACCACACTGATTACATTCATAGGGTTTCTCTCCAGTATGTGTTCTTTTATGCACTTGAAGATGACTATGACTTGCAAAGGCCTTACCACACTGATTACATTCATAGGGTTTCTCTCCAGTATGTGTTCTTTTATGCAATTGAAGGGAACTATGATGTGTAAATGCCTTACCGCACTGATTACATTCATGGGGTTTCTCTCCAGTATGTGTTCTTTTATGCAATTGAAGGGAACTATGACGTGCAAAGGCCTTACCACACTGATTACATTCATAGGGTTTCTCTCCAGTATGTGTTCTTTTATGCACTTGAAGATGACTACGTTGTGCAAAGGCCTTACCACACTGATTACATTCATGGGGTTTCTCTCCAGTATGTTTTCTCTTATGCAATTGAAGATGACTATGATGTGCAAAGGCCTTCCCACACTGATTACATTCATAGGGTTTCTCTCCAGTATGTGTTCCTTTATGTTTTTGAAGAGCACTATTCTCAGCAAAGGCCTTAGCACACTCATTACATTCAAAGGGTTTCTCTCCAGTATGTGTTCCTTTATGAGTTTGAAAAGCACTGTTGTAAGCAAAGGCCTTAGAACACTGATTACATTCATAGGGTTTCTCTCCAGTATGTGTTCTTTTATGCACTTGAAGATGACTACGTTGTGCAAAGGCCTTACAACACTGATTACATTCATGGGGTTTCTCTCTAGTATGTGTTCTTTTATGCACTTGAAGATGACTATGAATTGCAAAGGCCTTACCACACTGATTACATTCATAGGGTTTCTCTCCAGTATGTGTTCTTTTATGCACTTGAAGATGACTATGACTTGCAAAGGCCTTAACACACTGATTACATTCATAGGGTTTCTCTCCAGTATGTGTTCTTTTATGCAATTGAAGGGAACTATGATGTGTAAATGCCTTACCGCACTGATTACATTCATGGGGTTTCTCTCCAGTATGTGTTCTTTTATGCAATTGAAGGGAACTATGACGTGCAAAGGCCTTACCACACTGATTACATTCATAGGGTTTCTCTCCAGTATGTGTTCTTTTATGCACTTGAAGATGACTACGTTGTGCAAAGGCCTTACCACACTGATTACATTCATGGGGTTTCTCTCCAGTATGTTTTCTCTTATGCAATTGAAGATGACTATGATGTGCAAAGGCCTTCCCACACTGATTACATTCATAGGGTTTCTCTCCAGTATGTGTTCCTTTATGTTTTTGAAGAGCACTATTCTCAGCAAAGGCCTTAGCACACTGATTACATTCAAAGGGTTTCTCTCCAGTATGTGTTCCTTTATGAGTTTGAAGAACACTGGATTGAGTAAAGTCTTTACCACACTGATTATATTCATAGGGTTTCTCTCCAGTAGGTGTTCTTTTATGCCTTTGAAGATGATTGTGATGAAGAAAGGTTTTATCACATTGCTTAATTTTCGAGCCTTTTTCTCCGGTAAGTGTTTTTTCATTCCTTAGAAGATGAGTGTTATAACTCAAGGCTTTAGCACAGTGAGAATATACGGAAAACGCCGCTCCAGTTTGATTTCTTTCAATCCTGCAAGGATAATTTACGCATGTTAAAGTTTCACCACATTCAATGGACTGTGAAACCTCATATCTATAGGAATTAACTTCATATTTTTTCCAATTGTAAAAAGGAATCAAACATTATGGTTCTATATCTTTGTTTTAAATCATGTTTTGTTCACCCATTAGGGGTCATTTTGCATCTCAAAAAATATTTGTGATGATAATTTCCTTTGTGCCATGGTTTACCTTTTCATCTATACCTATATTTTTCTATTAAATTTTTTACATTTTTGAAGAGAACTGCATACACTGAGTGCTTTACCAACTTTACTACATTTATAAATTTTACTATATCGTGAATCATTATACATTTGCTAAGTGAACTAAGACACCTAAAAGTATTTGCACAGACCTAGAACTCATGGTGGTTTTTTCATAATGTATGTTTAAGTATTAACAATGATGGTAGAAAATGAATTAACGTTGTATTCTTGTATCAAATTCAACAAGTATACTCTACATAGGAAGTACATTTTATCTTCTTAATTGTTCTTAAGGAGAGGTATGCTAAATATTTGCATATCCCTATGCTCATACTCTTGTGTCAAGAGTAACATATGATATATATAGGAAAGGAAGAATAGTCAATAAAAGATTTCCACATTGAATCCTCACGGTTTGACTTTCTGTTCCTCAGAGGCTTGTGGTATAGGTATTAAGGTTTCTCCACAACACCTGCCCCTTGATCCTTGACTCCAACAGCTGCTTTCATTAAACTTAACACTGTCACAAAAACTATATGAGTAATACAAGACTTACTTACCATGGGCTATTGATTTAGTAGAAAGGTTTGCAGCTATATTCATCATCACTGAAATGTGTATACATTTTCTGTCATGAGTAACAAGAAACAAATGGACTGGCAGATGTATAATCTAGCTCTCATGATTAATGCTAAAATCTGTTTAGTCATTGCTTCCCAGAATTTTTCTTAAATGAATGCCTTGCAAATGCAATTCATATACAGGAAATTGAGTTATATGGATTTGTGAGAATTTATTAACCATCAATTCATTTGAAGCTGTGCTTATTTACACTGTTGTTTTGTTTAAAAGTGTCATAACACATTACAAACTCATCAGAGGCACATTGTTATAAACTTGCATAAGAAAATTACCTTACATGCCTTCTACACCATTGACGATGTTTTTCAGTGTTATGGTCTTCCCAAATGTATCCTAAAATATAGTACCAGAATATGTATGTTATATTATTTAACATTGTGAAATAATTAGCTTATTATCCTAAGAACTATGACTGTGTTGTTCACCTCATTCTCCTTCTTTCTAAATCAAATTACAGAACAACAACATAAACCAAGGAAGAGTTGTCTCCATATTTTGAAACATGAAAGAAATTTATTTTTACCAATAGTAGTGAGGTTCGTGTAGGTCTCGAGCATCACATCTTTGTAGAGATTCTTCTGGGAAGCATCCAGCAAATCCCACTCTTCCTTACTGAAGTTGATATGCACATCATCATAGGTCACTGCCTTCAAAAATATACCACACGTGTGTACAATGTAAGCATGACAGTGGCAACATTGGAATGCATACTTCTTTGAAAGTACAGTTGTATGATGCTGGTGTTACCCACTCTTATTCCATGACATAGACAGTCACTTTAGAATGATATTTAAAAGGAGAGTCAATTCTTTTATTTCTGTACCCTTTGTACCACCTTATAAGAGAAATATCTATGCATAGGGAGAGAAAAACAGAAAAGATCAACAGTACATTGTATGCATGAGAATATTGTACAAAAAAAACTACTGGCTACAGAAAGGAAGAATAGATGGACAAACTGGGTGTATTGAAGTATTGTGCCTTTAACCACAACACTCAGAAAACAGAGGTGGGAATATTTGTCTCTGAGTTGAATGCCAGTCAAGTCTAAGCAATCAGGTCCAGGAGAGGTGGAAATACACATTGAGACCCTGTTTCCATTGCAAACCGGAATGAAACAAACAATGGGATACAAAGAACTGAAAGACTTTTATTGAACTTTCCACAAAGAATTGTTTTCACTCCAGTTAATGACTCAGAATACTCAGGCAGTATTAATGTTATGAATACATGGCATCTTGACAATCAGAGTGATGCCCTCTGTCAATTTTTAAAATTCAAGAAATTATGAAGCTCAGCACAGCAGTATATACTTGACATAAAAAATACCTACATTCTAGCACCATCATCCAATAACATAAAAACAAATAGAGCCAGGAATGATGCCTCCCTTTAGTTACAGGAATTGAGAGCCACACAGTTACTCAGATAAACAAACGAAACAATTATAACAGCAGGTTACCAAACTTCAGAGGTCTGAATAACAACTGTTTCTGCTATATTTTATGTGATTTACAGATCGAGCCTATAATGATGTTAAAAGCATTTCAGTATAAGTAGGAAGCTGGCTGATTAATGTCAAGCACAACACAGTAGATTATTTATTTTTTTTATTTTTTGGTTTTTTTCCAGACAGGGTTCCTCTGTGGCTTTGGAGCCTGTCCTGAAGCAAGCTCGGTAGACCAGGCTGGTCTCGAACTCACAGAGATCTGCCTGCCTCTGCCTCCCGAGTGCTGGGATTAAAGGTGTGCGCCACCATCGCCCAGCTAACACAGTAGATTTAAATGTCAGGAAATTACTTGAGGGTATTGAGATTCATTGGATACAATGAGAAATTTCATATAGAAAGGCTTATTCTCCTACTAAGGATCCACAGATAATTGAGAGAAAACGACTATGGAGAGAAACTTGTTCAAATACATGATCTTTTCTGGGAGGTGCACGCCTTTAATCCCAGCAGTCAGGAGGCAGAGGCAGGGGGATCTCTGTGAGTTCCAGAACTGCCTGGTCTACAGAGCTAGTTCCAGGACAGGCTCCAAAGCCACAGAGAAACCTTGTCTCAAAAAAAACTAAAAAAATAAATAATAATAATAATAAAATAAATAAATAAAAATAAAATAAAATTTATTTTGTCCTACATGGATTATGGTCCAAGATGCGAATTATGCTCTATCTACCTGCCGAACACAATGCACTCCTTTGTCCCCTTGACCTAAGCTTCACTGGATCACACCTTTGCAGCTAGTGGCAGGATACATTAAAAGCATTCTAATCATGCATCACTAGAAGATCAATATCATCATTTCCTACCAGTTCCTAAACTATTTGTAATCTTTAGAACACAAATCTGAAATTGGAATGCAATACTGACAACTTCTGGAATCTAGAGCTTCAGTTTTCTAATCTCTCTTCCCACTGCACACCAAGAGCAGTGTCCTTGTGTGTACTCTGGACAATCAGCATCATATCCTGAATTTCCAGAGTCTCCGCTGCCCCAATAAATTCATATACAGGGAGGCTCAGAGGATAAGGGCCACTGCCAACATGAACCACATGGATCAACATAACTACAGTCTTGCTCATGATCAGTCCAAGTCATAGCAGAAATGACAGTTCAACAGCTCTGAACACCCAACACTCACCACGGTATAGCTTGTGATCTTCCTTACTACTCCTTACACCAGAGGCAGAAGAGAATCATGGAAAGAACGCACAAACTGTCTGCCACTAGTACTCCTGATTTCTAACCCTTCCCAGAATTCCTCACAGGCTAGGGCTACCCAGCTGGGCCTCACAATATGAGCAGCTCCTCTATCAGAGATCAAATGACTCAGACAGAACAGTCCTTCCAGTTCTGCGCTGCCAGCCCAGCAGACAGGGACCTAGTTTAGAAAGACTGTATTTAGTACACCTTATTCTACTCTCCTACACCACATCCTGTTTCTCATCCAAAGCACAGGGTCCTTTCTGTGCACATTCCATTGCACACTCACTTTCCAGTGCAGCCATCCCACTGCCTCAGAAATGGCAAATCCGGCAGACATACACAGGTCACATTCATAAAGTAAACACTGTTCCTGTGTAATGTGTTTATTTTGTAACTGTTGTTAGACAAAAACAGACCATGAATTAGAAAACAATCAGGATCATGTTAGGGCTTGGAGGGAGCAAAGACAATGTGAATATGTTGTACTTTTAATCTTAAAAATTATTTTGAAAAGTTGAAACAGACTTTATGACCCTGTGCTCCAGAGACTAGGGATTTGTATTAGAGCACAATATATATTTCTCATGTATTTTCCCTAAAGATGAAGATCTTATTCCAGAAAAGTAATGGTCCTGTTAAGCAGGGACACAACATTTTACCCAGATCATCTATTTTGGATAACTACTGTAAATATCACACATTAGGTTTCAAGATAAGGTCAGTCCATACACAGATTGCCATTGTCTGTGGACTGCTAACAATGGTCAATCAGGATAACAATACAGCATCACAATTGACTACCTGATTCCACATAAGTAATCTCAGTGGAAAGAGGAAAGCTCTCACCCTCAGGCTAACCTCTCACTTCCTGTACTGTGTCTGCACCAGCTACAAAGTTGGTCAATGAGTTCAATTCTTATAACAATCCCTCTAGATTTCTATGTTCCCAGTAAAAGTCAGAAAGATCAACAGACTTTTAACTGCTCTATTTTTCTTTCTAACTGACTAGTGAAGGACAAACCTGGAAGGAGTTGCAGGACTGTCCTCCCAGAACTGGGCAGCAGAGGCAGAATTAGGTGTTCAAAATAATTCTCAATTTTTTTTTCGAGATAGTGTTTCTCTGTAGATTTGGTGACTATCCTGGAACTAGCTCTTGTAGACCAGGCTGGCCTCGAACTCCCGGAGATCTGCTTGCCTCTGCCTCCCAAGGGCTGGTATTAAAGGTGTGCGCCACCACCGACTGGCAAAATAATTCTCAATTACACAGCATGAGGCAAGCCTAAAGTATAGGAGACATTGATCTATATAGAAATCAACATACCTTGAAAGAAATGAAATGAAACTATTAATGACTTAGAAACTTTGGATAACAGAAACAAATAGAGATAAGAGCAGCAATACACTTAAGGAAAGTATTTGAGCCGGGCTAAGAGCAGCAATACACTTAAGGAAAGTATTTGAGCCGGGCAGTAATGTCGCACGCCTTTAATCCCAGCACTCGGGAGGCAGAGGCAGGCGGATCTCTGTGTGTCTGAGGCTTGCCTGGTCTACAAGAACTAGTACCAGGACAGGAACCAAAAGCTATGGAGAAACCCTGTCCGGAAAATCCAAAAAAAAAAAAAAAGAAAAGAAAAAGAAAAAAAGAAAGTATTTGAAAATGATACCAAAAAGTGATTTTTAAAGTGATCATAATGCACTTTTAGATGGGCAGTGTGACTCAGGCCTTTAATCCCAGCACTCAGGAAGCAGAAGCAGGCAGATCATTGTTACTTTGAGGCCCACCTGGTCTACAAGATCTAGTTCTAGGACAGGCTCCAAAACTACAAAAAATCCTTTCTCAAAAAACCCAAAAAAGTACACTTTTAAGATTAAATAATATTTTCTATATTGACTTTAAAAAAGAGTAGGCTCTTCCCTAAGAGAGGGGATGTCATTAACAAGAGATAGATTGATGGTGCCGAAATACACATGTTGACTTTTGAGATCTGTAACCTGACACACAGAGTTAGGAAATGGCCTGTTTTGCAAATATCCAAGTAGACATAACTCTGTCAAGCAAGATTGATCATACCAAAAGCAATCTACAAATTGAATACAATGCTCATCAAAATCCCAGAAAAATTCTTCAAAGACTTCAAAAGAATGGTATTCAAATTCATATGAAAAAAACAAAAAACAAAAAAACACCCAGGAAAGCCAAAACAATCCTATACAATAAAAGACCTTCTGGAAGCATCACAATCCCTGACTTCAATCTTTACTACAGAGCTACAATACTGAAAACAGCCTGGTATTGCTGTAAGAACAGACAGGTGGAACAATGGAACCAAACAGAAGACCCAGATATCAACCCACACATCTTTGATCACCTGATTTTTGACAGGGAACCAAAAAAATATCAAATGGAAAAAAAGAAAGCATATTTAACAAGTGGTGCTGGCATAACTCGATATCAACATGTAGAAAAATGAAAATAGACCCATATCTATCACCATTCACAAAACTCAAGTCCAAATGGATCAAAGAACTCAACATGAAGCCAGCCACACTGAAACTTATAGAAGAGAAAGTGGGAAGTACACTTGAAGGCAATGGCACAGGAAAACACTTCCTAAATATAACCCCAGCAGCACAGACACTGAGAGAAACAATTAAATGGGACCTTCTGAAACTGAAAAGCTTCTGTAAATCAAAGGACATGGTCAACAAGACAAAATGACAGTGTACAGAATAGGAAAAGATCATCACTAACCCCACATCAGTCAGAGGTTTGATCTTTAAAATATACAAGGAACTCAAGAAATTGGACATCAAAAGAACACATCATTCAAGAAAAAATGGAGTAAAGACCTAAACAGAGAACAAAACAGAGGAATCTAAAATGGCTGAAAGACACTTAAGGAAATATTCAATATCCTTAGTTATCAGAGAAATGCAAATCAAAACAACTCTGAGACTATAACTGACACCTGAATATATGGCCAAGATCAAAAATACTGATGACAACTTATGCTGGAGAGGTTGTGGGGAAAAGGGAACATTTCTGCATGGCTGGTATGAATGCAAGCTGGTACAGCCCCTTTAGATATCAGTGTGGCAATATCTCAGAAAATTAGGAAACTACTTTTCTCACGACCCAGTAACACCACTTTGGGGTATATATCCAAAGGATGCTCAATCGTGCCACAAGGACATGTGCTCAACTATGTTCATAGCAGCTTTGTTTGTCCTAGCCAAAACCTGAAAACAACCTAAATGCTGCTCAACTGAAGAATGGATAAGAAAAATGTGGTACATTTACACCATGGAGTGCTACACAGCAGAAAAAATGATGACATCTTGAAATTTGCAGGGAAATGGATGGAACTTGCAAACATTATCTTGCATGAGGTAACCCAGACCCAAAAAGACAATTATCACATGTACTCACTCATAAGTGGTTTTAAAGCACAAAGCAAAGAAAGCCACCCTACAGACCACAAATCCCAGATCTTAGACAAAAATGAGGATGCTAAGAGAGACTTACAGAGCTCTAATCTACATGGGAAGTATAAAGTATAAAAAGACCAAATCTCCTGAGTAAACTGGGTGCATGCGGACCATGGGAGAGGGTTGAAGTGGGGAGGGAAAGGCAGGGAGTGAAGCAAAGAAAATTGTAGAGCTTAATAAATACCAATAAAAAAATCGATCATATCTGCAGAGGATAGTTGTCTAATTGCAAATTCAATGTTCCTTCAGTCAAGATAACCTTCCTAATCTGGACACCCACACAATCTGGTCTGTGTTCATTTACATGACATTAATTTACACATGCTGGGCAATTACAAACCTCTCCTGCTACCACAGTCAGGCCCTTTTTCATAGTGGTGGCTCCAACAGCTGATTGCCTATGCTGTGCCCCCTGCAGTGCACACAATAATCTATTCTTCCTATTGTGATCTGAGGACAGAAGAACTGCTCCATATGCAAATCCTTTTCCTGCTACAGCATTGGGCAGTCAACTACATGCCTCAAATGCATTATTTATTTACTGTTTTTTTTTCTTTGAGACAAGGTATCTCTGTAGCTTTGATGACTGTCCTGGCTCTGTAGCTCTTGTAGACCAGCCTGGCTTCAGACTCACAGAGATCTGCATACATCTGCTCCCAAGTGCTTGGATTAAAGGCATGCATCACCACTGCCCAGCAAATACATAATTTTAATACTGTGAATTGGTACAGTCACTTAAGAACTTTGAGGGTGTAATATAGAGGACACTCAAGGTTGCCTAGGATAGCAACAAAGACGGACCAAATCTACCTGAGTCAACATAACAGAAGTTGACTCAGAAGCAATATTTCTATCAGTACAAAAATGCAGCTCTTCTAGAATTAATATGCCTTCCCAAGGAGAAATCACATCACACACTTAGGAGATTAAAAAGAAAAGTATCTTTAACGATGTTATGCATTGATCTCTGTCCAATGCTCCAGGGACAGAGCTTAGATAGATTGTGCATTCAATATATGCTGTTAGTCATAAGTATCCCTTAGGATAATGGTCCAGATTATACTCTGAACAATTGAAATAGAAACAGGAAACTTGCCAGTCAAAATATATAGGCAAAAATATTCTCAGAATATTTTCCTAAGTATGCCCGTGTTCTTTTACAGCAGGTCATTCTTCACTGACAGGGTTCTAAAAGCTCATTCCAGGATTGGCTCAAAAGCTTCAGAGAAACTTGAAAAACCAAAAAAAAAATGAAAAAAGAAAAATAGCATCTTGCCAGGTGGTGGTGGCTTATGCCTTTAATCCCAAGACACAGGGAGAAGAACCCTGTGCCTCTCTGTGAGTTCAAACCTAGCCTAGTCTATTACTTCCTAGGGGGAAATGAAAGAATTACATGATGTCAGCAGAAACTATGATACAATGTGACAAATTTAGGGAGAGGCTAGTCCAACAATTCTACACAAAGGGTATACCGGGTATTTTTTGAACTCTTTGCTACGTCCAGAATGGCCTTGGTACTGAGAACCATAGCTCCATATGGTGGGAAACGTTGAGTTGTCAAGATCTGAAGTAACCCCTCCACAAAGGCCTGGGCACCAGACCATTATGGGCTCTCCAATGCACAGTGCTGGTTTTAGAGAAAGAGCTCTGTTTTAGTATCAATACATCAGGTCCTTAGGGAAACTAACAGGCTTATGTCCCAGGCTGTTACTAGGTCAGCAAGAATGTCCCTCCTCCCTGCCTGAGGTCCTAAAGGAAAGCCTTGATTGATCAGGCGAGTCATTCACACGACAGTGTTTTACATTTCAAATATATGTAACCGGTAATATTGCTCTTCTGACAGAACTATGCCTCTCTCAAAAAGAAAACTGGAACTTTATGGCATGCCAGGTCTTAAGGTTGATTGTGACCTGTAATGTTCCTTGAGCAGCTTGTTAACAGGTCTATTCTTTGATAATTGGGTGGGTCTAGTGATTTTTTTTATTTTTTATTTTTTTTTGTTTTTCAAGACAGGGTTAATCTGTGGCTTTGGAGCCTGTTCTGGAACTAGCTCTTATAGATCAGGCTGGCCTTGAACTCACAGAAATCAACCGGCCTCTGCCTCAAGAGTATTGGAATTAAAGGTGTGCACCACAACCACCCAGCAGTGACTTTTTATTTTTAACTCAGTGGTGGCTTCTTTGAAATGGTTTGAGTCAAATATCTGGACAATCCTGATAAACAATGTATACCTGGGTATTCTAATCTCTACCAGCCCTCATTAGCATAGACTCACAGTTTGGCTGTTTAGACGCATTTCTCCCTCTGATAAATTCTACTTTGTGAGACTTAATTATTTTTTAAGCATTGGTCAATCTGTTGTATCACCAATTCTACTCTTCTACATTATGACACAGTAGTGGAGAGCTACACGACATGTGAGATGCCTTTGATAACGTCCACAAATTTAAATATAAATTCAGATTATATTTAAAGCTTAAATGCAAAGTGCTCGATATTGAGAAGATACTGGAGAAACGAGGCTTCTCTGAGTTCGGCAACTTGTTTCCGTGAATGCAGGAACCCTGTTGAAGTTGACTAGGAAGGTGTTTGTACACGCACCTTCCTGCTCCCAATACTCTAAGCAGATGAAGCCACAGAGCAAAGTTATTCAGAGGCCTGCCCCTAGGTCCAGGAGTTAGCAGGGACCATGAGGGACTTCACAATACAGGCAATATGGCGGCAGGTTCCCACCCAGACCCATGGAGGTAACAACATAGTGTTTTCCGCACCTCGCCCTCTGCTCCTCCCCATCAGGAGACAGCATTCCCTCACTCACCATGTTGTGCTTCTCCATTTTCCCAAAGTTCTCAGCTCATCGTCTCCCTGCAACAGCAACTGCACCCGAGAACAGGAATCCACTGGCGCCAGCTCCTCTTCAAAGCCAAAACTGAAGGCGGCTGCCTGGAAGAGACCTGCACTGCTTCTGACTGGCAGGTCATCTGGAGTGCTGATTGGCTAGTGAGTCCTGAGTGGCTAGAGCACCACCCATAGGGGTACAGTGTGCTTAAAGAGACAGAATACTGGCTCCTGTCCATTCCACTCACCCCAACAGAGAACTTCTCCATATCTGAGAACATATGCATTTTAATAGCACTGGCCCCTGGCTACTAAAGTAATCAATGTCATCTTCTTGCACTCCTAGGAACTTCCCTTTTTCTTCCAGCACACTGTGCGACTTGTACGGTGCACTGTGCTAGGCGGGTGGAGCAATTTCCTGTCCCACAGTTGTAAGGATGCCTATAATACTAACAACTAAAGAGAGTTTTAAAGTTACAAAATGAAATATTTGTTCTGTGGTCAGGACCTCTCCCACAGCATATTTAGGTGGGATCCTAGAGGAGAAACACTTGGTTCCCAGTTTGCATGGGCTCCCCTGTCCTGAGTCCCAACATGGGATCAACCACTAGAGGGCGCTGTACTTAATAAAATGATGGATATTTTGATTTGTTTTCATTTCACCTAATTGAACTTCTATGTGCTAGCAGAGTTGCGCAATCTTAGGAATTTTTTTCTTACCAAGAAGGAAGCACAGAACACACAACAAACACTCTTAGGAGTTTATTAGAGGGGGCATGCAGAGACCTGGGAAGTTAGTGTTCAGAGACAGGGAGGAGGATGGCTCATCCAGCTTTTTAAAGCTTCCTGGTGCATGCACACAGGGGTTGACATGGCTCCATCATATGCAGATGATGGGGCTCATGCAAGCGGGCAAGGGTTTAGCTGAGTCATACGTGGTTTATGCAGGAGGGAATCTTTAACATCCCCAGGTGACTGAGGGCTTGTGTGCCCCTGCATGACCCCTAGAACCTAGAAGTACCAACCATATGTGGCTTAATCCATTGCAGTGACCACCTTACCAAGTGATGGGAAATGCCCATCATGAGCTGAATATTACTGGATCTATCAAGTTATAATGTAGGACATTTACAGCTACAACCAGTTATCAAATGGAAGTGCTATATTAGAGATCAGGACCAAGTAGGTCATGAAGACACAAGGAAGATACATGAAGAAATGGCCAACTTCCAAAGGTTTCTACTCCTGTTACTATGCCTTCTGCTGTCAAGCATACACCTATGGTCTATTCCCTATGATTGGTTGAATGAGGAAGAGATGACTAGGTAGTGGGATTTTCTGAGTTTGAGACCAGTCTGGCATACAGAATCAGTTCCACAATTACACAGAAAAATCCGGTCTTGAAATCACCAAAAAAAAAAAAAAATCTGGAATCAAACAATAACTATGACCCAACTTCAATCAGCATCTTACATTCTAGCAGCAGCAATCACATATAAAGTATTTTGAAGAAAAAAAGTCTCGTTTTGCCTCTGTGCTTTGGCTCTGGCTACCAAGTTCATTCCTGTACTAGCATTAGTGCCTACGTCATTGTAATTTTGGTGAATACTTAAAATGAGCTGAGAAGTCAAGCTTTGTGGGCTGAACAACTACTGGATTCTTCAATTGATCTTAGAGAAAAGGCTGAGAAGCAATCTATTGGATTCTTCAATTGCCATTGGTAAGCAGCTGTTCTTAAGTTACCTGGACCACAGCTTGTAAGATATTCTAATAAGCTCACTTTTTACATCAATGGTGAGAATCATTCTACCTGTCCTGTTCATGTAGAGAATCTTGAATACTGCAGCTGTATATTTTATTCACCTGACTATGGAGGAAGATGTGCTGGCTGACAATAGTGCTCATTAAGACATTCTTTCTAGCTCCATTATTCTCTTCATATTCAAATTTCCATGAACACTACCCTTTTTATAATTATTCATTCGCCTGGAGTTTGCTTCGAATTTAAGGAAAAAAATCCATAAACAATGGAGTCATCATCCAGCTTTCCGATGGGGGAAAGACCAATCATCTTGAGACCTGGTTCCTGCTTTTCTCCTTCCTGTTGTGTAAAATCCCCGTGAAAACCATGTAAAAAGTACCTTCCGTTCATCTGATCTCAGAGTGAAGCCACAGAACAAATATTTCATTTTGTAATTTTATTTTTATTTATTTATTTTTTGTTTTTTCGAGACAGGGTTTCTCTGTGGTTTTGGAGCCTGTCCTGGAACTGGCTCTTGTAGACCAGGCTGTTCTCGAACTCACAAAAATCTGCCTGCCTCTGCCTCCAGAGTGCTGGGAAAAAAGGCGTGCACCACTACCGCCCGGCAGGAAGCTACTTCTTTCAAAACCTTCTACACTTGTAGTCCAAGCTTGTTAGTGTCCTTCACAAATAAGAAATCACACCTTTCAGCATCACCCCATGTGTTGCTCTTGGAAACAAGAAAGAATCAAAATTTAAGATCATGAATTTTTAGTTTATGGTCACAGTTTGTCATTGTTGCAGGCATCTATGTTATGCAGAGTTAGAAGCCCAGTGAGGAGACTGTGAGAGTTCATTGCATGGAGCTCTGAGGATTGAAGCCTGGCGTTGTTGGTTGTTTTCTTTTACTTCTTTCTCCATTGAGAACCTGCTACCCATTTATCAAATAAATCTCACCCATGGAGGCTTATTTTTTTTTGTTTTTTGTTTTTTGTTTGTTTGTTTGTTTTTTGGTTTTTCGAGACAGGGTTTCTCTGTGGTTTTTGAGCCTGTCCTGGAACTAGCTCTGTAGACCAGGCTGGTCTTGAACTCACAGAAATCCGCCTGCTCTGCCTCCCGAGTGCTGGGATTAAAGGCGTGCGCCACCACCTCCCTGCTGGCTTGTATTTTCTTATAAATGACTGACCTTGCTTTGCTTTGGCTTCTTTCAAGGATGGTTATTTTTAACTTAATTTTTTCTTTCTATCTTTTCACTCTGGCCTTCATCTTTCTCTATTCTGTATTCCCTTCTTTATTTCTGACTCCATGGTTTGCTCTGTAGGTAGGTGAATGTCTCCTGTTGTTCACTCCTTTTCTTGCCTCATCTTCCCTTTTTTCCTTCCAGAGTTCTCCTTTCTTTTATTCTCTTTGGCTGCCAGCCCTCTCTATGCTTTCTTGTCATTCTCTTGGTCATTCAGTTCTTTTCCATATAAACCAGGTATTTTAGATAGGCAAAGTATAACAACTTCACAGAGCGAAACCTAATGCAGCATAAAAATGGCAGCACTTCTTTGCATCATTAAATCAAAAGTTCTACAGCATGAACAAGTACAACACAATTAGAAATGTTATTTCACAACACACTGGGTTGCATTTTGAGCCCAAAGATGTTAAGATACCTAAGTTATGACACAACTTCCATGGAGACCTAGCTGATCATAGTGAGTGGAAGTTACCAAAGAGAGAAATGCATGAGAAGTCACAAGGATAGGGCCAATTAAGTCATTTGAAACTGAAGCCATACATCTGACAAGAGAGCTACAGGATTTGATGTTTATCCTGCTCTGCTCCTGTCTCTTGCCATGGTCCGATCTTCCCTCACTGTGTCTCCATTTTTCTCTTTTGGAATGTTAATGGTATTTTGTGCCATTCTATATTGGCAATATGTAACTAGTTTTCATATTTTACAAGATGTTACTGTCAAGAGACAGAAGCTTCTCAGCTTCAGGATGTGCCATTTATTATCTGCGCTACTGTGGTTTTACGAAGGAAGTGGTCTACTGTGCCCATGTATCACAGGCTACTTCCCACTTTCTCTTCTATCAGGTTCAGTGTGTTCAGATTGATATTGAGATCTTTAATCCATTGGGACTTGAGTTTTGTTAATGGTGACAAACATGGATCTCTTTTTATTCTTCTACAGGTTGTCATCCAGTTATGCCAACACCATTTGTTAAAGATGCTTTCTTTCTTCCATTGTATAATTTTAGCTTCTTTGTCAAAAATCAGGTGTTCATAGGTTTGTGGGTTAATATCTGTGTCTTCAATTCAATTCCATTGGTCAACGTCTCTGTTTTTATGCCAATGCCACGCTTATTTTGTTTTTGTTTTGTTTTTTCAAAACAGGGTTTCACTGTAGCTTTGGGGCCTGTCCTGGAACTAACTCTTGTAGACTAGGCTCATCTTGAACTCACAGAGATCCACCTGCCCTGCCTCCCAAGTGCTGGGATTAAAGGCATATGCTACCAGCACCCAGTCAATACCAAGCTTTTTTCATTGCTGTAGAGTTTGATGTTAGGAGGGTCATGCCTCTGGAAGTTCCTTTATTGTATAGGATTGTATTGGCTATCCTGGGCTTTTTGATTTTCCATATAATGTTGATTATTGTTCTATCAAGATCTGTGAAGAATTTTGTTGGGATTTTGATAGAGATTGCACTGAATCTATAGATTGCCTTTGGTAGAAATGCCATTTTACTATGTTCATCCTACCAATCCAAGAGCATGGGAGATCCTTCCATTTTCTGGTCTCCTCTTCAATTTCTTTTTTGGAAGACTTAAAGTTTTTGTCAAATAGATCTTTCACTTCCTTGGTTAGAGTTACCCCAAGATATTTTATGCTATTTGTGGCTATCGGTAAAGGTGATATTTCTCTGATTTCCCTCTCCAGTTCTTTATCTTTGTGTATAGGAGGGCTACTGATTTTTTTTAAGTTGATCTTGTATCCTGCCACATAACTTAACGTATTTATTAGCTGTAGACATTCTCTGGTAGAGTTTTGGGGGTCACTAATGTACACTATCATATCATCTGCAAATAACGAAACTTTAACTTCTTCCTTTCCAATTTGAATCCCCTTGATCTCCTCATGTTGTCTTATTGTTATTGCTAGAACTTCAAGCACCACATTGAAGAGATATGGTGAGCGTGAACAGCCTTGTCTTGATCCTGATTTTAGTGGAATGGCTTTGATTTTCTCTCCATTTAATTTGATGTTAGCTGTCAGCTTGCTGCATATTGCTTTTATTATATTCAGATATGATCCTTGTATCCCTCTTCTCTCCAAGACCTTTATCCTCAGTATGGGAGCAGGGCCTCTTGCCTGGCTCCAAGGCCCTCACAGAGAAAAAGTCCATGCATCATTCTTTGTAGGAACTTCAGTAAACATCTCTGAATTCTTTGATTTGTTCTTTCATTGATTTTATTCAATGGATACAGTGTCTTAATGTATACTTCCACCTGTCCTGAACATGATTCTATAGACTTGGCTGACATTCAAATCAGAGGAAAATATCCCCACCTCTGCTTCTGAAATTCTGAGTTTAAAGGCCTGAGTCAATACACTCAGTTTGTCTACTGTATTTTTTTTTTTGTGATTAGTATTTCTTCATACAATTTTCTCATGGGCACTATGTCCTATTGATCTATTTCCTTTGTCGCTCTATTAATAGTTCTTTTGTGAGGTGGTATCCCATTCAAAGGGTACAGAAATGACAGAGGTGACTCTCCTATTCAATTTCCTTCTAAAGTGATTGTCTGTGTCTTGGAATATTATCAGAATTTTATGACTATGCAGTCAAAGAAGTATACATTTACAATATTGTCACCATCATGCTTTCTGTTATACATGTGACTGAAATATTTTAGAGGGCAGTGACCTATGATGATGTGCATATCAGCTTCAGTCAGGAAGACTGGAATTTGCTGGATCCTTCCCAGAAGAATCTCTACAAAGATGTGATGCTGGAGACCTACAGGAACTTCACTACTATAGGTAAAAATGAATTTTCTTCATGTTTCAAAATAAGGGGAGCCGGGCGATGGTGGCGCACGCCTTTAATCCCAGCACTCGGGAGGCAGAGGTAGGCGGATCTCTGTGAGTTTGAGACCAGCCTGGTCTACAGAGTTAGTTCCAGGACAGGCTCCAAAGCTACAGAGAAACCCTGTCTCGAAAAACCAAAAAAAAAAAAAAAGAATCAAAATAAGGGGATAATTTTTTCTTGTTTAATGTTGTTCTTCTGTAATTTGATTTAGAAAGAATGAGTTGAATAAAACAGTCATAAGTTCTAGGGGTCCCTTGAGATAACAGCTTAAATATTGCGTAATTTTCAATAACTTAACATATATTTTCTGGTATTATATTTTAGAATGCATTTGGGAAGACCATAATAGTGAAGAACATTGTCAATTTTCTAGAAGACATGAAAGGTAATTTTCATGTGCAAGCTGATAACAGATATTACTTTTTAAGGCATAGCACCATGAGAGCTTTGTTGTAGATCTGCAAATAAATTTCTTTTTGCTACTCATAATACAAAAGTATACACATTGAATTGATGATAAGTATATCTGCAAAATTTTGTACTAAACCAATAGCCCATAGTAAATCTTGTATTCCTTGTACACTTCTTGTGACTGTGCTAAGTTTAGTGAGAGAAGCAGTTAGAGTTGAATCATTGGCAGTTGTTCTGCAGAAACCTTGATATCTATACCATAAGTCTGTGAGGAACAGCAAGTTCCCTTAGAACTCCACATGAAAATCTTTTATTTGAAATTCTTCTTTACTATGTATACCATAGGTTCCTCTTGATACAAGAATATGAGCATAGGGATATAGAGAGATGTAGCATCACACACTCTAAGAATAATTAGATAACTGATAGTCCCCAGATGGAGTATACTTGTTGAATTGGATTAAATTGTACAATTAATTGCTTTTCCACCATCACTGTTAATATATGAACAAACTCTCACTGCAACAAGCCCTATGAGTTCTAGAACTGTGCAAATACTGTTAGGTGTCCTAGTTCACATAGCATATGTAATATGATTCACAGTATAGGAGAATTCATGAATGTTAAAGCTCTGAGTTTATCCAGTTCTCTTCACCTTTGTGTAAAATATCAGAGAAAAAAGGTTCTGTGACTATAAAAAGGTAAGAAATAAAAGAAAGGCATTTGCCATTGGAGGTATCTTTCAAGTTGCAAAGCAGTGCCTAATCAAAGAGCAAAGCATGAGTTTAGACAGACTTACGAAAACATAGTATCTGATTCCTCCTTATAATTGGAACATATAATAAAATTCATAGAAATGTGTAGGCACAACAGTGTATTGAATGTGGTAAAGCTTTTACATGTGCCAATTATTCTTACAGGAGTGAGAGAATTCAAACTGGAGAGAAAACTTCAGTAAATTTTCAACGTGGTAAATTCTTGACATATGACAAGCAACTTAAATGGAATGAAAGAACACATACTGGAGAGAAACGCTATGAATGTAATCAGTGTAGGAAGGCCTTTGCACAGCATAATGCTCTTCAATACCATGGAAGATCACATACTGGAGAAAAACCCTATGAATATAATGAGTGTGGTAAAGCCTTTGCAGCTCAAAGTACTCTTCAAAACCATAAAAGAACACATACTGGAGAGAAATCCTCTGAATGTAATGAGTGTGGTAAGGCCTTTGCAGCTCACGGCACTCTTCAAAACCATAAAACAACACATACAGGAGAGAAACTGTATGAATGTAATCAGTGTGGCAAGGCCTTTGCAGTTCACAGTAATCTTCAAAACCATAAAAGAACACATACTATAGAAAAACCCTATGAATGTAATGAGTGTGGTAAGGCCTTTGCACAACACAGTAATCTTCAAAACCATAAAAGAACACATAGTGGAGAGAAACCCTATAAATGTAATCAGTGTGGGAAGGCCTTTGCACAATGCAGTAATCTTCAAAAGCATAAAAGAACACATACTGGAGAGAAACCCTATGAATGTAATGAGTGTGGTAAGGCCTTTGCATTTCACAGTAATCTGAAAAGCCATAAAAGAACACATACTGGAGAGAAACCCTATGAATGTAATGAGTGTGGTAAGGCCTTTGCAGCTCACGGCACTCTTCAAAACCATAAAACAACACATACAGGAGAGAAACTGTATGAATGTAATCAATGTGGCAATGCCTTTGCAGTTCACAGTAATCTTCAAAGCCATAAAAGAACACATACTGGAGAAAAACCCTATAAATGTAAAGAGTGTGGGAAGGCCTTTGCATCCCACAATAATCTTCAGAACCATAAAAGAACACATACTGGAGAGAAACCCTATGAATGTAATGAGTGTGGGAAGGCCTTTGCAGCTCATCGTACTCTTCAAGTACATAAAAGAATACATACTGGAGAGAAACCCTATGAATGTAATGAATGTGGTAAGGCTTTTTCACAGTACATTATTCTTCAATGCCATAAAAGAACACACACTGGAGAAAAACCATATGTATGTAATCAGTGTGGCAAGGCCTTTGCATCTCACGGTAATCTTCAAAACCATAAAAGAACACATACTGGAGAGAAACCCTATGAATGTAATCAGTGTGGAAAGGCATTTGCAGCTCGCAGTACTCTTAAAAGGCATAAAATATCTCACTCTAGATAGAAACTCTTTGAACTTAATCAGTGTGGTAAGAGCATAGCACAGCACAGTCATTTTCAAAGGCATAAAAGAACAGACAAAAAAGAGAAACCCGATGGATGTATTTCATGTGGTAAAGCACAGTACTCTTCAAAGGCTTAAAAGAACAAGAAACAGGATGAAATCAGCATGATAAAGCCTTTTCATGTCTTATTCATCTTCAAATGCATATATGTACAACTTCAGGATAGAAACCGTAAATGGAATCTATGTGGTTAATCCTTTGTCACAATAATCTCCCAATACATTAAGCAATCCATCCTGGAAAGAAACTATGAATTTAATGAGTACACTCTTCAAAAAGATTTTTTTTAAAAATCATACTGCAGTGAAACTCTCTGAATATGTCCATTATGGTAATGTTTTGCACTTTATACAGGAGTAAACCTTTTTGTGTATACATCTGATAAAGCTTGTGCAAATTACAATATCCTTTGATTACCTAAAGAAGAACCTAAGGGCTTATTCTAAATTATGTTTTAAGATCCTTACAGTCAGCTAACTAACAACATTCATTCTGTAGAAAAAAAATTCATAGTGTCAATGATCTGTTCAATATGATACCTCTTTATTTTGTTTGCAACAGCAAACTAATGAACAAAAGCTAATTCTTGAATTTATGAAATCCTATGGGTAGGAGAAAAGGCTAGTCAAACACATCCTGATCCAGAAATGAGATCTAAAATAAAACATGTTATCTCTGAATCTAGAACTGGTTATCAAAACAATTTCACCATGAAAACAGAACCAAAAAGATAAAAAGGGCCAGTGAAGAAAACACACTTTTGCTCTCAATCCAGAGCCAAAGAAACACACTCTTCCCTTGTTCAACTGAGCACCAAAGCAACGAATCTCTGAGCACAGAATTCTGCCCATGTCTCAGCTTGTTCAAACTCAGGGACTGAAATCTGACAAATTTCCACCTTCAAAATCTCCTTAGATCTGGTTTTAAGAAGCCCTGTATGATTCATATTGCTCATTCAGTTAGCAGCTGTTTCTTTCCACCCTGGCAGAGGCAGTCACAAATAAATCTCCCAAATAAATCTGACTGAGGTTTCTGTGAAGAACTTCTTTCACTGAAATGGATCAGAAACTCCCTAGTAGAGTTGAATTGAGACATAATTGATACTTCTACTTGAAAGGCATTTAGCCCAGAGGAGCACAGCAGCAATGGACACCTCTTTTGAGGCACTACGTTAGGGGAGTGGAGCAGATCAGTAACAGGCATTTCTGCTGGGAAACTCTCTTAGAAGAATGGAGCAGATCCCAGCTTTGATGGCTCTCTCTCAGAGAGGAACATCATTGCCTCATCTAGTTTGGTGCCCTTCTCTTCACAACTGTAGGTGTTGCCTGACTTCAGGGAATAAGGGTACCTTTCCCTTCAGAACTGTAACTCTTGAGTTGTGAATTTGAATGATAATGTAACTCTTTTAGATTTTATACTTCTTCAATTGCAAGACCTAAGTAATTAAGGTATAAGGATTTATGGATGGGTACTTGGGTCTTTTGTTTTGTTTTTCAAGACAAGGATTCGTTGTAGCTTTGAGCCTGTCCTGGAACTAACTAGTGTTGTAAATGTTTTAAATTCTATTTAGCTCACTTTTAAGTCTGAGGTAGGAACAAACTCAGAATGAAGAAGTTCATATTCATGAAAAAAATGTTAATGGCTTTAAACATCACAGATTTCTTTAGATTCAAGAAAAATAATTTTTTATCATAGCCTTGCAAGAAGTAAATTACATACCATGTTCATTCAAAACTGATAGAGGAGATAATTGCATTGTGGTTTCTATTTTTAAGCATTTGAGGTAGTCACTAGAGTGTGCTGTACGTGTGGCAAATCCATTTAGTGAAGTTTAATTTGTAGACTTTATAATTCCTTCTATGACTTTTTTCATGTTCTGTTGTGCCTGTACCTTGTGATAGGTATTTCTGCTGTAATGTATGTAATGGAGCCCTTATCATATAATTTTTCTCAATGGTTATTGAAATATCAGGCCACATTTAAGCATACTTTCATAAAACAGTGGTGATTTATCTTTCTGGTTTGATTTTTTTCTTTTCACAAGCATTTCATTGAAATTTTGTTGTTTGATATCCATCTTATATTGGATATCAGTAATGATTCAGGGATACATTTGAACTCATGAGTACAAGTCCAAGGGTAGATGATGAACTACCAATGTGCTGTTTTTTCAAGAGAATTTAACAATGTTAATTTTAAAATGACTGATAAAAATTATAAGAAACATTAAATACCCCATGTGTGTATTCAAAGAAGTATTTTCATTTATCTGATATGGATGTAATAATTTATAAGAATCAGCAAACATCTGTGTATGTAATTCCATAGCTTGAGGTTCTATAGGAATTGAGGTAAGATTTCTAGTCTTGCTCCCAACAGTGCTTTCCCACTGAACCATTTCAGTGGTGCTCAAGTTCAATTTGAATAAATATTACACTAGTAAAATATGTTCATTTTGAGGAGTAGACCTTTATTTATAAAACTTTTTCAGAACCAAAATTATACACCAGGAAATTGCCTCATTTAGTAAAGATCATTGCTGCTAAGTCTGATGACCTGGGATCTATCTCTGGGTTATGCACAATACCTTTACAAGTTTTCTCATATTTCTTTACTTTAGCAGTTACCCATAGACACTCCTCCAACAGCTCATTCATTCATGAATAATTTTTAAACCCAAAGAAGTGCCATTGAGGTCATTTGTAGGCAAATATCTCCATAGGTTTAATCACTAGAATTCACAAAGTGGAAGTAGATCATAGACCCCTGTTAGCTTTCCTGTCAGTGCTACATACACATCATGGCACAGGTGCATTCACACAAACACACTCCAAACAATTTTATTTTATTTATTTTATTTTATGTTATTTTTTTTTCGTTTTTTGAGACAGGGGTTCTCAGTGGTTTGGAGCCTGTCCGGAAACTAGCTCTTATAGACCAGGCTGGTCTCGAACTCACAGAGATCTGCCTGCCTCTACTTCCTGAGTGCTGGGATTAAAGGCCTGCGCCACCACCGTCTGGCTCCAAACAATTTTAAACAATGCAAAGAAAGTAACAAATTACTGAGACCATATGAAATAATTTGGCCATTTAAATTATAGAACTGCAAGAAACATTGCTATTCATCAAAACAAAGATGCTCCATTTTATATCTTATTATTTCTTTCTCTGATTCAATTCAATTAAAATTTAAATTCAGTGCATTTAAAAAAAATTTCAACTGGACATAGAATTGTATGGCTATAATTACAACATACAGGTGTGTGGGCTGGGCTGATCTCAGTGAGGCCAGCATATTCCCCAAAATAAATTCCTGGCATCCATGGCTATGTGGAGGTAACCTGTCTTAGAAATAAAAAAACCCTTAAATTATGGATCTTATGTTCATAAAATATGAGTGGTTCTTGGTTGGCCAGGAAGTACAACCACCTTGTTTTCATTTATTGGTGGCACCAACTATTGGTGACAGTAAAAATAAAATCACTTGTATGCTTACACATAACAAATTTCTCTTATCCCGACTTTTGTTTATAGACCACAATTAACCATCATGCACTTAACTAATTCATCATTCTGAACTATCAATCAATCAGATACAATTAAAAACGGGAGACAGAGCATTCCACAGTAGAAGTCAGCAAACATATCTTTGGCTCCAGAACTTTGTGGTAAATTTTTATAGGGTCTAGTGTGTGGTAATCAAGTAGATCAGTGGTACTGACTAAGAAAGGACATTTCTGGGAAGGAGTTGGAGGTAATTCCCAGTAATGCTGCCCAGAAATTATTCAAGATGCCGTCATGTTGAATAACAGACCAGACATGGGCTGGAGCCACAAACAAATGCATGACCTTGATACCTGTGGCTGTCTGTCATAGAGAATTAAATCAGGGCTCCACACATTTTTTTGATTTACAGAAATACAGGGAAAGTGGCCAGCAGGTGTATGACCTGAGCCCTCAGGTCAGATAGAGAAAGAAGACACACAAATAGTAAACTTAGGGTCTCTTAAGAGAGCTGCTTGATTTGTTGCTAATGCTGAGTCATGAAGCCCTTGGTTGAAGGAGGCAAGCTTCTGGTCACTGCTAACAAGCATAGCCCACCAAAGAAAAGGCAGTTACAAAGACGTTGCATTTGACTATGTTTTTGGGTGTTCAGAATTTTTTCCATATTATTTCAGATTTTTTGTGAAAGTTTTGGCAACACATTGGAATGCCATTTGTGAACAGACTTTTTTTCCTAACTAGCAGCTCAAGATTACCAAACAGAGGCTTTTAAGATTTTAAGAATTGAAAATGTTTACCCAAAGATCATAGTTATTACTAGCCTGCTCTTACATTTTAAGTTAACCCATATTCCCCATTTAGTGTCTTCCACTGGTAGAACATTTATCAGCATGGCACATTCATGTCTTCCTCCCTCTGCCTCATGCCCAGCTTCTGGCCAGTCAGTGTTTTATTAAACCCATTTGAGTGACAAATCATTGGAGTACACAAGAGAATTATTCCAACATAGATGTTACTTAGAAATGGGATTTAGTTTACCAAAAACCTTGGTACTCATGGAACTGTGACTTCATTTTTATGTAAAACCAACTCAATGGCTGGGAAAGTTCATGTTACAAATATAAATAAGCATACACAAACATTTAGAAAGCTACACAAAGTTAGTATTGATTTGTATGTATATTTGTAGGTGCAAGTGTATATCTGTGTGGAGATGTATGTATGTGTATGATTCTGTATGTGTGTATGATGAGGAAGCTCTATTAAACAATCATGCCTAGTTAAGACATGGCTACCTGGAATCCAGGGACTTACCAGGTGCTCACTCTCTGCATAATTCTCACCGACACAGAGGATGTTGGACTCCCCATTCTTGTGGTGTGAGTTTCCCATTGTAACCATTAAAAATATAATTGTTATCCTTAAGCTGGCCTGGTTATTTCTCATATCGAGCTAATTCACAACATGCATGTTTATATGTGTGGAATACAAGAGAAAATCTGGTGTTATTCCTCTGATTTTCCCAAACTTATTTGTTATTTCTTTTGAGATAGAGTCTCTGATTACTCTGTGACTTTCCAAGTAGACTAGGCTAGCTGGCCAACAAGCCCTATGTAGCCAATATTCTCTGTGTCCCAGTCCAGTATTAAAAGTCCTTGTGACCATACTTTTTTTTTCTTTTTCTCTTCAGCATGGATTCTGGGCCTCAAATTGATTTCCTTAAGCTTACAAGGCAGGCTCACCTGTCTTCTCATCCCCACACAACTTCAGGTTTTTTGTCCTCTCTCTTTGGTTTTGGTTTAGTTTTTTGAAACATTTTCATGTAGCCATGGCTAGGTGCCTTTAAACACACCTATAATACCAGTGTTTATGAGGCTGAGGCAAGATGTTGATAAACTTGATGTCAGCCTGTGCTACACTTATGACCCAGTACCAAGTAAATAAATAGATACTACTCGTTAGTATTGCCCTCTTCAGTGTCTCCTCAGTCCAGCATCAGGAGTGCCATTTTAGTTACCAATTAAGATTGCATCAATCTGCTGCCTGACATCCATAAATGGCTCCGCATTCCTCTCGAGATGATGAAGATGCTCATCAGCAGGGCCTCACTGCTGTCTGCCTGACTCCCTAGCTCCCAGTTTCTCCCCACTCTTTCATAGTCAATGCAATAAATAACCAAATGTGTCTTTCAATCTTACCGATACTCAGGATGTGACATATCAAACCATGAGCCTCATGGTAAAATATAAAATAATGCAAATGGGTTCATTTAAGATGCAAGTACTAGGTTGGAATAAACCTGAGCTGTTGGCAAAATAGTGTTGTAAATAACAATGTTTTATGTGATTATTCAGGTTTGGGTGGTCAGGAAACACAAGTGCACTCTCCGTTTACACATCATCCACACCATAGTGAGCTAGGCCTGAGCTCTAACAGTGGTCTGCTGTTGTGGAATATTATTTTCACTGTGTAAAGGTGTGCTACAATTTTCTACTACTTTGTAAAATGATGCAAACATGATACAGTTTTTGATTAAAGGGGATTAACCTGGGGTCAAGGTGCTTTACAGCAATCAATGGACAAGACGTTGTAGGGAGAAGCTAAGAGTAGCAAGTGTTCTTAAGCGGGCTGAGTAGAAGGACAGCACATTTTGGAAGGAGCACGCAATGAGAACATATTAGGTTGCTATTCAATGTCTTTGAATACTTCACCTCAACTTTTAAGTCCTGTGTTCTATAGAAGGATAGAGACTTAAATATGTAGTTCCTTACTCGCTTTCATAGCATCCCCTATCTCATGTCTCTATGAGTGTGAGGCTGGAGACCAAGGGACAAACTGCTGCTGGTAAATGTAGAGTTGCAATCATGGGTTGAGACAGCAGTTGCTTGAGGTACAATCACTGGATTAAATGCAAAACATCAGTCTGGGGAACTGGAGAGATGGTTCAGAGGTTAAGAGCACTGACTGCTCTTCCGGAGGTCCTGAGTTCAATTCCCAGCGGAGACATGGTGGCTCACAACTATCTGTAATAAGACTGGTGCCCTCATATGGCTAGCAAGGAGACAGACAGAACACTGCATACACAATAAATAAATAAATAAATCTTAAAAAAAGAAAACAAAAATCAATTAAAAAATTGCAAACTTGATGCTCAAGTAGAACAGAAATGTTTAAATAAATTTCTGTGGAGTACAATGTTGAAATGCAACAGATAGAAAACATTTTTAAAGAAATATTGGATTCTTGGAAATTATCATGATGTAATCAATGGGAGGGTAAATATGCAGACCATAAAACATTGTATTAACTTCGGTCCTAATCTTATTTTTTTAATTATTATCCTATGGATATATGTTAAGTCTAGAAAATTCTGGAAAATTGTGCTGAGATACTAATAGTTGCTTCCTTTCTGGGCAATGTGGTTACAGATAACTACTCTTCTTTTCACCCTTTTAGTAATGTTAGATATTTCTAAATAAATATGACCTTGGACCAGAGAAATGATGGTATTCTTTTTAAGAAGGCAGGGGACACCTTGTTCCAAACAGATGGGCTCCATGAGGGTGTAAGTGATGGAGATGGTGATGCAAGCTCAGCCATGTGGGAAGATAGACAGAGAGAGAGGGTCAAAAATAAAAGTATGAAATATTGACAGGGATGAATAAAATAGTTGGGAGAAGGACATATGTGGGATAGAATATGGGATTTACCTATACTATTTGCCATCCTAGAAAAGGGTGAGGAAGAGGGAAGACTGTGGGCTTCAGGAGATTTCTTGGATGGGTAGAGATGCTACTGCTATCTACTGTGGTGCAAAAAATATGTGCAACACAGGTAGCCTGTGCTGGGGAACTCCTGCAGTCAATAGCCTTTAAGATACCTGCCCACCTTGGGCATCATCTCATGTACGATAAATACAGACAAAGCCTCTTGGCTGTTGGATTTGGTTCCCATTCCCATTGCTCACAGAAGACTCTGGACTAGTATTCTTTCTGTTAGTTTATTTCCAGATGAGTAAACCTTTGTTATCTCTGTTCTGGACTATTTAGGAACTCTTTGTACAACAACAAATTGGTGACCATATGGCCAGAATCCTCATTATTGCTGGGTCTCTCCTGCAGCCTTCTCCCACCACACACAGCTGAACTACCTCTCTGCAACTTAACCACCTCCCCTCTGGCACACAGCTGCACACCATTGTGTTGGCCTGGAAGACAGCTTTACAATTTCCTTCCTCCTATGCCCAAGTGGCTTAGTCCTTCCTACTAAGTGGCTGACTTACTGCTGCTCTTGGCTTTTGGCTGAAACTCCTCTGCAGCTTCCAGCTTCTCTGGATTCTGCCAGCCCTACTCTGATTAGGCCGAGATCTGACTCTGGGAGGAGGGGCGGCTCCAGCTTGCATTTTAGATCAGCAAATGCCTGACACAAGCTTTGTTCTTTAACCTCATGGCTCAAAGCTGTCTGCAAGCTCTATGTTCCTTGATAGTCTGCCCAAAACAAACCTGTATGGGGATGTGCTATTCTTAAGTAATTAACTAAATTTTGTTGTGTTTTGTTTATTGTAAAGATTGATAGAGCATTGTATTTTTTATTTTTTTTAATTTATTGATTGATTGATTTAAATTTTCTACCTCCTCCCATCCTTCCATTTCCCTCCCACTCCCTCTCCCCCTCTCTCTCCAGTCCTAAGAGAAGTCAGGATGCCCTTTCTTGTGGGAAGCCCAAGGCCCACCTCTCCATTCTAGGAAGGTGTGCATCCAAACAGACTAGGCTCCGAAAAATCCAGGACATGCAGTAGAATCAAAATCCAGTGTCATCATTGGCTTCTCAGTCCACCCTCATTGTCAGCCACATCCAGAGAGTCTGGTTTGATAACATGCTTGTCCAGACCCAGTCCAGCTGGCCTTGGTGAGCTCCCACTCGATCAGTTCCAGAGTCTCCGTGGGTGGACGCACCCCTCTTGGTCCTACCTTCCTTTCTTATATTCTCCCTCCTTCTGCTCTTCATCTGTGCTTTGGCGACTCAGTCCAGTGCTCCAATGTGGGTCTCTGTCTCTATCTCCATCCATCATCCGATGAAGGTTCTATGATGATATTCAAGATATTCATCAGTGTGGCTATAGGACAAGGCCAGTTCAGGCACCCTTTCCTCTACTGATCAAGGACCTAGCTAGGGACATTTCCTTGGACACCTGGGAAGCCCTCTAGAGCCAAGTCTCTTGCCAACCCTAAAATGGCTCCCTTAATTAAGATATCTTCTTCCCTGATCCCATATCCACCCTTCCTCCATCTAAACCCTCCCAGTCCCCCAAATCTCTCCATACTCCCCTTCTCCCTTCTCCCTTCTTTCTTCCCCTCTCCCCTTCCCTCAACTCCAACCCCTTCCCCATGCTCCCAACTTTTGCCTCGTGATCTTGTCTGCTTCCAATTATTAGGAAAATCTATATGTTTTTCTTTGGGTTCAACTTGTTATTTAGCTTCTCTAGGATCATGAACTATAGGCTCAATGACCTTTGTTCATGACTAGAATCCACTAATGAGGTAGTACATACCATATTCATCTTTTTGGGTCCTCTCACCACATAATAATCAAAACACTAAACATACAGAGTAAAGAAAGAATATTAAGAGCTGTAAAGGAGGGGGGTGGAGAGATGGCTCAGTGGGTAAGAGCATTGCCTGCTCTTCCAAAGGTCCTGAGTTCAATTCCCAGCAACCTCATGGTGGCTCACAACCATCTGTAAAGGTGTCTGGCACCCTCTTCTCGCCTTCAGGCATACAGGCAGAATATTGTATACATAATAAATAAATAAATAGTTTTTTAAAAAAAAAAGAGCTGTAAAGGAAAAAGGCCAAGTACCATTTAAGGCAGACCTATCAGAATTACACCTGACTTTTCATTAAAGACAATAAAAGCCAGAAGGTCATTGTCAAGATTTATGCAGACATTAAGAGACCACAGATGCCAGCCCAGACTACTATACCCAGTAAAACTTTCAATAACCATAGAAGGACAAAACAAGATATTCTAGGACAAAACTAGATTTAACTAGTACCTAGCCACAAACTCAGGAAAACTGAAGAAAGTTAGGTTAACCAACAAAAGCACAGACAATTGATGGTCTCATAGCAGTAAATCCAAAAGATGGGGAAAAGGCACGAATTAACATCCCCAACAATGAATACTAAATTAATAGGAGAGAGCAATCACTGGTCATTAATAACTCTTTTTTTTAAAGGTTTATTTATTTATTGTGTATACAACATTCTGCTTCCATGTATGCCCACATGCCAGAAGAGGGCTCCAGATCTCATTACAGATGGTTTTGAGCCATCATGTGGTTGCTGGGAATTGAACTCATGACCTCTGGAAGAGCAGCTAGTGCTCTTAACCACTGAGCCATCTCTCCAGCCCCCTCATTAATAACTCTTAATATACATGGAATCAACTCACCTATATAAAGACACAGGCTAACAGATTGGATACAAATATAGAATTCATCCTCCCCCTGCATAAAAGAAACACATCTCAACCTCAAAGACAGACATTGTCTCAGAGTAAAGGGTTGGAAAAAGTATTCAATCAAATTGACCTAAGAAACAAGTGGCTGTAGATATCCTAATATCTAACAAGATAGACTTCAAGCTAAAATTGATCAGAAGAGACAAGAAGGTCATTTCATATGAGTCATAAGAAAAATCTATCAAGAGAAATCTCATTACTGAACATCAATGTCCCAAATATAAGGCCACGCTCATATGTAAAAGAAACACTTCTAAAGCTTAAAACATACATAAAACCCCACATACTAATAGTGGAAACTTCAATGTTCCCCTCTCACCACTGGATAGGTCATTCAGACAAAAAATTAACAGAGAAATAAGGTATCTAACATATGTTATGACTCAAATGTACTTAACAGACTTTTATAGAATATTCCTTTTAAACAGAAAAGAATATATTTTCTTCTCCATACCTGCTGGAACTTACTCAAAAATCAACCACATACTCAGTAACAAAACAAACCTCAACAAATACAAAAAAAAATCAGAATACCCCTATGTACTTTATCAGATCATCATGGTTAAAAACTAGAAGTCAACAGCAATACTAATTTCATCAAATCCACAAACATGGAAATTAAACAATGCTAACAAGAATCATCAATGGGTCAAGGAAGAAAAAAAAAGAAGAAATTAAAGAATTTCTAAAATTCAATGAAAATGACCAAACAACATATCCAAATTTATGGGACACAATGAATGTAGTGTTAAGAGAAAAGTTCATAGCACTAAATGCCTACATATAGAAGACAGAAAAATCCCACATTAGTGAATTAACAAAACCTTTGAAAACTTTTGAACAAAAAGTAGTAAACTCACTTAAGAAATTAAGACAGCAGGAAAAATCAAATTAAGAGCTGAAATCAACAAAATAGAAACAGAAAAAACAATACAAAGAATCACTGAAACAAAGAGTAGGTTCTTATAGAAAATCAGCAAAATAGACAAAACTTTATCCAAATTAACCAAAAGGCAGAGAGAAAATATCCAAATGAACAAAATCAGAAATGAAAAGGGGATCATAACAATAGACATGGAGGAAATACAAAGAATCATCAGGTCATATTTTGAAAACTCCACAAAATTGGAAAACTTAAATGAATGGACAACTTTTTGGATAAATATCACTTACCAAAATTAAATCAAGACCAGATAAACAAAGTAAACACACCTATAACTGCTGAATAAATAGAAACAGCCATCAAAAGACTCCCAACCAAAAAAAGCCCAGGACCAGATGGTTTCATCTCAGAATTCTACAAGACTTTCACAGAAGAACTAATACCAATACTCCTTGAGTTATTTCACATAATAGAAACAGAAGGAACAATGCCAAACCCCTTTTTATGGCTACAATTACCCTGACACTCAAACCACAGAAAGACATTATAAAGAAAATTACAGACCAATCTCACTCGTGAACATTGATCCAAAAATACAAATAAAAAAACAAAAAACTGGCAAATCAAGTCCAAGAACACATCAGATCATTCATCCACCGTGATCAAGTTGGCTATATCCAAGAGATACAAGAATGGTTCAACATACAAAAATCAGTCAGCATAATCCACCATATAAACTAACTGAAAAATAAAAACCACATGATCATCTCATTACATAACGAAAAAGCATTAGATAAAATACAACATCCCTTCATGATAAAAGGAATATACCTAAACATAATAAATGCAATACTCAGCAAGCCAACAGCCAACATCAAACTAAATGTAGAGAAACACCCAGCAATTCCACTGAAATCAAGAACAAGACAAGATTGTCCACTCTCTTCATATCTATTCAATATAGTTCTTGAGGTTTTAGGTAGGGCAATAAGACACCATAAGGAGATCAAGGGACTACAAATCAGAAAAGAAAAAGCCAAGTGCTCACTGTTTGTTGATGGCATGATAGTTTACAAAAGCGATCCCAAAATTCTACCAAGGAACTTTTACAACTCATAAACATTTTCAGTAATGTAGCATGATCCCGGATAAGAAAAAAAAACAATATCCCTCCTATACAAAGATGATAAAAGGGCTGGAAAAGAAATCAGAGAAACAAGACCCTTCACAATAACCAAGAGTAGAATAAAATATTTCGAAGTAACTCTAACCAAACAAGTGGAAGACTTGTATAACAAGAACTTTGAATCTTTGAAGAAAGAAATTAAGAAGAAAACAGAAAGTGGAAAGATCTCCCATACTTTTTGCTAGGCAAAATAAATATAGTAAAAATGGCAATCTTACTACAAAAGCACTCTACAGATTCAATGCACTGCCCATCAAAATCCCAGAAAAATTCTTCACAGACGTCGAAAGAACGGTACTCAACTTCACATGGAAAAGAAAATATCCCAGGATAGCCAAAACAATCCTGTACAATAAAAGAACTTGGGGAGGCATCACAATTCCTGACTTCAAACTTTACTACAGAGCTACAATACTGAAAACAGCCTGATATTGGCAAAAGAACAGACAGAAGATGAATGAACCAAATCAAAGAACCAGATATTAATCCATACACCTTTGAACACCTGATTTCTGACAAAGCAAAATATATCAAATGGAAAAAAGAAAGCATATTTAACAAATGATGCTGGAATGACTGGATATCAACATGTAGAAGAATAAAAATAGACCCATATCTATCACCATGCACAAAACTCAACTCCAAAAGGATCAAAGACCTCAACATGGAGCCAGCCTCATTGAAATTTATAGAAGAGAAAGTGGGAAGTACACATGAACACAAGGGCACAGGAGACCACTTCCTAAATATAACCCCAGCATCACAGACACTGAAAGAAACAATTAATAAATTAGACCTCCTGAAACTGAAAATCTTCTGTAAAGCAAAGGAGATGGTCAACAGGACAAAACAACAGCCTACAGAATGAGAAAAGATCATCACTAACCCCACATCAGAGGTCTGATCTCCAAAGTAGACAAAGAACTCAAGAAATTGGTCATCAAAAGAACAAATAATCTAATTTTAAAAAATGGAGCACAGACCTAAACAGAGAACTCACAACAGAGGAATCTAAAAGGGCTGAAAGACACTTAAGGAAATGTTCAACATCTTTAGTCATCAGAGAATTGCAAAACAACTCTGAGATTCTGTCTTATACCAGTAAGAATGGCCAAGATCAGAAACACTGATCACAACTTATGCTGGAGAGATTGTGGGGAAAAGGGAACACTTCTGCATTGCTGGTGGGAATTCAAGGGGTACAACCTCTTTGGATATCAGTGTTGCGATTTCACAGAAAAGTAGGAAACAACTTTCCTCAAGACCCAATAATACCACTTTTGGGTATATAACCAAAGGATGCTCAAAAATGCACAAGGACATGTGCTCAACTATGTTCATAGCAGCTTTGTTTGTCATAGCCAGAACCTGGAAACAACCTAAATGTTCTTTGACCAAAGAATTGATAAGGAAAATGTGGTACATTTACACAATGGAGTACTACACAGCAAAAAAAAATGACAGGTTGAATATTGCAGGAAAATGGATATAGCTAGAAAACATTATTTTGAGTAAGGTAATCAAGACACAGAAAGAAAACTGACACATATACTCACTTATAGGTGGTTTTCAAAAATAAAGCAAAGAAAACTAGCCTACAAACCACAATCCCAGAGAACTTAGACAAAAATGAGGACATTAGGAGGGAGTTACATAGATATAATGTACATGGGAAATAGAGAAAGACAGGATCTCCTGACTAAATTGGCAGCATAGGGACAATGGGGGAGTGTTAAAGGGGGTACGGAAAAGAAGAAAGGGGAGTAAAGAGCAATGTAGAACTCAAAAAATTCAATAAAAAAATACATTCCTAAAAATGTCATTTGGTCATAAAAATATTAGAAAACCCATTAGCACAGACAATGAGAGCAACAATGAATAAATGGCACCTCCAGAAACTGAGAAGCTTCTGTAAAGCAGATGATACTCTCATTAAGACAAAAAGGCATCCTACTGAATGGGAGAAGATTTCACCAACCCCATATTAGACAAAGGACTGATCTCCAAAATATATAATGAACGCAAGAAACTAGACACTAGCCGGGCGATGGTGGCGCATGCCTTTAATCCCAGCACTCGGGAGGCAGAGGCAGCTGGATCTCTGTGAGTTCAAGACCAGCCTGGTCTACAGAGCTAGTTCCAGGACAGGCTCCAAAGCCACAGAGAAATCCTGTCTCGAAAAACCAAAAAGCAAAAACAAAAAAAAAAACCTAGACACTAAAATTCTAATTAACCCAATTTTAATGGGGAGCTGAATTGAACAGAGAATTCTCAACAGAAGAAGTTCAAATGGCCAAAAGACACTTAAGGTCATGTTCAACTTCCTTAGTGATCACGGAAATGCAAATCAAAAAACTTTGAGATACTATCTTACACCTGTCAGAATGGCTAAAATGAAAAACACCAATGATAGCCTTTGCTTGAAAGGATGTGGAGTAAGGAGAACGCTCACTCATCCACTGCTGGTGGGAATGCAAACTTGTGCAACCATTTTGGAAATCAGTGTGGTGGTTTCTCAGGAAATTCAGAATCAACCTACCTCAGGATCCAGCAATACCACTCTTGGGAATATATCCAAGAGATGCCCAATCATGCTACAAAAGCATTTGTTCGACTATGTTTATAGCAGCACTGTTTGTAATAACTAGGACCTGGAAATAACCTAGATGCCCCTCAATGGAAGAATGGATAAAATGTGATACATATATATATGTATATATGTATATATGTATATATGTATATATATATATATATATATATATATATGAGTAATACTTAGTGGTAAAAAAAAATGACATCTTGAATTTTGCACGCAAATGGATTGAAATAGAAAACACTATCCTGGGTGAGATAACCCAGACCCAAAAAAATGAATTTGGTACATACTCACTCATTTGTGGACTCTAGCCATAAACAAAGGATACTAAGCCTATAGTTCACAAGCCTAGAGAAGCCAAATAACAAGGTGAACCCAAAGAAAAACATATATAAGTCCTCCTGGAAATTGGAAGCAAAAAAGATTTCCAGGCAATAGTTGTGAGCATGTGGCTGGGGGTAGGGGTTGGGGGTGAAGTTGGGGGAAGGGGAAAGGGGAAGAGAGAAGGGAGAAGGGAATGACTGGCAAGAGCTTGGGGGAGGGAGAGGGTGGAGATGGAGGAAGGGCTGATATAGGAGCAGGGAAGAAGATAACTACATTAAGGAATGCATTTTAGGGTTGGCAAGAGACTTGCCTCTAGAGGAGATCCCAGGTGTTCAAGGGGATGTCCCCAGCTAGGTCCTTGGACAGCAGAGGCAAAGGTGCCTGAACTGTCCTTGCCCCACTATCACACTGATGTGAGATCAGACTATCACACTGATCTCAAATATCACCATAGAATCTTTCTTCGGCTGCGATGGATGGAGATAGAGACAGAGACCCTCATCAGAACAACAGACTGAGCTCCCAAGGTCCAGTTGAAGGGCAGAAGGAGGGAGAACATGAGCAAAGAAGTCAGGACCTCGAGGGTTTGGTCCACCCACTGAGACAGTGTGCCTGTTCTAATGGGAGCTCACCAAATCCAGGTGGACCGGGTATGAATGAGCACGTGATCAAACCGGACTCTCTGAATGTGGCTGACAATGGGGGCTGACTGAGAAGCCATTGTTAAAGGCACTGGGACATGTTTTTTTTTTTAAATATTCATTTATTAGGTATACAATATTCTGTCTGTGTGTATGTCTGCAGGCCAGAAGAGGGCACCAGACCTCATTACAGATGGTTGTAAGCCACCATGTGGTTGCTGGGAATTGAACTCAGAACCTTTGGAAGAGTGGGCACTGCTCTTAACCACTGAGCCATCTCTCCAGCCCCCACTGGGACATGTTTTATGGCATGTTCTGGCTTTTTGGGACCCTAGTCTATTTGGATGCACAGTTCCCTAGGCCTGGATGTCGGCGTGGGGGGGCGGGAGGGGGGGAGAGGGCCTTGGACTTCCAACATGACAGGGTTCCCTGCCCTGTCTCAAGCAGGGAGAGGGAGGGAAGAGGTAGATTGGGGGGTGGGAATGGATTGGGAAGAGGGACGGAAGTGTAAATATTTGAATGGAAAAATAAAAAAAGAAGGAAATAAAGAAGGAATGAGCAAAACAAAATATTAGAAACCAAGGACACAGGAGGGAGATAATGAGAGGAGAAAATGGCTTTGAGCCTAAAGGAAAAGGGTTCAACTGCTCTTGAATGAGTGCTGAAAATAACTGCCTCACAAGAAGAACACAAGTGTTTGTGAGGTAGGGAGTTTAAGGAAGATCGAAACACACATTTGTCAATTGTGTGTGACTGTGAAAGTGTAGGAGAAATCTGGGATCTAGGCAGGCATGCAGGCAGCTGTGAGGTCCTGCTGATGAGCATCTTTTTCATCTTGAAAGCAGCGAGGAGCCATTTGTGACTGTCAGCCAGGAAATGATGCACTCTTAAATAGTACTTAAAATGGTACTCCCAGCGCCCCACTGAGGACACATTAAGAAGGGCAATACTAAAGTCTAGTATCTATTTATTTTCTTGGTACTGGTCATACTATGTAGCCCAAAATGACATTAATTTAACCATCAATTTGCCTTAACTTCACAAATGCTGGTATTATAGCTGTGAATGAATGAACCTAACCAAGAGTGAAGTCTTTTTCTTTTCTTCGAGACAGGGTTTCTCTGTAGCTTTGGTGCCTGTCCCGAAACTAGCTCAGTTACTGGGTGCGCGGCAATTGGAGGTCTTCCACCGAGATTTCATCAATTGGATGTCCTAGGCAAGATATCGGGAACTAGGGAACGCTGAGAGGTCACCCTCAGAAGGTGAGGGTAGATTGGGGTATATGGGTTAATCTTGACATCCTTCACTCAGTTTGGCAGCAAGTGGAACCAACCAAGAAAGAGAGGTAAGCAAACAGGGTTTTCCCCAGCCAGAGGGTATGTATGTATTGGGAATAGATAATGTATATAGCTTAAAAAGATAAATGTGTACAGATGTATGATATGTTGATTGTGTTGTCTTTTGTGTTCTGGACTGGAGAAAGACATTTGATTCTAGGAACTTCTAAGAAAAGTAACTTGACTTTAAAATATGGGCTTAAGAATTTGATGTTTTGGAAAAGAGGTTCTGTTTTTGTCTCCACAGACAAAAAGAGCCTAAGGATTTATTCGATATTCATATGGTTTGAATCCCTGAGACCTTCTGAAATGTTGCAGTGGACTGTGAGCTGGGCGGCTCCAAGCAGCGGCCGCTGAGGGGCTGCGACACATGCAAACCCTGGGACCAGCCTCGAGGACCAATGAGGCAAGAACACTAGGCCCACTTCCAGCGCGGGCCTCAGGGCACAGAAGCTCAGCACAAATGCCACAAGGCCTGTTGGCCTGGACCTCTGTCCCAGCCCGGGGCAATCGGCCTGGATGGAATCTACGCCATCCCGTCGGGGTCAGAGCCAACTTCTCCACCCCACAGCGCCTCCACATTCCAGCTCTGTGAGACCTCATATCCTGAATTTCTTGTAATCCCCTGATCTGAGTGCCTACAGCTGCTCTGAGCACGAGACCTTCAGGAGTTCCTGATGGCAGGAGAGTGGTTTTTCGTGGGTTTGGCTGGGGCGTGGTTCTCTCTATATAATCTGCCCCTGAACACAATAAAGGGGGCATTCTTGGGGAATTCAAGGATGACCTGTGTCACTGTCTCTCTGTCTGGTGTGTCTGTGTATTTTAACCACCAGTCCCTTGCCCGAAGCTCACGAACTGGGTGCCAGCGCACAGAGCGCAGACACAGGGGCACGGGCGCGGCATTTGGAGGTCTCCACCTAGATATTGGCACTACATAACACAGAGTTATGCCTGGATACACAGTAGAGTGGAAAGGACAGAGGATGCAGGGTATTGAGAACAGAAAAATTGTTAAGGTCTTTTCCAACATGGATACAGGTTCTGTGACTTTGGGACAGTCTTCTAATTTTCTGTAGGTTACATCGCATCCATGTGAATAGTGAGGATAATATCCCTAAGAGGGTATTTATGGAAGTATGAATAGGCAGAATCACAGAGATCCAAAGGTGAATGAGAAATAAAGGTCTTTACTGTAGGACTTCTTGAAACCTCTAAATGGCTAATGTTTATTGGTGACTCTCCAAAAGCAATGTAGATTATGCACTTACAAACTTATCAGAACATATATCCACTTCACCTCTGGTCCTATGCCCCAGAAGAGCCCTGCAAACAGCATTTGAGAGCTGGTAGCCTGGATCAGAGGTCCTAAAACTTACTCACATACTGGAATTATTTGGAAGACTCTCAAAACACAGTGTGTTTTCCTTCCAGAGTTTCTGGCTTAGGGCAGATGTGTGCTGTTGCTGCTCTGATGGCACAGGGATGAATGGCTCTAAAGATCCTGCTGACTTTGCTGCAGCCTCTAAGCCATGGCTTGCACTGTTCTCACTATCTGGAATATTTTCATTTTTCCTACACTTGTAGCTGATCTGTCTCTTCTGGTTCTGTTTGCCACACACCGCATGCTTTCTGTCTCAGGAAGGGGGCAGCTACTGACCTATAAGCCTGTGAGTGAGCCCACCCCCAGAGAGATAATCTGTTAGGTGCTTTGCATGGGCTACAGCTTTAGAAGATGTCGCCTTTGTATTTACATCTCTACTTCAGAATCAGAAATGGTTTTAGGATTAGACAGTGTCAATCCTTCTCTAAATCCAAGCAGAACGTTAAAAGAATAACTCTAAACTTCTGTCTCATATCAACAGCTTTTTGCTATGGGACAGAAAGAAGATAGATTTTAAAGGAACATTTTACTTTCCTTCATGCCCATTTTGTCTATATCTTATATTTCACTAAAAATATGTCTACATGAATAATACTTACATTTTCAACAATGAACAGCTTCCAAGAAGAAGACATTGGAGCTCCACAATGTCTCTACCTAATTGATATGAAAGCATGATGCTAATAGCACCATGAGACCGACTTATGGGTACAAGCTGCAGATATGGTGCACCTTCTTACAACGTTCTGGCCACAATTCCAAATTAGAACTTCAGAACAACCCTATCAAATACTTAGAAATCATTTTACTTTTATAATATCCCATAGAAAGAACATCGCCCCTATGACATCTGGAAGCAATTCTAGAAGATGCCATCCCCTCTCCCAACAAAGTTTGTCTTCATGGTCAGGGACAACATTTAAGAGTTGATTATTACTCATATAGGCTTGGGTGAAATTATGTATATCCAGAGATCTCAAAAAAAGATGGAAAATTGAATGGGATAATAGATAGATTACTTACTCACACTACTAATAATAGTTTGTAATAGAAGGAATACTTGTGAACTATTATTTATGGATAATTTACATTGGTATAGACTTTGATACAAATTCAAATTATACATATCATATAGAATATTTCTATTTTTGTTTAGAATGTTTGTAACACCTATGCAAAGTTATTTTGTCAGATTGTATCTATGCATGATTGTACCTCTGTTTAAAACATTTTGTTTATTGACACAATTTTATGAGATATTTATCATATTGCATTATATCATTCTACCTCTGATCAAGATACTTATACATGGTTTATATTTTGATATCATTTTCCTGCCTTACTGCATAGCGGATTAAAGATTTTTTATATTCTGATAAGAAGTCTTAATCTGGGCTGGAGAGATGGCTCAGAGGTTAAGAGCACTGACTGCTCTACCGGAGGTCCTGAGTTCAATTCCCAGCAACCACATGGTGGCTCACAACCATCTGTAATGAGATCTGGTGCCCTCTTCTGGCCTGCAGGCATGGAGGCTGAACACTGTGTACACGATAAATAAATCTTTAAAAAAAAAAAAAGAAGTCTTAATCTTCAACATTGTAATGAGACTTTAGTTGATTGCTCAGGCAGTCAGTTGTCTCTGTCATCTACTACACTTTTTGCGGGCTGCTGGACTTCACTACCTGCCTACTCAAGTAATATTAATGCTCTTCGCAGGCCTTTGATGGGGCTGAAGATAAGATAATCATACTTACTAATCATCCTCTTGTGATCTAGCCAAGCCATTTCTACAAGACATGAATTACTTAGGATAGAATGCTTATCAAAACATTAGTATAGGGCTGGAGAGATGGCTCAGAGGTTGAGAACACTGGCTGCTCTTCCAGAGGTCCTGAGTTCAATTCCCAGCAACCACATGGTGGCTTACAACCATCTGTACTGACATCTGGTGCCCTCATCTGGCATGTGGGCAGAGGCAGAATGCTGTATACATAATAAATAAATAAATCTTTAAAAAAGACAAAAAAAACAGTATATATTCCTTCCTTAATATTGATTATGCTTATAACTCTAACTTTATATTTGACGTCTGTTTCTCGTATACATAGTTTTGTATTGAGTTTGGAATTTCTTTTTTTCTTTCTTTCTATTTTTTTTTTTTTTTTGGTTTTTCGAGACAGGGTTTCTCTGTGGTTTTGGAGCCTGTCCTGGAACTAGCTCTTGTAGACCAGGCTGTCCTCGAACTCACAGAGATCCGTCTGCCTCTGCCTCCCAAGTGCTGGGATTAAAGGCGTGCGCCACCACCACCCTGCCAAGTTTAAAATTTCTTATTTACGCAAAAGGGTTAGGTGCTGGGAGAGCTTCTTCAGTCAATAGCCTGTAAGATACCACTCCACTTGGGCATGGTCTCGTACATTATAAATCAATCTGTAAACTGTGTGGTCACTTTCTTCAATTCAGCTCTTGATTCTGGCTGCTAGATTCATTGGATACAACATCCATTGCCCTTGGCCTGGAGATATGGCTCAGTGGTAAAGAGCACTGACTGCTCTTCCAGAGGACCTGGGTCCAATTCCCAGCACCCACATGGTAGCTCACAACTGTCTGAAGATCCAGTTGCAGGGGATCTGACACCTTCACACATAAAAATAAAGTTAAATAAACCATAAAAATATTTTTTTAAAAAAAATCCATTGCCCTGTAGGTGCTCATCTGACGTATAAAAGCCCAAGATATTCTTACACTCTAACTTGGTATTTTCAAAAGTTAAAGATTCAATTAGTACTCACATAGTTCAGGGTCTGTCACTGTGACTTGTACAACCTTCAAAATTCATAATAAAAACATGAACTCAGTGTTTAATGGTGAATTTAGAATGAATGCAGCTATATTAAGTAAAATCAAACACTTCTCTCTCTCATGTGTGTGTGATCATAGGTTTGGAAACATGGGGAGATATGGTATACACCTTCAATTTTCTTTTGGAAAATATGTGTGGATTGCTTTTACTTAAATGTCACAAATCAGTTTGCCTTGGAAAGAGGAATTATTTTATTCAGCTACAAAATTAAGCATATTTCAGCTATTCATTTTGTACTTTGTATAATTCACCCATGAACTGCTGTTTACCAAGGATTTTTTAACTATCTTTTATTCAACTACTCTCCCTTCCAGTCCCCTTTCCCTTTCCCATGATCCACACTTTTCCAATTTACTAAGATCTTGTCTTTGTCTAAGTCTATATAGAATAGATTTATGTATATCTCTTTGTTTCCATTTTGTTGTCTATGTTCTTTGAGAATTGTAGACTGGTTGTCCTCTGTTTTAAATTTAAACGCCACTTAGGAGTGAGTATATTTATATTTTTCTTAATGGGTTTGGGTTAACTCACTCTTATCTTTTCTAGATCCAAAAATTTGCCCATAAATTTGAAGATGTAATTGTCTTTATCCATGTTAATTTCTTTGTCCATTCTTCAGTGGAAGGGATGTTTTTAGGTTCTGGCTGTGAACATAGTTGACCACTAGTCCTTGTAGTATGCCTGAGTATCCATTAGGTACATATCAAAAGTGGTATTGCTGGGTTTTAAGATAGATTGTATCCTAATTTTCTTACTTTATAATTTTTGGTTTTCCAAGACACAGTTTTTCTGTAAATTTGGAGCCTGTCCTGGAACTAGCTCTTGTAGACCGGGCTGGCCTTGAAGTCAGAGGGGCCTGTCTCTGCCTCCCAAGTGCAGGGATTAAAGGCATGCCTCACAACCAGGCAGTTGGCTTTCTAATTTTCTGAGAAAACACCATATCAAAGTGGCTGACTCAGTTTGAACCCCCATCAGCAATGGAGGAGTGTTCCCTTAACCCCACATCCTCTCCACATTAAGTTGTCACCAATGTTTTTGATTTTGGCTATTATTACAGATATGAGGGAATTTCAGAGTTATTCTGATTTTCATTTCTCTAATCACTAAGGAGTTTGGAAATATCACTAAGTGTCTCTCAGTAATTTTAGATTTATAAGTTGAAAGTTGTTTATGTCTGTACTCCATTTAATATTGGATAATTTATTCTTTTGATGACTATTTCTTTTATTTCTTTATATGTTTTAAAGATCAGTCCTCTGTCCAATGTGGGGTAGGTGAAGATCTTTTCCCATACTATAGGCTGCCTTTTTTGTATTTCTGATCATGTCTTTGGTTCACAGAAACTTTTGTTACCAAAGGTCTCATTTATTAATTATTTCTCTCAGTGTCTGTGCTGCTGGGGTTATAATTTGAAAGTGGTCTCTTTTGCCAGTGTGTTCAAGTATACTTCCTATGTCTTTTATGTGGCTTAGTGTGTTTGGCTTTCTGTTATGGTCTTTGATCCATTTGGACTTGAGTTTTATTCATGATGATAGATGTGGATCTACTTTCATTCTTCCCCACATTGATATTCAGTTATGCCAGCATCATGTTGAATATGCTTTCTTTTTCCATCATATATTTTTTTGGTTCTTTGACAAAATTCAGGTGTAGTAGGTGAGTGGATTGATATCCGATTCTTAGAATCAGTTCCATTGGTCCTCCTGTCTGTTTTTGTGCCAATACCAGGCTCTTTTCAGTACTGTAGCTCTGTAATAGATTTAAGTCAGGGAATGTGATGACTCCAGAAATTATTTTTTGCATACAATTGTTTTGCATATCCTGCATTTTTTTTGCTTTACTATATGAAGTTGAGTATTTTTATTTTGAGGTCTGTGAAGAATTTTTCTGATGTTTACATGGGAAAGGCATTGAACCTGTAGATTGTTTTTGGAAAGGTTTTCATTTTTACTATCTTGATTTCTACCTAACAGGGGCAAGGGACATCTTCCCATTCTCCGGTGTCTTCTTCAGTTGTTTTCTTCAAAGTTTTAATGTTCATTTCCTACAGTACTTTCACTTCTTTAGTAAGTTATTTCATAATATTTTATATTATTTCTGGCTATGGTTAATGGTGATAATTCCATAATATATTAATTCTAGCCAACTTTTTCAAAAAATATTCCTTGTAACCACCTTCTATCTACCTTCCTGATGACCATTCCCAATCTTCTGATAACCATAATCATACCCCAACTTCTAAGGTAACTTTTAAACAAAACATACAAGTAAACGTATGAGAGATTTGACTCTTCAAGCCTCTCGTATTTCAGTTAATGGTATCCTTTGGGCTTAAAAACATCATTGAATTTTATGATTTTATGGTTCTGGTTTGAGAGCCAAATTGGGTTTCTTTCACAGGCCGTTTTTTAATGTTTTGGCTGTCTTCAGGGACACTTTTTTTACCTACTTCTAGATTCAGAGATAAGGTGCTTTTCTTTGGCTCTGGTTTCAGGCCCAATGTTAGAATACCCTTGCTGTAACCCATAATACTTCATAAAAGGTTTTATGAAATACAATCCTGGTTTAAAATAGAATAAATAGAGGTATCATGATGCTTAAACAGATTGTGGACAGTATCAAGTTTTTCTCTACACAATAGCTGCTTTTGGTTAACTGACTGTAAGTGGCTTAAGATCTTAAAGAATAATTTAAAATAAGCCCCTAGCTTTTTCCTCAGGTCCAAAAGATTATGATAATATGCACAAGCTTTATCAGATTGATTACACACAAAGTCTTACTCTCATATGAAGCACAAAACAATATGACACTGAATTAGTTTATAGAGTTTCACTACAGTATGATGTTTTCTCATGTTTTTGAAGAATAAAGACATTAACTTCAGACTTTCTCCACAGGTAGGCTCATATTATGTATTTGGAGATGATTCAAGGAGCTGCTGGCCACAGCTGGCCTCAATTGGGGCCAAGGAAGATCCTCTATTAATCAATGACCTTCCTCCATCATTTCCCCTTTATCTGTTTAAACAAGTAGGAAAGGCTTTCACTTTAACATGGTAAAATTACATATAACAAAACAGTTACAATTAAGAATTACAATATTTACATCTATTTTATCTTTATCATAACTAAGGAAAACTATAACTATTCTTCAACTCCATCAAAGACTCCAGAAAGATACAATATTAGCTGGATGGTGAGAAATAAGCAACTTAGAAAACTCTAGAAATCACAGAGACATCTCACTTCCTGGACAGTCACCCAAAGTTTCTCTGTACAGTTGGGGCATCCATCTTCGGCCTACAGTGCCATAGTTTCCAGCAGACATTTCAATGAAGCAGGAAATTTCAAAGGCAGTTCAGTCACTATCTGCTGTGTCCTGCAGAATGTCTCACAGACTCTTTCATGAATCAGGAACTCCGAATGATCATCTCACCTATAGGCAAGTTCAGCAGTCCTCTCTCTGAGGATTTTCTGTGTCCAGTTTATGCAGTAGTCCAGGCAAGAGCAGTTTCTTGCCCAAATGGCTTTCAAACTCCATAAGGAGCCTCTTCGATGCCCATCTTCCTCTTGAAGCAGCTGATGTTGCCAGGAGCAGATGTGTCTCATTGCCATGCAAAACCCTAAGTTATTAAAATATTTTAAATGCCATATGCTGCAGTCTTTGAAAGATATGAAGAATGCCTATCTAAAATATATCTATGCACATCTAAAAAATATAACAGGACTACAATCTTAACTATTATACATGAATATCTATTAATAACCTATATACATTACATTTATAAATAAACTACACAATCACAATACCTTAATCAATATCAGAAATATATACACAAATAACAAAATTGACCTTAAATTAGTATCAGTAAAGCAAGATTCATTTCAATCCAAATTATTTATATCTATATTATATCACCCTTTATATGTAAAAGAACATTTATAAACAATATTTGGGAATATGGGCGTAGTTATTTCTCTCCAAACTGATTCCTGCTGTATAGGGGCGCTGTTAATCAGGTCTTTGAGGATATAACCTGTGTGCTAGATTTTTCTCAGTTTGCAGATAAGTAATTTTCTGAAGGTGTTCACAGCAACCTTTCAGAAGGACGCAGTCTATTATACCATATTAGAATAGAAGCAATCCATATGGTCTAATCCTGTGAAAATAAAAGAAGAATCTCTTTTCCAAAGTATCATATCCTTAGATCCAAATTCTGAGGTCAAGGTATTTTCAAACTATCTATCTTGGATTAGTTCAGTAGCATTTATAAACAAATATCTTTTAGCAGATGTTGCTCTTTCCTCACCATTAAAACAATTCAAAGAGCACAATAGCATACAGTATCAAGATTCTCTGTGTATTTTCCATCTTTGTGTGGTTTTACTTTAACCTCTATTTCATTTATTTTTACTTTTATTTTATATTCTCTGTATATCTTTGTCCTGGAATAACTCTGTAGACAAGGCTGTCCTTGAACTCTCAGAGATCTGCCTGTCTCTGCCTCCCAGGCATTGCGATTAAAGTCGTGTGCTAGCACACCTTCAAGTCACAGAAGTCAATCTCCCTCTGCCTCCCAAGTGTTGGGATTAAAGGTGTGTACTACCACACCCAACTACTCTTTCTTTCCTTTTTGTTTTTTACTTTAAGAACTTTAACTTTTAGCCTGCATATATTCTTAACACACTGTAAATCATTTAAAGGTTTTCTTTGTTTTTGAATCTCTCTTTACTATATATCTGCCTCTTTTTTTCTGACCACACGAGCTTTTAAACTACTGAGCAAATTGGGCAGGATTAAAGCCGTGGCATTGGCGGCTAGATCCAGCCTTAGCTTTCAGCTTCACAGTGAAGGTACCAGCTGTAGCCATGTTTATTGCCATAAGTCTATGGCGTTTCAAGGTCCCTGCCAGCAAGCAAGCTGGAGCATTCTGCTCCCAGACCACACTCAGTCAACTGGCAGGACAGCCCAGAAGGGGGCATTTTAAAATGGCACTTTTTCCCTGCTACTGCTGAAAACAAACAAGCATTCAGTTGGCTTTTATCAACACCATTTAAGTGTTTCTTGGCAGGACCTCTTAAGAGATGCAGGGTTTTGCAGCCAAACTCAGTCAGGAAACCTCTCTTAGATGAGAATGCTTGCTTGCCTCTAGAAAGCAGAGCAGAATGAGAAATTGCTGCTACCAAGAAAACATGCTTTACTCTATTCTTTCCCAAGCTTTCCCACGCTTTTTGTGGAAGCAGTTGTCCACATCGGCACCATTCTGTTGAAGGACATTCGGGCCGCTTTCTGAAACCCAGCTCCCGGCTGCCTAGCTAGCTTATGCCCCAAAATAACAACACACAAATGGTATAAATTAAAACACTGCTTGGCCCATTATATCTAGCCTCTTCTAAACTAATTCTCACGTATTAATTTAGCCCATTTCTAATCTGTGTAGCAGCAAGAGGTGCGCTTACCGGGAAAGATTCAGCATGTCTGCCCTGGTGGCAGGCTGCATCGCATTTTCCCTGGACAGGAGAGGAAATGACGTCTGCTTCACTTCCCTCTCCCTCCCGGCATTCTGTTCTGTCTACTTCAGCCACCTAAGGGCTGGCCTATCAAATGGGCAAGGCAGTTTCTAGATTAACCAATGACCTTCCTCCACCTACCACAAATTCCATTCATTAATATCTCTACAGTAGGTGCTATATTATGCCTTTCAAGAGTACAGGAGTTCTCTTCTGTAAAGGCCTTACCACACTGATTACACTCCTAAGGTTTCTTTCTAGCATGCATTCTTTTATGAATGTGAAGGCTGTTTTCATATTCAAATGTCTTAACACACTGATTGGATTCATAGGGTTTCTATCCAGTATGTGATCTTTTATGCCTTTGAAGTTGACTATGATGGGCAAAGGCCTTGCCACACTGACTGCATTCATAGGGATTCTCTCCAGTGTGTATTGTTTTATGTATTTGAAGACCACGAAGTTGGGTAAATGCCTTACCACACTGATTACATTCATAGGGTTTCTCTCCAGTATGTGTTCTTTTATGCAATTGAAGATGACTATGACGTGCAAGGGCCTTACCACACTGATTACATTCATACGGTTTCTCTCCAGTATGTGTTCTCTTATGCAATTGAAGATGACTATGACTTGCAAAGGCCTTACCACACTGATTACATTCTTAGGGTTTCTCTCCAGTATGTGTTCTTTTATGCAATTGAAGGGAACTATGATGTGTAAATGCCTTACCACACTGATTACATTCATAGGGTTTCTCTCCAGTATGTGTTCTTTTATGTTTTTGAAGAGCACTGTTGTCAGCAAAGGCCTTAGCACACTGATTACATTCATAGGGTTTCTCTCCAGTATGTGTTCTTTTATGCAATTTAAGGGAACTATGACGTGCAAAGGCCTTACCACACTGATTACATTCATGGGGTTTCTCTCCAGTATGTGTTCTCTTATTCAATTGAAGATGACTATGATGTGCAAAGGCCTTACCACACTGATTACATTCATAGGGTTTCTCTCCAGTATGTGTTCTTTTATGTTTTTGAAAAGCACTGTTGTCAGCAAAGGCCTTAGCACACTGATTACATACATAGGGTTTCTCTCCAGTATGTGTTCTTTTATGTTTTTGAAAAGCAGTGTTGTCAGCAAAGGCCTTAGAACACTGATTACATACATAGGGTTTCTTCCCAGTATGTGTTCTTTTATGCACTTGAAGATGACTACGTTGTGCAAAGGCCTTACCACACTGATTACATTCATGGGGTTTCTCTCCAGTATGTGTTCTCTTATGCACTTGAAGATGACTACGTTGTGCAAAGGCCTTACCACACTGATTACATTCATAGGGTTTCTCTCCAGTATGTGTTCTCTTATGCAATTGAAGATAACTATGATGTGCAAAGGCCTTACCACACTGATTACATTCATAGGGTTTCTCTCCAGTATGTGTTCTTTTATGTTTTTGAAGAGCACTGTTGTCAGCAAAGGCCTTAGCACACTGATTACATTCATAGGGTTTCTCTCCAGTATGTGTTCTTTTATGTTTTTGAAGAGCACTGTTCTCAGCAAAGGCCTTAGCACACTGATTACATTCATAGGGTTTCTCTCCAGTATGTGTTCTTTTATGTTTTTGAAAAGCACTGTTGTCAGCAAAGGCCTTAGAACACTGATTACATACATAGGGTTTCTCTCCAGTATGTGTTCTTTTATGCACTTGAAGATAACTACGCTGTGCAAAGGCCTTACCACACTGATTACATTCATAGGGTTTCTCTCCAGTATGTGTTCTCTTATGCAATTGAAGATGACTATGATGTGCAAAGGCCTTACCACACTGATTACATTCATAGGGTTTCTCTGCAGTATGTGTTCTTTTATGTTTTTGAAGAGCACTGTTGTCAGCAAAGGCCTTAGCACACTGATTACATTCATAGGGTTTCTCTCCAGTATGTGTTCCTTTATGAGTTTGAAGAACACTGTATTGAGTAAAGTCTTTACCACACTGATTATATTCATAGGGTTTCTCTCCAGTATGTGTTCTTTTATGCCTTTGAAGATGATTGTGAGGAAGAAAGGTTTTATCACATTGGTTAATTTTCAAGCATTTTTCTCCGGTACGTGTTTTTTCATTCCTTAGAAGATGAGTGTTATAACACAAGGCTTTAGCACAGTGAGAATATACGGAAAACGCCGCTCCAGTTTGATTTCTTTCAATCCTGCAAGGATAATTTACGCATGTAAAAGTTTTACCACATTCAATGGACTGTGACACCTCATATCTATAGGAATTAACTTCATATTTTTCCCAATTGTAAAAAGGAATCAAACATAATGGTTCTATATCTTTGTTTTAAATCATGTTTTGTTCACCCATTAGGGGTCATTTTGCATCTCAAAAAATATTTGTGATGATAATTTCCTTTGTGCCATGGTTTACCTTTTCATCTATACCTATATTTTTCTATTAAATTTTTTACATTTTTGAAGACAACTGCATACACTGAGTGCTTTACCAACTTTACTACATTTATAAATTTTACTATATCGTGAATCATTATACATTTGCTAAGTGAACTAAGACACCTAAAAGTATTTGCACAGACCTAGAACTCATCGTGGTTTTTTCATAATGTATGTTTAAGTATTAACAATGATGGTAGAAAATGAATTAACTTTGTATTCTTGTATCAAATTCAACAAGTATATTCTACATAGGAACTGCATTTTATCTTCTTAATTGTTCTTAAGGAGAGGTATGCTAAATATTTGCATATCCCTATGCTCATACTCTTGTGTCAAGAGTAACATATGATATATATAGGAAAGGAAGAATAGTCAATAAAAGATTTCCACATTGAATCCTCACGGTTTGACTTTCTGTTCCTCAGAGACTTGTGGTATAGGTATTAAGGTTTCTCCACAACACCTGCCCCTTGATCCTTGACTCCAACAGCTGCTTTCATTAAACTTAACACAGTCACAAAAACTATATGAGTAATACAAGACGTACTTACCATGGGCTATTGACTTAGTAGAAAGGTTTGCAGCTATATTCATCATCACTGAAATGTGTATACATTTTCTGTCATGAGTAACAAGAAACAAATGGACTGGCAGATGTATAATTTAGCTCTCATGTTTAATGCTAATATCTGTTTAGTCATTGCTTCCCAGAATTTTTCTTAAATGCATGCCTTGCAAATGCAATTCATATACAGGAAATTGAGTTATATGGATTTGTGAGAATTTATTAACCATCAATTCATTTAAAGCTGTGCTTATTTACACTGTTGTTTTGTTTAAAAGTGTCATAACACATTACAAACTCATCAGAGGCACATTGTTATAAACTTGCATAAGGAAATTACCTTACATGCCTTCTACACCATTGACGATGTTTTTCAGTGTTATGGTCTTCCCAAATGTATCCTAAAATATAGTACCAGAATATGTATGTTATATTATTTAACATTGTGAAATAATTAGCTTATTATCCTAAGAACTATGACTGTGTTATTCACCTCATTCTCCTTCTTTCTAAATCAAATTACAGAACAACAACATAAACCAAGGAAGAGTTGTCTCCATATTTTGAAACATGAAAGAAATTAATTTTTACCAATAGTAGTGAGGTTCCTGTAGGTCTCGAGCATCACATCTTTGTAGAGATTCTTCTGGGAAGCATCCAGCAAATCCCACTCTTCCTTACTGAAGTTGATATGCACATCATCATAGGTCACTGCCTTTAAAAATATACCACACATGTGTACAATGTAAGCATGACAGTGGCAACATCGGAATGCATACTTCTTTGAAAGTATAGTTGTATGATGCTGGTGATATCCACTCTTATTCCATGACATAGACAGTCACTTTAGAATGAAATTTAAAAGGAGAGTCAATTCTTTTATTTCTGTACCCTTTGTACCACCTTATAAGAGAAATATCTATGCACAGGGAGAGAAAAACAGAAAAGATCAACGGTACATTGTATGCATGAGAATATTGTACAAAAAAACTACTGACTACAGAAAGGAAGAAAAGATGGACAAACTGGGTGTATTGAAGTATTGTGCCTTTAACCACAACACTCAGAAAACAGAGGTGGCAATATTTGTCTCTGAGTTGAATGCCAGTCAAGTCTAAGCAATCAGATCTAGGAGAGGTGGAAATACACATTGAGACCCTGTTTCCATTGAAAACCGGAATGAAACAAACAATGGGATACAAAGAACTGAAAGACTTTTATTGAACTTTCCACAAAGAATTGTTTTCACTCCAGTTAATGACTCAGAACACTCAGGCAGTATTAATGTTATGAATACATGGCATCTTGGCAATCAGAGTGATGCCCTCTGTCAAGTTTTAAAATTCAAGAAATTATGAAGCTAAGCACAGCAGTATATACTTGACATAAAAAACACTTACATTCTAGCACCATCATCCAATAACATAAAAACAAATAGAGCCAGGAATGATGCCTCCCTTTAGTTACAGGAATTGAGAGCCACACAGTTACTCAGATAAGCAAACGAAACAATTAAAACAGCAGGTTACCTGAGGACCGAATAACAACTGTTTCTGCTATATTTTATGTGATTTAGAGATCGAGCCTATAATGATGTTAAAAGCATTTCAGTATAAGTAGGAAGCTGGCTGATTAATGTCAAGCACAACACAGTAGATTTATTTTATTTTATTTATTTTTTGGTTTTTCCAGACAGAGTTTCTCTGTGGCTTTGGAGCCTGTCCTGGAGCTAGCTAGGTAGACCAGGCTGGTCTCGAACTCACAGAGATCTGCCTGCCTCTGCCTCCCGAGTCCTGGGATTAAAGGTGTGCGCCACCATCGCCCAGTTAACACAATAGATTTAAATGTCAGGAAATTACTTGAGGGTATTGAGATTCATTGGATACAATGAGGAATTTCATATAGAAGGGCTTCTTCTCCTACTAAGGATCCACAGAAAATTGAAAGAAAACCACTATGGAGAGAAACTTGTTCAAATACATGATCTTTTCTGGGAGGTTGTTCATTCAGTCAGGTACATTGTGAACCCGGTTACTATTAGTTCATGGTCAACAATGGAAAAAAATGCATTTAGTCAATTCAATGATTCCCATTTAATGTTGCTTGAAGAAGGATGCTTTAAAGAAATACAACACCAGCTCAGAATTGAGAAATAAATGTATACTTATTTAGGGATGGACTCAAATCAGAATCTTATGCTTGAACAGAGATCAGAATCTGAATCACACAGCCAGAAAAGAGGCCAAACTCATGCTCTACATTGGCAAGTATAGAAAAGATGCCACGCCCCAATGGGCGGGAAACCACTGCCTGTAATTCTTTCTACAGCATCTCCCCCTTTTGTATAAATAAGAGAGTTCTAAGCCCAATACAAAATTATATACAATAAGAACAATATATTCGACAATTTTCCCATCCTAACTAGTTTAATTCTTGTTTAATAAATAATTTGGACAAGTTATGAGAGGAAAGTAACTACAACTATCTAGTTTTCAACCCCATTGAATCTGAGAAGGGAAATATTACTTGAGTAAGTAGGAAGTGCAATCAAGCAACTTTTCAAAATGTGCAACAGGGCTGGAGAGATGGCTCAGAGGTTAACAGCACTGACAGCTCTTCCAGAGGTCCTGAGTTCAATTCCCAGCAACCACATGGTGGCTCAGAGTCATCTATGGTGAGATCTGATTCCCTCTTCTGGCAAGCATACATGGAAGGAATGTTGTATACATAATAAATAAATAAATATTTAAAAAAAACAAAATGTGCAACAAATTACAGAGATAACTGGCTACCTGGGCAATCATGCAAAGTCTCATTTGCAAAGTTGAAGGGACCAACTTTTGCAAAGACCTAGAATAACTGACAGATCATTTTCAGAGGGAGGAAATTTTTCAAAACCATCTTACCCTGTCTTGTCAAGATTTAACAGACCTGTTTATCCATATTCAGACATCATCTATCTTTTCAGTAGTTGAGGCATGAGCATGTTTTTGCCCAAAAGACAGTTTTGCCAACAAAAAAACAAGCTCCAAGTGGAGTGCTTTCTGTGCTCAAATTTCTCTGGGGAAATAGATCCATGCTACCAGGAGCAATAGTGCCTCACTTCAAAAGAACTCTAAGTTAGTTAAATGCCATATTCTACAGTTCCTTGAAGTGGTTGAAGATTGCCTATCTATGCAGAATATAATCTCTACTTATCTAAAGAACCTGATTATTCTAACTATAACTATGACAAACATAGATGACTATTTTTTTTTTTTTGGTTTTTCGAGACAGGGTTTCTCTGTGGTTTTGGAGCCTGTCCTGGAACTAGCTCTGTAGACAAGGCTGGTCTAGAACTCACAGAGATCCGCCTGCCTCTGCCTCCCGAGTGCTGGGATTAAAGGCGTGCGCCACCACCGCCCGCCTAGATGACTATTGTTCTGCTATTTTTAATACCTATAATTAAAGACTAAGATTTCATAGGAGAATATTATACAATATTGCAACAAATGAGGACAATGACCTCAGAATGTAAACAATGTATAGTTATCTGGATCAGTGGTAGAAGTGTGCATTGCAATATGATAAATATGTATCAATGTATAAAATATTTTAAGGAGAGGTAGAAGCATGAATGCATATAATATTCAATATGACTTAACATTATATCAATATAAGGATCTATACAAATGGCTGGGCGGTGGTGGTGCACTCCTTTAATCCCAGCAGTAGGGAGGCACAGTCAGGAGGATCTCTGCGAGTTCGAGGCCAGCCTGGTCTAGAAGAGCTAGTTCCAGGACAGGAACCAAAAGCCACGGAAAAACCCTGTCTTGAAAAGTCAAAAAAAAAATCTAAACAAATGCAATTGCCTATAAATTATACCTCACAAGCATTCACGCTATTACTCCCTATTATTAGTGTGTGTAAGCTCAGACTACTCTATTATTTCATCCAATTTTCCCATTTTTTTTAAAGAGATCCCCGAGCCTTTAAAATGTCCCTTCTAGCCGGGCAGTGGTGGCACACGCCTTTATTCCCAGCACTTGGGAGGCAGAGGCAGGTGGATCTCTGTGAGTTTGAGACCAGCCTCGTCTACAAGAGCTAGTTCCAGGATAGGCTCCAAAATCACAAAGAAACCCTGTCTTGAAAAACCAAAAAAATAAAATTTCCCCTCCAACCCAAAAACCTATACCAATTATAACCAACCCCTAGATGATGTCCCTAACCCTGAGGACAAACTTTGTTGGGAGAAGAGAAGAAGTCTTTTAGAATTACTTCTAGCTGTCATGGGGGCGATGTTCTTTCTTTAGGATCCTGTGAAAGTAAAATGATGGTTAAGTTCCAAGATTACTGTCTGGTATAATTGCAAATAGTCTGACTATTTGGTAAGGTTTTTCTGAGCTTCCTATAAGAAGGTCAATCCACAACATTGTAAAAAGGGTACCATTTCAGCTAAGATGGAACCATCTTGAGCATCTGGTACTCAAAACAGATCTTATGGTAGTGCTATTATCATCCTGATGTAATGATATCAAGCAATTTGACTTGTTGTGGGGCCCCATCTTCTTCCTGGAAATTTAAAAATTACTGCAGGAAAATACATTGTTCATCGTGGAAAACTTAAACATTACTTATATAGACATATACAGACATACATATTCAATGACATGTACAATAGACACAAAAATAGATATTAAGAGAAGTGAAAATTTTTCCTGATTTTAAAAGTAACTACTTATTTATACATTTTACATTGATATAGATATGGATGCTTCCTTTTGATACAAACTTGACATTATTTTTGTTACAACATACTGTCTATGATGTTATATTCTTACTCAAGATATTTTACCTAATACAATTCACTTAAACATGCAATGAAAATTTCTAGTCCTCAAAAGTTTTATCATAAACAAATTAGGATATAAAGTACTGCAGGTTAGTAGTTTCTTACTTAATATAATTGAAATTATACTCAAGTTAGCTTTGTTTTCAACATTATACAGAATTTTACTAGATTATTCAACTGAACATACTTTAGAGAAAATGTTTGCTGAAGTAACGCAAACTTTGTCTCCTTGGGGATTAAAAATTTACAAAATATTCTGAAAATATACAAAAAGGAGATTCTATTAATTATTTAGCATGTAAAATGCTTTTACAAAAATTTGAGCCCTAAATTTAAAAATTAGGAGAGATTATTTGTGGAATCTTAATAATTTTCTGAAATTGCTGCAAGGCATTTACCATCTATAGTCCACTATTTGGGTAAAAATTTCAAAACAGTAATTAGAACCAAACTATAAAGGGTGACAAAGATTTAAATAGTCAAAGAGAATTATCATCTAAAGCAGAGAAAAAAATTGGATTAGTGGAAATAAAATTATAGGACGCACATATGGATGGTTTGGATCTGAAGTTTGGTTACATTCAAGACATTTTTCTTGATACAGGGTTTCTCTGTAGCCTTGGAACATGTACTGGAAGTAGCTCTTGTAGACCAGGCTGGCCTCAAACTCCACCTGCCTCTGCCATCCAAGTGCTTGGATTAAAGGCATGAGCCACCACCTCATGGTCTTCATTTTAGGCATTTTAACCTCTACGCATTCCCCTATAGGAATTTTACTGCAGAGGAAAAATATTATTTTATTTTATTTTTTCTTTATATTTATTTATTTATGTGCATTGGTGATTTGCCATGGGTGTTGGGTCCCCTGGAACTAGAATTATAGACAGTTGTGAGCTACCATATGGGTGCTAGGAATCGAACTCGGGACCTCTGGAAGAGCAGTCGGTGCTCTTAACTGCTGAGCCATCTCTCCAGCCCCCGAAAGATATTATTTTAAAATCAATATTTTTCGCACATAAACAGACAAAAAGCTATAAATTTATGTGGAAAAAATCTGAGTTGATATTAAAAAGAAAATTTAAAATTCATCTATTAGCAAGAATTGACCAAAGTTAAATCATAGACTGTTTTACTAATGTTAAAATTGAATCATAATGGACAGCAAGTAAACACTGGCAAAGTGCTTGCAGTAATTTCTTGGGAGAGATTAACAACAAATATCTCTTTTGCCATAATATTAATAATCATAATGATCATCCTGAGTCATTTCAGACTTAAGGAAGCCTTTTGAGTTCAAGCATGCCTGCTGTACTTCTTCCAGTAAACTTGAGGGCTGTGAATAATATCTGCGTTAGCCAACAGAAAAAGGATTTTGCACAGCTGAAAGAGTGCATTTTTTCTATTAAGATTTGGGCTCGTGCAGGCCAGCCAAGGGCACTCCTTGTTAGTGATTAGAAGCTGCTTAGCTGAATCAGATAATGCACAGGTTTGAGCTGCCTCCAAGCACAGTGCAGGGAGGTGGGGAGCTGGGTGTACTGCTTTTTGATCTGCCATTTGGCTATATTTAGTATATATGCTGGCTGAGAAATAAACTCAGGCTGTTTTCTATTGACCTTTCTCCTCTAGGTCTAACCTATGATCCTGTCTTCATTTCTCTTAATCTAACTTTTCCTAAGCCTCGGCATACCCTCCGAGGGAAGCCCTAGGTGAATTTTGCTAGACTGATTAAATGGGGTATCCTGTCTCTGTAAGTCCTCAGACTGAATGCTGTTTCTACAAAGACTCAACCCTCAGCTCCTCTCTAGTACCACCTTATATTCCTCTCTCTGTCCAGACATGTCACTTCCTATCTGCAACTCCTTAGTGATAGGATTAAAGATATGAGACACCAGCATTTGACTCTACAACAAACTAGTGTGACTACTGGGATTAAAGGTGTGTGTCAGACTTGCCTGTGGTGTAAGTCTGGCCATGGCATCTGTTTTACATTATGATCATCAGGCAAGCTTTATTATTAAAATATAAATGAAAAAATAAAATTAAATAATTAGAAGCAAGCATATGAGATCAAGAAGAGAAATGTAGAACTGTTTATCACCAAAGAGTATAAGAAATATTCTGTGTACAAAATGGTGAAGGTCCATCATTTTCAAAGACAATGAATGATATGATGAAATTATAGTTCACAAAATCAGCAATATAGATGACACTATTGACAAAACAAATGACAAAGACAAATATATATACATATACATATATATGTTTCTTTTTTTGTGGTTTTTCTAGCCAGCGTTTCTCTGGGGTTTGGAGCCTGTCCTGGAACTAGCTCTTGTAGACCAGGCTGGTCTCGAACTAGCAGAGATCCGCCTGCATCTGCCCCCCGAGTGCTGGGATTAAAGGTGTGTGCCACCACTGCCCAGCTCCTGTTCTCTCCTTTACCAATAATAGAAAATGGGTTGACTGTTTCACCAAAATTTACAATATTCTCTTGATGTCTTCTGATGTTTTTACTTTACAGAAAATACTTTAGATTACTGAAAGCATCTCATCCTCTTATGATAATAAAATGATGTATGTTAGGATCACTACCATGTTGTTTCTTACAATTGGTGATTGAATCCAAGTCTGCACCACAGTGAGGAAATGAAATTTTTTTAAATGGAATTTCAAGAGAACAACTTTTTAAAGAATCAGTGTACATGTAAAGCAACTTGCTTTACTCCATCTGCTCTATAAGTTCCAAGCACTTTTGAAAATAAGGTTACTGATATTTTTGTGTGTTTGTGCATGACAGAGAATATCATACACACACACAGACACATACATACATACACACACAAACAGGTGACATACAGAAAGGAAGGTTGCTGAATTGGAAATATTAGAGATTTGTTAACTGTAGGCCCATATTTCTGTATGGTGTAGCAGCCAAGCATAAAAGCCATAGGCCTGGTATGAGCTGATCACATAGCTCAGCAGACAAGTTGTCTCTGCATAACAATAGCAAGAATGTATAGTTCCTCTCTTCTTTTGTTACAAATGTAGATTTCCTGAGGAGAGGTATTGGCTGAAACTGGTCATAATGTTTGGTGCCTATTTCTTGGTAACTTGGAGGAAGGCTTATAGAGATGCTAATTCATGGCCTGCTAGACAGCTAGCATACACTTAGGTGAGAACCTGACTAAAAGCCCATTCACCTGGTTGCCTAGGAGATAGCCTAATGTTGTTTCCCCACTCAATAATAAACAAAAAGAGATCTTCCAGAGATCTTGCCCTACAAGGATGACCCTGTAAATTGCGTCTGATCTTTCCTCGTGACTCCATTCCAGTCCAGTTAGGGAAAATAATTATCTGTGTTGGACCCACATGGGCTTCAACAATTAACCTATCAACTAGCATGTAGGTATTTGAATTCAGGTCATCCACATAAAGAATATGTGCGGATCCACCTGCCCAGACACATAAAAGCTTTTATCCAGTAAGTCAAGTCTTTCTCAGATTAATAAAAACAAGAAAAACAAAACATAAAAAAGAAAAAGATGACTCTTATGAAGATGATCTATAAAAATTATGATTTTGTGTACGATAAGTTTTTACCATTAAATGAATACAAATAGCTTTGCCCAACAATTTATAACTGGACAACTGATAATAAACCAATATTTACAGTGGAAACACTCAGAAAGCTCAAGGGATTATGTATTGATTATACCAACACTTAAGTAGCAAAGATTCAAACATGAAGATAGCAACAACTGGAAAACATAGAAATGCCAGGAAATGGAAAGAAGCAGGCATAAAAAATGAATGAAAGCAGTCTTTCAACATAAACTTTCCAAAAAACAATAATGACCTGATAAAATTACAAATTTTCTGAATAAAATTGATGAAGGTCCATTATTTTAAAGATAACTAATAATATATGTAGATTACAGTCAGATTACAGAAAAAGTAGTGTAAAAAATCATGTATGACTTCTATACTTTCCACAATTAAACATAAATAAAAAATGTGCACAATTTTTGTGAAAGCATTAAGGGGAAGGATATAAAAAGGCAAAAGGAGATGCAGAAATCTATAGTCAACTTTTAATCAAAAGACCAAAGAAAACTTAGGCAAGGAAAAGTGTGATCTTGAACAATGTTACCCAGCTACGTTTGATTGTATGTGTACAGAAATTAAATAAACACTGGGCTGGAGAGATGGCTCAGAGGTTAAGAGCACTGGCTGCTCTTCCAGAGGTCATGAGTTCAATTCCCAGCAACAACTTGGTGGCTCACAAATATCCATAATGAGATCTGGTGCCCTCCTCTGGCATGTGGGCATACATGGAGGCAGAATGTTGTATGCATAATAAATAAATAAATCTTTAAAAAAAAGAAATTAAATAAATACAAACTGCACAACTTTCAAAAAGTTATATCAAAGTAACACTTAAACTGTTGTTTCTGGCTGGGCGGTGGTGGCACATGCCTTTAATACCAGCAATGTAGAGGCAGAGATAGGCGGATCTCTGTGAGTTTGAGGCCAGAATGGTCTAAAGAGCTTGTTCCAGAACAGGCTCCAAAGCCACAGAGAAACCCTGTCTCGAAAAACCAACAAAAAAAAAAGAAACCAAAAAAACAACAAAACTGTTGTTTCTGACCTCCAATTAGTGATACGTCTTCCAAAGACAGAAACCTCATGATATAGTTGCTCTCTTTGCAAACAGAGGAGATCTATTGTGATGGCTCCCCAGCCCCTTGTGTTTTCTTCTGGTTTCAGATAAATGCTGCTCCACTGATGCCCAATCCCAAACAACCTAGAAAAATGATTTAAGGGGCAGTGGGGGAAGCAGGTGGTTGGAGATTCTTGCATGAGCAGTGGGCCCGGGGACTTTGGGGAGCCTGAGAGGGAGAGAGCCAGGGGTGCAGGGGACCATGGGAACAACCTTCCCAAAGAGCACTGATCCTGTGCCCCCTCTCCAGGTTCTGGGCACACCTGGGGACTCCCTGGCAGCCAGAAGCAGGAAGAAGAGCCAGTACTACTTAAGGTGAACCCCAGGGATAGCATAATTGAGGGTCCAGACGTAGATGTGATCAAAGGTTCCGGGAGTCAGGGAGATAGAGGAAGAGGATGAGAAGTTAAACAAGCTACAAAATGAGGTAGAGAAGAAGATGAAGAAGAGTACAACCCCAGGCAATGCTGGCTCAGTGATCTCATCTCTTGAGGAGAAGATGGAGGCTGATGCCAGTTCCATCTATGTTGGCAATGTGGACTATGTGCAACAGCAGAAGAGCTGGAAGCTCACTTTCATGGATGTGGTTCAGCCAAACAAGTTACTACAGTCTGTGCCAAATTCAGTGGTCTTGCCAAAGGGTTTGCCTATGTAGAATTCTTAGACAAAGAGTCAGCGAGGAATTCCCTAGCTTTAGATGATTCCCCATTTAGAGGGAGACAGATTTAGGTGATTCCCATCAGCACAACAGATGGGTTTCCAATATGCCCAATACCGTGCATGAACTGCCAATTACAGCAGCTCCCAGTCTTGATTCTGGGATAAAAAAAAAGTTAAAAGAAAAGAAAGACAGAAGATGGAAAAATATTTTTTAAAAAAGATATACTGTGGAAGGGGGAGAATCCCATAACTAACTGAGGAGGGACCTACTCTGTGTAGTAGGGCAGGCCCAGGGACTGGGGCAGTGGTGACATGTTCCCTCTGGAGATTCAATATAGACACTTCTTAAATGTGCAACCTGCTCCCTGTTTGCCTGATCCACCTCATTCTCTTTGGGCCTGCTCAAGGGTAGGTGGGCATGGGTGGTTGGAGGGCATTTTTTCAACCAGAGCTCTGGAAGGGCACCAATCTGTTCAGCTTGTTTCCTTCCCTCATTTTCTCCCTGCCTTTCGCAGACCCTGCCTGCCTTCTCCTGTCCTTTCAGGTCTAGTCAAAGTCTGCCTTTCTTTCCTAGGGGCTCCTGCTCCTCAAGATTTTCTGGTGAACTATTGTTTGCTTTTTTGTTTCTTTTTCTGTCTTGAGTGTCTTTCTTTGCAGGTTTTTGTAGCAGAAAGAACTCACTCCAGGGGATTCAGTGTGAATTACACTTTCCCTTGGAGAAATACACTACTTTGTTTTGGGAAGTTTTGCAGTGTATTTTTGTTGTTGTTGTTGTTGTTCAAGGAGGAGGAAGCTGAATTTTGTTATTTTTTTAAACTCATTAAAAAGGAATGGGGTTTAGGCTGGGTGGTGGTGGCACACGCCTTTAATCCCAGCACTTGGGAGGCAGAGGCAGGTGGATCTCTATGAGTTTAGACCAGCCTGGTGTACAAGAGCTAGTTCCGGTACAGGCTCCAAAACCAGAGAAACCCTGTCTCGAAAAACCAAAAAAAAAAGGGGGGGGGATGGGGTTTTTTAAAAAACTGTGTCATGAATAAACTTGTTTATGAAAAGAAAGAAATATGATTTAAAATTTATTTTCTCCTACATGGATTATGGTCCAAGATGTGAATTATGCTCTATCTACCTGCCCAACACAATGCACTCCTGAGAAATGTCTGCAGATCAGAAACTCCTTTGTTCCCTGGAACAAGCTTCACTGGATCACATGTTTGCAGCTAACGGCAGGATTACATTAAAAGCATTCTAATCATGCATCGCTAAAAGATCAATATCATCATTTCTTACCAGTTCCTAAACTATTTGTAATCTTTATAACACAAATCTGAAATTGCAATGCAATACTGACAACTTCGGGAATCTAGATCTTCAGTTTTCTAATCTCTCTTCCCACTGCACACCAAGAGCAGTGTCCATGTGTGTACTCTAGACAATCAGCATCATATCCTGAATTTCCAGAGTCTCCCCTGCCCCAACAAATTCATATACAGGGAGGCTCAGAGGATAAGGGCCACTGCCAACATGAACCACATGGACCAACATAACTACAGTCTTGTCATGATCAGTCCAAGTCATAGCAGAAATGACAGTTCAACAGATCTGAACACCCAACACTCACCACGGTATAGCTTGTGATCTTCCTTACTACTCCTTACAGCAGAGGCAGAAGAGAATCATGGAAAGAACCCACAAACTGTCTGCCACTAGTACTCCTGATTTCTAACCCTTACCAGAATTCCTCACAGGCTAGGGCCACCCAGCTGGGCCTCATAATATGAGCAGCTCCTCTATCAGAGATCAAATGACTCAGACAGAACAGTCCTTCCAGTTCTGCCCTCCCAGCCCAGCAGACAGGGACCTAGTTTAGAAAGACTGTATTTAGTACACCTTATTCTACTCTCCTACACCACATCCTGTTTCTCATCCAAAGCACAGGGTCCTTTCTGTGCACATTCCATTGTACACTCACTTTCCAGTGCAGCCATCCCACTGCCTCAGAGATGGCAAATTCTGCAGACAAACACAGGTCACATTCATAAAGTAATCACTGTTCCTGTGTAACTGTGTTTATTTTATAACTGTTGTTAGACAAAAACAGACCATGAATTAGAAAACAATCAGGATCATGTTAGGGCTTGGAGGGAGCAAAGACAATGTGAATATGTTGTGCTTTTAATTTCAAAAATTATTTTGAAAAGTTGAAACAGGCTTTATGAACCTGTGCTCCAGAGACTAGGGATTTGTAATAGAGCACAATATATATTTCTCATGTATTTTCCCTAAAGATGAAGATCTTATTCCGAAAAGTAATGGTCCTGTTAAGCAGGGACACAACATTTTACCCAGATCATCTATTTTGGAGAAACTACTGAAATATCACACATTAGGTTTCAAGATAAGGTCAGTCCATACCCAGATTGCCATTGTCTGTGGACTGCAAACAATGGTCAATCAGGATAATAATACAGCATCACAACTGACTAACTGATTCCACATAAGTAATCTCCGTTGAAGGAGGAAAGCTCTTACCCTCAGGGGAACCTCTCAGTTCCTGTACTGTGTCTCCAACAGCTTCAAAGTTGGTCAATGAGTTCAATTATTATACCAATCCCTCTTCATTTCTAAGTACACAGTAAAAGTCAGAAAGTTCAACAGACACTCATTAACTGCTCTATTTTTCTTTCTAACTGACTAGTGAAGGACAAACCTGGAAGGAGTTGCAGGACTGTCGTCCCAGAACTGGGCAGCAGAGGCAGAATTAGGTGTTCAAAATAATTCTCAATTTTTTTTTTCGAGACAGGGTTTTTCTGTAGATTTGGTGACTGTCCTGGAACTAGCTCTTGTAGACCAGGCTGGCCTCGAAGTACCAGAGATCCACCTGCCTCTGCCTCCCGAGGGCTGGGATTAAAGGTTTGCGCCACCACAGCCCGGCAAAATAATTCTCAATTACACAGCATGAGGCAAGCCTGAAGTATAGGAGACATTGATCTACATAGAAATCAACATACCTTGAAAGGAATGAAATGAAACTATTAATTACTTAGAAACATTGCATAGGGGTTAGAGAGATGGCTCAGTGGTTAAGAGCATTGCCTTCTCTTCCAAAGGTCCTGAGTTCAATTCCTAGCAACCACATGGTGTCTCACAACCATCTGTAATAAGGCCTGCAGACATACACAGACAGAATATTGTATACATAATAAATAAATATTTAAAAAAGAAAGAAAGAAACATTGGATAACAGAAAACAATAGAGATAAGAGCAGCAATACACTTAAAGAAAGTATTTGAACCAGCGGTGGTGGTCTTTAATCCCAGCATTCAGGAGGCTGAGGCAGGCGGATGTCTGTGAGTCTAAGGCTAGCCTGGTCTACAAGAGCTAGTACCAGGACTGGAACCAAAAGTTACGGAGATCCCGAATTTCCTGAGAAACCGAAACACTGACTGATGAAGAAAGTATGGAATATATACACACTAGAGTACTACGCTGTGGTAAAAAACAATGACTTTTCGAATTTTGCATGCAAATGGATGGAAATAGAAAACACTATCCTGAGTGAGGTATCCCAACCCAAAAAGATGAACATGGGATGTACTCACTCATAAATGGTTTCTAGCCATAAATAGGGGTCACGGAGTCTACAATAGGTGAACCTAATGAAGCTAAGTAAGAAGAACCTTCATCTGGTGATGGATGGAGATAGAGACAAGGACCCAAACTGGAGCACTGGACTGAGCTCCCAAGGTCCCAATGAGGAGCAGAAGGAGGGAGAACATGAGCAAAGAAGTCGGGACCACGAGGGGTGCACCCACCCACTGAGACAGTGGAGCTGATCTACTGGGAGCTCACCAAGTCCAGCTGGACTGTGACCGAAAAAGCATGGGATAAAACTGGACTCTCTGAACATGGCGAACAATGGGGGCTGATGAGACACCAAGGACAATGGCACACGGTTTTGAACCTATGCAATGTGCTGGCTTGGTGGGAGCCTAGCCAGTTTGGATGTTCACCTTCCTAGATATGGACGGGGGGAGGACCTAGGACTTACCACAGGGCAGGGAACCCTGACTGCTCTTTGGACTGGAGAGGGAGGGGGAGAGGAGTGGGGAAAGGGGAGAGGGGTGGGAGGAGGGGGAGAAGAGTGGGAGGAGGGGGAGGGAAATGGGAGGCTGGGAGGAGGTGGAAATTTGTTTTTTTTATTCTCCTTTTACCAATAAAAAAAAAAGTTACAGAGAAACCCTGTCTCGAAAATCCAAAAAAAAAAGAAAGAAAAAGAAAAAGAAAAAAAGAAAAAAGAAAGTATTTGAAACTGATACAAAAAAGTGATTTTTAAAGTGATGATAATAATGCACTTTTAAATGGGCAGTGTGACTCAGGCCTCTAATCCCAGCACTCAGGAGGCAGAAGCAGGCAGATCATTGTTAGTTTGAGGCCAACCTGGTCTACAAGAGCTAGATCTAGGACAGGCTCCAAAACTACAAGGAAAACCTTTCTCAAAAGACCAAAAAAAGGTGCACTTTTAAGATTAAATAAAATTTTCTATATTGACTTTAAAAAAGAGTACGCCCTTCCCGCGGAGAGGGGATGTCATTAACAAGAGATAGGTTGATGGTGCCAATATACATATGTTGACTTCTGAGATCTGTAACCTGACACATAGAGTTAGGAAATGGCCTGTTTCTCAAATCTCCAAGTCGACATAACTCTGTCAAGCAAGATTGATCATATTTCTAACCAAATTGAATTTCTTACCAAATTACAGATTGAATACAATGCTCATCAAAATCCCAGAAAAATTCTTCAAAGACTTCAAAAGAATGGTATTCAAATTCATATAAAAAAAAAACAAAAAAAAAAAACAGGAAAGCCAAAACAATCCTATACAATAAAAGAACTTCTGGAAGCATCACAATCCCTGACTTCAATCATTACTATAGAGCCACAATACTGAAAACAGCCTGGTATTGGCGTAAGAACAAACAGGAGGAACAATGGAATTGAATAGAAGACACGGATATCAATCCACACATCTTCGAACACCTGATTTTTGACAGGGAACCAAAAAAATATCAAATGGAAAAAAAAGAAAGCATATTTAACAAGTGGTGCTGGCATAACTCGATATCAACATGTAGAAAAATGAAAATAGACCCATATCTATTACCATGCACAAAACTCAAGTCCAAATGGATCAAAGAACTCAACATGAAGCCAGCCATACTGAAACTTATAGAAGAGAAAGTGGGAAGTACACTTGAAGGCATTGGCACAGGCAACCACTTCCTAAATATAACCCCAGCAGCACAGACACTGAGAGAAACAATTAAATGGGACCTCTTGAAACAGAAAAGCTTCTGTAAAGCAAAGGACATGGTCAACAAGACAAAATGACAGCCTACAGAATAGGAAAAGATCATCACTAACCCCACATCAGACAGAGGTCTAATCTTTAAAATATACAAGGAACTCAAGAAATTGGACATCAAAAGAACACATCATTCAATAAAAATGGAGTAAAGACCTAAACAGAGAACTCAACAGAGGAATCTAAAATGGCTGAAAGACACTTAAGGAAATATTCAATATCCTTAGTCATCAGATAAATGCAAATCAAAACAACTCTGAGATTATAACTGACACCTGAATATATGGCCAAGATCAAAAATACTGATGACAACTTATGCTGGAGAGGTTGTGGGGAAAAGGGAACATTTCTGCATTGCTGGTATGAATGCAAGCTGGTACAGCCCCTTTAGATGTCAGTGTGGCAATTTCTCAGAAAATTAGGAAACTACCTTTCTCAAGACCCAGTAATACCATTTTGGGGTATATATCCAAAGGATGCTCAATCGTGCCACAAGGACATGTGCTCAACTATGTTCATAGCAGCTTTGTTTGTCCTAGCCAGAACCTGGAAACAACCGAAATGCTGCTCAACTGAAGAATGGATAAGAAAAATGTGGTACATTTACACCATGGAGTGCTACACAGCAGAAAAAATGATGACATCTTGAAATTTGCAGGGAAATGGATGGAACTTGCAAACATTATTTTGCATGAGGTAACCTAGACCCAAAAAGACAATTATCACATGTACTCACTCATAAGTGGTTTTAAAGCACAAAGCAAAGAAAGCCAGCCTACAGACCACAAATCCCAGATCTTAGACAAAAATGAGGATGCTAATAGAGACCTACAGAGCTCTAATCTACATGGGAAGTATAAAGTATAAAAAGACAAGATATCCTGAGTAATCTGGGTGCATGCAGACCATGGGAGAGGGTTGAATAGGGGAGTGGAGAGGCAGGGAGTGAAGAAAAGAAAATTGTAGAGCTCAATAAATACCAATAAAAAAATCAATCATATCTGCAGAGGATAGTTGTCTAATTGCAAATTCAATGTTCCTTCAGTCAAGATAACCTTCCTAATCTGGACACCCACACAATCTGCTCTGTGTTCATTCACATGACATTAATTTACACATGCTGGGCAATTACAAACCACTCCTGCTACCACAGTCAGGCCCTTTTTCATAGTGGTGGCTGCAACAGCTGATTGCCTATGCTGTGCCCCCTGCAGTGCACACAATAATCTATTCTTCCTATTGTGGTCTGAGGACAGAAGAAATGCTCCATATGCAAATCCTTTTCCTGGGACTGCATTGGGCAGTCAACTACATGCCTCAAATGTATTATTGTATTTTATTTTATTGGGTTTTTTTTGAGACAAGGTATCTCTGTAGCTTTGGTGACTGTCCTGGAACTGGCTCTTGTAGACCAGCCTGGCTTCAAACTCACAGAGATCTGCCTGCCTCTGCCTCCTGAGTGCTTGGATTAAAGTCATGCATCATCACTGCCCAGCAAATACATAATTTTAATACTGTGAAATGATACAGTCACTTAAGAACTTTGAGGGTGTAATATAGAGGACACTCAGGGATGCCTAGGAAAGCAACAAACAGGGACCAAGGCCACCTGAGTCAACATAACAGAAGTTGTATCAGAAGCAATATTTCTATCAGGACAGAAATGCAGCTCTTCTAGAATTAATATGCCTTCCCTCTGAGAAATCACATCACACACTTAGGAGATTAATAAAGAAAAGTATGTTTAATGATGTTATGCGTTGATCTCTATCCAATGCTCAAGGGACCGAGGTTAGATAGATTTTTGCATTCATTATATGCTGTTAGTCATAAGTATCCCTTAGGATAATGGTCCGGATTATACTCTGAACAATTGAAATAGATACAGGCAACTTGCAAGTCTAAATATATAGGCAAAAATATTCTCAGGATATTTTCTTAAGTATGCCCGTGACCTTTTACAGCAGGTCATTCTTCACTGACAGGATTCTAAGGTGAAGATCAGAAGGGAAGAGAAAGACTGGACTGGACAAGTCAAAGATAAAAAAGATAGGGTGGAGAGGTGTTGCTGAAGATATGTGCAGCCTAGTAAGCTTCTTAAGAAAAATAGCGCCGGGCGTTGGTGGCGCACGCCTTTAATCCCAGCACTCGGGAGGCAGAGGCAGGCGGAACTCTGTGAGTTCGAGACCAGCCTGGTCTACAGAGCTAGTTCCAGGACAGGCTCCAAAGCCACAGAGAAACCCTGTCTCGAAAAACCAAAAAAAAAAAAAAAAAAAAATAGCATCTTAGCTGAGCAATGGTGGGACGTGCCTTTAATCCCCGCCAGCAGATCTCTGTGAGTTCAAGGCCAGCCTAGTCTATAAAAGCTTGTTCCAGGACTGGCTTAAAAGCTACAGGGAAATTTGAAAAACCAAAAAAAAAAAAAAAAGAAAAAAGAAAAATAGCATCTTGCCAGGTGGTGGTGGTTTATACCTTTAAACCAGAGACACAGGGAGAAGAACCCTGTGCCTCTCTGTGAGTTCAAAGCCAGCCTGGTCTGTTACTTCCTGGGGGAAATGAAATAATTACATGAAGTCAGCAGAAACTATGATGCAATGAGACAAATTTAGGGAGAGGCTAGTCCAACAATTCTACACAAAGGGTATACAGGGTATTTTGAAATCTTTGCTACGTCCAGAATGGCCTTGGTACTGAGAACCATAGCTCCATATGGTGGGAAAGGTTGAGTTGTCAATAACTGAATCAACCCCTCCACAAAGGCCTGGGCACCAGACCATTATGGGCTCTCCAATGCACAGTGCTGGTTTTAGAAAAAGCTCTCTTTTAGCATCAATACTTCAGGTCCTTAGGGAAACTCACAGGCTTATGTCCCAGGCTGTTACTAGGTCAGCAAGAATGTCCCTCCTCCCTGCCTGAGGTCCTAAAGGAAAGCCTTGATTGATCAAGCGAGTCATTCACACAACAGTGTTTTACATTTCAAATATGTGTCACCGGTGTAATATTGCTCTTCTGACAGAACTATGCCTCTCTCAAAAAGAAAACTGTGACTTTATGGCATGCCAGGTCTTCAGGTTAGTTATGACCTGTAATGTCTCCTTGAGCAGCTTGTTAACAAGTCTATTCTTTGATATTTGGGTGAGTCTAGTGATATTTTTTTATTTTTTATTTTTTTTTGTTTTTCAAGACAGGGTTAATCTGTGGCTTTGGAGCCTGTTCTGGAACTAGCTCGTATAGATCAGGCTGGCCTTGAACTCACAGAAATCGACTGGCCTCTGCCTCAAGAGTATTGGAATTAAAGGTGTGCACCACAACCACCCAGCAGTGACTTTTTATTTTTAACTCAGTGGTGGCTTCTTTGAAATGGTTTGGAGTCAAATATCTGGACAATCCTGATAAACAATGTATACCTGGGCATTCTAATCTCTACCAGCCCTCATTAGCATAGACTCACAGTTTGGCTGTTTAGACGCATTTCTCCCTCTGATAAATTCTACTTTGTGAGACTTAATTATTTTTTAAGCATTGGTCAATCTATTGTATCACCAATTCTACTCTTCTACATTATGACACAGTAGTGGAGAGCTACACGACATGTGAGATGCCTTTGATAACGTCCACAAATTTAAATATAAATTCAGATTATATTTAAAGCTTAAATGCAAAGTGCTCGATATTGAGAAGACACTGGAGAAACGAGGCTTCTCTGAGTTCGGCAACTTGTTTCCGTGAATGCAGGAACAGTCTTGAAGTTGACTAGGAAGGTGTTTGTACACACAGCTTCCTGCTCCCAATACTCTAAGCAGATGAAGCCACAGAGCAAAGTTATTCAGAGGCCTGCCCCTAGGTCCAGGAGTTAGCAGGGACCATGAGGGACTTCACAATACAGGCAATATGGCGGCGGGTTCCCACCCAGACCCATGGAGGTAACAACATAGTGTTTTCCGCACCTCGTCCTCTGCTCGTCCCCATCAGGAGACGGCATTCCCTCACTCACCATGTTGTGCTTCTCCATTTTGCCAAAGTTCTCAGCTCATCTTCTCCCTGCAACAGCAACTGCACCCGAGAACAGGAATCCACTGGCGCCAGCTCCTCTTCAAAGCCAAGACTGAAGGTGGCTGCCCGGAAGAGACCTGCACTACTTCTGACTGGCAAGTCCTCTGGAGTGCTGATTGGCTAGTGAGTCCTGAGTGGCTAGAGCACCGCCCATAGGGGTACAGTGTGCTTAAAGAGACAGAATACTGGCTCCTGTCCATTCCACTCACCCCAACAGAGAACTTCTCCAGATCTGAGAACATATGCATTTTAATATCACTGGCCCCTGGCTACTAAAGCAATCAACGTCATCGTCTTGCACTCCTAGGAACTTCCCTTTTTTTCCCCAGCACTCTCTGTGACTTGTACAGTGTACTGTGCTATGCGTGTGGAGCAATTTCCTGTCTCACAGATGTAAGGATGCCTAGAACACTAACTACTACAGAGAGTTTTAAAGTTACAAAATGAAATATTTGTTCTGTGGCTTCATTCTCAGGTCAGATGAACTGAATGTACTTTTACATGGTTTTCATGGGGATTTTACACAACAGGAAACAGAAAAGCAGAAATGAGATCTCAATCAAGATGATTGGTGTAGCTGGGCGGTGGTGGCCCACGCTTTTAATCCCAGCACTCGAGAGCTGAGGCAGGTGGATCTCTGTGAGTTCGAGACCAGCCTGGTCTACAGAGCTAGTTCCAGGACAGGCTCCAAAGCCATAGAGAAACCCTGTCTCGAAAAAACAAAACAAAAAAAAAGATGATTGGTGTTTCCCCCATCGGAAAGCTGGATGATGACTCCATTGTTTATGGGTTTTATTCCTGAAATTTGAAGTAAACTCCAGGGAAATGAATAATAATAAAAAGGGTAGTGTTCATGGAAATTTGAATATGTAGAGAATAATGGAGCTAGAAAGAATGTTTTCATGAGCACTATTGTTAGCCAACACTTCTTCCTCTATAGTCAGGTGAATAAAATATACAGCTGCAGTATTTAAGATTCTCTACATGACCAGGACAGATAAAATGATTTTCACCGTGGATGTAAAAAGTAGGCTTATTAAAATTTCTCACAAGCTGTGGTCCACGTAACTTAAGAACAGCTACGTACGGGGGGGGGGGGGGGGGTGGGGGGAGGAGTGGGAGGCTGGGAGGAGGCGGAAATTGTTTTTTTCTCAATGAAAAAAAAAGAAAGTTAAAAAAATAAGAACAGCTACCTACCAATGGCAATTGAAGAATCCAATATGTTGCTTCTCAGCCTTTTGTTTAAGATCAAGAGAAGAATTCAGTAGTTGTTCTGTCCACAAGGCTCTGTGACTCAGCTGGTTTTAAGTTGGGTCATAGTCTTTGTTTGATTCAGTTTTTGTGGGGGGTTTTTGTTTGTTTGTTTTGTTCTGTTTTTTTGTGACTTCAAGACAGGATTTTTCTGTGTATTTGTAGAACTCATTCTGTAGTCCAAACTGGTCTCAAATGTAGAAAATCCCACTACCTCTGCTCATGAGTAATGGTGTTAAGACTGTTCACAGACATAGGTGGGAGAGATGGCTCACTGGTTAAGTGTGCACAAACACCAAGAAGCTTAAGGTGGGTCCTATCATCTCAAATTATACAGATTAATGGAAGATTTTCTCATTTCAAAAACCTTTAAGTAAAATCTCTCTCAGATATAATCAATTCTTTGTGTATCAGATGATCCTAGAGTTAGTCAGTTTTGACAATCAAAAACAGCCATTTCAACAGTCAAGACAGAAGCAATGATAAAAAAAAATCTTGCCTGCAGGAGGCACAAAGAGCTTGGGAATTGTTTTCATAACAGTGTTTTTCCTCAACAAATAAAACATGGAGATTTTACATAGTGAGTCTGAACATGAACAAGCAATGTTGTCCTTTTCCTTAAGCATGTTCAGTTAACAAATCCACTTCTAACCACAATCACAATGTAAAAGCCGAGATATTTAGGGGCATTCTTACCTCAAAATCATGTAGAAACAAATGTAAATTAGACAAATGATGGAAAGAAATGCCTCTGGCATGTTCATATTGTACCATAAGGTCTTAGTTGATATTCAGGTGGAAATTGAATTTCCACACTGTGGAAAGTCGACTATCAATCTTTTTTTTTTTTTTTGGTTTTTCGAGACAATGTTTCTCTGTGGCTTTGGAGCCTGTCCTGGAACTAGCTCTGTAGACCAGGCTGGTCTCGAACTCACAGAGATCCGCCTGCCTCCGCCTCCCGAGTGCTGGGATTAAAGGCGTGAGCCACCATCGCCCTGCTCTCGACTATCAATCTTGATGCTTATTCAAAAAGATAACTTTACCAACACCATAATTTTCACAAACACAAAAGATAGAGACACAAAACCAGAAAATGTCAAGGACAAGTCACATAAGAGCCCTCTATACAGTGCTTCCGGAGGAGCAGTTATGATAGTCTCTATTAATCTCAGTGAAAGCTGCTTTTGCTCTGTACAGACTAGGCAGAAGGCCACAGCTGCTACATAGTCTACAAACAAAAAAATTCACACAACCCAGGAAAACAAGAAACCTGAATAACATCCTAAAAAGGAGCTGTGTAGAATTGGAACAATATTACCTCTTAAACTCATTCCAAATATCTGCCACTGCTGCCCATAAAAGCATTTGCAAAAATAAATATACTCAAATATGCAAGCACATACTATTAATGCAATTCACTGGGAAAAACTGAACATTTGACAGTGGGTCAATGAAATTACTTGGCACAAGTGAGAAGTGTTAAGTCTGGAGCTTAGCCTCCAGACCCTGGCATTCATCCCAGTACCCCCTGGCCTGGGAGTTGCATTATCCTGGACTCCAAATCCCAGCTTGCCAGATCCTGACCCCCCAGGGAGGAGTCAGGAACTCTCCCACAGCATATTTAGGTGGGATCCTAGAGGAGAAACACTTGGTTCCCAGTTTGCATGTGCTCCCCCCTGTCCTGATTCCCAACATGGCATCAGCCACTACAGGGCACTGTACTTAATAAAATGATGGCTATTTTGATTTGGTTTCATTTCACCTAATTGGACTTCTTTGTGCTAGCAGAGCTGCGCAATCTTAGGATTTTTTCTTACCAAGAAGGAAGCACAGAACACACAACAAACACTCTTAGGAGTTTATTAGAGGGGGCATGCAGAGGCCTGGGAAGTCAGTGTTCAGAGACAGGGAGGAGGATGGCTCATTCAGATTTTAAAAGCTTCCTGGTACATGCACACAGGGGTTGACATGGCTCCATCATATGCAGATGATGGGGCTCATGGAAGCGGGCAAGGGCTTAGCTGAGTCATACGTGGATCATGCAGGAGAGCGCCTTTAACAACCCCAGGTGACTGAGGGCTTGTGTGCCCCTGCATGACCCCTAGAACATAGAAGTACCAACCATATGTGGCTTAAATCATTACAGTCACCACCTTACCAGGTGATGTGAAATGCCCATCATGAGCTGAATATTACTGATCTATCAAGTTATAAAGTAGGACATTTACACCTGCAACCTGTTATCAAATGGAAGTGGTATATTAGAGATCAGGACCACGTAGGTCCTGAAGACACAAGGAAGATACATGAAGAAATGGCCAACTTCCAATGGTTTCTATTCCTGTTACTATGCCTTCTGCTGTCAAGCATACACCTATAGTCTATTCCCTATGATTGGTTGAATGAGGAAGAGATGACTAGGCCTATGGTTCAATACATCATGCACGAACCACATGCTGCAGGATTACAATCCCTGGCTGGGACAACCCTGAAAGATGCTTGTGAAAGGAAATGTTCAGAGTGGCAGAAATTCAAACAATACACATTTGAGTGTGGTTTATTTGGAAGGAGTGATGGTCTAATCTACAACTAGCAATGAACTGATTGATGGACTTTATCCAGTGGTTTGACTGGATGCTGAGAGATTAGTAAAGAGCAGGATTAGAAAATTGGTGAGGGAAGACATCTGAGGAAGAAGGATGTGAATAATCTCAGTAAATGGGAAAGGAGTACAAAGATCCTTGAATTCCATGTAAATGCTGATCAAAAGGTGAATGCAGCTGAGGAGGAGTTCCATACTCAAGTAGACAGGATGACTCTTCTGTGTACAGTCAGCCAGGTTGACTACACTGAGAAACTTCCTCTATGAAAAGGACATTTGGGGTTCAAATGCTGTTAAACCAACAGAATAAAGAAAGAATAACAACTTTAGGCAGGGTGATATATTCAGATTATCATGGGGAAATTGGATTGTCTCTTCACAGTAGAGATAAGAAGGATAATATGTCCAGAATGCAGGAGATCTTGTAGGGCTTCTCCTTGTGATACCAGGACTTGTCATTAAGATAAATCAGAAACAAAAACAGTGTAATCTAATAAGTATGACAAACGTCACATATTCATCAGGAATGAAGGCTTGGGTCACTTCTCTCGGAAAAGACCCAAGACCTTGTGAAGTGCTTGCAGAGGTTGGGAGAAATACAGAATGGGCAGCAGAGTGTGGCAGTTCTAAATACATCTAAAGTCACGTGACTATTCCAGCAACAAGAACTTTAACTGATTTGAGTGTTTCTGTTGTATTTTGTTGATAATGCATTTGTAAAGTTATATCTGTCCTTTAAATTTCCTTATCATATGTTGCAACATCAATTAAGAGAATATTTGTGGTTATCAGAAGTTTGAGATACTAGAAAGATATTCTCCAAGAGACCTTGCCACTATTCTAAATATATAATCATTTGTATTTGACATAATTATGTTATGTTTAGTCATAATTACAACCCAGTTATTGATTTTCATTTGGAAACTAATAATGTGATATGATTGTTTTCCAAGTTGACAATGGATTGATTATGATAGTTGTTCTTGATTTTAAACTTTATTATATCAGGAATAAACTACAATTCAAAAAGGGAGGGCATAGTTATGATCTGGACCTTAAGGGAAGAGGACAACATGCCAATGATCCAAATAGTAAGGAGTGATGACACTCAACTTTGATCTAGACTGTGAAGCTAGAAGGCACAACTTCAATTTGTGTCCCACCTTCTGCTGGAAGGACAGTGGAAGAAGAAACATGGGGTATTATTTCTCTCTACCAGGGGCCCTTGAATGTCAGCCTCAGTACACCCAGAGTGCTTAGAATTGGATGTGTACAACAGGCAAGGATCTGAGTGTAAAAGTTAAACTGAAGTACATTACCTCTGCATCTTCTTTAGTTTTCATACAGGGGAAAGAAATAAAGTGAAGAATAAGGGGAAAGAAAAGAAAAGAAGGAGAAGAGGAAGGGACTGTGAGGAAGGAAAAGAAGAAGAAAGGAGAGTAAGGGGAAGAAGTAGAAGTAGTGAAGAGAAGAAGTGTAAGAGTAAAGGTTGATCTCCACAAGGTTTCTAGTCTTTACAGACATAGTTGGAATATTTCCCAAGCAAGAACAATGACAATAGGCATGTCAGAATGACAAAAACAGGCAGGTAGATCCTGACACAGCAGTACTCCTGAACACGTGACCTGACCCAGGAAAGAGCCAGCATTCAAGGGGAAGTGCCTGACATTCCAAACCTTTAGATAAGGCACATAAACAAGCCTGATTCCTGGATCCACCCATTCTCCTTATCTAATTTCTTTGTGATAACCAGTTTTGGGAATGCCCAAATTTGTTTTTTAGCAAAGGTGGGGCATGCTGTCTTACTGCTCAGTGCCTGCCTTCTATAGAAATTTCTATGTGGTCTGTGAGAGGGTAAATTTGTGGGACTGACAAATGTCAATTTGATTGTTAGAAAAAGGAATGAATGCTATCACTCTAAATCCCACTGTTGTGGGGAGGCAAGTTCACACCATTGCACACAGAAGTCACACTGCTGAGGTGTTTTGGGAACAAATCCCATTTCAAAGGGAAGAATCATGGCTCCACAAATTAACACAGGTACGACAGTGACTTTTCCAAAAGAGAAGTATTCCCACAGCTCAGAAAAATGGGTTGCTCCATGTTTGGGTGGATGTATACACTTCCTGTGGATCTGCCTAGTGCTCTGTCACATGTGCATTCCCTGTACAGTCCTGTGGACTCTGACATCGCTGCATTTCCTCACCTTGTCAGCACATGTATTCCTTCATTGTCAGTGAAGTCTACTTTGGGATTCCAGCATATACACAAAACAGCTGAGACACCCAGTCTGCTGGGTCTGAGCTAGATTCTTGAACCTTCCATTCACTGACAGCCATTTTTGGACCACACTCTGAAAGTTATTCCAAAAAAATCCCCATATGAACACAGATAGATAGATAGATAGATAGATAGATAGATAGATAGATAGATACATAGATAGATGGAAGGAAGGATGGATGATAGATGGATGGATGGATGGATGGATGGATGGATGGATGGATGGACGGACAGACAGACAGATAGATAGATAGATATGATAGATGAATTGAGAGATTTAGTCCATAAGTTATATGAATCTAGAGAACTCTGACTAATATACTGTGAGTTCCAGTCAATTAAATTTTTAAACTTTTAGTTCCTAATTTTTCTATTTATATTCTAACTACACATCAGAAACATTTTAGCAAAAAGTTTAGTATCACATTATAAACATTTTAAGACAATAACCCTTTATACTGTAATTGTAGAAGTTTAAGACAATTCTGAAGCCATTTCTGACAACTCTCAGTACTTCCCCACCTCCCCTGGGAACCAACATAACAGCTAAGCCTTATGAGATGTTACAAGCACATACTGAGAGGGGTTGGGAACTTTCCACCTCCCTGAATAGGGAGGGGCAAGATAACCCTTAGGTGTTGACTCAGTTACTGATGTTTTGACTTAGTCCCTGGGAAGGGGCAAAGTGACCCTCAGAAGTTTCCCTTTACCTCACCTCATCTGGCAACCACTCTCCAGCCAATTATTGGTATTTGCCCTTTTGAATAAGCCAATCACAATAGTTAAAGAACACCCCCCCGACACCCATTCCTTCTATGGTTTTCCCCTTTAAAAATAGCCTGTTCCAGACATTCAGGGTCTTCTGGCCTCCTGACTGCTGGAAGACCCTGTCATGATGGAATTAATAAAATTTTCATGCTTTTACATCAGCTGTCATGAGAGATGGTCTCTTGGGGTAACTCCTCCTCCTCCTCAGGGATTGGACACTAGGGTCCAATATAATAAGGTAAAAAAAAAAGTCAAACACTGAAGCAAAGGACTGAGTGCTATTTCTGACAAAAGAAAACTATAAAACAGTATGAGGCATTAGATCTACGCAAGATTTGGTTACTTGTTTTAATCAAGTTGAGAGGTACTTGTTAGTGGAAAGTGATTTACCTATTAGTTTATTTTTGCATTCATGTGTCTATTAAAATTGAAAAGTCAAGTAAATTGACGCTTACAAGGAAAATCAAAGCTTGTACCACCAAAGCATGGGAAAGTAAACTCTGTCTCCTGTTCTAAAGCCACATTTAGAATTGTACTTGAATGATGGCAATGGAGAGATGGTACTGTGGTTAAGAGCACTCACTGCCTGCTCTACTAGAGGAACTCGGCTCAGTTCTCAGCAACCACATGGAAGCTCACAACTGTCTATAGTTCCAGTTCTAGAGGACATGACACTACCGCACAGACATCCATGAATGCAAAGCATGATGCACATAACATAAAATAAATACATTTAACATACAGAATGAAATTCACCATTACTTTCTAAATGGAGGTCTCATCTAGTGTCATCTATACTTAATGGATTTTCAGAGGTATGTGTGCATGCTTCAGTAGCTAAACCTGAAGGGATAAAATTGGAATAAAACACTCTAAAACTAAGTGTTAATAATGATGTCGACTCTAAAAATCAATATACCTAAGAAACTTTTGTGGGATTTTTGAAAGTAAATGGTTTGATGAAATTTATTTTACATATCACTCTAGTACAACATCTTATTGTTTTTTATTATAAAAAGACAGAGTCAGATATTGGAATAAATTCTGAAAGATCAGAGAAGTAAATGAGTCAAAGATCTTTTATGTCTACTGAATCCTCAGACCAAAGTGGGCAAGATTGTGTCTCCATGAATACTCAGATTGAATGCTGTGGGCTCCTGTCCCCTCCCACAATATATTCCTCACTCTACCAAGTCAATTTGAGCAGTATAGGTGTTAACTCTTCTTTGAAGTTCTGGTAGAATTCCTCTCTGAACTCATCCAGCCCTGGGGTTTCTTTTGGGGTGGCTGGGAAAGAGACTCTGATTTTCTTTTTTCCTTTTCCTTTTTCAAGACATAGTTTCTCTGTATTGCTTTGCTGCCTGTCCTGGAACTAGATTTTGTAGACCAGGCTGGCCTTGAACTCACAGAGATCTGCCTGCCTCTGCCCCCAAGTGTTGGAATTAAAGACATGTGCCACTACCGCCCAGCTGGAGAATCTGATTTTATTTCTATCTTTTTTTTTTTCTTCTTTTTTTTTTTTTTGGTGTTTCGAGACAGGGTTTCTCTGTGGCTTTGGAGCCTGTCCTAGAACTAGCTCTGTAGAACAGGCTGGTCTTGAACTGACAGAGATCCACCTGCCTCTGCCTCCCGAGTGCTGGGATTAAATGCATGCACCACCATCGCCTGGCGAGAATCTGATTTTCAAGTCACAATAAGACATATGTATCTTTAGTAGGTAGAGCCCAGTTACTATAAATTTTACATAAATCACAGATCTTGCTTAGAGTATGTGATGAATTAATTCATGTAATGAAATATGATTTTAAGATGTGTCAAATGCATTTATGCTGTGGAATATTTGTTTACTGATGCAAAGATGTATTGCATTCATTTTTTTCATTTGTTTAACTCTATAAAGCTGTGTTAATGTGCCTGCCTAAAACACCTGATTAATCAAATATAGACCTTAATAGCCAATGGCTAGACAAGAGAAAGAAATATGTAGGGCATGTGGGCAGAGACAATAAAGAGGAAGAGATATCTAAAATTGCAAAAATATGAGAAATGAAGAAGAGTAAGAGTCCATGAGCAAGCTACCCAGCCACCTGGTCAGCTACAGAGTCAGAAGGAAAGAGATATATAAAAAGCAAAAGAAAAAATCTCAGAGGTAAAATGTAGTTAAGCAGAAATGGGATAATTTCTTGGTGGTAGCCCATTGTATCACGTGGGCTCTGTTTGCTAGAGGCAGAGGAAGGTTTCCTTTAAGAGAGGGTTCCTGACTCAGCATTAAAGGCAGAAACCTTATAGTTCTTTAAGGAAGATCTACCATGAAATATTTAAACTGTATTCATAAGCAGTCAGCTGCAGGCTTCTTGGTGTCTTCATGGACCTAGAAACTCCAGAGTTGTGATAATAAACCTGTCTCTCTTCAGTACCTCCTTAGTGAAGCTAGACACTCAGCAATCTATGGAATGCAGTGCAGCCAGCCAACAAAGATGCAGCTTTAATCCTAGCCAGGCTGCTAAACAGATTAAAAACTCATTTGCAGACCTCAGAAGAACTCTAAAGCACAGACTGAGAGGACACACAGTGGAACAGTGGAACAAGAGGTGTGTGAGCACACACCCCACTAGGCACCCACTCTCCAGGCCCTTGGCTCCACGCAAAACCTTGGGCCCTTCCCCACCTGCATCAGCTTCTCTAGTCAGCCAGCTGGTAAGATTCCTACAGGTAGTGTGCTCCAAATCCACCACCCTCTCTATTGCACCCTGTAAGCTACAAGTCCCACTCCACCCCCAAACCTTCAAATCTCCTGTGACCTAAGAGGAACTTGCAAGCACAGGCTGCTACTGTTAGACTCTAGCGTCCAAACACCGAGAAGGAGTCGCCCCCAGAGACCATCTCACACACCACAGCCGATGCAAACGCATGAGGATTTTATTAATTCTGTCATGACAGGGTCCCCCAGCATTCGGGAAGCCAAGGGACCCCGAATAGCTGGTACAGTCAACTTTCAAAGGGGCCACAGAAGCAAGGGGGGTTGTTCTTTGACTATTCTGATTGGCTTATTTGAAAGGGCTATTAGCAATAATTGACTGGGGAGCTGTTGCCAGATCAGATGAGGTAACAGGTCATTTTGACCCCGTTTCCCAGGGGACCGAATCAAAACATACGTATATGGGTAATTGTTCAGGAACTGAGTACGTGCGTGTGAGCTGTTAGGTCCTTGGTTCCCAGGGGAGGAGGGGAAGCACTATGGCACAGCGGCTGAGAGGATTCAGAATTGTCAAAAATGGCTTCAGGATTGTCTTAAAGTCTTACATTCCCTCCTCTTATTTGGTCAAATATCTCAATCTTGAGATATTAGTAAATTTGGAGGACCAATTGGATCTATACACAGAGATTAACAAACGAGTGTTGTAGGCCCATCATAGATCAATAGAAGGCACCAGGTCTGTTGTCCTGGGACTTGGGAGAGTTAGGTTTGTTCCCAATTATAGGACGTATTTGAGGTATATTGTTGAAACTGCCAGATGAGGCTATTCCCTCATAATAGGGAGGTCCTGCTTATAAGCATAGCCAGCAAGATTGTGTCAAGCTGGGGTCAGTACTATTTAGCAAGGAAAAAGCTCTCACTATCAGATTATACAGTCGCTGGCCTGTATTAGAGCTTGCCAGCAGTGGAGCAAGGGTTGCAGAAGGGTTCTTAGCATTAGGAGTGGGGCCTAAGGCCCTGGCAAGGGGGGCTACTTCGGCAGGGGCTAGCTGGCCCTGGTCAGGCAATACCAGGTTGGGCCCTAGTACTATGGTCATTGGAGGTGTTACAACAACTCATAGGGTAAACAGAATCCCTATGTCTTTTTTTTCTGGATCATACAACTATAAACCCCAATTTAACCACCCTATTAGCTGGTTAGCTCTTTTTTTTTTCTCAGTGAAAGTGATTGTTTTTTCTGGTGTGGTCTGGGTAAAAGAGACTAAGTCCTTTTTGTTAACCCTCAACCAGGAGACATTGACATTGGTTTTACATCCCCAGGCAGCATAATAAAGTATTTTAGCCCCCCTCCCACATACTGCAGAGTTTGCTTTTTCCCCCCAGACAAATATATCATTCAGAATATTTGTATACAGGATAAAAGTTTCTGGGGTTTGCTCAGTATCCTCCCAAGAGTAATTTGCTAAAACTCACAGGTAAAAAGTTAGCCGGGGGAACCAGGCATCCAGGGGATGAACTGCAGTGGCTAGCCTTAAGGCTGGCCCAGTCTCAAAGTTAATCAGGGTCCAGGTTAAGTAGTCCTGGGTCGTTCTGTGGAAGTGCAGGCTTGATGTGAGAGGCAGGCAGGCTGTAATACCGTCCACTTTGAGGGCAGTAGGTGTAGGTTCCCTTCCAGCGAAGTCCAAGATTCTGAGACTAGTGTCTTCGAACATACATAGAATCGCCAACCTGGAATGGGTGTGAGATTTCTGGGTGCCCGGGCTGGTGGTGGGAGGTGCCAGCAAAGAAGCAGGGAGAATAGCTTAGTCCAGCGGACAGCAGCAGGAATAGCTAGGGCCCCTTTAGGGAGGGTCTAGTCTGGCCGGCAGCAGCAGGCTCTGGTCAGATAGTACTTGGTTTTAAATACTATCTCATGCCCCAAGTCCTTCCCCACACCCTTGGAGACAGTCCCGCTGCTCGCCCCTGGGAGACAAGTGGGGGAGATGTCACAGGTCCCTGTGCTCCACATGGAGCATTGTTTTCAGGAAGTATCTATGTTCTGGACCCCTGTGCCCAAATATTTTCTCCAGGGGTAAGTCTGCCAGCCTCCAGGGGCAGCTGTGGGGGATATGAATCTCAGATATCCCAGGAGGCTAGCTCTGCCACTAGTTGACAGAAATTAGAGGTAAGGGCAGGGGTATCAAAGCAAGGGATTGAGGAGGCATAGATTGTAGGTATGAGCGGGCAGCTGCTGTTCTGGCTGTTGGGTGCTGTAGCTTTCCTCATGTCCCTCCGGATATACCTCAGGTGTCAATTCTGGAATGAATGCGAGATTTCCAGGTGTCAGGGTGGCCAGGGGTCTCTATGCCTGGGCTCGGAGATCTGGAGAGCCTTCAACCGCGCCTGCAGCTGAGGTTTGTGAGCAAATAGGTCATGAGGGGCCTTAGGAAACTAAGAGGGGAGTTCCTGATATTGGATGTCATAGGGGGTTAGTCCAAGCTGAGATGGTGTGTTTCGTACACAGAACAGGGCTAGGGGAAGGAGCTGTACCCAGTCTCTAGTGCCAGATTCCAAAGGCTAATTTGGTAAGGGTCTTTATTTATCCTTTTTACCTGTCCTGAACTCTGGGGTCTGTATGCACAGTGTAATTTTCCCCATGCCCTGACTTTTCTGAGCAACAAGGCAGCTTTACCATCAACCTCGATTACCTTGAGCAGGCCAAACCTCGAGAAGATTTCTTCTTTGATCTTCTTAGTCCTGGTAAGAAAAAGCTTCTCTGCCTTCCGGCCGATGTCCCTTTAAGTAGGCTGCTCAGCTCATTCACCATTGCTGCCCTGTCTTCTTCAGCAAATCCTACCAGCATACGTCAGCAAAAACAGCTCTGCTTGGGCATTGCAGTACCCCAAGCTTCCCACAGCTTAGGACTGGGAGCTGGGAGCAGTTGTTCTCTATGAAACTTGCAAGCAGCTTGGGAAGGCCATTTGGAATTGGGCTCCAGCATCTCCCAGCCCCTACTCATTTCATTCAGTTGCTACCTGCCGGGCCGGTGGCTGTAAGCAGAGTTCCCAGGCTTGGGCTGTGACCAAGGCAGCTGGGAGGAGGATTCAGCTGGCAGTGGCTGCAAAGCCTTCCTCAGCGAGGTGGGCATGGCAAAGGCAGAGAGCAGCCTGCTATTCTTTATAGCCCTGGAGAACAGTAGGGGAAGTCAAAGTCTCCAACAGGTCTTTTTGTAATAATAGTGTGGGACACTCAGGAATAATCAGCCATCCTTTTGTCCATAGTCAAATGCTTTAGACATAGCGAGGGGGAACTCCTGCCCCTTTTTCCCCCATACACCCCAGAACTGGACACCAGGGTGTACAGTGTAAACAAGGGGGGGGAATTTCAGTACTGTCACTGTGGATACTGCGTAGGCCTCTCAGGTGGGCAGAGCATCGCTTCAGTAGCCGGCTGTACTCGGTGCCGTTCTCCGACCCGCTTCTGCTCAGCAGCTGCTTTGGGAAGTGTCTCGAGCCCAAAGTCCTGTAGAGCCATTTTTCCTCACTGAAGTCCACATTCGACCACTCAGGGGCTGCTCTCTCTGAGGTGTGCAGTCTCTGCAGGTGTCATCTTCTGTTGCCTCCTTATCTGTCTAATTTTTTTCTTTACTAAGTCCTGGAGGGAGCATCTCTGCAGTCCCTCCATTCTCTGCAACTTGCTACGAATATCTGATGCTGACTGGCCTATAAAAGACATCACTGCATTGGCTTGGCAATCTGCTGCCATGGGATCAAAAGGGGTTTACACCCTGTACCCCTCCAATAGTCTTTCTAAAAATCCTCTAGGAGTACTATCAGACCTTTGTACTATTGCTCTTACCTTAGCCAAATTAGCAAATTAGTGGGGTGCTTTGCAACCCCCCCCCTTTCTTTAGACCTGCCAATTGGACTCTGGCAATAAAGACGGAGCTGCTCCCTACCAGCTGGAGTATTGAAGTCCCATCCTCTATCTTGTCCGGTGATTGGGTTGGCCTGCTGTCAGCTCCTGGGATATTGTTTTTCCTCTGTGGTTAGGAGCACCTGTAAGAGCTGTTGGCAATCATCCCAAGTGGGGTTATGAATAACCAGAAGAGATTCTATAAGCCTGGTCACAGCCTGAGAGTTTCAAGAGAAGGAAGGGTTATAAGTAAAGATTAGAGGCAGAAAAGGGCAGTATTGTAATTGGCCTGTGTAACACCCGATTTGGTGTTACACCCTCAGTACAGTTCCCTCGCCACTGTACCAAACACGAGTTGAGCAAAGGCCTGGAGGTTGAAAAGAAGACACAGAGAGACCAGGGTCATTCAAAAGGAGATCAGCTGAATGCCACTTTATTCAGCCTTTGGGAAGTCCTTATCTACCTGACTGCAGCACAAGGATTTCCCCCCATGCAGGTGGGAAATTACCATATTAACAATGGAGTGAATGCCCTGCAGCTAACCACTAGATGGGGCAGGGTTAGCACAGAAACTCACAGGAAGCTTAGTTAGTTGATCATAAACTGTCCCTGCAAATGCACCACAGGAATAAGGGAGACCAGGGTATTACAGGTCCCCCTTTTGTATAAATTATGGCTAGGCCTGTCTTGGGTGGCATTGGACGTCAGGCAATACCCCTTACCAGTCATGGGAAAGCATCCAGGTCAAAACACATTTCCTGTCTTAGGTTGAGGCAGCCCCCCAAAAGCCTTTCCCGTCTTTGGCTCATTAGTCATCCATCACCGAGTTCAGCCAGATTTGTGCCGAAAGATTCTCTGGGGCAATAGCTAAGAGGACTTGCCACGTGGCAACATTGACCTGAGCTTGCCTTTGGCTCTGGCATCACAACCATGAAGATGATGCTCCAGCACATGTAAGCATCCCTTAAGGAGACTGTGCCTGCTCAATTCTTAATAATTTTGCCCAAATTGGAGCCCTTTAAGTAAGATCTCAGCGCTGGTGAAAATAACCCTGGTATAGCTAACTAGAATATTTTTAAGAGCCAATTTGTAAATTGTACACCTCAGGGTCCATGAATAACAGCAATAAGCTTATTACTGTAACCACTAGCAGTACCAAGAGCAGAATTAACTGCATTATTCATTTGTAAATTTAGCTCAATTTGAATGGCTATGGCATTTGCAACCTGCCCTGAGAAGGTATCCTTTGTGCTAGCAGGAAGCAACTGACTGACTAAAAAATCCAGCAGCTTTAGCTGCTGTGGCAGCAACAGCTGTGGCTGCCGATATCATGGGATGGGTAGATGGGTAGACGAGTAGAGGAACAATCCTTGGCACTCAGACCACCACAGCCAGCTCCTCAGGAAACCAGAAACTGTTCAGTTGACAAGCCAAAATCTCTTTGATCTCTCGGCTCTGTCCTGTCTTCAGGCTTCTGGACAGGAAAATCCACAGCATGCAGCAGCTGCTCAGGTACCCATATTGGATTGTCTGCATCCTGTGGGAAAACACAAACAGCCCCTCTTCCACACACCAGTACAGGATCTGGACCATGGAGGTGACATCTGATAGATTCTTCCATTTGACTGAAAGACCCACTGGACACCCCCTCCCAGAATCCGCAGCTGGCCTGCTCTCATGAGAACATCCTGTTTGCTTAGGGAAACAGGATGCCTATAGTCAGCACATGTGCCCAACTTATGAAAGACCCCCACCTAGCAGCATTAAGTTAGCAGCAGCAATAATGCTATTTTACAAGGCTTGAATTTTTGAGCAACATAACTGAAATCTAGGACAGGGGAGTTCAATTTAGAGATAAGGGCGTTGGTCAAGTTAGGGGCAAGGGCCATTGAGCCAGACAAGATATCTATGGTCGACCATCTGGACTGCCAGCAGGGGACTTGGGGTCCATAAGAACAGTTTGTACCCCAGATGGGCTGAGTCAGCATGCATATCTGATTTCTTGGAAACCACAGAACTGTACTCAGTTTGAACCCAAGCCTTATTCAAATTGCCCAATCAGAACCCTGTAACTATGCCTCTCGCTTCTGTAATTACGCTTCTGCTTCCCTACCCTATAAAAAACCCACTGCTCCAAACTGAAGGCGCACAAGTCCTCCGAAAGACTTGCTGCCCGCAGGTACCTGTGTTTACTTAATAAACCTCTTGCTGTTTGCATCCACACAAGTGGCCTCGCTGTTCCTTGGGAGGGTCTCCCCAGACTGAAAGGCAGCTCACCTTGGGGGTCTTTCATCTTGGTGCATTGGCCGGGAATAGGAGACCCCCCACCCAGGGATCATTGACCCACCAAAGGGAGGTAAGCTGGCCAGCAATCGTTCTCTGTGAATATCTGTGCTTCTGTGTTTCTGTGTTTGCGCCTGCGACCGTATCTGTACTAGTTAGCTAGCTAGAATCTGTATTTGGCAAGTTCGCAGAGGAGCTGACGAGCTCGTACTCCCGACTGCAACTCTGGGAGACGTCCCAGAAGTGTCTGGGGCCAAATTTGTGGCCTGTCCATATTCTATGAATCCTACCAAGATAGGACTGTTCGGGGGGGCGCCCCCGCTGTCTGAAGGGTATGTGATTCTTCTGGGAGATGAGAGATCCGGACTCTCGCTGTCTCCATCTGAACACTTGCTTTTGGTTTTACGCCGAAGCCGCGCCACGCATCTGTATTGTCTGTGTATTTTTGTGCTTAATATGTTCTTTGTTTTGTACATCTGTTTGTACTCGAATCTAAATCTGGTACCATGGGCAGTAAGTAACCATCTCTTTGACCCTAACTCTGTGAAAATCCAAAAGGAACGCTGACAGCCTGCCCCTCCTTCACTTCTCTAGGCTGTGCTGCTGAACTGCCCTGCTTGCTACTGAGGCTATGTTCAAAATTCAATTTATATTGTTGCCCTTATGCTAATGTCTTTAATTTGTTTGGATTTCAGTTTTGTACATACAGATGAATATGGATCTATTTTCATTCTTCTACATGATAATGTCTAATTAATTCTTAAAGGGAGAAACTGACAGTCAAAATGTTGGGCTCATGGCAAATCTCGGGGGAGGCTGCAAGGCACCCCACTAATTCGGCCAAGGTAAGAGAGGTTCTCCAGGGGCCAGTTAAAATCTGTGTTCCTTAAATGATTAATAAAGTTTACAGGCATTTTACCCAACCTCTGAAGGTCAGCAGACAGCAGTAGCCATGGCCTACATAGGACAGGCAACATCAGATATAAAAAAAGATACAGCAAGTAGATGGGTTAAAAGATTGTACTTAGTAAAATTTGGAGGAAAAAATGTTAAACAAGGGACAGAGAAAGAAAGACAGGACTCAGACAGATAAGGAGCCTGGGCAACAGAAGATCAAAGACAAATAATGAGGGACACTGGAACTGAGTAAAAAGACAAATAAATGACTTGTTCCTCCCTGGTCACTTGTGAATGTATGACCAAAGCCTTTTGTTGACCAAACGAGGGACTTTTGCTTTCGATGCTGTTTTCAGTTCTGCAGGAGACGCAGGCTGCTTGTCTGCCTCTGCTTCTACCACGCCCTCCTCACCAGGATGACCACCTCTCCCTGCCGTCACCGCTGAAGAAATCCTCACCTCCTAGCAACTGCCTTGATGCTGTGCTTGCTCTAAAGCCTGCATGAACCCTGACTGCTCACTCTAGAGTCTTGCTCCCCTCACACATGTCAGACCGCGATACAGCAGTAACAATGCTACCACAGATGCCCTCCTGTGCCAGACTACTGCTCCTGGGCTGGGCTGACGTCGATGGACTATGGATCCTGCCAGCATCTGCATAAAGGACAGGTGAATGGCAAAATGGCAGACTAAGCTGTGCCAGGCAGAGCCGAAAATGAGGGTGAAGCTTGCCTGGGGCACAAGGCTGGTGGTCCAAGCTGAGCACCACACAAGACTGAAGGTAAGCAGAAGACAGGGGCAGCATTGTTGGACAGGAAGGAAATGATCTAGGCCAGTACCCTCCCTTCAGGGATGGCGGCCCGACCAGAACGCTGAACTTGTGGCTTTGATACAAGCTCTACAGATGGCAGAGGAAACGTCTATACTAACAGCAGGTATGCTTTTACCCTCACCTATATACACAAAGCAATATACATCTGCAGAAATTTTGAGCCTCCAGGAGGCCACACATTTGCCAAAGAAGATAGCCATCATACATTGACCAAGATTGAGACACCCAATATAATGGCTAAGAAGATCATAAAAAAAATCATCCTAAGGTTGGGGATGCCCAAGATGATCGTGTCCCATAATAGACCTGCCTTTGTTGCCCAGGTAAGTTAGGGTGTGGCCAAGATATTGGGGATCAATTGGAAATTAAGCTTACCAACCCCAAAGCTCAGGTCAGATAGATAGGATAAATAAAATTCTAAAAGAACAAATTGACATAATTGGCCCTGGAGACCAGCAAAAATGACTGGACAGACCTCCCTCCCTCCTGTCCTGTTCTGGGTTCAAAACACCCCGGCATCGTTGCCACTAGTTCTGTTGCCTGGCTAGTTAGCTGCTGCTCATGTATCTGCTGACAATGGCTGACATCGATGATGAAATCCTGAGCTCAAGGCTTGCACAGGGCAGACACATCTGCTATAAGATGGGCTTACATCACCTTTAAGGCTCTTCTTTCCTAAAGTCAGAAACCCACAGGGCTCTGCTCATTTTTTTTTTTTTTTTGCTTTTTCGAGACAGGGTTTCTCTGTGGTTTTGTAGCCTGTCCTGGAACTAGCTCTTGTAGACCAGGCTGGTCTCGAACTCACAGAGATCCGCCTGCCTCTGCCTCCCAAGTGCTGGGATTAAAGGCGTGCGCCACCATCGTCCGGCCCTCTGCTCATTTTTTTTAATGTCTTTTAAAGCACAATATCAGACAGCGGAAGCAAAAGGCAATTCTGTTCTGTTCCTCCTCTGTGTGTCTGGGACCTATTGACAGGAATTATTTTGTACAGTTTGAGACTTTTCCAGATCAGACCGTTTTGTGCAGATAACTGCAGAGAGAAGCAAACACACCTAAAGCCTCCTTATCTCTTGACAGGTTTTGTTTTCTAAAGCCTGGGTATTTATGTCCTCATTGGCTGTCCTCTGGCTTTAGGGCTTTTTGTTTATTTTGAACATTTGTCACCCTGTATTGCATTTTCTCTCATTGTTTGTTAAAGTTCTCACAATGGACACAACCCTGTACATTTGGATAAAGCTGATGCTACAGGATGCAATGGAAACCCGTACATGCCATGTGTTGCCAGCTGGACCGAAACTGACTTCTCCGGCACATTCTCTGGAGTTGAGGATCAACACTCCCGGTGTCTACAGTAAAAGAGATTTGTCTTCATAATACTGGAAATTGTCTCTTATGAGAAGGCATCCATGTGTTTCTTAAGGCTGAGTTAAGCTCTTTGTAGTCAATAGACTATTATTGCCAGAGTGTTGGGTGCTATTCTCTGGTCTACAGTGGTTCACAATGTCTACCATGTAGTTACTTTCAAGCCTCATTCAGATAACTTTGCTGAGAGATATTCTGCACACCCTAGAGATGTTCTACTATCTTCTCAACAAGGATAGTTTAAAGGATGGTTTAATAAATCGCCATGGTTAAAAAACCTTAATTTCCACTATAGCTGGGCCCCTATTTATTTTACTTCTTATCTTTACAATCGACTCTTCCATTTTAAATCGCCTGGTGCAATTTATAAAAGACAGACTTTCAGTTATCCAAACAATGGTACTCTCCCAGCAATATCAGATATTAAAGCAGGATGACGTAGAGGTTTTTGAACATATGGATTTATGATTAAATCCATGAAAAAGAAAAAGGGGGAAATCAAAGACCCTCTGGACACCCCCTCCCAGAACCCGCAGCTGGCCTGCTCTCATGAGAACATCCCGTTTGCTTAGGGAAACAGGATGCCTATAGTCAGCACATGTGCCCAACTTATGAAAGACCCCCACCTAGCAGCATTAAGTTAGCAGCAGCAATAATGCAATTTACATGGCTTGAATTTTTGAGCAACATAACTGAAAGCTAGGACAGGGGAGTTCAATTTAGAGATAAGGGCATTGGTCAACTTAGGACAAGGGCGGTTGAGCCAGACAAGATATCTATGGTTGACTATCTGGACTTTAACATACATAAAACCCCACATACTAATAGTGTAAACTTCAATGTTCCCCTCTCACCACTGGACAGGTCATTCACACAAAAAATTAACAGAGAAATAAGGTATCTAACAGATGTTATGACTCAAATGTACTTAAGAGTTTTATAGAATATTCCTTTCGAACAGAAAACAATATATATTCTTCTCCATACCTGATGGAACTTACTCAAAAATCAACCACATACTCAGTAACAAAACAAACCTCAACAAATACAAAAAAAAATCGGAATACCCCTATGTATTTTATCAGGTCATCATGGTTAAAAACTAGAAGTAAACAGCAATACTAATTTCATCAAATCCACAAACATGGAAATTAAACAATGCTAACCTGAATCATCAATGGGTAAAGGAAAAAAAAGAAGAAATTAAAGAATCTGTAAAATTCAATGAAAATGACCACACAACATATCCAAATTTATGGGACACAATGAAAGTATTGTTAAGAGAAAAGTTCATAGCACTAAATGCCTACATATAAAAGACAAAAAAATCCCACATTAGTGAATTAAAACCTTTGAAAACTTTTGAACAAAAAATAGTAAATTCACCAAAGATTCAAGACACCAGGAAAAATCAAATTAAGCGGTGAAATCAACAAAATAGAAACAGAAAAAAACAATACAAAGAATCACTAAAACAAAGAATAGGTTCTTATAGAAAATCAGCAAAATAGACAAAACTTTATCCAAATTAAGCAAAAGGCAGAGAGAAAATATGCAAATGAATAAAATCAGAAATGAAAAGGGGGGGAATAACAACAGACATGGAGGAAATACAAAGAATCATCAGGTCATATTTCAAAAACTCCACAAAATTGGAAAACTTAAAGAAATAGACAACTTTCTGGATAAATATCAGTTACCAAAATTAAATCAAGACCAGATAAACAAATTAAACACACCTATAACTGCTGAATAAATAGAAACAGCCACCAAAAGACTCCCAACCAAAAAGAGCCCAGGACCAGATGGTTTCAGCTCAGAATTATACAAGACTTTCAAAGAAGAACTAATACCAATACTCCTCGAGTTATTCACATGATAGAAACAGAAGGAACAATGGCAAACCCCTTTTTTGAGGCTACAATTACCCTGATACTCAAACCACAGAAAAACATTATAAAGAAAATTACAGACCAATCTAACTCATGAGCAAAATACAAAAAAAAAAAAAAATACTGGCAAATCATTTCCAAGAACACATCAGATCATTCATCCACCATGATCCCTTGGCATTTATCCCAGTACCCCCTGGACTGGGAGTTGCATTATCCTGGACTCCAAATCACAGCATGCCAGGTCCTGACCCCCCAGGGAGGAGTCAGGACCTCTCCCACAGCATATTTAGGTGGGATCCTAGAAGAGAAACACTTGGTTCCCAGTTTGAATGGGCTCTCCCATCCTGATTCCCAACATGTGATCAACCACGAGAGGGCACTGTACTTAATAAAATGATGGCTATTTTGATTTGGTTTCATTTCACCTAATTGGACTTCTTTGTGCTAGCAGAGCTGCACAATCTTAGGATTTTTTCTTACCAAGAAGGAAACACAGAAAACACAACAAACACGCTTAGGAGTTTATTAGAGGGGGCATGCAGAGGCCTGGGAAGTCAGTGTTCAGAGACAGGGAGGAGGATGGCTCATCCAGCTTTTAAAAGCTGCCTGGTGCATGCACACAGGGGTTGACATGGCTCCATCATATGCAGATGATTGGGCTCATGGAAGTGGGCAAGGGTTTAGCTGAGTCATACGTGGATCATGCAGGAGAGCGCCTTTAACATCCTCAGGTGACTGAGGGCTTGTCTGCCCCTGCATGACCACTAGAACCTAGAAGTATCAACCATACGTGGCTTAAATCATTACAGTCACCACCTTACCAGGTGATGGGAAATGCCCATCATGAGCTGGGTATTTCTGGATCTATCAAGTTATAAAGTAGGACATTTACACCTGCAACCTGTTATCCAATGGAAGTGGTATATTAGAGATCAGGACCACGTAGGTCCTGAAGACACAAGGAAGATACATGAAGAAATGGCCAACTTCCAATAGTTTCTACTCCTGTTACTATGCCTTCTGCTGTCAAGCATACACCTATAGTCTATTCCTTGTAATTGGTTGAATGAGGAAGAGATGACTAGGCCCTGGCTGATGGTTCAATACATCATGCAGGAACCGCTCAGAATTAGACAGCTGCAGGATTACAATCCCTGGCTGGGACAACCGTGAAAGATGCTTGTGAAAGGAAATGTTCAGAGTGGCAGAAATTCAAACAATTACACATTTGAGTGTGGTTTATTTGGAAGGACAGATGGTCTAAGCGAAACCTAGCAATGCACTGATTGATAAACTTTATCCAGCAGTTTGACTGGATGCTGAGGGATTAGTAAAGAGCATGATTAGAAAATTGGTGAGAGAAGACATCTAAGGAAGGAGGATGTGAATAATCTCTGTGAAAGGGAAAGGGGGATAAAGATCCTTGTATTCCATGTAAATGCTGATCAAAAGGTGAATGCAGCTGAGGAGGAGTTCCATACTCAAGTAGACAGGATGACTCTTCCGTGTACAGTCAGCCAGGTTGACTACACTGAGAAACTTCCTCTGTGAAGAGGACATTTGGGCTTCAAATGCTCTTAAACCAACAGAATAAAGAAAGAATAACAACTTTAGGCAGGGTGATATATTCAGATTATCATGGGGAAATTGGATTGTCTCTTCACAATAGAGATAAGAAGGATAATATGTCCAGAATGCAGGAGATCTTTTAGGGCATCTCCTTGTGATACCAGGACTTGTCATTAAGATAAATGAGAAACAAAAACAGTATAATCCAATAAGTATGACAAAGGTCACATATCCATCAGGAATGAAGGCGTGGGTCACTTCTCTAGGAAAAGACCCAAGACCCTGTGAAGTGCTTGCAGAGGTTGGGAGAAATACTGAATGGGCAGCAGAGTATGGCAGTTCTAAATACATCTAAAGTCACGTGACTATTCCAGCAACGAGAACTTTAACTGATATGAGTGTTTCTGTTGTAATTTGGTGACAATGCATTTGTAAAGTTATTTCTGTCCTTTAAATTTCCTTATCATATGTTTCAACATCATTTAAGAGAATATTTGTGGTTATCAGAAGTTTGAGATACTAGAAAGATATTCTCCAAGAGACATTGCCACTATTCTAAATATATAACCATTTTTATTTGACATAATTATGTTATGTTTAGTCATAATTACAACCCGGTTATTGATTTTCATTTGAAAATTAATAAGGTGATATGATTGTATGCCATGTTGACAATGGATTCATTATGAAAATTGTTCTTGGTTTTCAACTTTATTATATCAGGAATGAACTACAATTCAAAACTGGAGGGCACAGTTGTGATCTGTACCTTAAGGGAGGAGGACAACAGGCCAATGATCCAAATAGTAAGGGTGAATGACACTCAACTTTGATCTAGATCTTGAAGCTAGAAGGCACACCTTCAATTTGTGTCCCACCTTCTGCTGGAAGGACAATGGAAGAAGAAACATGGGGTATTATTTCTCTCTACCAGGGAGCCTTGAGTGCCAGCCTCAGTAACCCCAGAGTGCTTAGAATTGGATGTGTACAACAGGCAAGGATCTGAGTGTGAAAGTTAAACTGAAGTACATTACCTCTGCATCTTCTTTAGTTTTCATGCAAGGGGAACGAAATAAAGTGAAGAAGAAGGGGAAAGAAAAGAAGGAGAAGGGGAAGGGACTGAGAGGAAGGAAAAGAAGAAGAAAGGAGAGTAAGGGGAAGAAGTAGAAGTAGTGAGGAGAAGAAGTGTAAGATTAAAGGTTGATCTCCATGAGGTTTCTAGTCTTTACAGACATAGTTGGAATATTTCCCAAGCAAGAACAAGGACAATAGGCGTGTCAGAATGACAAAAACAGGCAGGTAGAACCTGACACAGCAGTACTCCTGAACGCATGACCTGACCCAGGCAAGAGCCAGCATTCAAGGGGAAGTGCCTGACATTCCAAACCATTAGATAAGGCACATAAACAAGCCTGATTCCTGGATCCACCCATTCTCCTTATCTAATCTCTTTGTGATAACCAGTTTTGGGAATGCCCAGATTTGTTTTTTTAGCAAAGGTGGGGCATGCTGTCTTACTGCTCAGTGCCTGCCTTCTATAGAAATTTCTATGTGGTCTGTTAGAGGGTAAATTTGTGGGACTGACAAATGTCAATTTGACTGTTAGAAAAAGGAATGAATGTTATCACTCTAAATCCCACTGTTGTGGGGAGGCAAGTTCACACCATTGCCCACAGAAGTCACACTGCTGAGGTGTTTTGGGAACAAATCCCATTTCAAAGGGAAGAATCATGGCTCCACAAATTAACACAGGTACGACAGTGACTTTTCCAAAAGAGAAGTATTCCCACAGCTCAGAAAAATGGGTTGCTCCATGTTTGGGTGGATGTATACACTTCCTGTGGATCTGCCTAGTGCTCTGTCACATGTGCATTCCCTGTACAGTCCTGTGGACTCTGACATCGCTGCATTTCCTCACCTTGTCAGCACATGTATTCCTTCATTGTCAGTGAAGTCTACTTTGGGATTCCAGCATATACACAAAACAGCTGAGACACCCAGTCTGGTGGGTCTGAGCTAGATTCTTGAACCTTCCATTCACTGACAGCCATTTTTTGGACCACACTCTGAAAGTTATTCCAAAAAAATCCCCATATGAACACAGATAGATAGATAGATGATAGATAGATAGATAGATAGATAGATAGATAGATAGATAGATAGAAGGATGGATGGATGGATGGATGGACGGACGGACTGACGGACGGACGGACGGACAGATAGACAGACAGATAGATATGATAGATGAATGGAGAGAGATTTAGTCCATAATTTCCATGACTCTAGAGAACCCTGACTAATATACTGTGAGTTCCAGTCAATTAAATTTTTAAACTTTTAGTTCCTAATTTTTCTATTTATACTCTAACTACACATCAGAAACATTTTAGCAAAAAGTTAAGTATCACATTATAAACATTTTAAGACAATAACCCTTTATACTGTAATTGTAGAAGTTTAAGACAATTCTGAAGCCATTTCTGACAACTCTCAGTACTTCCCCACCTCCCCTGGGAACCAACATAACAGCTAAGCCTTATGAGATGTTACAAGCATGTACTGAGAGGGGTTGGGAACTTTCCACCTCCCTGAATAGGGAGGGGCAAGATAACCCTTAGGTGTTGACTCAGTTACTGATGTTTTGACTTAGTCCCTGGGAAGGGGCAAAGTGACCCTCAGAAGTTTCCCTTTACCTCACCTGATCTGGCAACCACTCTCCAGCCAATTATTGCTATTTGCCCTTCTGAATAAGCCAATCATAATAGTTAAAAAAACAACCCCCAGACACCCCTTCCTTCTATGGTTTTCCCCTTTAAAAATAGCCTGTTCCATACATTCACGGTCTTCTGGCCTCCTGACTGCTGGAAGACCCTGTCATGATGGAATTAATAAAATTTTCATGCTTTTACATCAGCTGTCATGAGAGATGGTCTCTTGGGGTAACTCCTCCTCCTCCTCCTCCTCCTCCTCCTCAGTGATTGGACACTAGGGTCCAACATAATAAGGTAAAAAAAAGTCAAACAGTGAAGCAAAGGATTGAGTGCTATTTCTGACAAAAAAAACCCTATAAAACAGTATGAGGCATTAGATCCACGCAAAATTTGGTTATTTGTTTTAATCAAGTTGAGAGGTACTTGTTAGTAGAAAGTGATTTACCTATTAGTTTATTTTTGCATTCATGTGTCTATTAAAATAGAAAAGTCAAGTAAATTGATGCTTACAAGGAAAATCAAAGCTTGTACCACCAAAGCATGGGAAAGTAAACTCTGTCTCCTGTTGTAAAGCCACATTTAGAATTGTACTTGAATGACGGCAATGGAGAGATGGTACTGTGGTTAAGAGCACTCACTGCCTGCTCTACTAGAGGAACTCGGCTCAGTTCTCAGCAACCACATGGAAGCTCACAACTGTCTACAGTTCCAGTTCTAGAGGACATGACACTATCGCACAGACATCCATGAATGCAAAGCATGATGCACATAACATAAAATAAATACATTTAACATACAGAATGAAATTCACCATTACTTTCTAAATGGAGGTCTCATCTAGTGTCATCTATACTTAATGGATTTTCAGAGGTATGTGTGCATGCTTCAGTAGCTAAACCTGAAGGGATAAAATTGGAATAAAACACTCTAAAACTAAGTGTTAATAATGATGTCAACTCTAAAAATCAATATACCTAAGAAACTTTTGTGGGATTTTTGAAAGTAAATGGTTTGATGAAATTTATTTTACATATCACTCTAGTACAACATCTAATTGTTCTTTATTATAAAAAGGCAGAGTCAGATATTGGAATAAATTCTGAAAGATCAGAGAAGTAAAGGAGTCAGAGATCTTTTATGTCTACTGAATCCTCAGACCAAAGTGGGCAAGATTGTGTCTCCATGAAGACTCAGATTGAATGCTGTGGGCTCCTGTCCCCTCCCACGATATATTCCTCACTCTACCAAGTCAATTTGAGCAGTATAGGTGTTAACTCTTCATTGAAGTTCTGGTAGAATTCCTCTCTGAACTCATCCAGCCCTAGGGTTTCTTTTGGGGTGGCTGGGAATGAGACTCTGATTTTCTTTTTTCCGTTTCCTTTTCAAGACATAGTTTCTCTGTGTTGCTTTGCTGCCTGTCCTGGAACTAGATTTTGTAGACCAGGCTGGCCTTGAACTCACAGAGATCTGCCTGCCTCTGCCCCCAAGTGATGGAATTAAAGACATGTGCCACTACCGCCCAGCTGGAGAATCTGATTTTCTTTCTTTCTTTTTTTTTTCTTTTTTTTTTTTGGTGTTTCGAGACAGGGTTTCTCTGTGGCTTTGGAGCCTGTCCTAGAACTACCTCTGTAAAACAGGCTGGTCTCGAACTGACAGAGATCCACCTGCCTCTGCCTCCCGAGTGCTGGGATTAAATGCGTGCACCACCATCGCCTGGCGAGAATCTGATTTTCAAGTCACAATAAGACATATGTATCTTTAGTAGGTAGAGCCCAGTTACTATAAATTTTACATAAATCACAGATCTTGCTTAGAGTATGTGATGAATTAATTCATGTAATGGAATATGATTTTAAGATGTGTCAAATGCATTTATGCTGTGGAATATTTGTTTAATGATGCAAAGATGTATTGCATTCATTTTTTTCATTTGTTTAACTCTATAAAGCTGTGTTAATGTGCCTGTCTAAAACACCTGATTAATCAAATATAGACCTTAATAGCCAATGGCTAGACAAGAGAAAGAAATATGTAGGGCTTGTGGACAGAGACAAAAAAGAGGGAGAGATATCTAAAATTGCAAAAATATGAGAAATGAAGAAGAGTAAGAGTCCATGAGCAAGCTACCCAGCCACCTGGTCAGCTACAGAGTCAGAAGGAAAGAGATATATAAAAAGCAAAAGAAAAAATCTCAGAGGTAAAATGTAGTTAAGCAGAAATGGGATAATTTCTTGGTGGTAGCGCATCGTATCACGTGGGCTCGGTTTGCTAGAGGCAGAGGAAGGTTTCCTTTAAGAGAGGGTTCCTGACTCAGCATTAAAGGCAGAAACCTTATAGTTCTTTAAGGAAGATATACCATGAAATATTTAAACTGTATTCATAAGCAGTCAGCTGCAGGCTTCTTGGTGTCTTCATGGACCTAGAAACTCCAGAGTTGTGATAATAAACCTGTCTCTCTTCAGTGCCTCCTCAGTGAAGCTAGACTCTCAGCAATCTATGGAATGCAGTGCAGCCAGCCAAAAAAGATGCAGCTTTAATCCTAGCCACGCTGCTAAGCAGATTAAAAACTCATTTGCTGACCTCAGAAGAACTCTAAAGCACAGACTGAGAGGACACACAGTGGAACAGTGGAACAAGAGGTGTGTGAGCACACACGCCACTTGGCACCCACTCTCCACGCCCTTGGCTCCACGCAAAACCTTGGGCCCTTCCCCACCTGCATCAGCTTCTCTAGTCAGCCAGCTGGTAAGATTCCTACAGGTAGTGTGCTCCAAATCCACCACCCTCTCTATTGCACCCTGTAAGCTACAAGTCCCACTCCACCCCCAAACCTTCAAATCTCCTGTGACCTAAGAAAAACTTGCAAGCACAGGCTGCTACTGTTAGACTCTAGCGTCCAAACACTGAGAAGGAGTCGCCCCCAGAGACCATCTCACACACCACAGCCGATGCAAACGCATGAGGATTTTATTAATTCTGTCATGACAGGGTCCCCCAGCATTCGGGAAGCCGAGGGACCCCGAATAGCTGGTAAAGTCAACTTTTAAAGGGGCCACAGAAGCAAGGGGGGTTGTTCTTTGACTATTCTGATTGGCTTATTTGAAAGGGCTATTACCAATAATTGACTGGAGAGCTGTTGCCAGATCAGATGAGGTACCAGGTCATTTTGACCCCGTTTCCCAGGGGACCGAATCAAAACATACGTATATGGGTAATTGTTCAGGAACTGAGTACGTGCGTGTGTAGCTGATAGGTCCTTGGTTCCCAGGGGAGGAGGGGAAGCACTATGGCACAGCGGCTGAGAGGATTCAGAATTGTCAAAAATGGCTTCAGGATTGTCTTAAAGTCTTACATTCCCTCCTCTTATTTGGTCAAATATCTCAATCTTGAGATATTAGTAAATTTGGAGGACCAATTGGATCTATACACAGAGATTAACAAACCAGTGTTGTAGGCCCATCATAGATCAATAGAAGGCACCAGGTCTGTTGTCCTGGGACTTGGGAGAGTTAGGTTTGTTCCCAATTATAGGACGTATGAGAGGTGATATTGTTGAAACTGCCAGATGAGGCTATTCCCTCATAATAGGGAGGTCCTGCTTACAAGCATAGCCAGCAAGATTGTGTCAAGCTGGGGTCAGTACTATTTAGCAAAGAAAAGGCTCCGACTATCAGATTATACAGTCGCTGGCCTGTATTAGAGCTTGCCAGCAGTGGAGCAAGGGTTGCAGAAGGGTTCTTAGCATTAGGAGTGGGGCCTAAGGCCCTGGCAAGGGGGGCTACTTCGGCAGGGGCTAGCTGGCCCTGGTCAGGCAATACCGGGTTGGGCCCTAGTACTATGGTCATTGGAGGTGTTACAACAACTCATAGGGTGAACAGAATCCCTATGTCTTTTTTTTCTGAATCATACAACTATAAAGTATTGCCTATTATCTGGTTAGCTCTTTTTTTTTTCTCAGTGAAAGTGATTGTTTTTTCTGGTGTGGTACGGGTGAAAGAGACTAAGTCCTTTTTGTTAACCCTCAACCAGGAGATATTGACATTGGTTTTACATCCCCAGGCAGCATAATAAAATATTTTAGCCCCCCTCCCACATACTGCAGAGTTTGCTTCCCCCCCCCAGACAAATATATCATTCAGAATATTTGTATGCAGGATAAAAGTTTCTGGGGTCTGCTTAGTATTTTCCCAAGAGTAATTTGCTAAAACACACAGGTCAAAAGTTAGCTGGGGGAACCAGGCATCCAGGGGATGAACTGCAGTGGCTAGCCTTAAGGGTGGCCCAGTCTCAAAGTTAATCAGGGTCCAGGTTAAGTAGTCCTGGGTCGTTCTGTGGAGGTGTAGGCTTGATGTGAGAGGCAGGCAGGCTGTAATACTGTCCACTTTGAGGGCAGTAGGTGTAGGGTCCCTTCCAGCGAAGTCCAAGATTCTGAGACCGGTGTCTTAGAACGTACATAGAATCGCCAACCTCGAACGGGTGTGAGATTTCCGGGTGCTCGGGCTGGTGGTGGGAGGTGCCAGCAAAGAAGCAGGGAAAATAGCTTAGTCCAGCGGACAGCAGCAGGAATAGCTAGGGCCCCTTTAGGGAGGGTCTAGTCTGGCCGGCAGCAGCAGGCTCTGGTCAGATAGTACTTGGTTTTAAATACTATCTCATGCCCCAAGTCCTTCCCCACACCCATGGAGACAGTCCCGCTGCTCGCCCCTGGGAGACAAGTGGGGGAGATGTCACAGGTCCCTGTGCTCCACATGGAGCATTGTTTTGGGGAAGTATCTATGTTCTGGAACCCCGTGCCCAAATATTTTCTCCAGGGGTAAGTCTGCCAGCCTCCAGGGGCAGCTGTGGGGGATATGAATCTCAGATAGCCCAGGAGGCTAGCTCTGCCACTAGTTGACAGAAATTAGGGGTAAGGGCAGGGGTATCAAAGCAAGGGCTTGAGGAGGCATGGATTGCAGGCATGAGCGGGCAGCTGCTGTTCTGGCTGTGGGGTGCTGTAGCTTTCCTCATGTCCCTCCAAATATACCTCAGGTGTCAATTCTGGAATGAATGCGAGATTTCCAGGTGTCAGGGTGGCCAGGGGTCTCTATGCCTGGGCTCGGAGATCTGGAGAGCCTTCAACCGCGCCTGCAGCTGGGGTTTGTGAGCAAATAGGTCATGAGGGGCCTTAGGAAACTAAGAGGGGAGTCCCTGATATTGGATGTCATAGGGGGTTAGTCCAAGCTGAGACGGTGTGTTTCGTACACAGAACAGGGCTAGGGGAAGGAGCTGTACCCAGTCTCTAGTGCCAGATTCCAAAGGCTAATTTGGTAAGGGTCTTTATTTATCCTTTTTACCTGTCCTGAACTCTGGGGTCTGTATGCATAGTGTAATTTTCCCCATGCCCTGACTTTTCTGAGCAACAAGGCAGTTTTACCATCAACCTCGATTACCTTGAGCAGGCCAAACCTCGAGAAGATTTCTTCTTTGATCTCCTTAGTCCTGGTAAGAAAAAGCTTCTCTGCCTTCCGGCCGATGTCCCTTTAAGTAGGCTGCTCAGCTCATTCACCATTGCTGCCCTGTCTTCTTCAGCAAATCCTACCAGCATACGTCACCAAAACCGGCTCTGCTTGGGCATTGCAGTACCCCAAGCTTCCCACAGCTGAGGTCTGGGAGCTGGGAGCAGTTGTTCTCTGTGAAACTTGCAAGCAGCTTGGGAAGGCCATTTGGAATTGGGCTCCAGCATCTCCCAGCCCCTCCTCATTTCAGTCAGTTGCTACCTGCCGGGCCGGTGGCTGTAAGCAGAGATCCCAGGCTTGGGCTGTGACCAAGGCAGCTGGGAGGAGGATTCAGCCTGCAGTGGCTGCAAAGCCTTCCTCAGCGAGGTGGGCATGGCAAAGGCAGAGAGCAGCCTGCTATTCTTTATAGCCCTGGAGAACAGTAGGGGAAGTCAAAGTCTCCAACAGGTCTTTTTGTAATAATAGTGTGGGACACTCAGGAATAATCAGCCATCCTTTCGTCCATAGGCAAATGCTTTAGACATAGCGAGGGGGAACTCCTCCCCCCTTTTCCCCCATACACCCCAGAACTGGACACCAGGGTGTACAGTGTAAACAAGGGGGGGGGGATTTCAGTACTGTCACTGTGGATACTGCGTAGGCCTCTCAGGTGGGCAGAGCATCGCTTCAGTAGCCGGCTGTACTCGGTGCCGTTCTCCGACCCGCTTCTGCTCAGCAGCTGCTTTGGGAAGTGTCTCGAGCCCAAAGTCCTGTAGAGCCATTTTTCCTCACTGAAGTCCACATTCGACCACTCAGGGGCTGCTCTCTCTGAGGTGTGCAGTCTCTGCAGGTGTCATCTTCTGTTGCCTCCTTATCTGTCTAATTTTTTTCTTTACTAAGTCCTGGAGGGAGCATCTCTGCAGTCCCTCCATTCTCTGCAACTTGCTACGAATATCTGATGCTGACTGGCCTATAAAAGACATCACTGCATTGGCTTGGCAATCTGCTGCCATGGGATCAAAAGGGGTTTACACCCTGTACCCCTCCAATAGTCTTTCTAAAAATCCTCTAGGAGTACTATCAGACCTTTGTACTATTGCTCTTACCTTAGCCAAATTAGCAAATTAGTGGGGTGCTTTGCAACCCCCCCCCTTTCTTTAGACCTGCCAATTGGACTCTGGCAATAAAGACGGAGCTGCTCCCTACCAGCTGGAGTATTGAAGTCCCATCCTCTATCTTGTCCGGTGATTGGGTTGGCCTGCTGTCAGCTCCTGGGATATTGTTTTTCCTCTGTGGTTAGGAGCACCTGTAAGAGCTGTTGGCAATCATCCCAAGTGGGGTTATGAATAACCAGAAGAGATTCTATAAGCCTGGTCACAGCCTGAGAGTTTCAAGAAAAGGAAGGGTTATAAGTAAAGATTAGAGGCAGAAAAGAGCAGTATTGTAATTGGCCTGTGTAACACCCGATTTGGTATTACACCCTCGGTACAGTTCCCTCGCCACTGTACCAAATGCTAGTCGGGCAAAGGCCTGGAGGTTGAAAAGAAGACACAGAGAGACCAGGGTCATTCAAAAGGAGATCAGCTGCATGCCACTTTATTCAGCCTTTGGGAAGTCCTTATCTACCAAACTGCAGCACAAGGATTTCCCCCCAGGCAGGTGGGAAATTACCATATTAACAATGGAGTGAATGCCCTGCAGCTAACCACCAGATGGGGCAGGGTTAGCACAGAAACACACAGGAAGCTTAGTTAGTTGATCATAAACTGTCCCTGCAAATGCACCACAGGAATAAGGGAGACCAGGGTATTACAGGTCCCCCTTTTGTATAAATTATGGCTAGGCCTGTCTTGGGTGGCATTGGACGTCAGGCAATACCCCTTACCAGTCATGGGAAAGCATCCAGGTCAAAACACATTTCCTGTCTTAGGTTGAGGCAGCCCCCCAAAAGCCTTTCCCGTCTTTGGCTCATTAGTCATCCATCACCGAGTTCAGCCAGATTTGTGCTGAAAGATTCTCTGGGGCAATAGCTAAGAGGACTTGCCACGTGGCAACATTGACCTGAGCTTGCCTTTGGCTCTGGCATCACAACCATGAAGATGATGCTCCAGCACATGTAAGCATCCCTTAAGGAGACTGTGCCTGCTCAATTCTTAATAATTTTGCCCAAATTGGAGCCCTTTAAGTAAGATCTCAGTGCTGGTGAAAATAACCCTGGTATAGCTAACTAGAATATTTTTAAAGGCCAATTTGTAAATTGTACACCTCAGGGTCCATGAATAACAGCAATAAGCTTATTACTGTAACCTCTAGCAGTGGTCTTTAACCACAACCAAGAGCAAAATTAACTGCAATATTCATTTGTAAATTTAGCTCAATTTGAATGGCTATGGCATTTGCAACCTGCCCTGAGAAGGTATCCTTTGTGCTAGCAGGAAGCAACTGACTGACTAAAAAATCCAGCAGCTTTAGCTGCTGTGGCAGCAACAGCTGTGGCTGCTGATATCATGGGATGGGTAGATGGGTAGACGAGTAGAGGAACAATCCTTGGCACTCAGACCACCGCAGCCAGCTCCTCGGGAAACCAGAAACTCTTCAGTTGACAAGCCAAAATCTCTTTGATCTCTCGGCTCTGTCCTGTCTTCAGGCTTCTGGACAGGAAAATCCACAGCATGCAGCAGCTGCTCAGGTACCCATATTGGATTGTCTGCATCCTGTGGGAAAACACAAACAGCCCCTCTTCCCCACACCAGTACAGGATCTGGACCATGGAGGTGCCATCTGATAGATTCTTCCATTTGACTGAAAGACCCACTGGACACCCCCTCCCAGAATCCGCAGCTGGCCTGCTCTCATGAGAACATCCCGTTTGCTTAGGGAAACAGGATGCCTATAGTCAGCACATGTGCCCAACTTATGAAAGACCCCCACCTAGCAGCATTAAGTTAGCAGCAGCAATAACGCTATTTTACAAGGCTTGAATTTTTGAGCAACATAACTGAAAGCTAGGACAGGGGAGTTCAATTTAGAGATAAGGGCGTTGGTCAAGTTAGGGGCAAGGGCCGTTGAGCCAGACAAGATATCTATGGTCGACCATCTGGACTGCCAGCAGGGGACTTGGGGTCCATAAGAACAGTTTGTACCCTAGATGGGCTGAGTCAGCATGCATATCTGATTTCTTGGAAACCACAGAACTGTACTCAGTTTGAACCCAAGCCTTATTCAAATTGCCCAATCAGAACCATGTAACTATGCCTCTCGCTTCTGTAATCGCGCTTCTGCTTCCCTACCCTATAAAAAACCCACTGCTCCAACCTGAAGGTGCGCAAGTCCTCCGAAAGACTTGCTGCCCGCAGGTACCTGTGTTTACTTAATAAACCTCTTGCTGTTTGCATCCACACAAGTGGCCTCGCTGCTCCTTGGGAGGGTCTCCCCAGACTGAAAGGCAGCCCACCTTGGGGGTCTTTCATCTTGGTGCATTGGCCGGGAATAGGAGACCCCCGCCCAGGGATCATTGACCCACCAAAGGGAGGTAAGCTGGCCAGCAATCGTTCTCTGTGAATATCTGTGCTTCTGTGTTTCTGTGTTTGCGCCTGCGACCGTATCTGTACTAGTTAGCTAGCTAGAATCTGTATTTGGCAAGTTTGCGGAGGAGCTGACGAGCTCGTACTCCCGACTGCAACTCTGGGAGACATCCCAGAAGTGTCTGGGGCCAAATTTGTGGCCCGTCCATATTCTATGAATCCTACCAAGATAGGAACTGTTTGGGGGGGGGCACCCCCGCTGTCTGAAGGGTATGTGATTCTTCTGGGAGACGAGAGATCCGGACTCTCGCTGTCATCGTCTGAACACTTGCTTTTGGTTTTACGCCGAAGCCGCACCACACATCTGTATTGTCTGTGTATTTTTGTGCTTAATATGTTCTTTGTTTTGTACATCTGTTTGTACTTGAATCTAAATCTGGTACCATGGGCAGTAAGTAACCATCTCTTTGACCCTAACTCTGTGAAAATCCAAAAGGAACACTGACAGCCTGCCCCTCCTTCACTTCTCTAGGCTGTGCTGCTGAACTGCCCTGCTCGCTACTGAGGCTATGTTCAAAATTCAATTTATATTGTTGCCCTTATGCTAATGTCTTTAATTTGTTTGGATTTCAGTTTTGTACATAGAGATGAATATGGAACTATTTTCATTCTTCTACATGATAATGTCTAATTAATTCTTAAAGGGAGAAACTGACAGTCAAAATGTTGGGCTCATGGCAAATCTCAGGGGGGGGCTGCAAGGCACCCCACTAATTTGGCCAAGGTAAGAGAGGTTCTCCAGGGGCCAGTTAAAATCTGTGTTCCTTAAATGATTAATAAAGTTTACAGGCATTTTACCCAACCTCTGAAGGTCAGCAGACAGCAGTAGCCATGGCCTACATAGGACAGGCAACATCAGATATAAAAAAAGATACAGCAAGTAGATGGGTTAAAAGATTGTACTTAGTAAAATTTGGAGGAAAAAATGTTAAATAAGGGACAGAGAAAGAAAGACAGGACTCAGACAGATAAGGAGCTTGGGCAACAGAAGATCAAAGACAAATAAAGAGGGACACTGGAACTGAGTAAAAAGACAAATAAATGACTTGTTCCTCCCTGGTCACTTGTGAATGTATGACCAAAGCCTTTTGTTGACCAAACGAGGGACTTTTGCTTTCGATGCTGTTTTCAGTTCTGCAGGAGACGCAGGCTGCTTGTCTGCCTCTGCTTCTACCACGCCCTCCTCACCAGGATGACCACCTCTCCCTGCCATCACCGCTGAAGAAATCCTCACCTCCTAGCAACTGCCTTGATGCTGTGCTTGCTCTAAAGCCTGCATGAGCCCTGACTGCTCACTCTACAGTCTTGCTCCCCTCACACATGTCAGACCGCGATACAGCAGTAACAATGCTACCACAGATGCCCTCCTGTGCCAGACTACTGCTCCTGTGCTGGGCTGACGTCGATGGACTATGGATCCTGCCAGCATCTGCATAAAGGACAGGTGAATGGCAAAATGGCAGACTAAGCTGTGCCAGGCAGAGCCGAAAATGAGGGTGAAGCTTGCCTGGGGCACAAGGCTGGTGGTCCAAGCTGAGCAGACACACAAGACTGAAGGTAAGCAGAAGACAGGGGCAGCATTGTTGGACAGGAAGGAAATGATCTAGGCCAGTACCCTCCCTTCAGGGATGGCGGCCCGACCAGAACGCTGAACTTGTGGCTTTGATACAAGCTCTACAGATGGCAGAGGGAACGTCTATACTAACAGCAGGTATGCTTTTACCCTCACCTATATACACAAAGCAATATACATCTGCAGAAATTTTGAGCCTCCAGGAGGCCACACATTTGCCAAAGAAGATAGCCATCATACATTGACCAAGATTGAGACACCCAATATAATGGCTAAGAAGATCATAAAAAAAATCATCCTAAGGTTGGGGATGCCCAAGATGATCGTGTCCCATAATAGACCTGCCTTTGTTGCCCAGGTAAGTTAGGGTGTGGCCAAGATATTGGGGATCAATTGGAAATTAAGCTTACCAACCCCAAAGCTCAGGTCAGATAGATAGGATAAATAAAATTCTAAAAGAACAAATTGACATAATTGGCCCTGGAGACCAGCAAAAATGACTGGACAGACCTCCCTCCCTCCTGTCCTGTTCTGGGTTCAAAACACCCCGGCATCGTTGCCACTAGTTCTGTTGCCTGGCTAGTTAGCTGCTGCTCATGTATCTGCTGACAATGGCTGACATCGATGATGAAATCCTGAGCTCAAGGCTTGCACAGGGCAGACACATCTGCTATAAGATGGGCTTACATCACCTTTAAGGCTCTTCTTTCCTAAAGTCAGAAACCCACAGGGCTCTGCTCATTTTTTTTAATGTCTTTTAAAGCACAATATCAGACAGCGGAAGCAAAAGGCAATTCTGTTCTGTTCCTCCTCTGTGTGTCTGGGACCTATTGACAGGAATTATTTTGTACAGTTTGAGACTTTTCCAGATCAGACCGTTTTGTGCAGATAACTGCAGAGAGAAGCAAACACACCTAAAGCCTCCTTATCTCTTGACAGGTTTTTTTTTCCTAAAGCCTGGGTATTTATGTCCTCATTGGCTGTCCTCTGGCTTTAGGGCTTTTTGTTTATTTTGAACATTTGTCATCCTGTATTGCATTTTCTCTCATTGTTTGTTAAAGTTCTCACAATGGACACAACCCTGTACATTTGGATAAAGCTGATGTTACAGGATGCAATGGAAACCCGTAAATGCCATGTGTTGCCAGCTGGACCGAAACTGACCTCTCCGGCACATTCTCTGGAGTTGAGGATCAACACTCCCGGTGTCTACAGTAAAAGAGATTTGTCTTCATAATACTGGAACTTGTCTCTTATGAGAAGGCATCCATGTGTTTCTTAAGGCTGAGTTAAGCTCTTTGTAGTCAATAGACTATTATTGCCAGAGTGTTGGGTGCTATTCTCTGGTATACAGTGGTTCACAATGTCTATCATGTAGTTACTTTCAAGCCTCATTCAGATAACTTTGCTAAGAGATATTCTGCACACCCTAGAGATGTTCTACTATCTTCTCAACAAGGATAGTTTAAAGGATGGTTTAATAAATCGCCATGGTTAAAAAACCTTAATTTCCACTATAGCTGGGCCCCTATTTATTTTACTTCTTATCTTTACAATCGACTCTTCCATTTTAAATCGCCTGGTGCAATTTATAAATGACAGACTTTCAGTTATCCAAACCATGGTACTCTCCCAGCAATATCAGATATTAAAGCAGAATCACGTAGAGGTTTTTGAACATATGGATTTATGATTAAATCTATGAAAAAGAAAAAGGGGGAAATGAAAGACCCTCTGGACAACCCCTCCCAGAACCCGCAGCTGGCCTGCTCTCATGAGAACATCCCGTTTGCTTAGGGAAACAGGATGCCTATAGTCAGCACAGGTGCCCAACTTATGAAAGACCCCCACCTAGCAGCATTAAGTTAGCAGCAGCAATAATGCAATTTACATGGCTTGAATTTTTGAGCAACATAACTGAAAGCTAGGACAGGGGAGTTCAATTTAGAGATAAGGGCATTGGTCAACTTAGGACAAGGGCGGTTGAGCCAGACAAGATATCTATGGTTGACTATCTGGACTTTAACATACATAAAACCCCACATACTAATAGTGTAAACTTCAATGTTCCCCTCTCACCACTGGATAGGTCATTCAGACAAAAAATTAACAGAGAAATAAGGTATCTAACAGATGTTATGACTCAAATGTACTTAAGAGTTTTATAGAATATTCCTTTCGAACAGAAAACAATATATATTCTTCTCCATACCTGATGGAACTTACTCAAAAATCAACCACATACTCAGTAACAAAACAAACCTCAACAAATACAAAAAAAAATCGGAATACCCCTATGTATTTTATCAGATCATCATGATTAAAAACTAGAAGTAAACAGCAATACTAATTTCATCAAATCCACAAACATGGAAATTAAACAATGCTAACCTGAATCATCATTGGGTAAAGGAAAAAAAAAAGAAGAAATTAAAGAATCTGTAAAATTCAATGAAAATGACCACACAACATATCCAAATTTATGGGACACATGAAAGTATTGTTAAGAGAAAAGTTCATAGCACTAAATGCCTACATATAGAAGACAGAAAAATCCCACATTAGTGAATTAAAACCTTTGAAAACTTTTGAACAAAAAGTAGTAAATTCACCAAAGATTCAAGACACCAGGAAAAATCAAATTAAGAGCTGAAATCAACAAAATAGAAACAGAAAAAAACAATACAAAGAATCACTGAAACAAAGAATAGGTTCTTATAGAAAATCAGCAAAATAGACAAAACTTTATCCAAATTAAGCAAAAGGCAGAGAGAAAATATGCAAATGAATAAAATCAGAAATGAAAAGGGGGGCATAACAACAGACATGGAGGAAATACAAAGAATCATCAGGTCATATTTAAAAACTCCACAAAATTGGAAAACTTAAAGAAATAGACAACTTTCTGGATAAATATCACTTACCAAAATTAAATCAAGATCAGATAAACAAATTAAACACACCTATAACTGCTGAATAAATAGAAACAGCCACCAAAAGACTCCCAACCAAAAAAAGCCCAGGACCAGATGGTTTCAGCTCAGAATTATACAAGACTTTCAAAGAAGAACTAATACCAATACTCCTCGAGTTATTCACATGATAGAAACAGAAGGAACAATGGCAAACCCCTTTTTTGAGGCTACAATTACCCTGATACTCAAACCACAGAAAAACATTATAAAGAAAATTACAGACCAATCTAACTCATGAGCAAAATACAAAAATCCAAAAATAAATACTGGCAAATCATTTCCATGAACACATCAGATCATTCGTCCACCATGATCAAGTTGGCTACATCCAAGAGATGCAAGAATGGTTCAACATACAAAAATCAGTCAGCATAATCCACCATATAAACAAACTGAAAAATAAAAAACACATGATCATCTCATTAGATAACGAAAAAGCATTAGATAAAATACAACATCCCTTCATGATAAAAGGAATATACCTAAACATAATAAATGCAATACTCGGGGGCTGGAGAGATGGCTCAGTGGTTAAGAGCATTGCCTGCTCTTCCAAAGGTCCTGAGTTCAATTCCCAGCAACCACATGGTGGCTCACGGACATCTGTAATGAGATCTGGTGCCCTCTTCTGGCCTGCAGATGTACACACAGACAGAATATTGTATACATAATAAATAAATAAATATTTAAAAAAAAAATAAATGCAATACTCAGCAAGCCAACAGCCAACATCAAACTAACTGTAGAGAAACACCCAGCTATTCCACTGAAATCAAGAACAAGACAAGATTGTCCACTCTCTTCAAATCTATTCAATATAGGTCTTGAGGCCCTTGGTAGGGCAATAAGACATCAAAAGGAGATCAAGAGACTACAAATCAGAAAAGAAAAAGCCAAATGCTCACTGTTTGTTGATGGCATGATAGTTTACATAAGCGATCCCAAAATTCTACCAAGGAACTTGTAAAACTCATAAACACTTTCAGTAATGTAGCACAATTCTGGATCAGAAAAAAAACAATATCCCTCCTATACAAAGATAATAAAAGGGCTGGAAAAGAAATCAGAGAAACAACACCCTTCACAATAACCAAAAGTAGCATAAAATATTTCAAAGTAACTCTAACCAAACAAGTGGAAGGCTTGTATAACAAGAACTTTGAATCTTTGAAGAAAGAAATTAAGAAGAAAACAGAAAGTGGAAAGATCTCCAATACTTTTTGCTAGGCAGAATAAACATAGTAAAAAGGCAATCTTACTACAAAAGCACTCTAGAGATTCAATGCACTGCCCATCAAAATCCCAGAAAAATTCTTCACAGACCTTGAAAGAACAGTACTCAACTTCATATGGAAAAGAAAATATCCCAGGATAGACAAAACAATCCTGTACAATAAAAGAACTTAGGCCTGGAGTGATGGCTCAGAGGTTAAGAGCACTGACTGCTCTTCCAGAGGTCCTGAGTTCAATTCCCACAACCACTTGGTGGCTCACAACCATATGAAATGAGATCTGGTGCCCTCTTCTGGCCTGTAGGTGTACATGCAGACAGAACATGTGTTAACATAATAAATAATTTAACAAAAAAAAAAAGAACTTGGGAAGGCATCACAATTCCTGACTTCAAACTTTACTACAGAGCTACAATACTGAAAACAGCCTGGTATTGGCAAAAGAACAGACAGAAGATGAATGAACCAAATCAAAGAACCAGATAATAATCCATACACCTTTGAACACCTGATTTCTGACAAAGCAAAAAATATCAAATGGAAAAAAGAAAGCATATTTAACAAATGATGCTGGAATGACTGGATATCAACATGTAGAAGAATAAAAATAGACCCATATCTATAACCATGCACAAAACTCAACTCCAAATGGATCAAAGACCTCAACATGGAGCCAGCCTCATTGAAATTTATAGAAGAGAAAGTGGGAAGTACACATAAACACAAGGACACAGGAGGCCACTTCCTAAATATAATCCCAGCATCACAGACACTGAAAGAAACAATTAATAAATTAGACCTCCTGAAACTGAAAATCTTCTGTAAAGCAAAGGAGATGGTCAACAGGACAAAACAACAGTCTACAGAATGGATAAAGATCATCACAAACCTCACATCACAGGTCTGATCTCCAAAGTAGACAAAGAACTCAAGAAATTGGTCATCAAAAAAACAAATAATCTAATTTTAAAAAATGGAGCACAGACCCAAATAGAGAACTCTCAACAGAGGAATCTAAAAGGGCTGAAAGATACTTAAGGAAATGTTCAACATCTTTAGACATCAGAGAATTGCAAAACAACTCTGAGATTCTGTCTTACACCTGTAAGAATGGCCAAGATCAGAAACACTGATCACAACTTATGCTGGAGAGATTGTGGGGAAAAGGAAACACTTCTGCATTGCTGGTGGGAATTCAAGGGGTACCACCTCTTTGGATATCAGTGTTGCAATTTCACAGAAAATTAGGAAACAACTTTCCTCAAGACCCAATAATACCACTTTTGGGTATATAAACAAAGGATGCTCAAAAATGCACAAGGACATGTGCTCAACTATGTTCATAGCAGCTTTGTTTGTCATAGCCAGAACCTGGAAACAACCTAAATGTTCTTTGACCAAAGAATTGATAAGGAAAATGTGGTACATTTACAAAATGGAGTACTACACAGCAAAAAAAATAATGGCAGGTTGAATATTGCAGGAAAATGGATATAGCTAGAAAACATTATTTTGAGTGAGGTAACCAAGACACAGAAAGAAAACTGACACATATCCTCACTCATCGGTGGTTTTTAAACATAAAGCAAAGAAAGCTAGCCTACAAACCACAATCCCAGAGAACTTAGACAACAATGAGGACATTAGAAGGGACTTACATAGATATAATGTACATGGGATGTAGAGAAAGAAAGGATCTCCTGACTAAATTGGCAGCATAGGGGGCTGGAGAGATGGCTCAGCGGTTGAGAGCACTGACTGCTCTTCCAGAGGACCCGGGTTCGATTCCCAGCACCCACATGGCAGCTCACAACTGTCTGAAAATGCAGTTCTATGAGATCTGACACCTTCACACAAACGAATATAATAAAGTTAAATAAAAAAAAGTAAAAAAAAAATTTAAAAAATAAATAAATAAATAAATAAATAAATTGGCAGCATAGGGACAATGGGGGAGTGTTAAAGGGAGTAGGGAAAAGACAGGAAGGGGAGTAAAGAGCAATGTAGAAGCCAAAAAAATCAATAAAAAATACATTCCTAAAAATATCATCTGGTCATAAAAATATTAGAACCCCCAGTAGCACAGACAATGAGAGCAACAATGAATAAATGGAACCTCCAGAAACTGAGAAGCTTCTGTAAAGCAGATGATACTCTCATTAAGACAAAAAGTCATCCTACTGAATGGGAGAAGATGTTCATCAGACAAAGACTTATCTCCAAAATATATAATGAACTCAAGAAACTAGACACTAGCCGGGCGATGGTGGCATATGCCTTTAATCCCAGCACTCGGGAGGCAGAGGCAGGCGGATCTCTGTGAGTTCAAGACCAGCCTGGTCTACAGAGCTAGTTCCAAGACAGTCTCCAAAGCCACAGAGAAACCCTGTCTCGAAAAACAAAACAAAACAAAAAACAAAAAAAAAAAAAACTAGACACTAAAATTCTAATTAACCCAATTTAAAAATGGATGGGGAGCTGAACTGAACAGAGAATTCTCAACAGAAGAAGTTCAAATGGCCAAAAGACACTTAAGGTCATGTTCAACTTCCTTAGTGATCACGGAAATGCAAATCAAAACAACGTTGAGATACCATCTTACACCTGTCAGAATGGCTAAAATAAAAAACACCAATGATAGCCTTTGCTTGAAAGGATGTGGAGTAAGGGGAACGCTCACTCATCCACTGCTGGTGGGAATGCAAACTTGTGCAACCGTTTTGGAAATCAGTGTGGTGGTTTCTCAGGAAATTCAGAATCAACCTACCTCAGGATCCAGCAATACCACTCTTGGGAATATATCCAAGAGATGCCCAATCATGCTACAAAGGCATTTGTTCGACTATGTTTATAGCAGCACTGTTTGTAATAACTAGAACCTGGAAATAACTCTCTCAAGCAGGGAGAGGGAGGGAGGTAGATTGGCCTGCAGGCATACACACAGACAGAATATTGTATACATAATAAATAAATAAATAAATATTAAAAAAACAAATTATTTATATCTATATTATATCACCCTTTAAATGTAAAAGAACATTTATAAACAATATTTGGGAAGATGGACGTAGTTATTTCTCTCCAAACTGCTTCCTGCTGTATAGGGGCGCTGTTAATCAGGTCTTTGAGGGTATAACCTGTGTGCTAGATTTGTCTCAGTTAGCAGATAAGTAATTTTCTGAAGGTGTTCACAGCAACATTTCAGGAGGGCGTGGTCTATTTTACCATATTACAATAGAAGCAATCCATAGGGTCTTATCCTGTGAAAACAAAAGAAGAATTTCTTTTCCAAAGTATTATATCCTTAGATCCAAATTCTGAAGTCAAGGTATTTTCAAAATATCTTTCTTGGATTAGTTCAGCAGCATTTATAAACAAATATCTTTTAGCAGATGTTGCTCTTTCCTCACCATTAAATCAATTCAGAGAAGACAATAGCATACAGTATCAAGATTCTCTGTGTATTTTCTATCTTTGTGCGGTTTTACTTTAACCTCTATTTCGTTTATTTTTACTTTTATTTTATATTCTCTGTATATCTTTGTCCTGGAATAACTCTGTAGACCAGGCTGTCCTTGAACTCTCAGAGATAAATTAAAACACTGCTTGGCCCATTATATCTACCCTCTTCTAGGCTAATTCTCACATATTAATTTAGCCCATTTCTAATCTGTGTAGCACCAAGAGGTGCGCTTACCGGGAAAGATTCAGCATGTCTGCACTGGTGGCAGGCTGCATCGCATTCCCCCCCCCCCCCCCCCCCCGGACAGGAGAGGAAATGACATCTGCTTCACTTCCCTCTCCCTCCCGGCATTCTGTTCTGTCTACTTCAGCCACCTAAGGGCTGGCCTATCAAATGGGCCAAGGCAGTTTCTTGATTAACCAATGACCTTCCTCCACCTACCACAAATTCCATTCATTAATATCTCTACAGTAGGTGCTATATTATGCCTTTCAAGAGTACAGGAGTTCTGTTCTGTAAAGGCCTTACCACGCTGATTTCACTCCTAAGGTTTCTTTCTAGCATGCATTCTTTTATGAATGTGAAGACTGTTTTCATATTCAAAGACCTTACCACACTGATTACATTCATAGGGTTTCTCTCCAGTATGTGTTCTTTTATGCACTTGAAGATGACTATGACTTGCAAAGGCCTTACCACACTGATTACATTCATAGGGTTTCTCTCCAGTATGTGTTCTTTTATGCAATTGAAGATGACTATAATGTGCAAAGGCCTTACCACAATGATTACATTCATAGGGTTTCTCTCCAGTATGTGTTCTTTTATGTTTTTGAAAAGCACTGTTGTCAGTAAAGGCCTTAGAACACTGATTACATTCATAGGGTTTCTCTCCAGTATGTGTTCTTTTATGCACTTGAAGATGACTACGTTGTGCAAAGGCCTTACCACACTGATTACATTCATAGGGTTTCTCTCCAGTATGTGTTCTTTTATGCACTTGAAGTTGACTACGTTGTGCAAAGGCCTTACCACACTGATTACATTCATAGGGTTTCTCTCCAGTATGTGTTCTTTTATGCACTTGAAGATGACTATGACTTGCAAAGGCCTTAGCACACTGATTACATTCATAGGGTTTCTCTCCAGTATGTGTTCTTTTATGCAATTTAAGGGAACTATGACGTGCAAAGGCCTTACCACACTGATTACATTCATATGGTTTCTCTCCAGTATGTGTTCTTTTATGTTTTTGAAGAGCACTGTTCTCAGCAAAGGCCTTAGCACAGTGATTACATTCATAGGGTTTCTCCCCAGTATGTGTTCTTTTATGCACTTGAAGATGACTATGACTTGCAAAGGCCTTACCACACTGATTACATTCATAGGGTTTCTCTCCAGTATGTGTTCTTTTATGCAATTGAAGATGACTATAATGTGCAAAGGCCATACCACACTGATTACATTCATAGGGTTTCTCTCCAGTATGTGTTCTTTTATGCAATTGAAGGGAACTATGACGTGTAAATGCCTTACTGCACTGACTACATTCATGGGTTTTCTCTCCAGTATGTGTTCTTTTATGCAATTTAAGGGAACTATGACGTGCAAAGGCCTTACCACACTGATTACATTCATAGGGTTTCTCTCCAGTATGTGTTCTCTTATGCAATTGAAGATGACTATGATGTTCAAAGGCCTTACCAAACTGATTACATTCATGGGTTTTCTCTCCAGTATGTGTTCTTTTATGCACTTGAAGATGACTACGTTGTGCAAAGGCCTTATAACACTGATTACATTCATGGGGTTTCTCTCCAGTATGTTTTCTCTTATGCAATTGAAGATGACTATGATGTGCAAAGGCCTTACCACACTGATTATATTCATAGGGTTTCTCTCCAGTATGTGTTCTTTTATGTTTTTGAAGAGCACTGTTCTCAGCAAAGGCCTTAGCACACTGATTACATTCATAGGGTTTCTCTCCAGTATGTGTTCCTTTATGAGTTTGAAGAACACTGTATTGAGTAAAGTCTTTACCACACTGATTATATTCATAGGGTTTCTCTCCAGTATGTGTTCTTTTATGCCTTTGAAGATGATTGTGAGGAAGAAAGGTTTTATCACATTGCTTAATTTTCGAGCATTTTTCACCGGTATGTGTTTTTTCATTCCTTAGAAGATGAGTGTTATAACACAAGGCTTTAGCACAGTGAGAATATACGGAAAACGCCGCTCCAGTTTGATTTCTTTCAATCCTGCAAGGATAATTTACGCATGTAAAAGTTTCACCACATTCAATGGACTGTGACACCTCATATCTATAGGAATTAACTTCATATTTTTTCCAATTGTAAAAAGGAATCAAACATTATGGTTCTATATCTTTGTTTTAAATCATGTTTTGTTCACCCATTAGGGGTCATTTTGCATCTCAAAAAATATTTGTGATGATAATTTCCTTTGTGCCATGGTTTACCTTTTCATCTATACCTATATTTTTCTATTAAATTTTTTACATTTTTGAATAGAACTGCATACACTGAGTGCTTTACCAACTTTACTACATTTATAAATTTTACTATATCGTAAATCATTATACATTTGCTAAGTGAACTAAGACACCTAAAAGTATTTGCACAGACCTAGAACTCATCGTGGTTTTTTCATAATGTATGTTTAAGTATTAACAATGATGGTAGAAAATGAATTAACTTTGTATTCTTGTATCAAATTCAACAAGTATACTCTACATAGGAACTACATTTTATCTTCTTAATTGTTCTTAAGGAGAGGTATGCTAAATCTTTGCATATCCCTATGCTCATACTTTTGTGTCAAAAGTAACATATGATATATATAGGAAAGGAAGAATAATCAATAAAAGATTTCCACATTGAATCCTCACAGTTTGACTTTCTGTTCCTCAGAGACTTGTGGTATAGGTATTAAGGTTTCTCCACAACACCTGCCCCTTGATCCTTGACTCCAACAGCTGCTTTCATTAAACTTAACACAGTCACAAAAACTATATGAGTAATACAAGACTTACTTACCATGGGCTATTGATTTAGTAGAAAGGTTTGCAGCTATATTCATCATCACTGAAATGTGTATACATTTTCTGTCATGAGTAACAAGAAACAAATGGACTGGCAGATGTATAATCTAGCTCTCATGTTTAATGCTAATATCTGTTTAGTCATTGCTTCCCAGAATTTTTCTTAAATGAATGCCTTGCAAATGCAATTCATATACAGGAAATTGAGCTATATGGATTTGTGAGAATTTATTAACCATCAATTCATTTAAAGCTGTGCTTATTTACACTGTTGTTTTGTTTAAATGTGTCATAACACATTACAAATGATCAGAGGCACATTGTTATAAACTTGTATAAGAAAATTACCTTACATGCCTTCTACACCATTGACGATGTTTTTCAGTGTTATGGTCTTCCCAAATGTATCCTAAAATATAGTACCAGAATATGTATGTTATATTATTTAACATTGTGAAATAATTAGCTTATTATCCTAAGAACTATGACTGTGTTGTTCACCTCATTCTCCTTTCTAAATCAAATTACAGAACAACAACATAAACCAAGGAAGAGTTGTCTCCATATTTTGAAACATGAAAGAAATTTATTTTTACCGATAGTAGTGAGGTTCCTGTAGGTCTCGAGCATCACATCTTTGTAGAGATTCTTCTGGGAAGCATCCAGCAAATCCCACTCTTCCTTACTGAAGTTGATATGCACATCATCATAGGTCACTGCCTTCAAAAATATACCACACATGTGTACAATGTAAGCATGATAGTGGCAACATTGGAATGCATACTTCTTTGAAAGTACAGTTGTATGATGCTGGTGTTATCCACTCTCATTCCTTGACATAGACAGTCACTTTAGAATGAAATTTAAAAGGAGAGTCAATTCTTTTATTTCTGTACCCTTTGTACCACCTTATAAGAGAAATATCTATTCACAGGGAGAGAAAAACAGGAAAGATCAACGGTACATTGTACGCATGAGAATATTGTACAAAAAAACTACTGACTACAGAAAGGAAGAAAAGATGGACAAACTGGGTGTATTGAAGTATTGTGCCTTTAACCACAACACTCAGAAAACAGAGGTGGCAATATCTGTCTGAGTTGAATGCCAGTCAAGTCTAAGCAATCAGATCTAGGAGAGGTGGAAATACCCATTAAGACCCTGTTTCCATTGAAAACCGGAATGATTAATCCCAGCACTCGGGATGCAGAGGCAGGCGGATCTCTGTGAGTTCGAGACCAGCCTGGTCTACAAGAGCTAGTTCCAGGACAGGCTCCAAAATCACAGAGAAACCCTGTTTTGAAAAACCAAAAAAATAAAATTTCCCCTCCAACCCAAAATCCTATACCAATTATAACCAACCCCTAAATGATGTCCCTAACCCTGTGGACAAACTTTGTTGGGAGAGGAGAGGAAGTCTTTTAGAATTACTTCTAGCTGTCATGGGGGCGATGTTCTTTCTTTAGGATCCTGTGAAAGTAAAATGATGGTTAAGTTCCAAGATTACTGTCTGGTATAATTGCAAATAGTCTGACTATTTGGTAAGGTTTTTCTGAGCTTCCTATAAGAAGGTCAATCCACAACATTGTAAAAAGGGTACCATTTCAGATAAGATGGAACCATCTTGAGCATCTGGTACTCAAAACAGATCTTATGGTAGTGCTATTATCATCCTGATGTAATGATATCAAGCAATTTGACTTGTTGTGGGGCCCCATCTTCTTCCTGGAAATTTAAAAATTACTGCAGGAAAATACATTGTTCATCATGGAAAACTTAAACATTACTTATATAGACATATACAGACATACATATTCCATGACATGTACAATAGACACAAAAATAGATATTAAGAGAAGTGAAAAATTTTCCTGATTTTAAAAGTAACTACTTATTTATACATTTTACATTGATATAGATATGGATGCTTCCTTTTGATACAAACTTGACATTATTTTTGTTACAACATACTGTCTATGATGTTATATTCTTACTCAAGATATTTTACCTAATACCATTCACTTAAACATGCAATGAAAATTTCTAGTCCTCAAAAGTTTTATCATGGCGCACGCCTTTAATCCCAGCACTCGGGAGGCAGAGGCAGGTGGATCTCTGTGAGTTCGAGACCAGCCTGGTCTACAGAGCTAGTTCCAGGACAGGCTCCAAAGCCACAGAGAAACCCTGTCTCGAAAAACAAAAAAATAAAAATTAAAAAAAAAAATGTTTTATCATAAACAAATTAGAATATAAAGTACTGCAGGTTAGTAGTTTCTTACTTAATATAATTGAAATTATACTCAAGTTAGCTTTGTTTTCAACATTATACAGAATTTTATTAGATGATTCAACTGAACATACTTTAGAGAAAATGTTTGCTGAAGTAACGCAAACTTTGTCTCCTTGGGGATTAAAAATTTACAAAATATTCTGAAAATATACAAAAAGGAGATTCTATTAATTATTTAGCATGTAAAATGCTTTTACAAAAATTTGAGCCCTAAATTTAAAAATTAGGAGAGATTATTTGTGGAATCTTAATAATTTTCTGAAATTGCTGCAAGGCATTTACCATCTATAGTCCACTATTTGGGTAAAAATTTCAAAACAGTAATTAGAACCAAACTATAAAGGGTGACAAAGATTTAAATAGTCAAAGAGAATTATCATCTAAAGCAGGGAAAAAAATTGGATTAGTGGAAATAAAATTATAGGACGCACATATGGATGGTTTGGATCTGAAGTTTGGTTACATTCAAGACATTTTTCTTGATACAGGGTTTCTCTGTAGCCTTGGAACATGTACTGGAAGTAGCTCTTGTAGACCAGGCTGGCCTCAAACTCCACCTGCCTCTGCCATCCAAGTGCTGGGATTAAAGGCATGAGCCACCACCTCACGATCTTCATTTTAGGCATTTTAACCTCTATGCATTCCCCTATAGGAATTTTACAGCAGAGGAAAAATATTATTTTATTTTATTTTTTCTTTATATTTATTTATTTATGTGCATTGGTGATTTGCCATGGGTGTTGGGTCCCCTGGAACTAGAATTATAGACAGTTGTGAGCTACCATATGGGTGCTAGGAATCGAACTCGGAACCTCTGGAAGAGCAGTCGGTGCTCTTAACGGCTGAGCCATCTCTCCAGCCCCCAAAAGATATTATTTTAAAATCAATATTTTTCACACATAAACAACAAAAAGCTATAAATTTATGTGGAAAAAATCTGAGTTGATATTAAAAAGAAAATTTAAAATTCATCTACTAGCAAGAATTGACCAAAGTTAAATCATAGACTGTTTTACTAATGTTAAAATTGAATCATAATGGACAGCAAGTAAACACTGGCAAAGTGCTTGCAGTAATTTCTTGGGAGAGATTAACAACAAATATCTCTTTTGCCATAATATTAATAATCATAATGATCATCCTGAGTCATTTCAGACTTAAGGAAGCCTTTTGAGTTCAAGCATGCCTGCTGTACTTCTTCCAGTAAACTTGAGGGCTGTGAATAACATCTGCGTTAGCCAAGAGAAAAAGCATTTTGCACAGCTGAAAGAGTGCATTTTTTCTATTAAGATTTGGGCTCGTGCAGGCCAGCCAAGGGTACTCCTTCTTAGTGATTAGAAGCTGCTTAGCTGAATCAGATAATGCACAGGTTTGAGCTGCCTCCAAGCACAGTGCAGGGAGGTGGGGAGCTGGGTGTACTGCTTTTTGATCTGCCATTTGGCTATATTTAGTATATATGCTGGCTGAGAAATAAACTCAGGCTGTTTTCTATTGACCTTTCTCCTCTAGGTCTAACCTATGATCCTGTCTTCATTTCTCTTAATCTAACTTTTCCTAAGCCTCGGCATCCCCTCCAAGGGAACCCCTAGGTGAATTTTGCTAGACTGATTAAATGGGGTATCCTGTCTCTGTAAGTCCTCAGACTGAATGCTGTTTCTACAAAGACTCAACCCTCAGCTCCTCTCTCGTACCACCTTATATTCTTCTCTCTGTCCAGACATGTCACTTCCTATCTGCAACTCCTTAGTGATGGGATTAAAGATATGAGACACCAGCATTTGACTCTACAACAAACTAGTGTGACTACTGGGATTAAAGGTGTGTGTCAGACTTGCCTGTGGTGTAAGGCTGGCCATGGCATCTGTTTTACATTATGATCATCAGGCAAGCTTTATTATTAAAATATAAATGAAAAAATAAAATTAAATAATTAGAAGCAAGCATATGAGATCAAGAAGAGAAATGTAAAACTGTTTATCACCAAAGAGTATAAGAAATATTCTGAGTGGCTGGAGAGATGGCTCAGTGGTTAAGAGCACTGCCTGCTCTTCCAACGGTCCTGAGTTCAATTCCCGGCAACCACATGGTGGCTCACAACTATCTGTAAAGAGGTCTGGTTCCCTCTTCTGGCCTGCAGACATGCACACAGACAGAATAATGTATACATAATAAAGAAAGAAAGAAAGAAAGAAAGAAAGAAAGAAAGAAAGAAAGAAAGAAATATTCTGAGTACAAAATGGTGAAGGTCCATCATTTTCAAAGACAATGAATGATATGATGAAATTATAGTTCACAAAATCAGCAATATAGATGACACTATTGTCAAAACAAATGACAAAGACAAATATATATATACATATATATGTTTCTTTTTTTGTGGTTTTTCTAGCCAGCGTTTCTCTGGGGTTTGGAGCCTGTCCTGGAACTAACTGTTGTAGACCAGGCTGGTCTCCAACTAGCAGAGATCCGCCTGCCTCTGCCCCCCGAGTGCTGGGATTAAAGGTGTGTGCCACCACTGCCCAGCTCCTGTTCTCTCCTTTACCAATAATAGAAAATGGGTTGACTGTTTCACCAAAATTCACAATATTCTCTTGATGTCTTCTGATGTTTTTACTTTACAGAAAATAGTTTTGATTACTGAAAGCATCTCATTCTCCTATGATAATAAAATGATGTATGTTAGGATCACTACCATGTTGTTTCTTACAATTGGTGATTGAATCCAAGTCTGCACCACAGTGAGGAAATGAAATTTTTTTAAATGGAATTTCAAGAGAACAACTTTTTAAAGAATCAGTGTACATGTAAAGCAACTTGCTTTACTCCAACTGCTCTATAAGTTCCAAGCACTTTTGAAAATAAGGTTACTGATATTTTTGTGTGTTTGTGCATGACAGAGAATATCATACACACACACAGACACATACATACATACACACACAAACAGGTGACATACAGAAAGGAAGGTTGCTGAATTGGGAATATTAGAGATTTGTTAACTGTAGGCCCATATTTCTGTATGGTGTAGCAGCCAAGCATAAAAGCCATAGGCCTGGTAAGAGCTGATCACGTAGCTCAGCAGACAAGTTGTCTCTGCATAACAATAGCAAGAATGTATAGTTCCTCTCTTCTTTTGTTACAAATGTAGATTTCCTGAGGAGAGGTATTGGCTGAAACTGGTCATAATGTTTGGTGCCTATTTCTTGGTAATTTGGAGGAAGTCTTAAAGAGATGCTAATTCATGGCCTGTTAGACAGCTAGCATACACTTAGGTGAGGACCTGACTAAAAGCCCATTCACCTGGTTGCCTAGGAGATAGCCTAATGTTGTTTTCCCACTCAATAATAAACAAAAAGAGATCTTCCAGAGATCTTGCCCTACAAGGATGACCCTGTAAATTGCGTCTGATCTTTCCTCGTGACTCCATTCCAGTCCAGTTAGGGAAAATAATTATCTGTGTTGGACCCACATGGGCTTCAACAATTAACCTATCAACTAGCATGTAGGTATTTGAATTCAGGTCATCCACATAAAGAATATGTGCGGATCGACCTGCCCAGACACATAAAAGCTTTTATCCAGTAAGTCGTCTTTCTCAGATTAATAAAAACAAGAAAAACAAAACATAAAAAAGAAAAAGATGACTCTTATGAACACGATCTATAAAAATTATGATTTTGTGTATGATAAGTTTTTACCATTAAATGAATACAAATAGCTTTGCCCAACAATTTATAACTGGACAACTTATAATAAACCAATATTCACAGTGGAAACACTCAGAAAGCTCAAGGGATTATGTATTGATTATACCAACACTTAAGTAGCAAAGATTCAAACATGAAGATATCAACAACTGGAAAACATAGAAATGCCAGGAAATGGAAAGAAGCAGGCATCAAAGATGAATAAAAGCAGTCTTTTAACATAAACTTTCCAAAAAACAATAATGACCTGATAAAATTAGAAATTTTCTGAATAAAATTGATGAAGGTCCATTATTTTAAAGATAACTAATAATATATTTAGATTATAGTCAGATTACAGAAAAAGTCGTGTAAAAAATCATGTATGACTTCTATACTTTCCACAATTAAACATAAATAAAAAATGTGCACAATTTTTGTGAAAGCATTAAGGGGAAGGATATAAAAAGGCAAAAGCAGATGCAGAAATCTATAGTCAACTTTTAATCAAAAGACCAAAGAAAACTTAGGCAAGGAAAAGTGTGATCTTGACCAATGTTACCCAGCTACGTTTGATTGTATGTGTACAGAAATTAAATAAACACTGGGCTGGAGAGATGGCTCAGAGGTTATAGCACTGGCTGCTCTTCCAGAGGTCATGAGTTCAATTCCCAGCAACGACTTGGTAGCTCACAAATATCCATAATGAGATCTGGTGCCCTCCTCTGGCATGTGGGCATACATGGAGGCAGAATGTTGTATGCATAATAAATAAATAAATCTTTAAAAAAAAGAAATTAAATAAATACAAACTGCACAACTTTCAAAAAGTTATATCAAAGTAACACTTAAACTGTTGTTTCTGGCTGGGCGGTGGTGGCACATGCCTTTAATCCCAGCAATCTAGAGGCAGAGACAGGCGGATCTCTGTGAGTTTGAGGCCAGCATGGTCTAAAGAGCTTGTTCCAGAACAGGCTCCAAAGCCACAGAGAAACCCTGTCTCGAAAAACCAACAAAAAAAAAAGAAACCAAAAAAACAAAAAAACTGTTGTTTCTGACCTCCAATTATTGATACGTCTTCCAAAGACAGAAACCTCATGATATAGTTGCTCTCTTTGCAAACAGAGGAGATCTATTGTGATGGCTCCCCAGCCCCTTGTGTTTTCTTCTGGTTTCAGATAAATGCTGCTCCACTGATGCCCAATCTCAAACAACCTAGAAAAATGATTTAAGGGGCAGTGGGGGAAGCAGGTGGTTGGAGATTCTTGCATGAGCAGTGGGCCCGGGGACTTTGGGGAGCCTGAGAGGGAGAGAGCCAGGGGTGCAGGGGAGCATGGGAACAACCTTCCCAAAGAGCACTGATCCTGTGCCCCCTCTCCAGGTTCTGGGCACACCTGGGGACTCCCTGGCAGCCAGAAGCAGGAAGAAGAGCCAGTACTACTTAAGGTGAACCCCAGGGATAGCATAATTGAGGGTCCAGACGTAGATGTGATCAAAGGTTCCGGGAGTCAGGGAGATAGAGGAAGAGGATGAGAAGTTAAACAAGCTACAAAAATGAGGTAGAGAAGAAGATGAATAAGAATACAACCCCAAAATAAGAGTACAACCCCAGGCAATGCTGGCTCAGTGATCTCATCTCTTGAGGAGAAGATGGAGGCTGATGCCAGTTCCATCTATGTTGGCAATGTGGACCATGGTGCAACAGCAGAAGAGCTGGAAGCTCACTTTCATGGATGTGGTTCAGCCAAACATGTTACTACACTCTGTGCCAAATTCAGTGATCTTGCCAAAGGGTTTGCCTATGTAGAATTCTTAGACAAAGAGTCAGCGAGGAATTCCCTAGCTTTAGATGATTCCCCATTTAGAGGGAGACAGATTAAGGTGATTCCCATCAGCACAACAGATGGGTTTCCAATATGCCCAATACCGTACATGAACTGCCAATTACAGCAGCTCCCAGTCTTGATTCTGGGATAAAAAAAAAAAGTTAAAAGAAAAGAAAGACAGAAGATGGAAAAATATTTTTTAAAAAAGATATACTGTGGAAGGGGGAGAATCCCATAACTAACTGAGGAGGGACCTACTCTGTGTAGTAGGCCAGGCCCAGGGACTGGGGCAGTGGTGACATGTTCCCTCTGGAGATTCAATATAGACACTTCTTCTTTGCTTTTTTTTTTTGTTTTTGTTTTTACTTTTTTTTATTTTTTTCGTCTCCTTTTTTTTCTTTGTTTTGTTTTTCTTTTCCTTTTTTCCTTTTTTTCCTCTTTCTTTCCTTTTTTATTTTCCTTTTTTCTTATTTTTTTTTATTTTTTTGTTATCTTTTTTCTTTATTTTTTCTTCTCTTTTTTCTCTTTTCTAATATAGACACTTCTTAAATGTGCAACCTGCTCCCTGTTTGCGTGATCCACCTCATTCTCTTTGGGCCTGCTCAAGGGTAGGTGGGAATGGGTGGTTGGAGGGCATTTTTTCAACCAGAGCTCTGGAAGGGCACCAATCTGTTCAGCTTGTTTCCTTCCCTCATTTTCTCCCTGCCTTTCGCAGACCCTGCCTGCCTTCTCCTGTCCTTTCAGGTCTAGGCAAAGTCTGCCTTTCTTTCCTATGGGCTCCTGCTCCTCAAGATTTTCTGGTGAACTATTGTTTGCTTTATTGTTTCTTTTTCTGTCTTCAGTGTCTTTCTTTGCAGGTTTTTGTAGCAGAAAGAACTCACTCCAGAGGATTCAGTGTGAATTACACTTTCCCTTGGAGAAATACACTACTTTGTTTTGGGAAGTTTTGCAGTGTATTTTTGTTGTTGTTGTTGTTGTTCAAGGAGGAGGAAGCTGAATTTTGTTTATTTATTTTTTTTAAATATTTATTTATTTATTATGTATACAATATTCTGTGTGTATGCCTGAAGGCCAGAAGAGGGCGCCAGACCTCTTTACAGATGGTTGTGAGCCACCATGTGGTTGCTGGGAATTGAACTCAGGACCTTTGGAAGAGCAGGCGATGCTCTTAACCACTTGAGCCATCTCTCCAGCCCCCTTTTGTTTATTTTTTTAAACTCATTAAAAAGGAATGGGGTTTAGGCTGGGTGGTGGTGGCACACGCCTTTAATCCCAGCACTTGGAAGGCAGAGGCAGGTGGATCTCTGTGAGTTTAGACCAGCCTGGTGTACAAGAGCTAGTTCCAGGAAAGGCTCCAAAACCAGAGAAACCCTGTCTCGAAAAACCAAAAAAAAAGGGGGGGATGGGGTTTTTAAAAAAACTGTGTCATGAATAAACTTGTTTATGAAAAGAAAGAAATATGATTTAAAATTTATTTTCTCCTACATGGATTATGGTCCAAGATGTGAATTATGCTCTATCTACCTGACCAACACAATGCAATCCTGAGAAATGTCTGCAGATCACAAACTCCTTTGTCCCCTGGAACTAAGCTTCACTGGATCACATGTTTGCAGCTAACGGCAGGATTACATTAAAAGCATTCTAATCATGCATCGCTAAAAGATCAATATCATCATTTCTTACCAGGTCCTAAACTATTTGTAATCTTTATAACACAAATCTGAAATTGGAATGCAATACTGACAACTTCTGGAATCTAGATCTTCAGTTTTCTAATCTCTCTTCCCACTGCACACCAAGAGCAGTGTCCATGTGTGGACTCTAGACAATCAGCATCATATCCTGAATTTCCAGAGTCTCCCCTGCCCCAACAAATTCATATACAGGGAGGCTCAGAGGATAAGGGCCACTGCCAACATGAACCACATGGACCAACATAACTACAGTCTTGTCATGATCAGTCCAAGTCATAGCAGAAATGACAGTTCAACAGATCTGAACACCCAACACTCACCATGGTATAGCTTGTGATCTTCCTTACTACTCCTTACAGCAGAGGCAGAAGAGAATCATGGAAAGAACCCACAAACTGTCTGCCACTAGTACTCCTGATTTCTAACCCTTACCAGAATTCCTCACAGGCTAGGGCCACCCAGCTGGGCCCCATAATATGAGCAGCTCCTCTATCAGAGATCAAATGACTCAGACAGAACAGTCCTTCCAGTTCTGCCCTCCCAGCCCAGCAGACAGGGACCTAGTTTAGAAAGACTGTATTTAGTACACCTTATTCTACTCTCCTACACCACATCCTGTTTCTCATCCAAAGCACAGGGTCCTTTCTGTGCACATTCCATTGTACACTCACTTTCCAGTGCAGCCATCCCACTGCCTCAGAGATGGCAAATCCTGCAGACAAACACAGGTCACATTCATAAAGTAATCACTGTTCCTGTGTAACTGTGTTTATTTTATAACTGTTGTTAAACAAAAACAGACCATGAATTAGCAAACAATCAGGATCATGTTAGGGCTTGGAGGGAGCAAAGACAATGTGAATATGTTGTGCTTTTAATTTCAAAAATTATTTTGAAAAGTTGAAACAGGCTTTATGAACCTGTGCTCCAGAGACTAGGGATTTGTAATAGAGCACAATATATATTTCTCATGTATTTTCCCTAAAGATGAAGATCTTATTCCGAAAAGTAATGGTCCTGTTAAGCAGGGACACAACATTTTACCCAGATCATCTATTTTGGAGAAACTACTGAAATATCACACATTAGGTTTCAAGATAAGGTCAGTCCATACCCAGATTGCCATTGTCTGTGGACTGCAAACAATGGTCAATCAGGATAATAATACAGCATCACAACTGACTAACTGATTCCACATAAGTAATCTCCGTTGAAGGAGGAAAGCTCTTACCCTCAGGGGAACCTCTCAGTTCCTGTACTGTGTCTCCAACAGCTTCAAAGTTGGTCAATGAGTTCAATTATTATACCAATCCCTCTTCATTTCTAAGTACACAGTAAAAGTCAGAAAGTTCAACAGACACTCATTAACTGCTCTATTTTTCTTTCTAACTGACTAGTGAAGGACAAACCTGGAAGGAGTTGCAGGACTGTCGCCCCAGAACTGGGCAGCAGAGGCAGAATTAGGTGTTCAAAATAATTCTCAATTTTTTTTTTCGAGACAGGGTTTTTCTGTAGATTTGGTGACTGTCCTGGAACTAGCTCTTGTAGACCAGGCTGGCCTCGAAGTACCAGAGATCCACCTGCCTCTGCCTCCCGAGGGCTGGGATTAAAGGTTTGCACCACCACAGCCCGGCAAAATAATTCTCAATTACACAGCATGAGGCAAGCCTGAAGTATAGGAGACATTGATCTACATAGAAATCAACTTAACTTGAAAGGAATGAAATGAAACTATTAATTACTTAGAAACATTGCATAGGGGTTAGAGAGATGGCTCAGTGGTTAAGAGCATTGCCTTCTCTTCCAAAGGTCCTGAGTTCAATTCCTAGCAACCACATGGTGTCTCACAACCATCTGTAATAAGGCCTGCAGACATACACAGACAGAATATTGTATACATAATAAATAAATATTTAAAAAAGAAAGAAAGAAACATTGGATAACAGAAAACAATAGAGATAAGAGCAGCAATACACTTAAAGAAAGTATTTGAACCAGCGGTGGTGGCCTTTAATCCCAGCATTCAGGAGGCTGAGGCAGGCGGATGTCTGTGAGTCTAAGGCTAGCCTGGTCTACAAGAGCTAGTACCAGGACAGGAACCAAAAGTTACGGAGATCCCGAATTTCCTGAGAAACCGAAACACTGACTGATGAAGAAAGTATGGAATATATACACACTAGAGTACTACGCTGTGGTAAAAAACAATGACTTTTCGAATTTTGCATGCAAATGGATGGAAATAGAAAACACTATCCTGAGTGAGGTATCCCAACCCAAAAAGATGAACATGGGATGTACTCACTCATAAATGGTTTCTAGCCATAAATAGGGGTCACGGAGTCTACAATAGGTGAACCTAATGAAGCTAAGTAAGAAGAACCTTCATCTGGTGATGGATGGAGATAGAGACAAGGACCCAAACTGGAGCACTGGACTGAGCTCCCAAGGTCCCAATGAGGAGCAGAAGGAGGGAGAACATGAGCAAAGAAGTCGGGACCACGAGGGGTGCACCCACCCACTGAGACAGTGGAGCTGATCTACTGGGAGCTCACCAAGTCCAGCTGGACTGTGACCGAAAAAGCGTGGGATAAAACTGGACTCTCTGAACATGGCGAACAATGGGGGCTGATGAGACACCAAGGACAATGTCACACGGTTTTGAACCTATGCAATGTGCTGGCTTGGTGGGAGCCTAGCCAGTTTGGATGTTCACCTTCCTAGATATGGGGGGGGGGACCTAGGACTTACCACAGGGCAGGGAACCCTGACTGCTCTTTGGACTGGAGAGGGAGGGGGAGAGGAGTGGGGAAAGGGGAGAGGGGTGGGAGGAGGGGGAGAAGAGTGGGAGGAGGGGGAGGGAAATGGGAGGCTGGGAGGAGGTGGAAATTTGTTTTTTTTATTCTCCTTTTACCAATAAAAAAAAAAGTTACAGAGAAACCCTGTCTCGAAAATCAAAAAAAAAAAAGAAAGAAAAAGAAAAAGAAAAAAAGAAAAAAGAAAGTATTTGAAACTGATACAAAAAAGTGATTTTTAAAGTGATGATAATAATGCACTTTTAAATGGGCAGTGTGACTCAGGCCTCTAATCCCAGCACTCAGGAGGCAGAAGCAGGCAGATCATTGTTAGTTTGAGGCCAACCTGGTCTACAAGAGCTAGATCTAGGACAGGCTCCAAAACTACAAGGAAAACCTTTCTCAAAAGACCAAAAAAAGGTGCACTTTTAAGATTAAATAAAATTTTCTATATTGACTTTAAAAAAGAGTACGCCCTTCCCGCGGAGAGGGGATGTCATTAACAAGAGATAGGTTGATGGTGCCAATATACATATGTTGACTTCTGAGATCTGTAACCTGACACATAGAGTTAGGAAATGGCCTGTTTCTCAAATCTCCAAGTCGACATAACTCTGTCAAGCAAGATTGATCATATTTCTAACCAAATTGAATTTCTTACCAAATTACAGATTGAATACAATGCTCATCAAAATCCCAGAAAAATTCTTCAAAGACTTCAAAAGAATGGTATTCAAATTCATATGAAAAAAAAAACAAAAAAAAACAGGAAAGCCAAAACAATCCTATACAATAAAAGAACTTCTGGAAGCATCACAATCCCTGACTTCAATCATTACTATAGAGCCACAATACTGAAAACAGCCTGGTATTGGCGTAAGAACAAACAGGAGGAACAATGGAATTGAATAGAAGACACGGATATCAATCCACACATCTTCGAACACCTGATTTTTGACAGGGAACCAAAAAAATATCAAATGGAAAAAAAGAAAGCATATTTAACAAGTGGTGCTGGCATAACTCGATATCAACATGTAGAAAAATGAAAATAGACCCATATCTATTACCATGCACAAAACTCAAGTCCAAATGGATCAAAGAACTCAACATGAAGCCAGCCATACTGAAACTTATAGAAGAGAAAGTGGGAAGTACACTTGAAGGCATTGGCACAGGCAACCACTTCCTAAATATAAACCCAGCAGCACAGACACTGAGAGAAACAATTAAATGGGACCTCTTGAAACAGAAAAGCTTCTGTAAAGCAAAGGACATGGTCAACAAGACAAAATGACAGCCTACAGAATAGGAAAAGATCATCACTAACCCCACATCAGACAGAGGTCTAATCTTTAAAATATACAAGGAACTCAAGAAATTGGACATCAAAAGAACACATCATTCAATAAAAATGGAGTAAAGACCTAAACAGAGAACTCAACAGAGGAATCTAAAATGGCTGAAAGACACTTAAGGAAATATTCAATATCCTTAGTCATCAGATAAATGCAAATCAAAACAACTCTGAGATTATAACTGACACCTGAATATATGGGCAAGATCAAAAATACTGATGACAACTTATGCTGGAGAGGTTGTGGGGAAAAGGGAACATTTCTGCATTGCTGGTATGAATGCAAGCTGATACAGCCCCTTTACATGTCAGTGTGGCAATTTCTCAGAAAATTAGGAAACTACCTTTCTCAAGACCCAGTAATACCATTTTGGGGTATATATCCAAAGGATGCTCAATCGTGCCACAAGGACATGTGCTCAACTATGTTCATAGCAGCTTTGTTTGTCCTAGCCACAACCTGGAAACAACCTAAATGCTGCTCAACTGAAGAATGGATAAGAAAAATGTGGTACATTTACACCATGGAGTGCTACACAGCAGAAAAAATGATGACATCTTGAAATTTGCAGGGAAATGGATGGAACTTGCAAACATTATTTTGCATGAGGTAACCTAGACCCCAAAAGACAATTATCACATGTACTCACTCATAAGTGGTTTTAAAGCACAAAGCAAAGAAAGCCAGCCTACAGACCACAAATCCCAGATCTTAGACAAAAATGAGGATGCTAATAGAGACCTACAGAGCTCTAATCTACATGGGAAGTATAAAGTATAAAAAGACAAGATATCCTGAGTAATCTGGGTGCATGCAGACCATGGGAGAGGGTTGAATAGGGGAGTGGAGAGGCAGGGAGTGAAGAAAAGAAAATTGTAGAGCTCAATAAATACCAATAAAAAAATCAATCATATCTGCAGAGGATAGTTGTCTAATTGCAAATTCAATGTTCCTTCAGTCAAGATAACCTTCCTAATCTGGACACCCACACAATCTGCTCTGTGTTCATTCACATGACATTAATTTACACATGCTGGGCAATTACAAACCACTCCTGCTACCACAGTCAGGCACTTTTTCATGGTGGTGGCTGCAACAGCTGATTGCCTATGCTGTGCCCCCTGCAGTGCACACAATAATCTATTCTTCCTATTGTGGTCTGAGGACAGAAGAAATGCTCCATATGCAAATCCTTTTCCTGGGACTGCATTGGGCAGTCAACTACATGCCTCAAATGTATTATTGTATTTTATTTTATTGGTTTTTTTTTGAGACAAGGTATCTCTGTAGCTTTGGTGACTGTCCTGGAACTGGCTCTTGTAGACCAGCCTGGCTTCAAACTCACAGAGATCTGCATGCATCTGCCTCCTGAGTGCTTGGATTAAAGTCATGCATCATCACTGCCCAGCAAATACATAATTTTAATACTGTGAAATGATACAGTCACTTAAGAACTTTGAGGGTGTAATATAGAGGACACTCAGGGATGCCTAGGAAAGCAACAAACAGGGACCAAGGCCACCTGAGTCAACATAACAGAAGTTGTATCAGAAGCAATATTTCTATCAGGACAGAAATGCAGCTCTTCTAGAATTAATATGCCTTCCCTCTGAGAAATCACATCACACACTTAGGAGATTAATAAAGAAAAGTATGTTTAATGATGTTATGCGTTGATCTCTATCCAATGCTCAAGGGACCGAGGTTAGATAGATTTTTGGATTCATTATATGCTGTTAGTCATAAGTATCCCTTAGGATAATGGTCCGGATTATACTCTGAACAATTGAAATAGAAACAGGCAACTTGCAAGTCTAAATATATAGGCAAAAATATTCTCAGGATATTTTCTTAAGTATGCCCGTGACCTTTTACAGCAGGTCATTCTTCACTGACAGGATTCTAAGGTGAAGATCAGAAGGGAAGAGAAAGACTGGACTGGACAAGTCAAAGATAAAAAAGATAGGGTGGAGAGGTGTTGCGGAAGATATGTGCAGCCTAGTAAGCTTCTTAAGAAAAATAGCATCTTAGCCGAGCAATGGTGGGACGTGCCTTTAATCCCCGCCAGCAGATCTCTGTGAGTTCAAGGCCAGCCTAGCCTATAAAAGCTTGTTCCAGGACTGGCTTAAAAGCTACAGGGAAATTTGAAAAACCAAAAAAAAAAAAAAAAAAGAAAAAAGAAAAATAGCATCTTGCCAGGTGGTGGTGGTTTATACCTTTAAACCAGAGACACAGGGAGAAGAACCCTGTGCCTCTCTGTGAGTTCAAAGCCAGCCTGGTCTGTTACTTCCTAGGGGGAAATGAAATAATTACATGCAGTCAGCAGAAACTATGATGCAATGAGACAAATTTAGGGAGAGGCTAGTCCAACAATTCTACACAAAGGGTATACAGGGTATTTTGAAATCTTTGCTACGTCCAGAATGGCCTTGGTACTGAGAACCATAGCTCCATATGGTGGGAAAGGTTGAGTTGTCAAGAACTGAATCAACCCCTCCACAAAGGCCTGGGCACCAGACCATTATGGGCTCTCCAATGCACAGTGCTGGTTTTAGAAAAAGCTCTCTTTTAGCATCAATACTTCAGGTCCTTAGGGAAACTCACAGGCTTATGTCCCAGGCTGTTACTAGGTCAGCAAGAATGTCCCTCCTCCCTGCCTGAGGTCCTAAAAAAAAGCCTTGATTGATCAGGCGAGTCATTCACACAACAGTGTTTTACATTTCAAATATACGTAACCGGTAATATTGCTCTTCTGACAGAACTATGCCTCTCTCAAAAAGAAAACTGGAACTTTATGGCATGCCAGGTCTTAAGGTTGGTTGTGACCTGTAATGTCTCCTTGAGCAGCTTGTTAACAGGTCTATTCTTTGATATTTGGGTGAGTCTAGTGATATTTTTTTATTTTTTATTTTTTTTTTTGTTTTTCAAGACAGGGTTAATCTGTGGCTTTGGAGCCTATTCTGGAACTAGCTCGTATAGATCAGGCTGGCCTTGAACTCACAGAAATCGACCGGCCTCTACCTCAAGAGTATTGGAATTAAAGGTGTGCACCACCACCACCCAGCAGTGACTTTTTATTTTTAACTCTGTGGTGGCTTCTTTGAAATGGTTTGGAGTCAAATATCTGGACAATCCTGATAAACAATGTATACCTGGGCATTCTAATCTCTACCAGCCCTCATTAGCCTAGACTCACAGTTTGGCTGTTTAGACGCATTTCTCCCTCTGATAAATTCTACTTTGTGAGACTTAATTATTTTTTAAGCATTGGTCAATCTATTGTATCACCAATTCTACTCTTCTACATTATGACACAGTAGTGGAGAGCTACACGACATGTGAGATGCCTTTGATAACGTCCACAAATTTAAATATAAATTCAGATTATATTTAAAGCTTAAATGCAAAGTGCTCGATATTGAGAAGACACTGGAGAAACGAGGCTTCTCTGAGTTCGGCAACTTGTTTCCGTGAATGCAGGAACCCTCTTGAAGTTGACTAGGAAGGTGTTTGTACACGCAGCTTCCTGCTCCCAATACTCTAAGCAGATGAAGCCACAGAGCAAAGTTATTCAGAGGCCTGCCCCTAGGTCCAGGAGTTAGCAGGGACCATGAGGGACTTCACAATACAGGCAATATGGCGGCGGGTTCCCACCCAGACCCATGGAGGTAACAACATAGTGTTTTCCGCACCTCGTCCTCTGCTCGTCCCCATCAGGAGACAGCGTTCCCTCACTCACCATGTTGTGCTTCTCCATTTTGCCAAAGTTCTCAGCTCATCGTCTCCCTGCAACAGCAACTGCACCCGAGAACAGGAATCCACTGGCGCCAGCTCCTCTTCAAAGCCAAGACTGAAGGTGGCTGCCCTGAAGAGAACTGCACTACTTCTGACTGGCAGGTCATCTGGAGTGCTGATTGGCTAGTGAGTCCTGAGTGGCTAGAGCACCGCCCATAGGGGTACAGTGTGCTTAAAGAGACAGAATACTGGCTCCTGTCCATTCCACTCACCCCAACAGAGAACTTCTCCAGATCTGAGAATACATGCATTTTAATATCACTGGCCCCTGGCTACTAAAGCAATCAACGTCATCGTCTTGCACTCCTAGGAACTTCCCTGTTTTTCCCAGCACACTGTGTGACTTGTAGGGTGCACTGTGCTAGGCGGGTGGAGCAATTTCCTGTCCCACAGATATAAGGATGCCTAGAATACTAACAACTAAAAAGAGTTTTAAAGTTACAAAATGAAATATTTGTTCTGTGCCTCATGCTGAGGTCAGATGAACTGAATGTACTTTTTACATGGCTTTCACAGGGATTTCACACAACAGGAAAGAGAAAAGCAGGAACCAGATCTAAATCAAGATGATTGGTCTTTCCCCCATCGGAAAGCTGGATGATGACTCCATTGTTTATGGGCTTTATTCCTGAAATTCGAAGCAAACTCCAGGCAAATGAATCATAATAAAAAGGGTAGTGTTCATGGAAATTTGAATATGTAGACAATAATGGAGCTAGAAAGAATGTCTTCATGAGCACTATTGTTTGCCAGCACTTCTTCCTCTTTAGTGAGGTGAATAAAATATACAGCTGCAGTATTTAAGATTCTCTACATGACCAGGACAGGTAGAATGATTCTCACCATGGATGTAAAAAGTAGGCTTATTAGAATGTGTCACAAGCTGTGGTCCACGTAATATATGAACAGCTGCATACCAATGGCAATTGAAGAATCCAATAGCTTGCTTCTCAGCCTTTTGTCTAAGATAAAGAGAAGAATCCAGTAGTTGTTCTGCCCACAAGGATCTGTGACTCAGCTGGTTTTAAGTATTCACCAAAATTACAATGACTAATGCTAGTAAAGGGATGAGTTTGGTAGCCAGTGCCAGAGCACAGAAGCAAAAAAAAAATGTTTATTCTTCAAAATACTTTATACATGACTGCTGCTGCCAGAATGTAAGATGCTGATTAAAGTTGGGTCATTGGGCAGGAGAGATGGCTCAGTGGTTAAGAGCATTGCCTGCTCTTCCAAAGGTCCTTAGTTCAATTCCCAGCAACCACAGGGTGGCTCACAACCATCTGTAATGAGGTCTGGTGCCCTCTTCTGGTCTGCAGACATACACACAGACAGAATATTGTATACATAATAAAAATAAATAAATAAATAAAGTTGGGTCATAGTCTTTGTTTGATTCAGTTTTTTGGTTTTTGTTTGTTGTTTTTTTTGTGACTTCAAGACAGGATTTTTCTGTGTATTTGTAGAACTCATTCTATAGCCTAGACTGGTCTCAAATGTAGAAAATCCCACTACCTCTGCTCATGAGTGATGGTGTTAAAACTGTTCACAGACATGGGTGGGAGAGATGGCTCACTGGTTAAGTGTGCACAAACACTAAGCAGCTTAAGGTGGGTCCTATCATCTCAAATTATACAGATTAATTGAGGATTTTCTCATTTCAAAAACCTTAAAGTAAAATCTCTCTCAGATATAATCAATTCTTTGTGTATCAGATGATCCTAGAGGTAGTCAGTTTTGACAACCCAAAACAGCTATTTCAACAGGCAAGACAGAAGAAATGATAAAAAAAAATCTTGCCTGCAGGAGGCACAAAGAGCGTGGGAATTGTTTACCTAACAGTGTTTTTCCTCAACAAATAAAACATGGAGATTTTATGTAGGGAGTCTGAACATGCTCATGCAATGTTCTCCCTTTGTTAAGCCTGCTCAGTTAGCAAATCCACATCTAACCACAATCACAATGTAAACGCAGAGATATTTAGGGACATTCTTACCTCAAAATCATGTAGGAACAAAAGTAAATTAGACAAATGACGGAAAGAAATGCCTCTGGCATGTTCATACTGTACCATAAGGTTTTAGTTGAAATTCAAGTAGATGACACTGTGGAAAGTCGACTATCAATCCTGATGCTAATTCTAAAAGTTAACTTTACCAACACCATAATTTTCACAAACACAAAAGATAGAGAACACAAAACCAGAAAATGTCAAGGAAAAGTAATCTAACAGCCCTCTATAAAGTGCTTCTGCAGGAGCAGTTATGATGGTCTCTATTAATCTCAGTGAAAGCTGCTTTTGCTCTGTACAGACAGATGAGGCAGAAGGCCACAGCTGCTACATAGTCTACAAACAAAAAAAATTCCACAACCCAGGAAAACAAGAAACCTGAATAACATCCAAAAAAGGAGCTGTAGAGAATTGGAACAATATTACCTCTTAAACTCATTTGAAATATCTGCCCCTGCTGCCCATAAAAGCATTTGCAAAAATAAATATACTCAAATGTGCAAGCACATACGATTAATTCAATTCACTGGGAAAAACCAAACATTTGCCAGTGGGTCAATGAAATTACTTGGCACAAGTGAGAAGTGTTAAGTCTGGAGCTTAGCCTCCAGCCCCTGGCATTCATCCCAGTATCCCCGGCCTGGGAGTTGCATTATCCTGGACTCCAAATCCCAGGATACCAGGTACTGATCCCCCATGGAGGAGTCAGGAACTCTCCCACAGCATATTTAGGTGGGATCCTAGAGGAGAAACACTTGGTTCCCAGTTTGAATGGGCTCCCCCTGTCCTGATTGCCAACATGAGGTCAGCCACTAGAGGGTGCTGTACTTAATAAAATGATGGATATTTTGATTTGGTTTCATTTCACCTAATTGGACTTCTTTGTGCTAGCAGAGCTGCGCAATCTTAGGATTTTTTCTTACCAAGAAGGAAACACAGAACACACAACAAACACTCTTAGGAGTTTATTAGAGGGGGCATGCAGAGGCCTGGGAAGTCAGTGTTCAGAGACAGGGAGGAGAATGGCCCATCCAGCTTTTAAAAGCTTCCTGGTGCATGCACACAGGGGTTGACATGGCTCCATCATATGCAGATGATGGGACTCATGGCAGCGGACAAGGGCTTAGCTGAGTCATATGTGGATCATGCAGGAGAGCACCTTTAACATCCCCAGGTGACTGAGGGCTTGTGTGCCCCTGCATGACCCCTAGAACCTAGAAGTACCAACCATATGTGGCTTAATCCATTGCAGTCACCAGCTTACCAAGTGATGTGAAGTGCCCATCATGAGCTGAATATTACTGATCTATCAAGTTATAAAGTAGGACATGTACACCTGCAACCTGTTATCAAATGGAAGTGGTATATTAGAGATCAGGACCATGTAGGTCCTGAAGACACAAGGAAGATACATGAAGAAATACCCAACTTCCAATGGTTTCTACTCCTGTTACTATGCCTTCTGCTGTCAAGCATACACCTATAGTCTATTCCCTATGATTGGTTGAATGAGGAAGAGATGACTAGGCCCTGGCTGATGGTTCAATACATCATGCACAAACCACCCAGAATTAGGCAGCTGCAGGATTACAATCCCTGGCTGGGACAACCCTGAAAGATGCTTGTGAAAGGCAATGTTCACAGTGGGCAGAAAATCAAACAATACACATTTGAATGTGGTTTATTTGGAAGGAGAAATGATCTAATCAACAACTAACAATGCACTGATTGATAAACTTTATCCAGTGGTTTGACTGGATGCTGAGGGATTAGTAAAGAGCATAATTAGAAAATTGGTGAGAGAAGACATCTGAGGAAGGAGGATGTAAATAATATCTGTGAAAGGGAAAGGGGAATAAAGATCCGTGTATTCCATGTAAATGCTGATCAAAAGGTGAATGCAGCTGAGGAGGAGTTCCATACTCAAGTAGACAGGATGACTCTTCCGTGTACAGTCAGCCTCTTTTTCCAGTTAGTCATGTCAGTGTCCAATGGGCCCATGACCAAAGTGGCCATATTGACAAAATGGGAGACAGGCATGGGCTCAACAACATGGACTTGCACTCATCATGGCTGACTTGGCTACAGCTTTTGCTGAGTTGCCATATCACACATCAGCAGACACCAAAACTTAGCCCCATATATGACACCATTACTAGAGTGACCAGTCACCAACCTGCTGGCAGGTTGACTACACTGGAAAACTTCCTCCATGAAAAGGACATTTGGGGTTCAAATGCTCTTGAACCAACAGAATGAAGAAAGAATAACAACCTTAGGCAGGGTGATATATCCAGATTATCATGGGGAAATTGGATTGTCTCTTCACAATAGAGATAAGAAGGATAATATGTCCAGAATGCAGGAGATCATTTAGGGCATCTCCTTTTGATACCAGGACTTGTCATTAAGATAAATGAGAAACAAAAACAGTGTAATCTAATAAGTATGGCAAACATCACATATCCATCAAGAATGAAGGCTTGGGTCACTTCTCTCGGAAAAGACCCAAGACCTTGTGAAGTGCTTGCAGAGGTTGGGAGAAATACAGAATGGGCAGCAGAGTGTGGCAGTTCTAAATACATCTAAAGTCACGTGACTATTCCAGCAATGAGAACTTTAACTGATATGAGTGTTTCTGTTTTATTTTGTTGATAATGCATTTGTAAAGTTATTTCTGTCCTTTAAATTTCCTTATCATATGTTGCAACATCAATTAAGAGAATATTTGTGGTTATCAGAAGTTTGAGATACTAGAAAGATATTCTCCAAGAGACATTGCCACTATTCTAAATATATAATTATTTGTATTTGACATAATTATATTATGTTTAGTCATAATTACAACTCGGTTATTGATTTTCATTTGGAAATTAATAATGTGATATGATTGTTTTCCAAGTTGACAATGGATTGATCATGATAGTTGTTCTTGGTTTTAAACTTTATTATATCAGGAATAAACTACAATTCAAAAAGGGAGGGCATAGTTATGATCTGGACCTTAAGGGAAGAGGACAACATGCCAATGATCCAAATAGTAAGGATGAATGACACTCAACTTTGATCTGGACCTTGAAGCTAGAAGGCACACCTTCAATTTGTGTCCCACCTTCTGCTGGAAGGACAGTGGAAGAAGAAACATGGGGTATTATTTCTCTCTACCGGGGGGCCTTGAGTGCCAGCCTCAGTAACCCCAGAGTGCTTAGAATTGGATGTGTACAACAGGCAAGGATCTGAGTGTAAAAGTTAAACTGAAGTACATTACCTCTGCATCTTCTTTATTTTTCATGCAAGGGAAAGAAATAAAGTGAAGAAGAAGGGGAAAGAAAAGAAAAGGAGAAGGAGAAGGGGAAGGGACTGAGAGGAAGGAAAAGGATTCTTCCATAGAAGTAGTGAGGAGAAGAAGTGTAAGAGTAAAGGTTGATCTCCACGAGGTTTCTAGTCTTTACAGACATAGTTGGAATATTTCCCAAGCAAGAACAAGGACAATAGGTGTGTCAGAATGACAAAAACAGGCAGATAGAACCTGACACAGCAGTACTCCTGAACAAGTGACCTGACCCAGGAAAGAGCCAGCATTCAAGGGGGAGTGCCTGACATTCCAAACCATTAGATAAGGTTCATAAACAAGTCTGATTCCTGGATCCACCCATTCTCCTTATCTAATCTCTTTGTGATGACCAGTTTTGGAATTGCCCAGATTTGTTTTTTAGCAAAGGTGGGGCATGCTGTCTTACTGCTCAATGCCTGCCTTCTATAGAAATTTCTATGTGGTCTGTTAGAGGGTAAATTTGTGGGACTGACAAATGTCAATTTGACTGTTAGAAAAAGGAATGAATGTTATCCCTCTAAATCCCACTGTTGTGGGGAGGCAAGTTCACACCATTGCCCACAGAAGTCACACTGCTGAGGTGTTTTGGGAACAAATCCCATTTCAAAGGGAAGAATCATGGCTCCACAAATTAACACAGGTACGACAGTGACTTTTCCAAAAGAGAAGTATTCCCACAGCTCAGAAAAATGGGTTGCTCCATGTTTGGGTGGATGTATACACTTCCTGTGGATCTGCCTAGTGCTCTGTCACATGTGCATTCCCTGTACAGTCCTGTGGACTCTGACATCGCTGCATTTCCTCACCTTGTCAGCACATGTATTCCTTCATTGTCAGTGAAGTCTACTTTGGGATTCCAGCATATACACAAAACAGCTGAGACACCCAGTCTGGTGGGTCTGAGCTAGATTCTTGAACCTTCCATTCACTGACAGCCATTTTTGGACCACACTCTGAAAGTTATTCCAAAAAAATCCCCATATGAACACAGATAGATAGATAGATAGATAGATAGATAGATAGATAGATAGATAGATAGATAGAAGGAAGGATGGATGATAGATGGATGGATGGATGGATGGATGGATGGATGGACGGACAGACAGACAGACAGAAAGATAGATATGATAGATGAACGGAGAGAGATTTAGTCCATAAGTTATATGAATCTAGAGAACCCCGACTAATATACTGTGAGTTCCAGTCAATTAAATTTTTAAACTTTTAGTTCCTAATTTTTCTATTTATATTCTAACTACACATCAGAAACATTTTAGCAAAAAGTTTAGTATCACATTATAAACATTTTAAGACAATAACCCTTTATACTGTAATTGTAGAAGTTTAAGACAATTCTGAAGCCATTTCTGACAACTCTCAGTACTTCCCCACCTCCCCTGGGAACCAACATAACAGCGAAGCCTTAGGAGACGTTACAAGCACACACTGAGAGGGGTTGGGAACTTTCTACCTCCCTGAATAGGGAGGGGCAAGATAACCCTTAGGTGTTGACTCAGTTACTGATGTTTTGACTTAGTCCCTGGGAAGGGGCAAAGTGACCCTCAGAAGTTTCCCTTTACCTCACCTCATCTGGCAACCACTCTCCAGCCAATTATTGCTATTTGCCCTTTTGAATAAGCCAATCATAATAGTTAAAGAACACCCCCCAGACACCGCTTCCTTCTATGGTTTTCCCCTTTAAAAATAGCCTGTTCCATACATTCAGGGTCTTCTGGCCTCCTGACTGCTGGAAGACCCTGTCATGATGGAATTAATAAAATTTTCATGCTTTTACATCAGCTGTCATGAGAGATGGTCTCTTGGGGTAACTCCTCCTCCTCCTCCTCCTCCTTCTCAGTGATTGAACACTAGGGTCCAATATAATAAGGTAAAAAAAAAGTCAAACAGTGAAGCAAAGGACTGAGTGCTATTTCTGACAAAAGAAAACTATAAAACAGTATGAGGCATTAGATCTACGCAAGATTTGGTTATTTGTTTTAATCAAGTTGAGAGGTATTTGTTAGTGGAAAGTGATTTACCTATTAGTTTATTTTTACATTCATGTGTCTATTAAAATAGAGAAGTCAAGTAAATTGACGCTTACAAGGAAAATGAAAGCTTGTACCACCAAAGCATGGGAAAGTAAACTCTGTCTCCTGTTGTAAAGCCACATTTAGAATTGTACTTGAATGATGGCAATGGAGAGATGGTACTGTGGTTAAGAGCACTCACTGCCTGCTCTACTAGAGGAACTCGGCTCAGTTCTCAGCAACCACATGGAAGCTCACAACTGTCTATAGTTCCAGTTCTAGAGGACATGACACTATCGCACAGACATCCATGAATGCAAAGCATGATGCACATAACATAAAATAAATACATTTAACATACAGAATGAAATTCACCATTACTTTCTAAATGGAGGTCTCATCTAGTGTCATCTATACTTAATGGATTTTCAGAGGTATGTGTGCATGCTTCAGTAGCTAAACCTGAAGGGATAAAATTGGAATAAAACACTCTAAAAGTAAGTGTTAATAATGATGTCGACTCTAAAAATCAATATACTTAAGAAAATTTTGTGGGATTTTTGAAAGTAAATGGTTTGATGAAATTTATTTTACATATCACTCTAGTACAACATCTAATTGTTCTTTATTATAAAAAGACAGAGTCAGATATTGGAATAAATTCTGAAAGATCAGAGAAGTAAAAAAGTCAAAGATCTTTTATGTCTACTGAATCCTCAGACCAAAGTGGGCAATATTGTGTCTCCATGAATACTCAGATTGAATGCTGTGTGCTCCTGTCCCCTCCCACAATATATTCCTCACTCTACCCAGTCAATTTGAGCAGTATAGGTATTAACTCTTCTTTGAAGTTCTGGTAGAATTCCTCTCTGAACTCATCCAGCCCTAGGGTTTCTTTTGGGGTGGCTGGGAAAGACTCTGATTTTCTTTTTTCCTTTTCCTTTTTCAAGACATAGTTTCTCTGTATTGCTTTGCTGCCTGTCCTGGAACTAGATTTTGTAGACCAGGCTGGCCTTGAACTCACAGAGATCTGCCTGCCTCTGCCCCCAAGTGTTGGAATTAAAGACACGTGCCACTACCGCCCAGCTGGAGAATCTGATTTTCTTTCTTTCTTTCTTTCTTTTTTTTTTTGGTGTTTCGAGACAGGGTTTCTCTGTGGCTTTAGAGCCTGTCCTAGAACTAGCTCTGTAGAACAGGCTGGTCTCGAACTCACAGAGATCCACCTGCCTCTGCCTCCCGAGTGCTGGGATTAAATGCGTGCACCACCATTGCCTGGCGAGAATCTGATTTTCAAGTCACAATAAGACATATGTATCTTTAGTAGGTAGAGCCCAGTTACTATAAATTTTACATAAATCACAGATCTTGCTTAGAGTATGTGATGAATTAATTCATGTAATGGAATATGATTTTAAGATGTGTCAAATGCATTTATGCTGTGGAATATTTGTTTAATGATGCAAAGATGTATTGCATTCATTTTTTTCATTTGTTTAACTCTATAAAGCTGTGATAATGTGCCTGTCTAAAACACCTGATTAATCAAATATAGACCTTAATAGCCAATGGCTAGACAAGAGAAAGAAATATGTAGGGCTTGTGGGCAGAGAAAATAAAGAGGAAGAGATATCTAAAATTGCAAAAATATGAGAAATGAAGAAGAGTAAGAGTCCATGAGCAAGCTACCCAGCCACCTGGTAAGCTACAGTGTCAGAAGGAAAGAGATATATAAAAAGGAAAAGAAAAAATCTCAGAGGTAAAATGGAGTTAAGGAGAAATGGGATAATTTCTTGGTGGTAGCGCATTGTATCACGTGGGCTCTGTTTGCTAGAGGCAGAGGAAGGTTTCCTTTAAGAGAGGGTTCCTGACTCAGCATTAAAGGCAGAAACCTTATAGTTCTTTAAGGAAGATCTACCATGAAATATTTAAATTGTATTTATAAGCAGTCAGCTGCAGGCTTCTTGGTGTCTTCATGGACCTAGAAACTCCAGAGTTGTGATAATAAACCTGTCTCTCTTCAGTGCCTCCTCAGTGAAGCTAGACTCTCAGCAATCTATGGAATGCAGTGCAGCCAGCCAAAAAAGATGCAGCTTTAATCCTAGCCATGCTGCTAAACAGATTAAAAACTCATTTGCAGACCTCAGAAGAACTCTAAAGCACAGACTGAGAGGACACACAGTGGAACAGTGGAACAAGAGGTGTGTGAGCACACACCCCACTTGGCACCTACTCTCCAGGCCCTTGGCTCCACGCAAAACCTTGGGCCCTTCCCCACCTGCATCAGCTTCTCTAGTCAGCCAGCTGGTAAGATTCCTACAGGTAGTGTGCTCCAAATCCACCACCCTCTCTATTGCAGCCTGTAAGCTACAAGTCCCACTCCACCCCCAAACCTTCAAATCTCCTGTGACCTAAGAAAAACTTGCAAGCACAGGCTGCTACTGTTAGACTCTAGCGTCCAAACACTGAGAAGGAGTCGCCCCCAGAGACCATCTCACACACCACAGCCGATGCAAACGCATGAGGATTTTATTAATTCTGTCATGACAGGGTCCCCCAACATTCGGGAAGCCGAGGGACCCCGAATAGCTGGTAAAGTCAACTTTTAAAGGGGCCACAGAAGCAAGGGGGGTTGTTCTTTGACTATTCTGATTGGCTTATTTGAAAGGGCTATTACCAATAATTGACTGGAGAGCTGTTGCCAGATCAGATGAGGTACCAGGTCATTTTGACCCCGTTTCCCAGGGGACCGAATCAAAACATACGTATATGGGTAATTGTTCATGAACTGAGTACGTGCGTGTGTAGCTGATAGGTCCTTGGTTCCCAGGGGTGGAGGGGAAGCACTATGGCACAGCGGCTGAGAGGATTCAGAATTGTCAAAAATGGCTTCAGGATTGTCTTAAAGTCTTACATTCCCTCCTCTTATTTGGTCAAATATCTCAATCTTGAGATATTAGTAAATTTGGAGGACCAATTGGATCTATACACAGAGATTAACAAACCAGTGTTGTAGGCCCATCATAGATCAATAGAAGGCACCAGGTCTGTTGTCCTGGGACTTGGGAGAGTTAGGTTTGTTCCCAATTATAGGACGTATGAGAGGTGATATTGTTGAAACTGCCAGATGAGGCTATTCCCTCATAATAGGGAGGTCCTGCTTACAAGCATAGCCAGCAAGATTGTGTCAAGCTGGGGTCAGTACTATTTAGCAAAGAAAAGGCTCTCACTATCAGATTATACAGTCGCTGGCCTGTATTAGAGCTTGCCAGCAGTGGAGCAAGGGTTGCAGAAGGGTTCTTAGCATTAGGAGTGGGGCCTAAGGCCCTGGCAAGGGGGGCTACTTCGGCAGGGGCTAGCTGGCCCTGGTCAGGCAATACCGGGTTGGGCCCTAGTACTCTGGTCATTGGAGGTGTTACAACAACTCATAGGGTGAACAGAATCCCTATGTCTTTTTTTTCTGAATCATACAACTATAAAGTATTGCCTATTAACTGGTTAGCTCTTTTTTTTTTTCTCAGTGAAAGTGATTGTTTTTTCTGGTGTGGTATGGGTAAAAGAGAGTAAGTCCTTTTTGTTAACCCTCAACCAGGAGACATTGACATTGGTTTTACATCCCCAGGCAGCATAATAAAGTATTTTAGCCCCCCTCCCACATACTGCAGAGTTTGCTTTTTCCCCCCAGACAAATATATCATTCAGAATATTTGTATACAGGATAAAAGTTTCTGGGGTTTGCTCAGTATCCTCCCAAGAGTAATTTGCTAAAACTCACAGGTCAAAAGTTAGCTGGGGGAACCAGGCATCCAGGGGATGAACTGCAGTGGCTAGCCTTAAGGGTGGCCCAGTCTCAAAGTTAATCAGCGTCCAGGTTAAGTAGTCCTGGGTCGTTCTGTGGAGGTGCAGGCTTGATGTGAGAGGCAGGCAGGCTGTAATACCGTCCACTTTGAGGGCAGTAGGTTTAGGGACCCTTCCAGCGAAGTCCAAGATTCTGAGACTAGTGTCTTCGAACATACATAGAATCGCCAACCTGGAACGGGTGTGAGATTTCCGGGTGCCCGGGCTGGTGGTGGGAGGTGCCAGCAAAGAAGCAGGGAGAATAGCTTAGTCCAGCGGACAGCAGCAGGAATAGCTAGGGCCCCTTTAGGGAGGGTCTAGTCTGGCCGGCAGCAGCAGGCTCTGGTCAGATAGTACTTGGTTTTAAATACTATCTCATGCCCCAAGTCCTTCCCCACACCCATGGAGACAGTCCCGCTGCTCGCCCCTGGGAGACAAGTGGGGGAGATGTCACAGGTCCCTGTGCTCCACATGGAGCATTGTTTTCAGGAAGTATCTATGTTCTGGACACCTGTGCCCAAATATTTTCTCCAGGGGTAAGTCTGCCAGCCTCCAGGGGCAGCTGTGGGGGATATGAATCTCAGATATCCCAGGAGGCTAGCTCTGCCACTAGTTGACAGAAATTAGGGGTAAGGGCAGGGGTATCAAAGCAAGGGATTGAGGAGGCATAGATTGTAGGTATGAGCGGGCAGCTGCTGTTCTGGCTGTGGGGTGCTGTAGCTTTCCTCATGTCCCTCCGGATATACCTCAGGTGTCAATTCTGGAATGAATGCGAGATTTCCAGGTGTCAGGGTGGCCAGGGGTCTCTATGCCTGGGCTCAGAGATCTGGAGAGCCTTCAACCGCGCCTGCAGCTGGGGTTTGTGAGCAAATAGGTCATGAGGGGCCTTAGGAAACTAAGAGGGGAGTCCCTGATATTGGATGTCATAGGGGGTTAGTCCAAGCTGAGATGGTGTGTTTCGTACACAGAACAGGGCTAGGGGAAGGAGCTGTACCCAGTCTTTAGTGCCAGATTCCAAAGGCTAATTTGGTAAGGGTCTTTATTTATCCTTTTTACCTGTCCTGAACTCTGGGGTCTGTATGCATAGTGTAATTTTCCCCATGCCCTGACTTTTCTGAGCAACAAGGCAGTTTTACCATCAACCTCGATTACCTTGAGCAGGCCAAACCTCGAGAAGATTTCTTCTTTGATCTTCTTAGTCCTGGTAAGAAAAAGCTTCTCTGCCTTCCGGCCGATGTCCCTTTAAGTAGGCTGCTCAGCTCATTCACCATTGCTGCCCTGTCTTCTTCAGCAAATCCTACCAGCATACGTCAGCAAAACCAGCTCTGCTTGGGCATTGCAGTACCCCAAGCTTCCCACAGCTTAGGACTGGGAGCTGGGAGCAGTTGTTCTCTATGAAACTTGCAAGCAGCTTGGGAAGGCCATTTGGAATTGGGCTCCAGCATCTCCCAGCACCTCCTCATTTCAGTCAGTCGCTACCTGCCGGGCCGGTGGCTGTAAGCAGAGTTCCCAGGCTTGGGCTGTGACCAAGGCCACTGGGAGGAGGATTCAGCTGGCAGTGGCTGCAAAGCCTTCCTCAGCGAGGTGGGCATGGCAAAGGCAGAGAGCAGCCTGCTATTCTTTATAGCCCTGGAGAACAGTAGGGTAAGTCAAAGTCTCCAACAGGTCTTTTTGTAATAATAGTGTGGGACACTCAGGAATAATCAGCCATCCTTTCGTCCATAGGCAAATGCTTTAGACATAGCGAGGGAGAACTCCTCCCCCTTTTTCCCCCATACACCCCAGAATTGGACACCAGGGTGTACAGTGTAAACAAGGGAGGGGGATTTCAGTACTGTCACTGTGGATACTGCGTAGGCCTCTCAGGTGGGCAGAGCATCGCTTCAGTAGCCGGCTGTACTCGGTGCCGTTCTCCGACCCGCTTCTGCTCAGCAGCTGCTTTGGGAAGTGTCTCGAGCCCAAAGTCCTGTAGGGCCATTTTTCCTCACTGAAGTCCACATTCGACCACTCAGGGGCTGCTCTGTCTGAGGTGTGCAGTCTCTGCAGGTGTCATCTTCTGTTGCCTCCTTATCTGTCTAATTTTTTTCTTTACTAAGTCCTGGAGGGAGCATCTCTGCAGTCCCACCATTCTCTGCAACTTGCTACGAATATCTGATGCTGACTGGCCTATAAAAGACATCACTGCATTGGCTTGGCAATCTGCTGCCATGGGATCAAAAGGGGTTTACACCCTGTACCCCTCCAATAGTCTTTCTAAAAATCCTCTAGGAGTACTATCAGACCTTTGTACTCTTACCTTAGCCAAATTAGCAAATTAGTGGGGTGCTTTGCAACCCCCCCCTTTCTTTAGACCTGTCAATTGGACTCTGGCAATAAAGACGGAGCTGCTCCCTACCAGCTGGAGTATTGAAGTCCCATCCTCTATCTTGTCCGGTGATTGGCTTGGCCTGCTGTCAGCTCCTGGGATATTGTTTTTCCTCTGTGGTTAGGAGCACCTGTAAGAGCTGTTGGCAATCATCCCAAGTGGGGTTATGAATAACCAGAAGAGATTCTATAAGCCTGGTCACAGCCTGAGAGTTTCAAGAAAATGAAGGGTTATAAGTAAAGATTAGAGGCAGAAAAGGGCAGTATTGTAATTGGCCTGTGTAACACCTGATTTGGTGTCACACCCTCGGTACAGTTCCCTCGCCACTGTACCAAAGGCGAGTTGGGCAAAGGCCTGGAGGTTGAAAAGAAGACACAGAGAGACCAGAGTCATTCAAAAGGAGATCAGCTGCATGCCACTTTATTCAGCCTTTGGGAAGTCCTTATCTACCTAACTGCAGCACAAGGATTTCCCCCCAGGCAGGTGGGAAATTACCATATTAACAATGGAGTGAATGCCCTACAGCTAACCACCAGATGGGGCAGGGTTAGCACAGAAACATGCAGGAAGCTTAGTAGTTGATCATTAACTGTCCCCTCGAATGCACCACAGGAATAAGGGAGACCAGGGCATTACAGGTCCCCCTTTTGTATAAATTATGGCTAGGCCTGTCTTGGGTGGCATTGGACGTCAGGCAATACCCCTTACCAGTCATGGGAAAGCATCCAGGTCAAAACACATTTCCTGTCTTAGGTTGAGGCAGCCCCCCAAAAGCCTTTCCGGTCTGTGGCTCACTAGTCATCCATCACCGAGTTCAGCCAGATTTGTGTTGAAAGATTCTCTGGGGCAATAGCTAAGAGGACTTGCCACGTGGCAACATTGACCTGAGCTTGCCTTTGGCTCTGGCATCACAACCATGAAGATGATGCTCCAGCACATGGAAGCGTCCCTTAAGGAGACTGTGCCTGCTCAATTCTTAATAATTTTGCCCAAATTGGAGCCCTGTAAGTAAGGTCTCAGCGCTGGTGAAAATAACCCTGGTATAGCTAACTAGAATAATTTTAAGAGCCAATTTGTAAATTGTACACCTCAGGGTCCGTGAATAACATCAATAAGCTTATTACTGTAACAACTAGCAGTGGTCTTTAACCACAACCAAGAGCGAAATTAACTGCAATATTCATTTGTAAATTTAGCTCAATTTGAATGGCTACGGCCTTTGCAACCTGCCCTTAGAAGGTATCCTTTGTGCTAGCAGGAAGCAACTGACTGACTAATGAAAAATCCAGCAGCTTTAGCTGCTGTGGCAGCAACAGCTGTGGCTGCCGATATCATGGGATGGGTAGATGGGTAGACGAGTAGAGGAACAATCCTTGGCACTCAGACCACCGCAGCCAGCTCCTCGGGAAACCAGAAACTCTTCAGTTGACAAGCCAAAATCTCTTTGATCTCTCGGCTCCGTCCTGTCTTCAGGCTTCTGGACAGGAAAATCCACAGCACGCACTAGCCGCTCAGGTACCCATATTGGATTGTCAGCATCCTGCGGGAAAACACAAACAGCCCCTCTTCCCCACACCAGTACAGGATCTGGACCATGCCAGGTGCCATCTGATAGATTCTTCCATTTGACATGAGGCATCCTGGAAGACTCTTGCCGCCAATGCCTGTCAGCGGCGGTATGATATTGAGCATCAACAGTCAAAAAATTTAAAATGTATAAAATAAAAGATAAATGATCTCTGGGGGTGGAACCATATACCCCCTTTTTTGTTTTATGAAAATAGGCTTTGAGCGTATGATGCGCTCGCTCCACTACAGCTTGTCCTTGAGGATTATAAGGTATTCCCGTTTTGTGCGAAATAGAAAACTCAGAGCAAAATTTAGCAAAGCTAGTATAGGCTGGTCCATTATCAGTCTTAACAGTTTTAGGAACTCCCATGTAGGCAAATGCCTGGAGACAATGACTTTTAACATCCCGTAATCTTTCTCCTGTGTGAGCTGAGGCAAAAATGAGATGAGAATATGTATCCATGGTTACATGAACATATTGCATGCGCCCAAAAGAAGGAACATGGGTGACATTCATTTGCCATAAATGATTAGGGGCAAGCCCACAAGGATTAACTCCCAAATGGGGAACAGTTAAAAGTTCTGTACACAGAGAGCACTTTTTAACAATATTAGTTACTTGCTCTCGAGATATCTTAAAATGAAATCTTAAAGATCCAGCATTGAGATGAAAACGATTATGAGCTTTTTCTGCAGCTTCATAAGATTCCTGACTCACTACATAAATTTGACGAGTAAGCTGATCAGCCAAAGCGTTTCCCTCACTCAAAGGACCAGGGAGGTCAGTATGAGCCCGCAAATGCCCTACGTAAATGGGTACAGATCGTGCCCAAAGCAAAGTTTGAATAGCCAATAACTGCATCTGGACTCGAGATACAGAGGCAACATAAGCTGCAGTTTCCAGTGGTGCAAGAATTTTGCTTATATACTGACTGTCAGTAAAAAGGTTAAATGGAATATCAGCATATTTCTCTAGGGCCATCTGGACAGCAACCAATTCAGCCACCTGAGAAGAGTTAGTATTAACAGACTGAATGTCAAAATCAGGAGGGGAGGCTACCACAGCTCTCCCGGTAGAAGATCCATCAGTAAACACATTTCGTGCCCCTGCCAGAGGCTGCAAAGAAATAATTTTAGGGAAACATAATTTTTAAAGAAGGTGACTAACTCATCAGAAGGATAATGACTGTCTAACATGCAGGGATTAGTGCATAAAAGTAAAGTCCAATCTTCAGCAAAATTTTGCAACCAAATGCTGCCTGGGCATATGGTGTAATAACCTCATCAGGTAAAATTCCAAAAGTTTGCAAACTAAGCTTATATCCTTTCTGAATAACACGTAGCACAGCTGATGGATATGAGATAACAATTTTTACAGGTGACACATGTTCATGCACCCACAGGATGTGTCCTTGCTGCCAAAAAAACTCCAGTAGGACTATGCTTGGAGGGTGAAATTATCAACAGCAGTGGCTGACTATAGTCAATATAATTAATATTAGCAGAGGCAAGCTTTTCTTCAATTAAAGTAATACATTGCCTTGCTTGAGGTGTTAACTCACTAAAGGAGGTTGGGTCTGGATTCCCCTACAGAATGTCAAAAAAGTGGTTTTAAGTCTCCAGTAGGAATTCCCAGACTGGGCCGGACCCAAGTCAGGTCCCCAAGCAACTTTTAAAAATAATTCAAAGTTTGTAGTTTATCTAGGCGAAGAGTAACTTTCTGTGGTTTTACTCCTGTCTGCAACAGCTGATGCCCCAAGTATTGATATGGAAACTGTTGTTGTACTTTTTCAGAAGCAATAACTAACCCAGCATGTGCTAGGCATTCTTGCAAGTCAGCAAAAGTCTCAAGGACTATTTCTGGGTCCTGTCCAGCTAATAGGATGTCATCCAAATAATGACTTATATACAGTTGAGAATATACCTTATAGGGGCAATAACCTGTACCACAAACATTTGGCAAATTACAGAACTATTGGCCATACCCTGGGGCAATGTTACCCATTGGTAGCGCTTGTATGGTTCTTTGAAATTTATAGATGGTACACTGAAAGCAAATTTATCAGAGTCTTTTGGATGCAAGGGAATGGTGAAAAAACAATCCTTCAGGTCAATAACTAAAAGATGATATCCTGCAGGAATACCTACAGGCTGAGGCAACCCAGGTTGAGTTGCCCCCATAATTTCCATGCAATCATTTACTGCTCTAAGATCTTGCAATAACCTCCATTTACCAGACTTTTTCTTAATACTAAAGATAGGGGTATTCCTGGGAGAAGTGGATGGCACTATGTGTCCTGCTTCTAGCTGTTCCTGGACTAGAGTACAAGCAGCCTGTAATTTCTCCTTACTCAGGGGCCATTGTTCTATCCAAACAGGCTTTTCAGTTTTCCATTTTATAGGAATGCTTTCTGGCTGCTCTGCAATGACCCTAGGAAAAGTTTCCTAACCCTGCACTCTGTTCAGGTGACTGTTGTATTATTTTCTTGTCTGCTAAAATCTGCACATCCCCCTGCAGATTTTGGCCCAAACCCTGACCAGGGACAAAGCCCTGCTTCGATAGCATACGCTGCACAGGTTCAGTGGGCAGAACTGCTCCCATAGCTTGCAAAACATCTCTTCCCCACAAATTAAGAGGAAGGTGTTCTGGGACAAATGGTTTAAAAATGCCCTTATGGCCTTCTTCGTCCTCCCAATCTAAATATTGAGTACTGCACTCTGGAGAACTGGCCGTTCCTACTCCCTGCAAGGTCGTTGAGGCTGGCTGTAGAGGCCAGGTTGCAGGCCAGTGCTTTTTAGCAATCACTGAAGAATCAGCCCCTGTATCAGGAAGGCCTTGGAACCTTTTCCCATTTACTGTTAAAGTGAGGGTGGGGCGGTTCTCTAAACTAGAAACCCAAAAAGCTCCAGGGGATCCAGTGAAGCCAAATCCCTTGTCTCCTCGTTCTTATTTAAAGAAAGGATTAGTAGAGAGAAACATGGGCAAACGCACTAATTGAGCTATTCTCGCTCCTTGAGGGATGACAAGGACTCCCATGCCAGCTTCAATCATACTTTTAAATTCTCCAGTATAATCACAGTCTATAATTCCTGGTAAAATTTTGATTCCTTTGAGCGCAGAACTACTTCTACCCAAAATTATACCTACTGAACACTCTGGGATAGGTCCAAATACTCCAGTGCCCAAGGCCTACACACCCATTTGTGGGGTCAATAGTGCTCAGGCGGAGGTACAGAGATCTAGTCCTGCACTTCCTCAGGTGCCTCGTACAAGGTTATTCTGGGGGAAACCTGCTTCAGCATTTTTGCCTGCCATCTTTTTTGCAATTTTCCTATATTTTACCTCTCCATAACAAGTAATCTCCCCCTGAAAGACAAGCCCTGCAAAGCTGCATCCAGTCACTGGGTATAAGGTTGAGTTCTGCAAAGGATTCCAATAAAGCTACAGTGAAAGGAGCATGAACTCCATAGTCCACAACTGTTTCTTTTAACTGCTTAATATCCTTAAAGGCCAGAGGGTTATGCTGCCTGGCCCTCTGTCCCTGCTGATCAATGTTTTCCACAACAGGATAAATCTGCTTCTCTCCACTTAGATTATTTAACCTGTCCCGGATCTCTCGGGTTTCTGCCTCTAAGTCCATAGGGGCAGAAGCAGTAGTGCAAGGATTTTGCGGAGGAGGTCTCATGGAGACATCTCCGTTTGCTTCCTTCCTTTCCTCTTTTTCTAACTTCTTTTTTATCAGTGCGATCTCCTTTTCTAAAATTTCTTCTTCTTCTTCTTCTATATCCTTTCTATTACTTCCTGTTCCTATAACTTCCTGTTCCTCAAAACTCTTAATAGAACTCACAGATTCTACTCCCCGAATCTCCTCAAGGGTTTTGTTTACACTCTCTAATTGCTCTTTCACTTTAACATCGTCACTGAGAAGAGCATCTCTGACCAAGAGCCTTAGTGAAAATATCGCCATGGGGAATTCTTGTGGCCCTCGCTCTTTCAGTGCATTTTGAAGATCAGCCTTTACCTGCTCCCAATCAGTAATATTAAAACCCCCTGATGTAGGAACCAGGGACTAAACTCTAACTGTCTTAATAATCTCTTGTGCTTTCTCAACTTTAATACCGGTGCCTTTATTTTCCAAAAGACCTAACAACTGGCCTGTTAACCGGCCCTTTAACAATGGAACAGAATAACTTTCACCCATAACCAATTCACCCTCGCGGCACAATTTCTTACCTGCTGGCCAGCCTTCCCGAGGGCGACCTCTCAGGGATCTCTACTTCTCGATCTCGCAGATGGGTCTAGTTGCCGATGATCATCCCAGCGGGGCCTCCAATTGTAACATCCGATTTGGTGTTACACCCTCGGTACAGTTCGCGCGCCACTGTACCGAATGTGAGTCGGGCAAGGGCCGGGAGGTTGAAAAGAAGACACGTAGAGACCAGGGTCATTCGAAAGGTGAGCAGCTGAGTACCACTTTATTCAGCCTTTGGGAAGTCCTTATCTACCTAACTGCAGCACAAGGATCTCCCCCCAGGCAGGTGGGAAATTACCATATTAACAATGGAGTGAATGCCCTGCAGCTAACCACCAGATGGGGCAGGCATAGCACAGAAACACACAGGAAGCTTAGTTAGTTGATCATAAACTGTCCCCGCGAATGCAGCACAGAAATAAGGGAGACCAGGGCACTACAGGCCTGCAACTGAGCGAAGGGGAAATGCTTGGGAAGTCATTTTCATCTTTCCCCTGTCCCAGCATAGATGCTGAGTACTGAAGTTTTCAGGGCTAGGGCCCGACCAGCTGGGCTCCTCAGGAACGAAGTGCTTCCTCTGGGGGAGGAGGAGGAAGAAGTCTGTCCTGTTCTGCTGGATATCAGGAAGAACCAGAGGTGCCTGGATTCTGGGTTTCTTTTGCTCCAGTACAGGAAAGAGAGAAGACAAAGGGCTTCGGGAGGGGCAGCCATCACCTCTTCCAGTGGTGCGGCTGCTTTAGGAATCAGGGAAACTGATGATGGCTAGGGGGCCCGGTGCCAGGTTCTGAATTCCTGCAGGTGGATTTTAACAAAGACAAACTGACATACAAAAACACAAAATACAATGAGACAGACATAAACTCAAAACCAGAAGTTAGTGCTCTCACCACCACTCTGGTGGAGAACTGAAAAAACACAAGAACAAAAAGACAGACATAGACTCAAAATCAGAAGCAGCGCGGCAACAAACTGATATTAACCTGGAAGGGAGTGGGCGATAAGGGCCACACTCCCTAGAAACTAAGATGACCTGGTCGCTCCTAGTTTCACAAATTGCCAGTGAAGCGTCCTCCACAGCTGGGCCAGGGAATGTTCCCGGACACGTCTGTCCCAAAGCCTGGTCCCCTTCAAATACTAGCCCTGCGCAGGTACAATGCTCAAGGTACTAATTCACAATTACACAGAAACAGAAACACAATACACAAACAGACAGACATAAAAATGAGCTCATTGCTTTATACCTCCAACTGGGTTTAGAGTGTGTCTGGCAGCGACTTGATTCCCGGTCAGGGAACCAAACGTTGGACTCTAGCATCCAAACACCGAGAAGGAGTCGCCCCCAGAGACCATCTCACATACCACAGCCAATGCAAAAGCATGAGGATTTTATTAATTCTGTCATGACAGAGTCCCCCAGCATTCGGGAAGCCGAGGGACCGAACCAAAACTTACATATATGGGTAATTGTTCAGGAACTGATTACGTGCGAGTGTAGCTGTTAGGTCCTTGGTTCTCAGGGGAGGAGGGGAAGCACTATGGCACAGAGGCTGAGAGGATTCAGAATTGTCAAAAATGGCTTCAGGATTGTCTTAAAGTCTTACATTATAAATTACATTATTTGTTTTATTTATTCTTTTTTGAGACAAGGTCTTATGCTTTGCCTGGTCTGGAACTCACTAGGTCAGTGTGCCTCTTTGGTATGGGAAGTCCCTTTGTATATGTGTTGCTTATGATGGTTAATGAATAAAGAAGCTGCTTTCAGCCAATGACTTAACAGAATGTAGCCAGACTGGAAAAGCTATATAGAGAAAGTAGGCATAATCAGAAGAGAAGCCTTGTAGCCACCACAGGAGAAAGACACCACCAAGCGGTGGTATTAAAGCCTTATGCCACTATACTCAGCTATGAATTACATCCTTTAAGATATGTGGCAAATATTTCTGTATCTTTTGTAAAGACACCTAAGCACAGTGTCTCTCTCTATTTAGTACCTAATCTTCTGTGTACACACTTCCCCCTCAATGTCTCTTTGGCTTTTGCTGAAATATTTTCCTGTAGTGTAACCAAGGATTCAATATTACCCAAGTGGTGGTTCCTAAATAGGGCTCTTCCCAAGGCATTTGTAGCAATTCTGGACTGGATCTGCCACTGAAGTTGATACAGAGGTGAAAGGGAAGTTACCAGGGCTCAGAGACATCTTCTGAGCATGCATGAGTCAGGGCTGGCATCAGTCTGGCTAGGCTACTTTTAATTCAATCTCTGACAGGATATTATCTTCCCTTAAAAACTTAGTGTATCAGCTTTTCTTGATCTTGTGCATATTGTTAAATAAAGAGTTGGAGGGGTAATAAATCAATATGAACCTCTTACACAGTAATTGGAAAACAGGGTCCTTAAACATCAGATCGGTTAATCCATCACTGGCAGCACTAGGAATCTAGTTTAAGAAAAATTGAAGGGCACAGCTATATCATGGTGGTGCCTACCTATAATCCTAGCACTTAGGAGACAGAAACAGGGAGATCAGAAGTTAAAGGCACTCCTCAAACACAAAGCAAGCTTAAGATCAGCCAGGGAAACATGAGACACATTCACACGCACATACACGCGCAGGTGCACATTCACTCACACAAGAATAAAAGAAAAATATGCAGCACTTGAGAGGCAGAGGAAGGCAGATGTCTGTGAGTTCGAGAACAGCCTGGGCTACAAGAGCTATTCCAGGACAGAGTCCAAAGCTACAGAGAAACCCTGTCCTGAAAAACCAAAAAAAAAAAAAAAAAGAAAAATCTGGTACAGTTATGATTAATATGTACAAATTCTACTTACAGGACAAAATACATTAATCCAAGTTAGAAAAAAATTGCAAACTTGATGCTCAAGTAGAACAGAAATGTTTAAATAAATTTCTGTGGAGTAAAATGGTGAAATGCAAAAGATAGAAAACATTTTTAAAGAAATATTGGATTATAGGAAATTATCATGATGTAATCAATGGGAGGGGAAATATGCAGAGCATAAAATATTGCATTAACTTCTGAAGAATCTTATTTTTTTTTTTAATTATTGTCCTATGGATATATGTTTAGGTCTAGAAAATTCTGGAAAATTGTGGTGAGATACTAATACTTGCTTCCTTTCAGGGCAATGTGGTTACAGATAACTACTCTTCTTTTCACCTTTTTAGTAACGTTAGATATTTCTAAATAAATATGACCTTGAACCAAAAAAATGATGGTATTCTTTTTAAGAAGGCAGGGGACACCTTGTTCCAAACAGATGGGCTCCATGAGGGTGTAAGTGATGGAGATGGTGATGCAAGCTCAGCCATGTGGGAAGATAGAGAGAGAGGGTCAAAAATAAAAGTATGAAATATTGACAGGGATGAATAAAATAGTTGGGAGAAGGACATATGTGGGATAGAATATGGGATTTACCTATACTATTTGCCATCCTAGAAAAGGGTGAGGAAGAGGGAAGACTGTGGGCTTCAGGAGATTTCTTGGATGGGTAGAGATGCTACCGCCGTCTACTGTACTGCAAAAAAATATGTGGAACACAGGTAGCCTGTGCTGGGGAACTCCTGCAGTCAATAGCCTTTAAGATACCTGCCCACCTTGGGCATCATCTCATGTACGATAAATACAGACAAAGCCTCTTGGCTGTTGGATTTGGTTCCCATTCCCATTGCTCACAGAAGGCTCTGGACTAGTATTCTTTCTGTTAGTTTATTTCCAGATGAGTAAACCTTTGTTATCTCTATTCTGGACTATTTAGGAACTCTTTGTACAACAACAAATTGGTGACCATATGGCCGGAATCCTCACTATTGCTGGGTCTCTCCTGCAGCCTTCTCCCACCACACACAGCTGAACTACTTCTCTGCAACTTAACCACCTCCCCTCTGGCACACAGCTGCACACCATTGTGTTGGCCTCCTAGAAGACAACTTCACAATTTCCTTCCTCCTATTCCCAAGTGGCTTAGTCCTTCCTACTAAGTGGCTGACTTACTGCTGCTTGTGGCTTTTGGCTGAAACTCCTCTGCAGCTTCCAGCTTCTCTGGCTTCTGCCAACCCTACTCTGATTAGGCTGAGCTCTGACTCTGGGAGGAGGGGCTTCTCCAGCTTGCATTTTAGATCAGCAAATGCCTGACACAAGCTTTGTTCTGTAATCTCATGGCTCACTGCTGTCTGCAAGCTCTATGTTCCTTGATGGTCTGCCCAAAACAAACCTGTATGGGGATGTGCTGTTCTTAAGTAATTAACTAAATTTTGTTGTGTTTTGTTTTTTTTAAAGATTGATAGAGCGTTGTATTTTTTATTTTTTTATATTTATTGATTGATTGATTTAAATTTTCTACCGCCTCCCATCCTTCCATTTCCCTCCCATTCCCTCTCCCCCTCTCTCTCCAGTCCTAAGAGAAGTCAGGATGCCCTTTCTTGTGGGAAGACCAAGGCCCCCCTCTCCATTCTAGGAAGGTGTGCATCCAAATAGACTAGGCTCACAAAAAGCCAGTACATGCAGTAGAATCAAAATCCAGTGTCATCATTGGCTTCTCAATCCACCGTCATTGTCAGCCACATCCAGAGAGTCTGGTTTGATAACATGCTTGTCCAGACCCAGTCCAGCTGGCCTTGGTGAGCTCCCACTTGATCGGTTCCAGAGTCTCCGTGGGTGGACGCACCCCTCATGGTCCTGCCTTCCTTTCTTATATTCTCCCTCCTTCTGCTCTTCATCTGTGCTTTGGCGGCTCAGTCCAGTGCTCCAATGTGGGTCTCTGTCTCTATCTCCATCCATCACCCGATGAAGGTTCTATGATGATATTCAAGATATTCATCAGTGTGGCTATAGGACAAGGCCAGTTCAGGCACCCTTTCCTCTACTAATCAAGGACATAGCTACGGACATTCCCTTGGACACCTGGGAAGCCCTCTAGAGCCAAGTCTCTTGCCAACCCTAAAATGGCTCCCTTAATTAAGATATCTTCTTCCCTGATCCCATATCCACCCTTCCTCCATCTAAACCCTCCCAGTCCCCCAAAATCTCTCCATACTCCCCTTTTCCCTTCTTTCTTCCCCTCTCCCCATCCCTCAACTCCAACCCCTTCCCCATGCTCCCAACTTTTGCCTCGTGATCTTGTCTGCTTCCAATTATTAGGAAAATCTATATGTTTTTCTTTGGGTTCACCGTGTTATTTAGCTTCTCTAGGATCATGAACTATAGGCTCAATGACCTTTGTTCATGACTAGAATCCACTAATGAGGTAGTACATACCATATTCATCTTTTTGGGTCCTCTCACCACATAATAATCAAAACACTAAACATACAGAGTAAAGAAAGAATATTAAGAGCTGTAAAGGAGGGGGGTGGAGAGATGGCTCAGTGGTTAAGAGCATGGCCTGCTCTTCCAAAGGTCCTGAGTTCAATTCCCACCAAATACATGGTGGCTCACAACCATCTGTAAAGAGGTCTGGCACCCTCTTCTGGCCTTCAGGCATACAGGCAGAATATTGTATACATAATAAATAAATAGTTTTTTTTAAAAAAAAAAAAGAGCTGTAAAGGAAAAAGGCCATGTACCACTTAAGGCAGACCTATCAGAATTACACCTGACTTCTCATTGAAAACAATAAAAGCCAGAAGGTCACTGTCAAGATTTATGCAGACATTAAGAGACCACAGATGCCAGCCCAGACTACTATACCCAGTAAAACTTTCAATAACCATAGAAGGACAAAACAAGATATTCCAGGACAAAACTAGATTTAACCAGTACCTAGCCACAAACTCAGCCATACACAAAATACTAAAAGGAAAACTGAAGAAAGTTAGGTTAACCAACAAAAGCACAGAAAATTGATGGTCTCATAGCAGTAAATCCAAAAGAAGGGAAAAAGGCACGAATTAACATCACCAACAATGAATACTAAATTAATGGAAGATAGCAATCACTGGTCATTAATAACTCTTAATATAAATGGAATCAACACACCTATATAAAGACACAGGCAAACACAATGGATACAAATTCAGAATCCATTCTCCTCCTGCATAAAAGAAACACATCTCAACCTCAAAGACAGACATTGTCTCAGAGTAAAGGGTTAGAAAAAGTATTCAATCAAATTGACCTAAGAAACAAGTGGCTGTAGATATCCTAATATCTAACAAGATAGACTTCAAGCTAAAATTGATCAGAAGAGACAAGAAGGTCATTTCATATTAGTCATAAGAAAAATCTATCAAGAGAAATCTCATTACTGAACATCAATGTCCCAAATATAAGGCCACGCTCATATGTAAAAGAAACACTTCTAAAGCTTAAAACATACATAAAACCCCACATACTAATAGTGGAAACTTCAAAGTTCCCCTCTCACCACTGGACAGGTCATTCAGACAAAAAAGTAACAGAGAAATAAGGTATCTAACAGATGTTATGACTCAAATGTACTTAACAGACTTTTATAGAATATTCCTTTTAAACAGAAAAGAATATATTTTCTTCTCCATACCTGCTGGAACTTACTCAAAAATCAACCACATACTCAGTAACAAAACAAACCTCAACAAATACAAAAAAAAATCAGAATACCCCTATGTACTTTATCAGATCATCATGGTTAAAAACTAGAAGTCAACAGCAATACTAATTTCATCAAATCCACACACATGGAAATTAAACAATGCTAACCAGAATCATCAATGGGTCAAGGAAGAAAAAAAAGAAGAAATTAAAGAATTTCTAAAATTCAATGAAAATGACCACACAACATATCCAAATTTATGGGACACAATGAAAGTAGTGTTAAGAGAAAAGTTCATAGCACTAAATGCCTACATATAGAGGACAGAAAAATCCCACATTAGTGAATTAACAAAACCTTTGAAAACTTTTGAACAAAAAGTAGTAAACTCACCTAAGAAATTAAGACAGCAGGAAAAATCAAATTAAGAGCTGAAATAAACAAAATAGAAACAGAAAAAACAATACAAAGAATCACTGAAACAAAGAGTAGGTTCTTATAGAAAATCAGCAAAATAGACAAAACTTTATCCAAATTAACCAAAAGGCAGAGAGAAAATATGCAAATGAACAAAATCAGAAATGAAAAGGGGGGCAGAACAACAGACATGGAGGAAATACAGAGAATCATCAGGTCATATTTTGAAAACTCCACAAAATTGGAAAACTTAAATGAACGGACAACTTTCTGGATAAATATCACTTACCAAAATTAAATCAAGACCAGATAAACAAATTTAACACACCTATAACTGCTGAATAAATAGAAACAGCCATCAAAAGACTCCCAACCAAAAAAAGCCCAGGACCAGATGGTTTCAGCTCAGAATTCTACAAGACTTTCACAGAAGAACTAATACCAATACTCCTTGAGTTATTTCACATAATAGAAACAGAAGCAACAATGCCAAACCCCTTTTTTGAGGCTACAATTACCCTGACACTCAAACCACAGAAAGACATTATAAAGAAAATTACAGACCAATCTCACTCGTGAACATTGATCCAAAAATACAAATAAAAAAAAAACAAAAAAACTGGCAAATCAAGTCCAAGAACACATCAGATCATTCATCCACCATGATCAAGTTGGCTACATCCAAGAGATGCAAGAATGGTTCAACATACAAAAATCTCTCAGCATAATCCACCATATAAACGAACTGAAAAATAAAAACCACATGATCATCTCATTAGATAACGAAAAAGCATTAGATAAAATACAACATCCCTTCATGATATAAGGAATATACCTAAACATAATAAATGCAATACTCAGCAAGCCAACAGCCAACATCAAACTAAATGTAGAGAAACACCCAGCAATACCATTGAAATCAAGAACAAGACAAGATTGTCCACTCTCTTCATATCTATTCAATATAGTTCTTGAGGTTTTAGGTAGGGCAATAAGACACCATAAGGAGATCAAGGGACTACAAATCAGAAAAGAAAAAGCCAAATGCTCACTGTTTGTTGATGGCATGATAGTTTACATAAGCGATCCCAAAATTCTACCAAGGAACTTTTACAACTCATAAACATTTTCAGCAATGTAGCATGATCACGGATCAGAAAAAAAAAAACAATATCCCTCCTATACAAAGATAATAAAAGGGCTGGAAAAGAAATCAGAGAAACAACACCCTTCACAATAACCAAGAGTAGAATAAAATATTTCGAAGTAACTCTAACCAAACAAGTGGAAGACTTGTATAACAAGAACTTTGAATCTTTGAAGAAAGAAATTAAGAAGAAAACAGAAAGTGGAAAGATCTCCCATACTTTATGCTAGGCAAAATAAACATAGTAAAAATGGCAATCTTACTACAAAAGCACTCTACAGATTCAATGCACTGCCCATCAAAATCCCAGAAAAATTCTTCACAGACCTCGAAAGAACGGTACTCAATTTCACATGGAAAAGAAAATATCCCAGGATAGCCAAAACAATCCTGTGCAATAAAAGAACTTGGGGAGGCATCACAATTCCTGACTTCAAACTTTACTACAGAGCTACAATACTGAAAACAGCCTGATATTGGCAAAAGAACAGACAGAAGATGAATGAACCAAACCAAAGAACCAGATATTAATCCATACACCTTTGAACACCTGATTTCTGACAAAGCAAAAAATATCAAATGGAAAAAAGAAAGCATATTTAACAAATGATGCTGGAATGACTGGATATCAACGTGTAGAAGAATAAAAATAGACCCATACCTATCACCATGCACAAAACTCAACTCCAAATGGATCAAAGACCTCAACATGGAGCCAGCCTCATTGAAATTTATAGAAGAGAAAGTGGGAAGTACACATGAACACAAGGGCACAGGAGACCACTTCCTAAATATAACACCAGCATCACAGACACTGAAAGAAACAATTAATAAATTAGACCTCCTGAAACTGAAAATCTTCTGTAAAGCAAAGGAGATGCTCAACAGGACAAAACAACAGCCTACAGAATGGGAAAAGATCATCACTAACCCCACATCAGAGGTCTGATCTCCAAAGTAGAGAAAGAACTCAAGAAATGGGTCGTCAAAAGAACAAATAATCTAATTTTAAAAAATGGAGCACAGACCTAAACAGAGAACTCGCAACAGAGGAATCTAAAAGGGCTGAAAGACACTTAAGGAAATGTTCAACATCTTTAGTCATCAGAGAATTGCAAAACAACTCTGAGATTCTGTCTTATACCAGTAAGAATGGCCAAGATCAGAAACACTGATCACAACTTATGCTGGAGAGATTGTGGGGAAAAGGGAACACTTCTGCATTGCTGGTGGGAATTCAAGGGGTACAACCTCTTTGGATATCAGTGTTGCGATTTCACAGAAAAGTAGGAAACAACTTTCCTCAAGACCCAATAATACCACTTTGGGGTATATAAACAAAGGATGCTCAAAAATGCACAAGGACATGTGCTCAACTATGTTCATAGCAGCTTTGTTTGTCATAGCCAGAACCTGGAAACAACCTAAATGTTCTTTGACCAAAGAATGGATAAGGAAAATGTGGTACATTTATACAATGGAGTACTACACAGCAAAAAAAATGACAGCTTGAATATTGCAGGAAAATGGATATAGCTAGAAAATATTATTTTGAGTGAGGTAACCAAGACACAGAAAGAAAACTGACACATATACTCACTTATAGGTGGTTTTTAAAAATAAAGCAAAGAAAACTAGCCTACAAACCACAATCCCAGAGAACTTAGACAACAATGAGGACATTAGGAGGGACTTACATAGATATAATGTACATGGGAAATAGAGAAAGACAGGATCTCCTGACTAAATTGGCAGCATATGGACAATGGGGGAGTGTTAAAGGGGGTAGGGAAAAGACAGAAAGGGGAGTAAAGAGCAATGTAGAACTCAAAAAATTCAATAAAAAAATACATTCCTAAAAATGTCATTTGGTCATAAAAATATTAGAAACCCCAGTAGCACAGACAATGAGAGCAACAATGAATAAATGGCACCGCCAGAAACTGAGAAGCTTCTGTAAAGCAGATGATACTATCATTAAGACAAAAAGGCATCCTACTGAATGGGAGAAGATTTCACCAAGCCCATATTAGACAAAGGACTGATCTCCAAAATATATAATGAACGCAAGAAACTAGACACTAGCAGGGCGATGGTGGCGCATGCCTTTAATCCCAGCACTCGGGAGGCAGAGGCAGCCGGATCTCTGTGAGTTCAAGACCAGCCTGGTCTACAGAGCTAGTTCCAGGACAGGCTCCAAATCCACAGAGAAATCCTGTCTCGAAAAACCAAAAAACAAAAAAAAAAAAACCTAGACACTAAAATTCTAATTAACCCAATTTAAAAATGGGGAGCTGAATTGAACAGAGAATTCTCAACAGAAGAAGTTCAAATGGCCAAAAGACACTTAAGGTCATGTTCAACTTCCTTAGTGATCATGGAAATGCAAATCAAAAAACTTTGAGATACTATCTTACACCTGTCAGAATGGCTAAAATCAAAAACATCAATGATAGCCTTTGCTTGAAAGGATGTGGAGTAAGGGGAATGCTCACTCATCCACTGCTGGTGGGAATGCAAACGTGTGACACCATTTTGGAAATCAGTGTGGTGGTTTCTCAGGAAATTCAGAATCAACCTACCTCAGGATCCAGCAATACCACTCTTGGGAATATATCCAAGAGATGCCCAATCATGCTACAAAAGCATTTGTTCGACTATGTTTATAGCAGCACTGTTTGTAATAACTAGAACCTGGAAATAACCTTGATGCCCCTCAATGGAAGAATGGATAAAATGTGAAATATATATATATATATATATATATATATATATATATATATATATATATATATATATATATATGAGTACTACTTAGTGGTAAAAAAAATGACATCTTGAATTTTGCATGCAAATGGATGGAAATAGAAAACACTATCCTGAGTGAGATAACCCAGACCCAAAAACATGAATTTGGTACGTACTCACTCATTTGTGGACTCTAGCCATAAACAAAGGATACTAAGCCTATAGTTCACAAGCCTAGAGAAGCCAAATAACAAGGTGAACCCAAAGAAAAACACATATAATTCATCCTGGAAATTGGAAGCAAAAAAGATTTCCAGGCAACAGTTGTGAGCATGGGGCTGGGGGTAGGGGTGGGGGTGAAGTTGGCAGAAGGGGAAAGGGGAAGAGAGAAGGGAGAAGGGAAGGACTGGCAAGAGCTTGGGGGAGGGGGAGGATGGAGATGGAGGAAGGGCCCATATAGGAGCAGGGAAGAAGATAACTACATTAAGGAATGCATTTTAGGGTTGGCAAGAGACTTGCCTCTAGAGGAGATCCCAGGTGTTCATGGGGATGTCCCCAGCTAGGTCCTTGGACAGCAGAGGCAAAGGTGCCTGAACTGTCCTTGCCCCACTATCACACTGATGTGAGATCAGACTATCACACTGATCTCGAATATCACCATAGAATCTTCCTTCGGCCACGATGGATGGAGATAGAGACAGAGACCCTCATCAGAACAACGGACTGAGCTCCCAAGGTCCAGTTGAAGGGCAGAAGGAGGGAGAACATGAGCAAAGAAGTCAGGACTGCGAGGGTTTGGTCCACCCACTGAACCCGTTCTAATGGGAGCTCACCAAATCCATGTGGACCGGGTATGAATGAGCACGTGATCAAACCGGACTCTCTGAATGTGGCTGACAATGGGGGCTGACTGAGAAGCCATTGTTAAAGGCACTGGGACTTGTTTTATGGCATGTTCTGGCTTTTTGGGACCCTAGTCTATTTGGATGCACAGCTCCCTAGGCCTGGATGTCGGGGGGGGGGGGGGGGGGGCTTGGACTTCCCACACGACGGGGTTCCCTGCCCTCTCTCAAGCAGGGAGAGGGAGGGAGGAGGTAGATTGGGGAGTGGGAAGGGATTTGCTGCAGCCTCTAAGCCATGGCTTGCACTGTTCTCACTATCTGGAATATTTTCATTTTTCCTACACTTGTAGTTGATCTGTCTCTTCTGGTTCTGTTTGCACACACCACATGATTTCTGTCTCAGGAAGGGGGCAGCTACTGACCTATAAGCCTGTGAGTGAGCCCAACCCCAGAGAGATAATCTGTTAGGTGCTTTGTATGGGCTACAGCTTTAGATATCTCCTTTGTATTTACATCTCTACTTCAGAATCAGGAATGGTTTTAGAATTAGACAGTGTCAATCCTTCTCTAAATCCAAGCAGAACGTTAAAAGAATAACTCTAAACTTCTGTCTCATATCAACAGCCTTCTGCTATGGGACAGAAAGAAGATAGATTTTAAAGGAACATTTTACTTTCCTTCATGCCCATTTTGTCTATATCTTATATTTCACTAAAAATATGTCTACATGAATAATATTTACATTTTCAACAATGAACAGCTTCCAAGAAGAAGACATTGGAGCTCCACAATGTCTCTACCTGATTGATATGAAAGCATGATGCTAATAGCACTATGAGACCGACTTATGGGTACAAGCTGCAGATATGGTGCACCTTCTTACAATGTTCTGGCCACAATTCCAAATTAGAACTTCAGAACAACCCTATCAAATACTTAGAAATCATTTTACTTTTATAATATCCCATAGAAAGAACATCTGGAAGCAATTCCAGAAGATGCCATCCCCTCTCCCAACAAAGGTTGTTTTCATGGTCAGGGACAACATTTAAGAGTTGATTATTACTCATATAGGGTTGGGTGAAATTATGTATACCCAGAGATCTCAAAAAAAGATGGAAAATTGAATGGGATAATAGGAAGATTACTTACTCACACTACTAATAATAGTTTGTAATAGAAGGAATACTTGTGAACTATTATTTTTGGATAATTTACATTGGTATAGACTTTTCTTTGATACAAATTCAAATTATACTTATCAGATAGAATATTTCTATTTTTGTTTAGAGTGTTTGTAACACCTATGCAAAGTTATTTTGTCAGATTGTATCTATGCATGATTCTACCTGTTTAAAACATTTTGTTTATTGACACAATTTTATGAGATATTTATCATATTGCATTATATAATTCTACCTCTGATCAAGATACTTATACATGGTTTATATTTTGATATCATTTTCCTGCTTTACTGCATAGCTGATTAAAAATTTTTTATATTCTGATATGAAGTCTTAATCTTCAACATTTTAATGAAACTTTAGTTGATTGCTCAGGCAGTCAGTTGACTCTGTCATCTACTACACTTTTTGCGGGCTGCTGGACTTCACTACCTGCCTACTCAAGTAATAATAATGCTCTTCTCAGGCCTTTGATGGGGCTGAAGATAAGATAAACATACTTACTAATCATCCTCTTGTGATCTAGCCAAGCCATTTCTACAAGACACGAATTCCTTAGGATAGAATGCTTATCAAAACATTAGTATATATTCCTTCCTTAATATTGATTATGCTTATAACTCTAACTTTATATTTGACATCTGTTTCTTGTATACATAGTTTTGTATTGAGTTGGGAATTTCTTTTTTTCTTTTTTTGGTTTTTTGAGACAGGGTTTCTCTGTGGTTTTGGAGCCTGTCCTGGAACTAGCTCTTGTAGACCAGGCTGACCTTGAACTCACAGAGGTCCGCCTGCCTCTGCCTCCCAAGTTCTGGGATTAAAGGCGTGCGCCACCACCACCCTGCCAAGTTTGGAATTTCTTATTTAAGCAAAAGGGTTAGGTGCTGGGAGAGCTTCTTCAGTCAATAGCCTGTAAGATACCACTCCACTTGGGCATGGTCTCGTACATTATAAATCAATCTGTAAACTGTGTGGTCACTTTCTTCAATTCAGCTCTTGATTCTGGCTGCTAGATTCATTGGATACAACATCCATTGCCCTGGGGCTGGAGATATGGCTCAGTGGTTAAGAGCACTGACTGCTCTTCCAGAGGACCTGGGTTCAATTCCCAGCACCCACATGGTAGCTCACAACTGTCTGAAGATCCAGTTGCAGGGGATCTGACACCTTCACACATAAAAATAAACTTAAATATACCATAAAAATATTTTTTTTTAAAAAAAAAGATCCATTGCCCAGTAGGTGCTCAACTGACCTATAAAAGCCCAAGATATTCTTACACTCTAACTTGGTATTTTCAAAAGTTAAAGATTCAATTAGTACTCACATAGTTCAGGGTCTGTCACTCTGACTTGTACAACCATCAAAATTCATAATTAAAACATGAACTCAGTGTTTAATGGTGAATTTAGAATGAATGCAGCTATATTAAGTAAAATCAAACACTTCTCTCTCTCATGTGTGTGTGATCATAGGTTTGGAAACATGGGGAGATATGGTATACACCTTCAATTTTCTTTTGGAAAATATGTGTGGATTGCTTTTACTTAAATGTCACAAATCAGTTTGCCTTGGAAAGAGGAATTATTTTATTCAGCTACAAAATTAAGCATATTTCAGCTATTCATTTTGTAATTTGTATAATTCACCCATGAACTGCTGTTTGCCAAGGATTTTTTAACTATCTTTTATTCAACTACTCTCCCTTCCAGTCCCCTTTCCCTTTCCCATGATCCACACGTTCCCAATTTACTAAGATCTTGTCTTTGTCTAGGTCTATATAGAATAGATTTATGTATATCTCTTTGTTTCCATTTTGTTGTATATGTTCTTTGAGAATTGTAGACTGGTTGTCCTCTGTTTTATATTCATTTATTTATTTTTTAAAAAATATTTATTTATTATGTATACAATATTCTGTCTGTATGTCTGCAGGCCAGAAGAGGGCATCAGACCTCATTACAGATGGTTGTGAGCCACCATGTGGTTGCCGGGAATTGAACTCAGGACCTTTGGAAGAGCAGGCAATGCTCTTAACCACTGAGCCATCCCTGCAGCCCTCTGTTTTATATTTAAACGCCACTTAGGAGTGAGTACATTTATATTTTTCTCTCTGGGTCTGGGTTAACTCACTCTTATCTTTTCTATATCCAAAAATTTGCCCATAAATTTGAAGATGTAATTGTCTATATCCATGTTAATTTCTTTGTCCATTCTTCAGTGGAAGGGATGTTTTTAGGTTCTGGCTGTGAACAAATAATATTGCTGTGAACATAGTTGACCACTAGTCCTTGTAGTATGCCTGAGTATCCATTAGGTACATATCAAAAGTGGTATTGCTGGGTTTTAAGATAGGTTGTTTCCTAATTTTCTTACTTTATAATTTTTGGTTTTCCAAGACACGGTTTCTCTGTAGATTTGGAGCCTGTCCTGGAACTAGCTCTTGTAGACCGGGCTGGCCTTGAAGTCAGAGGGGTCTGTCTCTGCCTCCCAAGTGCAGGGATTAAAGGCATGCCTCACAACCAGGCAGTTGGCTTTTGAATTTTCTGAGAAAACACCATATCAAAGTGGCTGACTCAGTTTGCACCCCCATCAGCAATGGAGGAGTGTTCCCTTAACCCCACATCCATCTCCACATTAAGTTGTCACCAATGTTTTTGATTTTGGCTATTATTACAGATATGAGGGAATTTTAGAGTTGTTCTGATTTTCATTTCTCTAATCGCTAAGGAGTTTGGAAATATCACTAAGTGTCTCTCAGTAATTTTAGATTTATAAGTTGAAAGTTGTTTATGTCTGTACTCCATTTAATATTGGATAATTTATTCTTTTGATGACGATTTCTTTTATTTCTTTATATGTTTTAAAGATCAGTCCTCTGTCCAATGTGGGGTAGGTGAAGATCTTTTCCCATACTATAGGCTGCCTTTTTTGTATTTCTGATCATGTCTTTGGTTCACAGAAACTTTTGTTTCAAAAGGTCTCATTTATTAATTATTTCTCTCAGTGTCTGTGCTGCTGGGGTTATAATTTGAAAGTGGTCTCTTTTGCCAGTGTGTTCAAGTATACTTCCTATGTCTTTTATGTGGCTTAGTGTGTTTGGCTTTCTGCTATGGTCTTTGATCCATTTGGACTTGAGTTTTATTCATGATGATAGATGTGGATCTACTTTCATTCTTCCCCACATTGATATTCAGTTATGCCAGCATCATGTTGAATATGCTTTCTTTTTCCATCATATATTGTTTTGGTTCTTTGACAAAATTCAGGTGTAGTAGGTGAGTGGATTGATATCCGATTCTTAGAATCAGTTCCAGTGGTCTTCCTGTCTGTTTTTGTGCCAATACCAGGCTCTTTTCAGTACTGTAGCTCTGTAGTAGATTTAAGTCAGGGAATGTGATGACTCCAGAAATTATTTTTTGCATACAGTTGTTTTGCATATCCTGCATTTTTTTTGCCTTACTATATGAAGTTGAGTATTTTTATTTTGAGGTCTGTGAAGAATTTTTCTGATGTTTACATGGGAATGGCATTGAACCTGTAGATTGTTTTTGGAAAGGTTTTCATTTATACTATCTTGATTTCTACCTAACAGGGGCAAGGGACATCTACCCATTCTCTGGTGTCTTCTTCAGTTTTTTTCTTCAAAGTTTTAATGTTCATTTCCTACAGTACTTTCACTTCTTTAGTAAGTTATTTCATAATATTTTATATTATTTCTGGCTATGGTTAATGGTGATATTTCCATAATATATTAATTCTAGCCAACTTTTTCAAAAAATATTCCTTGTAACCACCTTCTATCTACCTTCCTGATGACCATTCCCAATCTTCTGATAACCATAATTATACCCCAACTTCTAAGGGAACTTTTAACAAAACATACAAGTAAACGTATGAGAGATTTGACTCTTCAAGCCTCTCGTATTTCAGTTAATGGTATCCTTTGGGCTTAAAAACATCATTGAATTTTATGATTTTATGGTTCTGGTTTGAGAGCCAAATTGGGTTTCTTTCACAGGCCGTTTTTTAATGTTTTGGCTGTCTTCAGGGACATTTTTTTTACCTAGTTCTAGATTCAGTGATAAGGTGCTTTTCTTTGGCTCTGGTTTCAGGCCCAATGTTAGAATACCCTTGCTGTAACCCATAATACTTCATAAAAGGTTTTATGAAATACAATCCTGGTTTAAAATAGAATAAATAGAGGTATCATGATGCTTAAACAGATTGTGGACAGTATCAAATTTTTCTCTACACAATAGCTGCTTTTGGTTAACTGACTGTAAGTGGCTTAAGATCTTAAAGAATAATTTAAAATGAGCCCCTAGCTTTTTCCTCAGGTCCAAAACATTATGATAATATGCACAAGCTTTATCAGATTGATTACACACAAAGTCTTACCCTCATATGAAGCAAAAACAATATGACACTGAATTAGTTTATAGAGTTTCACTACAGTATGATGTTTTCTCATGTTTTTGAAGAATAAAGACATTAACTTCAGACTTTCTCCACAGGTAGGCTCATATTATGTATTTGGAGATGATTCAAGGAGCTGCCGGCCACAGCTGGCCTCAAATGGGGCCAAGGAAGATCCTCTATTAATCAATGACCTTCCTCCATCATTTCCCCTTTATCTGTTTAAACAAGTAGGAAAGGCTTTCACTTTAACATGGTAAAATTACATATAACAAAACAGTTACAATTAAGAATTACAATATTTACATATATTTTATCTTTATCATAACTAAGGAAAACTATAACTATTCTTCAACTCCATGAAAGACTCCAGAAAGATACAATATTAGCTGGACGGTGAGAAATAAGCAACTTAGAAAACTCTAGAAATCACAGAGACATCTCACTTCCTGGACAGTCACCCAAAGTTTCTCTGTACAGTTGGGGCATCCATCTTCGGCCTACAGTGCCATAGTTTCCAGCAGACATTTCAATGAAGCAGGAAATTTCAAAGGCAGTTCAGTCACTATCTGCTGTGTCCTGCAGAATGTCTCACAGACTCTTTCATGAATCAGGAACTCCGAATGATCATCTCACCTTTAGGCAAGTTCAGCAGTCCTCTCTCTGAGGATTTTCTGTGTCCAGTTTATGCAGTAGTCCAGGCAAGAGCAGTTTCTTGCCCAAATGGCTATCAAACTCCATAAGGAGCCTCTTCGATGCCCATTTTCCTCTTGAAGCAGCTGATGTTGCCAGGAGCAGATGTGTCTCATTGCCATGCAAAACCCTAAGTTATTAAAATATTTTAAATGCCATATGCTGCAGTCTTTGAAAGATATGAAGAATGCCTATCTAAAATATACCTATGCACATCTAAAAAATCTAACATGACTACAAACTTGACTATTATAGATGAATATCTATTAATAACCTATATACATTACATTTTTAAATAAACTACACAATCACAATACCTTAATCATTATCAGAAATATATACACACATAACAAAATTGACCTTAAATTAGTATCAGTAAAGCAAGATTCATTTCAATCCAAATTATTTATATCTATATTATATCACCCTTTATATGTAAAAGAACATTTATAAACAATATTTGGGAATATGGACGTAGTTATTTCTCTCCGAACTGCTTCCTGCTGTATAGGGGCGCTGTTAATCAGGTCTTTGAGGGTATAACCTGTGTGCTAGATTTGTCTCAGTTTGCAGATAATTAATTTTCTGAAGGTGTTCACAGCAACCTTTCAGAAGGGCGTGGTCTATTATGCCATATTAGAATAGAAGCAATCCATATGGTCTAATCCTGTGAAAAGAAAAGAAGAATCTCTTTTCCAAAGTATCATATCCTTAGATCCAAATTCTGAGGTCAAGGTATTTTCAAAATATCTATCTTGGATTAGTTCAGCAGCATTTATAAACAAATATCTTTTAGCAGATGTTGCTCTTTCCTCACCATTAAAACAATTCAAAGAGCACAATAGCATACAGTATCAAGATTCTCTGTGTATTTTCCATCTTTGTGCGGTTTTACTTTAACCTCTATTTCATTTATTTTTACTTTTATTTTATATTCTCTGTATATCTTTGTCCTGGAATAACTGTGTAGACAAGGCTGTCCTTGAACTCTCAGAGATCTGCCTGTCTCTGCCTCCCAGGCATTGGGATTAAAGGTGTGTGCTACCACACCTTGAAGTCACAGAAGTCAATCTCCCTAGGCCTCCCAAGTGTTGGGATTAAAGGTGTGTACTACCACAACCAAACACTCTCTTTCCTTTTTGTTTTTTACTTTAAGAACTTTAACTTTTAGCCTGCATATATTCTTAACACACTGTAAATCATTTAAAGGTTTTCTTTGTTTTTGAATCTCTCTTTACTATATATCTCCCTCTTTTTTTCTGACCACATGAGCTTTTAAACTACTGAGCAATATGGGCAGGATTAAAGCCGTGGCATTGGCGGCTAGATCCAGCCTTAGCTTTCAGCTTCATGGTGGAGGTACCAGCTGTAGCCATGTTTGTTGCCACAAGTCTATGGCATTTCAAGGTCCCTTCCAGCAAGCAAGCTGAAGCATTCTGCTCCCAGACCACACTCAGTCAACTGCCTGCCTGAAAGAGTCAGAGTCTGCCCTGGCAGGACAGCCCAGAAGGGGGCATTTTAAAATGGCACTTTTTTCCTGCTACTGCTGAAAACAAACATGCATTCAGTTCGCTTTCATCAACACCATTTAAGTGTTTCTTGGCAGGACCTCTTAAGAGCTGCAGGGTTTTGCAGCTAAAGCTCAGTCAGGAAGCCTCTCTTAGATGAGGCCTCTAGCAAGCAAAGCAGAAGGAGAAATTGCTGCTACCAAGAAAACATGCTTTACTCTATTCTTTCCCAAGCTTTCCCAGGCTTTATGTGGAAGCAGTTGTCCACATGGGCACCATTCCGTTGAAGGAGCTGTGGGCCGCTTTCTGCCACCTAGCTCCCAGCTGCCTGGCTAGCTTATGCCCCAAAATAACATCACACAAATTGTATAAATTAAAACACTGCTTGGCCCATATTATATCTAGCCTCTTCTAGGCTAATTGTCACGTATTAATTTAGCCCATTTCTAATCTGTGTAGCACCATGAGGTGCGCTTACCGGGAAAGATTCTGCATGTCTGCCCTGGTGGCAGGCTGCATCACATCTTCCCCAGACAGGAGAGGAAATGACGTCTGCTTCACTTCCCTCTTCCTCCCGGCATTCTGTCTACTTCACCCACCTAAGGGCTGGCCTATCAAATGGGCCAAGGCAGTTTCTTGATTAACCAATGACCTTCCTCCTCCTACCACAAATTCCATTCATCAATATCTCAACAGTAGGTGTGATTTTATACCTTCCAGGAGTACAGGGGTTCTGTAAAGGCCTTACCACACTGATTTCACTCATAAGGTTTCTTTCTAGTGTGCATTCTTTTATGAATGTGAAGACTAGTTTCATATTCAAATGTCTAAACACACTGATTGGATTCATAGGGTTTCTATCCAGTATGTGATCTTTTATGCCTTTGAAGTAGACTATGATGTGCAAAGGCCTTGCCACACTGATTGCATTCATAGGGTTTCTCTCCAGTGTGTATTGCTTTATGTATTTGAAGACCACCAAGTTGGGCAAATGCCTTACCACACTGACTGCATTCATAGGGTTTCTCTCCAGTATGTGTTCTTTTATGCAACTTAAGATAATAATGACGTGCAAAGGCCGTAGCACACTGATTACATTCATATGGTTTCTCTCCAGTATGTGTTCTTATATGCAATTTAAGATGATCATGACGTGCAAAGGCCTTAGTACAGTGATTACATTCATAGGGTTTCTCTCCAGTATGTGTTCTTTTATGCTTTTGAAGAGCACTGTTGTCAGCAAAGGCCTTAGCACAGTGATTACATTCATAGGGTTTCTCTCCAGTATGTGTTCTTTTATGTTTTTGAAGAGCACTGTTTTCAGCAAAGGCCTTAGCACACTGATTACATTCATAAGGTTTCTCTCCAGTATGTGTTCTTTTATGCAATTGAAGTTGATAATGATGTGCAAAGGGCTTACCACACTGATTACATTCATAAGGTTTCTCTCCAGTATGTGTTCTTTCATGCAATTGAAGATGACTGTGACGTGCAAAGGCCTTACCACACTGATTACATTCATAGGGTTTCTCTCCAGTATGTGCTCTTTTATGCAATTGAAGGTAACTATGATGTTCAAAGTTCTTAGCACACTGATTACATTCATAGGGTTCCTCTCCAGAATGTGTTCTTTTATGTTTTTGAAGAGTACTGTTGTCAGCAAAGGCCTTAGCACACTGATTACATTCATGGAGTTTCACTCCAGTATGTGTTCCTTTATGAGTTTGAAGAACACTGTATTGAGTAAAGTCTTTACCACACTTATTATATTCATAGGATTTCTCTCCAGTATGTGTTCTTTTATGCCTTTGAAGATGATTGGGATGAACAAAGGTTTTATCACATTGCTTAATTTTAGAGCATTTTTCTCTGATATGTGTTTTTTCATTCCTTAGAAGATGAGTGTTATAAGACAAGGCTTTAGCACAGTGAGAATATACGGAAAATGTCGCTCCAGTTTGATTTCTTTCAATCCTGCAAGGATAATTTACACATGTAAAAGTTTCACCCCATTCAATGCACTGTTAAGCCTCATATCTATATGAATTAACTTCATATTTTTTCCAATTGTAAAAAGGAATCAAACATTATGGTTTTATAACTATGTTTTAAATCATGTTTTGTTCACCCAGTAGGGGTAATTTTGCATCTCAAAAAATATTTGTGATGGTAACTTCCTTTGTGCCACGGTTTACCTTTTCATCTATACCTATATTTTTCTATTATATTTTTTTACATTTTTGAAGAGAACTGCATACACTGAGTGCTTTACCAACTTTACTACATTTATAAATTTTACTATATTGTGAATCATTATACATTTGCTAAGTGAACTAAGACACCTAAAAGTATTTGCACAGACCTAGAACTCATCGTGGTTTTTTTATAATGTGAGGTTATGTATTCACAATGATGGTAGAAAATGAATTAACGTTGTATTCTTGGATCAAATTCAACAAGTATACTCTACATAGGAACTACATTTTATCTTCTTAATTGTTCTTAAGGAGAGCTATGCTAAATATTTCCATATCCCTATGCCCATACTCTTGTGTCAAGAGTAACATATGATATATATAGGAAAGGAAGAATAGTCAATAAATGATTTCCACATTGAATCCTCATGGTTTGACTTTCTGTTCCTCACAGACTTGTGGTATAGATATTAATGTTTCTCCACAACATCCTTGATTCCAATAGCTGCTTTCATTAAACTTAACACAGCCACAAAAACTATATGAGAAATACAAGTCTTACCATGGGCTATTGATTTAGCAGAATGTTTTGCAGCTATATTCATCATCACTGAAATGTGTGTACATTTTCTGTCATGAGTAGCAAGAAACAAATGGAGAGGTAGATGTATAATATAGTGCTCATGGTTAATGGTAAAATCTGTTTAGTCATTGCTTCCTTGACTTTTTCTTAAATTAATGCCTTGCAAACGGAATTCACATACAGGAAATTGAACTATATGGATTTGTGAGAATTTAATAACCATCAATGCATTTAAAGCTGTGCTTATTTACAATGTTGTTTTGTTTAAAAGTGTCATAACACATTGCAAACTCATCAGAGGCACATTGTTATAAACTTGCATAAGAAAATTACCTTGCATGCCTTCTACACCATTGACGATGTTCTTCAGTGTTATGGTCTTCCCTAATGTATCCTAAAATACAGTAACAGAATATGTATGTTATATTATTTAACATTGTGCAATAATTAGCTTACTATCCTAAGAACTATGACTGTGTTATTCACCTCATTCTCCTTTCTTTTTTTTTTTTTTTTTTCGAGACAGGGTTTCTCTGTGGCTTTGGAGCCTGTCCTGGAACTAGCTCTGTAGACCAGGCTGGTCTCGAACTCACAGAGATCCACCTGCCTCTGCCTCCCGAGTGCTGGGATTAAAGGCGTGCGCCACCACCGCCAGGCTCATTCTCCTTTCTAAATCAAATTACAGAACAACAACATAAACCAAGGAAGAGTTGTCTCCATATTTTGAAACATGAAAGAAATTTATTTTTACCAATAGTGGTGAGGTTCCTGTAGGTCTCGAGCATCACATCTTTGTAGAGATTCTTCTGGGAAGCATCCAGCAAATCCCACTCTTCCTTACTGAAGTTGATATGCACATCATCATAGGTCACTGCCTTCAAAAATATACCACACGTGTGTACAATGTAAGCATGACAGTGGCAACATTGGAATGCATACTTCTTTGAAAGTACAGTTGTATGATGTTGGTGTTATCCACTCTTACTCCATGACATAGACAGTCACTTTAGAATGAAATTTAAAAGGAGAGTCAATTCTTTTATTTCTGTACCCTTTGTACCACCTTATAAGAGAAATATCTATTTATAGGGAGAGAAAAACAGAAAAGATCAACAGTACATTGTATGCATGAGAATATTGTATGAAAAATTACCGACTATAGAAAGGAAAAAAAGATGGACAAACTGGGTGTATTGAAGTATTGTGCCTTTAACCACAACACTCAGAAAACAGAGGCGGGAATGTTTGACTCTGAGTAGAATGTCAGTCAAGTCTAAGCAATCAGGTCCAGGAGAGGTGGAAATACACATTGAGACACTGTTTCCATTGAAAACCGGAATGAAACAAACAATGGGATAGAAAGAACTGAAAGACTTTTATTCAACTTCCCACAAAGAATTGTTTTCACTCCAGTTAATGACTCAGAATACTCAGGCAGTATTAATGTTATGAATACATGGCATCTTGGCAATCAGAGTGATGCCCTCTGCCAATTTTTAAAATTCAAGAAATTATGAAGCTAAGCACAGCAGCATATACTTGACATAAAAAATACCTGCATTCTAGCACTATCATCTAATAACATAAAAACTAATAGAGCCAGGAATGATGCCTCCATTTAGTTACAGGAATTGAGAGCCACACAGTTACTAAGATACTCAAACGAAACAATTAAAACAGCACTTTACCAAACTCCTAAGGACTGAATAACAACTGTTTCTGCTATATTTTATGTGATTTAGAGATCGAGCCTATAATGATGTTAAAAGCATTTCAGTATAAGTAGGAAGCTGGCTGATTAATGTCAAGCACAACACAGTAGATTTAAATGTCAGGAAATTACTTGAGGGTATTGAGATTCATTGGATACAATAAGGAATTTCATATAGAAGGGCTTCTTCTCCTACTAAAGATCCACAGAAAATTGAAAGAAAACCACTATGGAGAGAAACTTGTTCAAATACATGATCTTTTCTGGGAGGTTGTTCATTCAGTCAAGTATATTGTGAACCCGGTTATTATTAGTTCATGGTCAACAATGGAAAAAATGCATTTAGTCATATCAATGATTCCCATTTAATATTGCTTGAAGAAGGATGCTTTAAAGAAATACAACACCAGCTAGAATTGAGAAATAGATGTATACTTATTTAGGGATGCACTCTTAAATCAGAATCTTATGCTTGAACAGAGATCAGAATCTGAATCACACAGCAGAAAAGAGGCCAAACTCATGCTCTACATTGGCAAGTATGGTATAAGATGCCACGCCCCAATGGGCGGGAAACCACTGCCTGTAATTCTTTCTACAGCATCTCCCCCTTTTGTATAAATAAGAGAGTTCTAAGCCCAATACAAAATTATATACAATAAGAACAATATATTCAACAATTTTCCCATCTTAACTAGTTTAATTCTTGTTTAATAAATAATTTGGACAAGTCATGAGAGGAAAGTAACTACAACTATCTAGTTTTCAACCCCATTGAATCTGAGAAGGGAAATATTACTTGAGTAAGCAGGAAGTGCAATCAAGCAACTTTTCAAAATGTGTAACATGGCTGGATAGAAGGCTCAGTGGTTAAGAGCACTGACAGCTCTTCCAGAGGTCCTGAGTTCAATTCCCAGCAACCACATGGTGGCTCAGAGTCATCTATGGTGAGATCCGGTGCCCTCTTCGGGCAAGCATACATGGAAGGAATGTTGTATACATAATAAATAAATAAATCTTTTTTTAAAAATATTTATTTATTTATTATGTATACAATATTCTGTCTGTATGCCTGAAGGCCAGAAGAGGGCGCCAGACCTCTTTACAGATGGCTTAACCACTGAGCCATCTCTCCAGCCCATAAATAAATCTTTTAAAAAAACAAAATGTGGCTCTCTTTTCCATCTTCCTCTCCGAGAGGCAGCTTCGCTTCTGCCTCTCTCCTGACTTCTCTGCTTCCCCCCTTCTGTGTCTCTTTCTCCTCTTCTCTCTTTCTCTCTCTCTCTCTTCCTATCCCTCTCTTCACCCTTCCTCCTCCATAACTCCCTGAATAAACATTCAACCTCACCCTTCAAAAAAAAATGTGCAACAAATTACAGAGATAACTGGCTACCTGGGCAATCATGCAAACTCATTTGCAACACTGAAGGGACCAACTTTTGCTAAGACCTAGAATAACTGACAGATCATTTTCAGAGGGAGGAAATTTTCAAAACCATTTTACCCTGTCTTGTCAAGATTTAACAGACCTGTTTATCCATATTCAGACACCATCTATCTTTTCAGGAGTTGAGGCATGAGCATGTTTTTGCCCAAAAGACAGTTTTGCCAAGGAAAAACAAGCTCCAAGCGAAGTGCTTTCGGTGCTCAACATTCTCTGGGGGAATAGATCAATGCTACCAGGAGCAATAGTGCCTCACTTCAACAGAACTCTAAGTTAGTTAAATGCCATATTCTCCAGTTATTTGAAGTGGTTAAAGATTACCCATCTATGCAGAATATAATAATCTCTACTTATCTAAAGAACCTGATTATTCTAACTATATTTATGACAAACATAGATGACTATTGATCTATAATTTTTAATACCTATATAACTGAAAGACTAGGATTTCATATGAAAATATTATACAATATTGCAACAAATGAGGACAATGACCTCACAATGTAAACAATGTATAGGTATCTTGATCAGTGGTAGAAATGTACTTTGCAATATGATAAATATATATCAATATATAAAATATTTTAAGGACAGGTAGAAGCATGAATGCATATAATGTTCAATATGACTTAACATTATATCAATATATAAGAATCTATACAAATGCAATTGCCTATAAATTATAACTCACAAGCATTCACTCTATTACTCACTATTATTAGTGTGTGTAAGCTCACACTAAATTATTATTTCATCCAATTTTCTCATTTTTTCTTCAAAGAGATCCCTGAGCCTTTAAAATTTCCCTTCCAGCCGGGCGGTGGTGGCGCATGCCTTTAATCCAAGCACTTGGGAGGCAGAGGCAGGCAGATCTCTGTGAGTTTGAGATGAGCCTGGTCTAAAAGAGCTAGTTCCAGGACAGGCTCCAAAACCACAGAGAAACCCTGTCTCCAAAAACCAAAAAAATAAAAAATAAAATATCCCCTCCAACCCACAATCCTATAACAATTATAACCAACCCCTAAATGATGTCCCTAATCCTGAGGACAAACTTTGTTGGGAGAGGAGAGGATGTCTTTTAGAATTACTTCCAGCTGTCATGGGGGCGATGTTCTTTCTTTAGGATCCTGTGAAAGTAAAATGATGGTTAAGTTCCAAGATTACTGTCTGGTATAATTGCAAATAGTCTGACTATTTGGTAAGGTTTTTCTGAGCTTCCTATAAGAAGGTCAATCCAGAACATGTAAAAAGGGTACCATTTCAGCTTCTAAGATGGAACTATCTTGAGCATCTGGTACTCAAAGCAGATCTTATCGTAGTGCTATTATCATCCTTATGTAATGATATCAACCAGGTTGACTTGTTGTGGGGCCCCATCTTCTTCCTGGAAATTTAAAAATTACTGCAGGAAAATCCATTGTTCATCGTGGAAAACTTAAACATTATTTATATAGACATATACAGACATACATATTCAATGCCATGTACAATAGAGACAAAAATACATATGAAGAGAAGTGAAAATCTTTCTGAATTCTTTTTTCTTTTGATCCCATGCTCCTGACATGAGACAGAGTCTCTAAATTTTTTTAAAGAATATGCTTGGATTTATAGAGAGACATAGCCAGTTTTCACCACTATATACTCATAAATATACATCCACCTAAAAAAAGGCACCCAATGAAATGATAGGATAAAAGTGTAGATTACTGAATCTGCTCTAAAAAGAATAAAGTGGCATATGTATGTATGATGAGATAAAAGGGTAGATCATTGAAATTAATTTTAAAAGTAACTACTTATTTATACATTTTACATTGATATAGATATGGATACTTCCTTTTGATACAAACATGACATTATTTTTGTTAAAACATACTGTCTATGATGTTATATTCTTACACAGGATATTTTACCTAATACAACTCACTTAAAGATGCAATGAAAAATTCTACTGCTCGAAAGTTTTATCATAAACAAATTAGGATATAAAGTACTGCAGGTTAGTAGTTTGTTATTTATTATAATTGAAATTATACTCAAGTTAGCTTTGTTTTCAACATTATACAGAATTTTATTAGATGATTCAAATGACATACTTTAGAGAAAAAGTTTGCTGAAGTAAAGCAAACTTTGTCTCCTTGGAGATTAAAAATATACAGAATATTCTGAAAATATACAAAAAGGAGATTCTATTAATTATACAGCATGTAAAATACTTTTACAAAAATTTGAGCCCTAAATTTAAAAATTAGGAGAAATTATTTGTGGAACCTTAATAATTTTCTGAAGTTGCTGCAAGGCATTTACCATCTATAGTCCACTATTTGGGTAAAATATTCAAAACAGTAATTAGAACCAAACTATAAAAAGTGACAAAGATTTAAATAGTCAAAGAGAATTATCATCTAAAGCAGAGAAAAAATTGGTTTAGTGGAAATAAAATTATAGGACGCACATACGGATTGTGTGGATCTGAAGTTTGGTTACATTCAAGACATTTTTCTTGATACAGGGTTTCTCTGTAGCTTTGGAACATGTACTGGAAGTAGCTCTTGTAGACCAGGCTGGCCTCAAACTCCACCTGCCTCTGCCATCCAAGTGCTGGGATTAAAGGCATGAGCCACCACCTCATGGTCTTCATTCTAGGCATTTTAACCTCTATGCATTCCCCTATAGGAATTTTACTGCAGAGGAAAGATATTATTTAAAATCAATATTTTTACCATATAAACAGACAAAAAGCTATAAAGTTATGTGGAAAAAAAAATCTGAGTTGATATTAAAAAGAAAATTGAAACTTCATCTATTAGCAAGAATTGACCAAAGTTAAATCATAGACTGTTTTACTAATGTTAAAATTGAATCATAATGGACAGCAAGTAAACACTGGCAAAGTGCTTGCAGTAATTTCTTGGGGGAGATTAACAACAAATATCTCTTTTGCCATAATATTAATAATCTTAATGATCATCCTGAGTCATTTCAGGCTTAAGGAAGCCTTTTGAGTTCAAGCATGCCTGCTGTACTTCTTCCAGTAACCTTGAGGGCTGTGACTAACATCTGCGTCACCCAACAGAAAAAGCATTTTGCCCAGCTGAATGAGTGCATTTTTTCTATTAAGATTTGGGCTAGTGCAGGCCAGTTAAGGGCACTCCTTGTTAGTGACTAGAAGCTGCTTAGCTGAATCAGATAATGCACAGGTTTGAGCTGCTTCTAAGCACAGTGCATGGAGTTGGGGAGCTGACTGTATTGCTTTTTGATCTTCCTTTTGACTGTGTTTCGTATATATGCTGGCTGAGAAATAAACTCAGGCTGTTTTCTATTGACCTTTCATCCTCTAGGTCTAACCTACGATTCTGTCTTTATTTCTCTTAATCTAACTTTTCCTTAGCCTCAGCATCCCCTCCAAGGGAAGCCCTAGATAAATGTTGTTAGACTCACCAAATGGGGTATCCAGTCTCTATAAGTCCTCAGACTGAATGCTGTTTCTACAAAACACTCAACCCTCAGCTGCTCTCTCGTACCACCTTATATTCCTATCTCTGTCCAGACATGTCACTTCCTATCTGCAACTCCTTAGTGATAGGATTAAAGATATGAGACACCAGCATTTGACTCTACAACAAACTAGTGTGACTACTGGGATTAAAGATATGTGTCAGCCTTGCCTGTGGTGTAAGGCTGGCCATGGCATCTGTTTTACTTTATGATCTTCAGGCAAGCTTTATTATTAAAATATAAATGAAAAAATAAAATTAAACAATTAGAAGCAAGCATCTGAGATCAAGAAAAGAAATGTAGAACTGTTTATCACCAAAGAGTATAAGAAATATTCTGAGTACAAATTGGTGAAGGTCCATCATTTTCAAAGACAATGAATGATATGATTAAATATAATTCACAAAATCAGCAATATAGATGACACTATTGACAAAACAAGAGACAAACACAAATATATATACATATATATGTTTCTTCTTTTGTGGTTTTTCAAGACAGGGTTTCTCTGTGGTTTTGGAGCTTGTCTTGGAACTAGCTCTTGTAGACCAGGCTGGTCTCGAACTCACAGAGATCTGCCTGCCTCTGCCTCCCGAGTGCTGGGATTAAAGGAGTGTGCCACCACTGCCCAGCTCCTGTTCTCTCCTTTACCAATAATAGAAAATGGGTTGACTGTTTCACTAAAATTTACAATATTCTCTTGAAGTCTTCTGATGTTTTTACTTTCAGAAAATAGTTTTTATTACTGAAAGCATCTCATTCTCTTATGATAAGGAAAATAATGTCTGTTAGGATCACTACAATGTTGTTTCCTACAATTGGTGATTGAATCCAAGTCTGCACCACAGTGAGGAAATGAAATCTTTTTAAATCGAATTTCAAGAAAACAAATTTTTAAAGAATCAGTGTACATGTAAAGCAACTTGCTTTACTCCAACAGCTCTATAAGTTCCAAGCACTTTTGAAAATAAGGTTACTGATATTTTTGTGTGTTTGTGCGTGACAAAGAATATCATACACACACACACACACACAGACACATACACACACATACCCAAACAGAAGACATACATAAAGGAAGCTTGCTGAATTGGGAATATTAGAGATTTATTAACTGTAGGCCCATATTTCTGTATGGTGTAGCAGCCAAGCATAAAAGCCATAGGCCTGGTATGAGCTGATCATCAGACAAGCTGTCTCTGCATAACAATAGCAAGAATGTATATTTCCTTTTTTCTTTTGTTAGAAATGTAGATATCCTGAGGAGAGGTGTTGGCTGAAACTGGTCAGAATATTTGGTGCCTATTTCTTGGTAATTTGGAGAAAGTCTTAAAGAGATGCTAATTCATGGCCTGCTAGACATCTATCCTACACTTAGGTGAGGACCTGACTAAAAGCCCATTCACCTGGTTGCCTAGGAGACAGCCTAATGTGTTTTCCCACTCAATAAGGTGTTTGGATAATAAACAAAAAGAGATCTTCGAGAGATCTGGCCCTACAAGGATGACCCTGTAAATTGCGTCTGATCATTCCTCGTGACTCCCTCCATTCCAGTCCAGTTAGGGAAAATAACTATCTGTGTTGGACCCACACGGGCTTCAACAATTAACCTATCAACTAGCATGTAGGTATCTGAATTCAGGTCATCCACAAAAAGAATATGTGCTGAGCCATCTGCCCAGACACATAAAAGCTTTTATCCAGTAAGTCAAGTCTTTCTCAGATTAATAAAAACAAGAAAAACAAAACATAAAAAAGAAAAAGATGACCCTTATGAAGACAATCTATAAAAATTATGATTTTGTGTATGATAAGTTTTTACCATTAAATGAATACAAATAGCTTTGCCCGACAATTTATAACTGGACAACTGATAATAAACCAATATTCACAGTGGAAACACTCAGAAATCTCAAGGGATTATGTATTGATTATACCAACACTTAAGTAGCAAAGATTCAAACATGAAGATAGCAACAACTGGAAAACATAGAAATGCCAGGAAATGGAAAGAAGCAGTCTTTTAACATAAACTTTCCAAAAAACAATAATGACCTGATAAAATTAGAAATTTTCTGAATAAAATTGATGAAGGTCCATTATTTTAAAGATAACCAATCATGTATTTAGATTACAGTCAGATTACAGAAAGAGTAGTATAAAAATCATGTATAATGACTTCTATACTTTCCACAATTATACATAAATAAAAAATGTGCACAATTTTTGTGAAAGAATTTAGGGGAACGATATAAAAAGGCAAAAATAGATGCAGAAATATATAGTCAACTTTTAATCAAAAGACCAAAGAAAACTTAGGCAAGGAAAAGTGTGATCTTGAACAATATTACCCAGCTACCTTTGATTATATGTGTACAGAAATTAAATAAACACAAACTGCACAACTTTCACATGGTTATCTCAAAGTAACACTTAAACTGTTGTTTCTGGCTGGGTGGTGGTGGAACACGCATTTAATCCCAGCACTTTGGAGGCAGAGACAGGCAGATATCCGTGAGTTTGAGGCCAGCCTGGTCTAAAGAGCTAGTTCCAGGACAGGCTCCAAAGCCACAGAGAAACCCTGTCTTGAAAAACCAAAATAAAAAACAAAACAAAAAAAACTGTTGTTTCTGACCTCCAATTACTGATATGTTTTCCAAAGACAGAAACCTCATGATATAGTTGCTCTCTTTGCAAACAGAGGAGATCTATTGTGATGGCTCCCCAGCCCCTTGTGTTTTCTTCTGGTTTCAGATAAATGCTGCTCCACTGATGCCCAATCCCAAACAACCTAGAAAAATGATTTAAGGAGCAGTGGGGGAAGCAGGTGGTTGGAGATTCATGCCTGAGCAGTGGGCTGGGGGCCTTTGAGGAGCCTGAGAAAGAGAGCCAGGGGTGCAGGGGACCATGGGAACAACCTTCCCAAAGAGCACTGGTCCTGTGCCCTTCTCTACAGGTTCTGGGCACACCTGGGATATCCCTGGCAGGCAGGAGAAGGAGGAAGAGCCAGTACTACTTAAGGTGAACCCCAGGGATAGCATAATTGAGGGTCCAGACGTAGATGTGATCAAAGGTTCCGGGAGTCAGGGAGATAGAGGAAGAGGATGAGAAGTTAAACAAGCTACAAAATGAGGTAGAGAAGAAGATGAATAAGAGTACAACCCCAGGCAATGCTGGCTCAGTGATCTCATCTCTTGAGGAGAAGATGGAGGCTGATGCCAGTTCCATCTATGTTGGCAATGTGGACTATGTGCAACAGCAGAAGAGCTGGAAGCTCACTTTCATGGATGTGGTTCAGCCAAACATGTTACTACAGTCTGTGCCAAATTCAGTGGTCTTGCCAAAGGGTTTGCCTATGTAGAATTCTTAGACAAAGAGTCAGCGAGGAATTCCCTAGCTTTAGATGATTCCCCATTTAGAGGGAGACAGATTAAGGTGATTCCCATCAGCACAACAGATGGGTTTCCAATGTGCCCAATACCTCTCACTTCCTGTACTGTGTCTTCACCAGCTTCAACGTTGGTCAATGAGTTCAATTCTTATAACAATCCCTCTAGATTTCTATATTCCCAGTAAAAGTCAGAAAGATCAACAGACACTCATTAACTGCTCTATTTTTCTTTCTAACTGACTAGTGAAGGACAAACCTGGAAGGAGTTGCAGGACTGTCGTCCCAGAACTGGGCAGCAGAGGCAGATTTAGGTGTTCAAATAATTCTCATTTTTTTTTTCGAGACAGGGTTTCTGTGTAGATTTGGTGACTGTCCTGGAACTAGCTCTTGTAGACCAGGCTGGTCTTGAACTCCCAGAGATCTGCCTGCCTCTGCCTCCCAAGGGCTGGTATTAAAGGTGTGCACCACCACCGACCGGCAAAATAATTCTCAATTACACAGCATGAGGCAAGCCTAATGTATAGGAGACATTGATCTACATAGAAATCAACATAACTTGAAAGAAATGAAATGAAACTATTAATGACTTAGAAACATTGGATAACAGAAACAAATAGAGATAAGAGCAACAACACACTTAAAGAAAGTATTTGAGCTGGGCGGTTGTGGAGCACGCCTTTAATCCCAGCACTTGGGAGGCAGAGGCAGGAGGATCTCTGTGAGTCTGAGGCTAGCCTGGTCTATAAGAGCTAGTACCAGGACAGGAACGAAAAGCTATGGAGAAATCCTGTCTCAAAAATCCAAAAAAAAAAAGAAAAAGAAAAAAAGAAAGTATTTGAAACTGATACCAAAAAGTGATTTTTAAAGTAATGATAATAATGCACTTTTAGATGGGCAGTGTGACTCAGGCCTTTAATCCCAGCACTCAGGAAGCAGAAGCAGGCAGATCATTGTTACTTTGAGGCCCACCTGGTCTACAAGAGCTAGTTCTAGGACAGGCTCCAAAACTACAAAGAAATCCTTTCTCAAAAAACCAAAAAAGTACACTTTTAAGATTAACTAAAATTTTCTATATTGACTTTAAAAAAGAGTAGGCTCTTCCCTAGGAGAGCGGATGTCATTAACAAGAGATAGATTGATGGTGCCGAAATACACATGTTGACTTCTGAGATCTGTAACCTGACACACAGAGTTAGGAAATGGCCTGTTTTGCAAATCTCCAAGTAGACATAACTCTGTCAAGCAAGATTGATCATATTTCTTACCAAAAGCAATCTACAGATTGAATACAATGCTCATCAAAATCCCAGAAAAATTCTTCAAAGACTTCAAAATAATGGTATTCAAATTCATATGAAAAAACAAACAAAAAAAAAAAAACACCCAGGAAAGCCAAAACAATCCTATACAATAAAAGACCTTCTGGAAGCATCACAATCCCTGACTTCAATCTTGACTACAGAGCTACAATACTGAAAACAGCCTGGTATTGGTGTAAGAACAGACAGGTGGAACAACGAAACCAAACAGAAGACCCTGATATCAACCCCACACATCTTCGAACACCTGATTTTTGACAGGGAACCAAAAAAATATCAAATGGAAAAAAAGAAAGCATATTTAATAAGTGGTGCTGGCATAACTGGATATCAACATGTAGAAAAATGAAAATAGACCCATATCTATCACCATGCACAAAACTCAAGTCCAAATGGATCAAAGAACTCAACGTGAAGCCAGCCACACTGAAACTTATAGAAGAGAAAGTGGGAAGTACACTTGAAGGCATTGGCACAGGCAACCACTTCCTAAATATAACCCCAGCAGCACAAACACTGAGGGAAACAAATAAATGGGACCTATTGAAACTGAAAAGCTTCTGTAAAGCAAAGGACATGGTCAACAAGACAAAATGACAGCCTACAGAATAGGAAAAGATCATCACTAACCCCACATCAGTCAGAGGTCTGATCTTTAAAATATACAAGGAACTCAAGAAATTGGACATCAAAAGAACACATAATTCAATAAAAATGGAGTAAAGACCTAAACAGAGAACTCAACAGAGGAATCTAAAATGGCTGAAAGACACTTGAGGAAATATTCAATATCCTTAGTCATCAGAGAAATGCAAATCAAAACAACTCCGAGATTATAACTGACACCTGTATATATGGGCAAGATCAAAAATACTGATGACAACTTATGCTGGAGAGGTTGTGGGGAAAAGGGAACATTTCTGCATTGCTGGTATGAATGCAAGCTGGTACAGCCCATTTAGATGTCAGTGTGGCAATTTCTCAGAAAATTAGGAAACTACCTTTCTCAAGACCCAGTAACACCACTTTGGGGTGTATATCCAAAGGATGCTCAATTGTGCCACAAGGACATGTGCTCAACTATGTTCATAGCAGCTTTGTTTGTCCTAGCTAGAACCTGGAAACAACCTAAATGCTGCTCAACTGAAGATTGTATGAGAAAAATGTGATACATTTACACCATGGAGTGCTACACAGCAGAAAAAATGATGACATCTTGAATTTTGCAGGGAAATGGATGGAACTTGCAAACATTATTTTTCATGAGGTAACCCAGACCCAAAAAGACAATTATCACATGTACTCACTCATAAGTGGTTTTAAAGCACAAAGCAAAGAAAGCCAGCCTACAGACCACAAATCCCAGATCTTAGACAAAAATGAGGATGCTAAGAAAGACTTACAGAGCTCTAATCTACATGGGAAGTATAAAGTATAAAAAGACAAGATCTCCTGAGTAAACTGGGTGCATGCAGACCGTGGGAGAGGGTTGAAGTGGGGAGTGGAGAGGCAGGGAATGAAGCAAAGGAAATTGTAGAGCTCAATAAATACCAATAAACAAAGATAGATCATATCTGCAGGGGATAGTTGTCTAATTGCAAATTCAATGTTCCTTCACTGAAGATAACCTTCCCAATCTGGACACCCACACAATCTGGTCTGTGTTCATTCACATGACATTAATTTACACATGCTGGGCAATTACAAACCACTCCTGCTACCACAGTCAGGCCCTTTTTCATAGTGGTGGCTGCAACAGCTGATTGCCTATGCTGTGCCCCCTGCAGTGCACACAATAATCTATTCTTCCTATTGTGGTCTGAGGACAGAAGAAATGCTCCATATGCAAATCCTTTTCCTGTGACTGCATTGGGCAGTCAACTACATGCCTCAAATGCATTATTTATTTACTGGTTTTTTTTCCCTTTTTAATATTTTTATTGGGGGGGGTCAGAGATTACAATTTGATTTCTGCTTGTCCTTTACTTAAGATCTACAAATTCTGCTTGTGCAGAAGTCCAACACCTATCTCCTCCCACCAAAAGGGAACAGTCTTCTTCAAAGAGGGAGGGCAGGGCATGGGCAGTTTCCATAGAAGGCAAGAGTAGGTAACTTCCACCAGACAGAGGCAGAGGGCATAAGGACTACCGATGGTCCTGCTTATTCAAAAATGAAAACCTAAATAATGGCAAACGCTGAAAGCTGGGGAGTTTCCTGAGTTATCACCACTTCCTGTTTGGCATTCTAGGCAAAACCCTACAGCATACACACAATCAGTACAGGACAACTGCAGACCGAATACAGCAGCCGGCAGCATGGGAGAAGCCAAGGATGGTGCTGCCATGGCAGTCCTCAAAGTTCCTTGGCTCCTGCACAGCAGCTTCTGTGTCCTGGAGTGCCTTCATGATTAGGCTATGTGGAAGGCTGATGCTAAGCGCTGACAATGAGAAGCCATTCGGGTCACTGTGGTGACTCCAGAGTAGATACTGCAGAGCAGAGCCAGGGTTCCCAAGAAAACTGTGGCTAAAATGCAAGAACCTACAATGCTTGAGAGGGCTCTAGGAGGTGGAATCCAAGTCTTGCAAGCTGTCTTGAACATCAGCGCTGTCTTTGCTGTCACTGCCACTGTCATCTCCAGCCAGGTTCTGCTGACAGGCCTCTTCAGAACCAGGAAGTGTGCTGCCCTGATTCTCCTTGGAACCCAGAACCACGTATCTGCCCTTCTTCAGCACCAGCTGCGTCTCAGCTCCTCCGCCATCTGGGAGAGGTCTCGTTTCATGGCGTAGGCATCTTCTCCATCTGCATAGTACTTGGGCTCCACCTCACTAACCTGGAAGTTCAGGGTGTTGTAATAAAGGTGCAGGGCCGCCCTGTTGCTCTTCCTCACATGCAGGGATACATACTTGGCGCTGAAGTTCTCGATCATGGCCCGTGAGGCCTGGTCCATCAGCTTCTGGGCCAGGCCGAGGCGCCGGTGGGAACGTTTCACAGCCAGTGAGGTGATGTGTCCATGAGGGACATCATCGGGGTCCTCCTCCATCTTGGCCAGGACATAGCCCACGATCTTACCATCCTCATCCTCAGCAATGTAGGGGAGCTGAGGCCAAGAGAGGCCATGGTAGAAGTAGTACTTCATCTGGTAGTTCTCGGGCAGGCACAGCAGGTTGCAGTGCTGCCTGTTCATCAGATCATCGGGCCCAGCACGGCGGATGTTCATATTGGCAGCAGATAGGCCTGTCAGGCTCGAGAACCACAGAGGATGCCAGGAGCACAAGCGACACCAACACCGTTTGCTTTCAAACAGCTGGGATATCTTCACACAAGATGAGAAAGATCTCCCACTATCTTCCATTTCTTTTCGGCGATGCTGTACAGAACCTCGTCCATCTTCATGCAAGTGGGGTCCCAGTCGTGTCCGAAACGAATGACGACCACGCGGTCCTCCTCCGACAGGATGGCCTGGTCTACCTGCCAGCCATTGTGCAGATGCGGGAGCATGTACGACATCTTGAGCGGGCCTGCGCGGGCGGAAGCCGCGAGCTGCCTCGTGAGAGCCCACGCTGCCCGACCGCCGGCGACTCCTCGCAGCACCAGCGCCCTCCCGCGCCCCGGAACCTGCGGACGTACGCACTGACGTTCTACTTTTTTTTTTTTTTTTTGAGACAAGGTATCTCTGTAGCTTTGGTGACTGTCCTGGAACTAGCTCTTGTAGACCAGCCTGGCTTCAGACTCACAGAGATCTGCATACATCTGCCTCCCGAGTGCTTGGATTAAAGGCATGCATCACCACTGCCCAGCAAATACATAATTTTAATACTGTGAATTGGTACAGTCACTTAAAAACTTTGAGGGTGTAATATAGAGGACACTCAAGGTTGCCTAGGAAAGCAACAAAGAGGGACCAAAGCTACCTGAGTCAACATAACAGAAGTTGACTCAGAAGCAATATTTCTATCAGTACAGAAATGCAGCTCTTCTAGAATTAATATGCCTTCCCACTGAGAAATCACATCACACACTTAGGAGATTAAAAAGAAAAGTATCTTTAATGATGTTATTCATTGATCTCTGTCCAATGCTCAAGGGACAGAGGCTAGATAGATTCTGCATTCAATATATGCTGTTAGTCATAAGTATCCCTTAGGATAGTGGTCCAGAGTATACTCTGAACAATTGAAATAGAAACAGGCAACTTGCCAGTCTAAATATATAGGCAAAAATATTCTCAGAATATTTTCTTAAGTATGCCCGTGAACTGTTACAGCAGGTCATTCTTCACTGACAGGCTTCTAAAAGCTCATTCCAGGATGGGCTCAAAAGCTTCAGAGAAACTTGAAAAACCAAAAAAAAAAATTAAAAAAAGAAAAATAGCATCTTGCCAGGTGGTGGTGGTTTATACCTTTAATCCCAAGACACAGGGAGAAGAACCCTGTGCCTCTCTGTGAGTTCAAAGCCAGCCTGGTCTATTACTTCCTAGGGGGAAATGAAAGAATTACATGAAGTCAGCAGAAACTATGATACAATGAGACAAATTTAGGAAGAGGCTAGTCCAACAATTCTACACAAAGGGTACACTGGGTATTTTTTGAACTCTTTGCTACGTCCAGAATGGCCTTGGTACTGAGAACCATAGCTCCATATGGTGGGAAAGGTTGAGTTGTCAAGATCTGAATCAACCCCTCCACAAAGGCCTGGGCACCAGACCATTATGGGCTCTCCAATGCACAGTGCTGGTTTTAGAGGAAGAGCTCTGTTTTAGTATCAATACATCAGGTCCTTAGAGAAACTAACAGGCTTATGTCCCAGGCTGTTACTAGGTCAACAAGAATGTCCCTCCTCCCTGCCTGAGGTCCTAAAGGAAAGCCTTGATTGATCAGGCGAGTAATTCACACAACAGTGTTTTACATTTCAAATATATGTCACCCGATAATATTGCTCTTTTGACAGAACTATGCCTCTCTCAAAAAGAAAACTGGAACTTTATGGCATGCCAGGTCTTCAGGTTGGTTGTGACCTGTAATTTCTCCTTGAGCAGCTTGTTAACAGGTCTATTTTTTGATATTTGGATGGGTCTAGTGATTTTTTTTTATTTTTCAAGACAGGGTTTTTCTGTAGTTTTGGGGCCTCTCCTGGAACTCACTATTGTAGATCAGGCTGGCCTTGAAGTCACAGAAATCCACCGTCCTCTGCCTCAAGAGTATTGGAATTAAAGGTGTGCACCACCACCACCCAGCAGTGACTTTTTATTTTTAAGTCAGTGATTGCTTCTTTGAAATGGTTTGGAGTCAAATATCTGGACAATCCTGATAAACAATGTATACCTGGGCATTCTAATCTCTACCAGCCTTCATTAGCATAGACTCACAGTTTGGGCGTTTTAGACACATTTCTCCCTCTGATAAATTCTACTTTGTGAGACTTAATTATTTTTTAAGCATTGGTCAATCTATTGTATCACCAATTCTACTCTTCTACATTATGACACAGTAGTGGAGAGCTACACGACATGTGAGATGCCTTTGATAACGTCCACAAATTTAAATATAAATTCAGATTATATTTAAAGCTTAAATGCAATGTGCTCGATATTGAGAAGATACTGGAGAAACGAGGCTTCTCTGAGTTTGGCAACTTGTTTAAATGAATGCAGGAACCCTGTTGAAGTTGACTAGGAAGGTGTTTGTACACGCACCTTCCTGCTCCCAATACTCTAAGCAGATGAAACCACAGAGCAAAGTTATTCAGAGGCCTGCCCCTAGGTCCAGGAGTTAGAAGGGACCATGAGGGACTTCACAATACAGGGAATATGGCGGCGGGTTCCCACCCAGACCCATGGAGGTAACAACATAGTGTTTTCCGCACCTCGCCCTCTGCTCGTCCCCATCATGAGACGGCATTCCCTCAGTCACCATGTTGTGCTTCTCCATTTTGCCAAAGTTCTCAGCTCATCGTCTCCCTGCAACAGCAACTGCACCCGAGAACAGGAATCCACTGGCGCCAGGTCCTCTTCAAAGCCAAGACTGAAGGCGGCTGCCCAGAAGAGAACTGCACTGCTTCTGACTGGCAGGTCATCTGGAGTGCTGATTGGCTAGTGAATCTTGAGTCACTAGAGCACCACCCATACTGGTACAGTGTGCTTAAAGAGACAGAACACTGGCTCCTGTCCATTCCATTCACCCCAACAGAGAACTTCTCCAGATCTGAGAATACATGCATTTTAATATCACTGGCCCCTGGCTACTAAAGCAATCAACGTCATCGTCTTGCACTCCTAGGAACTTCCCTTTTTTTCCCAGCACACTGTGTGACTTGTAGGGTGCACTGTGCTAGGCAGGTGGAGCAATTTCCTGTCCCACAGATATAAGGATGCCTAGAATACTAACAACTAAACAGTGTTTTAAAGTTACAAAATGAAATATTTGTTCTGTGCCTCATGCTGAGGTCAGATGAACTGAATGTACTTTTTACATGGCTTTCACAGGGATTTTACACAACAGGAAAGAGAAAAGCAGGAACCAGATCTCAATCAAGATGAATGGTCTTTCCCCCATCGGAAAGCTGGATGATGACTCCATTGTTTATGGGCTTTATTCCTGAAATTCAAAGCAAACTCCAGGCAAATGAATAATAATAAAAGGGTAGTGTTCATGGAAATTTGAATATGTAGAGAATAATGGAGCTAGAAAGAATGTCTTCATGAGCACTATTGTTTGCCAGCACTTCTTCCTCTTTAGTGAGGTGAATAAAATATACAGCTGCAGTATTTAAGATTCTCTACATGACCAGGACAGGTAGAATGATTCTCACCATGGATGTAAAAAGTAGGCTTATTAGAATGTCTCACAAGCTGTGGTCCACGTAATATATGAACAGCTGCATACCAATGGCAATTGAAGAATCCAATAGCTTGCTTCTCAGCCTTTTGTCTAAGATAAAGAGAAGAATCCAGTAGTTGTTCTGCCCACAAGGATCTGTGACTCAGCTGGTTTTAAGTATTCACCAAAATTACAATGACTAATGCTAGTAAAGGGATGAGTTTGATAGCCAGTGCCAGAGCACAGAAGCAAAAAAAAAAATGTTTATTCTTCAAAATACTTTATACATGACTGCTGATGCCAGAATGTAAGATGCTGATTAGTTGGGTCATTGGGCTGGAGAGATGGCTCAGTGGTTAAGAGAATTGCCTGCTCTTCCAATTGAGTTCAATTCCCAGCAACCACATGGTGGCTCACAACCATCTGTAATGAGGTCTGGTGCCCTCTTCTCGTCTGCAGACATACACACAGACAGAATATTGTATACATAATAAAAATAAATAAATAAATAACGTTGGGTCATAGTCTTTGTTTGATTCAGTTTTTTGGTTTTTTGTTTGTTGTTTTTTTTGTGACTTCAAGACAGGATTTTTCTGTGTATTTGTAGAACTCATTCTATAGTCTAGACTGGTCTCAAATGTAGAAAATCCCACTACCTCTGCTCATGAGTGATGGTGTTAAAACTGTTCACAGACATGGGTGGGAGAGATGGCTCACTGGTTAAGTGTGCACAAACACTAAGCAGCTTAAGGTGGGTCCTATCATCTCAAATTATATAGATTAATGGAGGATTTTCTCATTTCAAAAACCTTAAAGTAAAATCTCTCTCAGATATAATCAATTCTTTGTGTATCAGATGATCCTAGAGGTAGTCAGTTTTGAAAACCCAAAACAGCCATTTCAACAGCCAAGACAGAAGAAATGATAAAAAAAAATCTTGCCTGCAGGAGCCACAAAGAGCATGGGAATTGTTTACCTAACAGTGTTTTTCTTCAACAAATAAAACATGGAGATTTTACGTAGTGAGTCTGAACATGCTCATGCAATGTTCTCCCTTTGTTAAGCCTGCTCAGTTAGCAAATCTACATCTAACCACAATCACAATGTAAACGCAGAGATATTTAGGGACATTCTTACCTCAAAATCATGTAGGAACAAAAGTAAATTAGACAAATGATGGAAAGAAATGCCTCTGGCATGTTCATACTGTACCATAAGGTCTTAGTTGAAATTCAAGTAGATGACACTGTGGAAAGTCGACTATCAATCCTGATGTTAATTCTAAAAGTTAACTTTACCAACACCATAATTTTCACAAACACAAAAGATAGAGAACACAAAACCAGAAAATGTCAAGGAAAAGTCACCTAACAGCCCTCTGTACAGTGCTTCTGGAGGAGCAGTTATGATGGTCTCTATTAATCTCAGTGAAAGGTGCTTTTGCTCTGTACAGACAGACGAGGCAGAAGGCCACAGCTGCTACATAGTCTACAAACAAAAAAAAATTCCACAACCCAGGAAAACAAGAAACCTGAATAACATCCAAAAAAGGAGCTGTAGAGAATTGGAACAATATTACAACTTAAACTCATTCGAAATATCTGCCCCTGCTGCCCATAAAAACATTTGCAAAAATAAATATACTCAAATGTGCAAGCACATACGATTAATTCAATTCACTGGGAAAAACCAAACATTTGCCAGTTGGTCAATGAAATTACTTGGCACAAGTGAGAAGTGTTAAGTCTGGAACTTAGCCTCCAGCCCCTGGCATTCATCCCAGTATCCCCGGCCTGGGAGTTGCATTATCCTGGACTCCAAATCCCAGCATACCAGGTACTGATCCCCCATGGAGGAGTCAGGAACTCTCCCACAGCATATTTAGGTGGGATCCTAGAGGAGAAACACTTGGTTCCCAGTTTGAATGGGCTCCCCCTGTCCTGATTGCCAACATGAGGTCAGCCACTAGAGGGTGCTGTACTTAATAAAATGATGGATATTTTGATTTGGTTTCATTTCACCTAATTGGACTTCTTTGTGCTAGCAGAGCTGCGCAATCTTAGGATTTTTTCTTACCAAGAAGGAAACACAGAACACACAAAAAACACTCTTAGGAGTGTATTAGAGGGGGCATGCAAAGGCCTGGGAAGTCAGCGTGAAGAGACAGGGAGGAGAATGGTTCATCCAGCTTTTAAAAGCTTCCTGGTGCATGCACACAGGGGTTGACATGGCTCCATCATATGCAGATGATGGGACTCATGGAAGCGGGCAAGGGCTTAGCTGAGTCATATGTGGATCATGCAGGAGAGCACCTTTAACATCCCCAGGTGACTGAGGGCTTGTGTGCAACTGCATGACCCCTAGAACCTAGGAGTACCAACCATATGTGGCTTAATCCATTGCAGTCACCACCTTACCAAGTGATGTGAAGTGCCCATCATGAGCTGAATATTACTGATCTATCAAGTTATAAAGTAGGACATGTACAGCTGCAACCTGTTATCAAATGGAAGTGGTATATTAGAGATCAGGACCATGTAGGTCCTGAAGACACAAGGAAGATACATGAAGAAATGGCCAACTTCCAATGGTTTCTACTCCTGTTACTATGCCTTCTGCTGTCAAGCATACACCTATAGTCTATTCCCTATGATTGGTTGAATGAGGAAGAGATGACTAGGCCCTGGCTGATGGTTCAATACATCATGCACAAACCACCCAGAATTAGGCAGCTGCAGGATTACAATCCCTGGCTGGGACAACCCTGAAAGATGGTTGTGAAAGGCAATGTTCACAGTGGGCAGAAAATCAAACAATACACATTTGAATGTGGTTTATTTGGAAGGAGAAATGATCTAATCAGCAACTAACAATGCACTGATTGATAAACTTTATCCAGTGGTTTGACTGGATGCTGAGGGATTAGTAAAGAGCATGATTAGAAAATTGGTGAGAGAAGACATCTGAAAAAGGAGGTGTGAATAATCTCTGTGAAAGGGAAAGGGGATAAAGATCCGTGTATTCCATGTAAATGCTGATCAAAAGGTGAATGCAGCTGAGGAGGAGTTCCATCCTCAAGTAGACAGGATGACTCTTCCGTGTACAGTCAGCCTCTTTTTCCAGATGGTCATGTCAGTGTCCAATGGGCCCATGACCAAAGTGGCCATATTGACAAAATGGGAGACAGGCATGGGCTCAACAACATGGACTTGCACTCATCATGGCTGACTTGGCTACAGCTTTTGCTGAGTTGCCATATCACACATCAGCAGACACCAAAACTTATCCCCATATATGACACCATTACTAGAGTGACCAGTCACCAACCTGCTGGCAGGTTGACTACACTGGAAAACTTCCTCCATGAAAAGGACATTTGGGGTTCAAATGCTCTTAAACCAATAGACTAAAGAAAGAATAACAACTTTAGGCAGGGTGATATATCCAGATTATCATGGGGAAATTGGATTGTCTCTTCACAATAGAGATAAGAAGGATAATATGTCCAGAATGCAGGAGATCATTTAGGGCATCTCCTTTTGATACCAGGACTTGTCATTAAGATAAATGAGAAACAAAAACAGTGTAATCTAATAAGTATGGCAAACATCACATATCCATCAAGAATGAAGGCTTGGGTCACTTCTCTCGGAAAAGACCCAAGACCTTGTGAAGTGCTTGCAGAGGTTGGGAGAAATACAGAATGGGCAGCAGAGTGTGGCAGTTCTAAATACATCTAAAGTCACGTGACTATTCCAGCAATGAGAACTTTAACTGATATGAGTGTTTCTGTTTTATTTTGTTGATAATGCATTTGTAAAGTTATTTCTGTCCTTTAAATTTCCTTATCATATGTTACAACATCAATTAAGAGAATATTTGTGGTTATCAGAAGTTTGAGATACTAGAAAGATATTCTCCAAGAGACATTGCCACTATTCTAAATATATAATTATTTGTATTTGAAATAATTATATTATGTTTAGTCATAATTACAACTCGGTTATTGATTTTCATTTGGAAATTAATAATGTGATATGATTGTTTTCCAAGTTGACAATGGATTGATTATGATAGTTGTTCTTGGTTTTAAACTTTATTATATCAGGAATAAACTACAATTCAAAAAGGAAGGGCATAGTTATGATCTGGACCTTAAGGGAAGAGGACAACATGCCAATGATCCAAATAGTAAGGATGAAGGACACTCAACTTTGATCTAGATCTTGAAGCTAGAAGGCACACCTTCAATTTGTGTCCCACCTTCTACTGGAAGGACAATGGAAGAAGAAAGATGGGGTATTATTTCTCTCTACCAGGGAGCCTTGAGTGCCAGCCTCAGTAACCCCAGAGTGCTTAGAATTGGATGTGTACAACAGGCAAGGATCTGAGTGTAAAAGTTAAACTGAAGTACATTACCTCTGCATCTTCTTTATTTTTCATGCAAGGGGAAAGAAATAAAGTGAAGAAGAAGGGGAAAGAAAAGAAAAGGAGAAGGGGAAGGGACTGAGAGGAAGGAAAAGGATTCTTCCATAGAAGTAGTGAGGAGAAGAAGTGTAAGAGTAAAGGTTGATCTCCACGAGGTTTCTAGTCTTTACGGACATAGTTGGAATATTTCCCAAGCAAGAACAAGGACAATAGGCATGTCAGAATGACAAAAACAGGCAGATAGAACCTGACACAGCAGTACTCCTGAACCCGTGACCTGACCCAGGAAAGAGCCAGCATTCAAGGGGGAGTGCCTGACATTCCAAACCATTAGATAAGGTTCATAAACAAGTCTGATTCCTGGATCCACCCATTCTCCTTATCTAATCTCTTTGTGATAACCAGTTTTGGGAATGCCCAGATTTGTTTTTTAGCAAAGGTGGGGCATGCTGTCTTACTGCTCAAGGCCTGCCTTCTATAGAAATTTCTATGTGATCTCTTAGAGGGTAAATTTGTGGGACTGACAAATGTCAATTTGACTGTTAGAAAAAGGAATGAATGTTATCACTCTAAATCCCACTGTTGTGGGGAGGCAAGTTCACACCATTGCCCACAGAACTCACACTGCTGAGGTATTTTGGGAACAAATCCCATTTCAAAGGGAAGAATCATGGCTCCACAAATTAACACAGGTACGACAGTGACTTTTCCAAAAGAGAAGTATTCTCACAGCTCAGAAAAATGGGTTGCTCCATGTTTGGGTGGATGTATACACTTCCTGTGGATCTGCCTAGTGCTCTGTCACATGTGCATTCCCTGTACAGTCTTGTGGATTCTGACATCGCTGCATTTCCTCACCTTGTCAGCACATGTATTCCTTCATTGTCAGTGAAGTCTACTTTGGGATTCCAGCATATACACAAAACAGCTGAGACACCCAGTCTGGTGGGTCTGAGCTAGATTCTTGAACCTTCCATTCACTGACAGCCATTTTTGGACTGCTCTGAAAGTTATTCCAAAAAAAATCCCCATATGAACACAGATATATATAGATAGATATAAATATAGATAGATAGATAGATATAAATATAGATAGATAGATAGATATAGATAGATAGATAGATGGATAGATGGATAGATGGATGGATGGATGGATGGATGGATGGATGGATGGATGGATGGGTGGGTGGGTGGATGGATGGATTGATGGACAGACAGATAGATATGATAGATGAATGGAGAGAGATTTAGTCCATAAGTTCCATGACTCTAGAGAACCCTGACTAATATACTGTGAGTTCCAGTCAATTAAATTTTTAAACTTTTAGTTTGTAATTTTTCTATTTATACTCTAACTACACATCAGAAACATTTTAGCAAAAAGTTTAGTATCACATTATAAACATTTTAAGACAATAACCCTTTATACTGTAATTGTAGAAGTTTAAGACAATTCTGAAGCCATTCTGACAACTCTCAGTACTTCCCCACCTCCCCTGGGAACCAACATAACAGCTAAGCATTATGAGATGTTACAAGCACGTACTGAGAGGGGTTGGGAACTTTCCATCTCCCTGAATAGGGAGGGGCAAGATAACCCTTAGGTGTTGACTCAGTTACTGATGTTTTGACTTAGTCCCTGGGAAGGGGCAAAGTGACCCTCAGAAGTTTCCCTTTACCTCACCTCATCTGGCAACCACTCTCCAGCCAATTATTGGTATTTGCCCTTTTGAATAAGCCAATCATAATAGTTAAAGAACACCCCCCAGACACCCCTTCCTTCTATGGTTTTCCCCTTTAAAAATAGCCTGTTCCATACATTCAGGGTCTTCTGGCCTCCCGACTGCTGGAAGACCCTGTCATGATGGAATTAATAAAATTTTCATGCTTTTACATCAGCTGTCGTGAGAGATGGTCTCTTGGGGTAACTCCTCCTCCTCCTCCTCCTCCTCCTCCTTATCCTCCTCAGTGATTGGACACTAGGGTCCAATATAATAAGGTAAAAAAAAAAGTCAAACAGTGAAGCAAAGGACTGAGTGCTATTTCTGACAAAAGAAAACTATAAAACAGTATGAGGCATTAGATCTACGCAAGATTTGGTTATTTGTTTTAATCAAGTTGAGAGGTACTTGTTAGTGGAAAGCTATTTACCTATTAGTTTATTTTTACATTCATGTGTCTATTAAAATAGAAAAGTCAAGTAAATTGACGCTTACAAGGAAAATGAAAGCTTGTACCACCAAAGCATGGGAAAGTAAACTCTGTCTCCTGTTCTAAAGCCACATTTAGAATTGTACTTGAATGATGGCAATGGAGAGATGGTACTGTGGTTAAGAGCACTCACTGCCTGCTCTACTAGAGGAACTTGGCTCAGTTCTCAGCAACCACATGGAAGCTCACAACTGTCTATAGTTCCAGTTCTAGAGGACATGACACTACCGCACATCCATGAATGCAAAGCATGATGCACATAACATAAAATAAATACATTTAACACACAGAATGAAATTCACCATTACTTTCTAAATGGAGGTCTCATCTAGTGTCATCTATACTTAATGGATTTTCAGAGGTATGTGTGCATGCTTCAGTAGCTAAACCTGAAGGGATAAAATTGGAATAAAACACTCTAAAACTAAGTGTTAATAATGATGTCGACTCTAAAAATCAATATACCTAAGAAACTTTTGTGGGATTTTTGAAAGTAAATGGTTTGATGAAATTTATTTTACATATCACTCTAGTACAACATCTAATTGTTCTTTATGATAAAAAGACAGAGTCAGATATTGGAATAAATTCTGAAAGATCACAGAAGTAAAGGAGTCAGAGATCTTTTATGTCTACTGAATCCTCAGACCAAAGTGGGCAAGATTGTGTCTCCATGAATACTCAGATTGAATGCTGTAGGCTCCTGTCCCCTCCCACGATATATTCCTCACTCTACCAAGTCAATTTGAGCAGTATAGGTGTTAACTCTTCATTGAAGTTCTGGTAGAATTCCTCTCTGAACTCATCCAGCACTAGGGTTTCTTTTGGGGTGGCTGGGAAAGAGATTCTGATTTTCTTTTTTCCTTTTCCTTTTTCAAGACATAGTTTCTCTGTATTGCTTTGCTGCCTGTCCTGGAACTAGATTTTGTAGACCAGGCTGGCCTTGAACTCACAGAGATCTGCCTGCCTCTGCCCCCAAGTGTTGGAATTAAAGACATGTGCCACTAACGCCCAGCTGGAGAATCTGATTTTCTTTCTTTCTTTTTTTTTCTTTTTTTTTTTTGGTGTTTCGAGACAGGGTTTCTCTGTGGCTTTGGAGCCTGTCCTAGAACTACCTCTGTATAACAGGCTGGTCTCGAACTGACAGAGATCCACCTGCCTCTGCCTCCCGAGTGCTGGGATTAAATGCGTGCACCACCATCGCCCGGCAAGAATCTGATTTTCAAGTCACAATAAGACATATGTATCTTTAGTAGGTAGAGCCCAGTTACTATAAATTTTACATAAATCACAGATCTTGCTTAGAGTATGTGATGAATTAATTCATGTAATGGAATATGATTTTAAGATGTGTCAAATGCATTTATGCTGTGGAATATTTGTTTAATGATGCAAAGATGTATTGCATTCATTTTTTTCATTTGTTTAACTCTATAAAGCTGTGTTAATGTACCTGTCTAAAACACCTGATTAATCAAATATAGACCTTAATAGCCAATGGCTAGACAAGAGAAAGAAATATGTAGGGCTTGTGGGCAGAGACAATAAAGAGGGAGAGATATCTAAAATTGCAAAAATATGAGAAATGAAGAAGAGTAAGAGTCCATGAGCATGCTACCCAGCCACCTGGTCAGCTACAGAGTCAGAAGGAAAGAGATATATAAAAAGCAAAAGAAAAAATCTCAGAGGTAAAATGTAGTTAAGGAGAAATGGGATAATTTCTTGGTGGTAGCGCATTGTATCACATGGGCTCTGTTTGCTAGCAGAGGAAGATTTCCTTTAAGAGAGGGTTCCTGACTCAGCATTAAAGGCAGAAACCTTATAGTTCTTTAAGGAAGTTCTACCATGAAATATTTAAACTGTATTCATAAGCAGTCAGCTGCAGGCTTCTTGGTGTCTTCATGGACCTAGAAACTCCAGAGTTGTGATAATAAACCTGTCTCTCTTCAGTACCTCCTCAGTGAAGCTAGACTCTCAGCAATCTATGGAATGCAGTGCAGCCAGCCAAAAAAGATGCAGCTTTAATCCTAGCCATGCTGCTAAACAGATTAAAAACTCATTTGCAGACCTCAGAAGAACTCTAAAGCACAGACTGAGAGGACACACAGTGGAACAGTGGAACAAGAGGTGTGTGAGCACACACCCCACTAGGCACCCACTCTCCAGGCCCTTGGCTCCACGCAAAACCTTGGGCCCTTCCCCACCTGCATCAGCTTCTCTAGTCAGCCAGCTGGTAAGATTCCTACAGGTAGTGTGCTCCAAATCCACCACCCTCTCTATTGCACCCTGTAAGCTACAAGTCCCACTCCACCCCCAAACCTTCAAATCTCCTGTGACCTAAGAGGAACTTGCAAGCACAGGCTGCTACTGTTAGACTCTAGCGTCCAAACACCGAGAAGGAGTCGCCCCCAGAGACCATCTCACACACCACAGCCGATGCAAACGCATGAGGATTTTATTAATTCTGTCATGACAGGGTCCCCCAACATTCGGGAAGCCGAGGGACCCCGAATAGCTGGTAAAGTCAACTTTTAAAGGGGCCACAGAAGCAAGGGGGGTTGTTCTTTGACTATTCTGATTGGCTGATTTGAAAGGGCTATTACCAATAATTGACTGGGGAGCTGTTGCCAGATCAGATGAGGTAACAGGTCATTTTGACCCCGTTTCCCAGGGGACCGA